>NC_142443.1:12332500-12944807 GCF_059453495.1 Arachis ipaensis | reverse complement strand
TCGACATCGAGTTCGAGCTCGAAAAAATTTTTTTGATTCTTCTCTTTCATTCTTAATAAGTATTTTCCAAATTCTTTTGCATCCTCTAGTTTCGAAACATTCCGCACTTCTCTCATGATGTAATTTCTCACGTCTTTTTCGATAAAATTTAACTCGCGGTGACCCCCGGTTGTTGTGAAAAATGATTGGTATGTTTTACTTGGTCTGATTCTGGCTTTCTCGTTATTCTTTATTGTACGATGCACGGACATGCTTAGTTCCCTGTGCTGTTTAAGCATCTCTGCTTGATTTAGACAACAGGGATGTGAATGATGCAACACGACCTTCGAAATGATCCAAACATCAATGTCCTTCAATATGTGTATATAAATTCTTGCAGGACAATTTAAACCAGCTGAGGGATTTGTCTTCTCGGTCGGAAATATTTTCGATTTCCATTTCCCCTCTCTGCTACATGTAATCAATTGGTTCTTAATTTCATTACCCTTCTTATTTGTGCTCCGAACTTTTGTAGAAAAAACTGCAGCTTTCGAATAATCTTTGTAGAATTTTGCAGCATCTTCAAGCGTGTTAAAAGTCATCCCAACCTTTGGAACAAACTCCTCATCAACATCACACAGAAACGGCAAAATACACCCAAAATAGTCCATAATGCACTATATTAAAAGCTAGGATAAACTATAGAATGCAACAACAACTATTGAATAAGCATCAAACAGAAACTAAAATAATTCAACTGTAAAATCTTAAACTATAAACAAACTATATTGTCTAGATTCAAACCACACCTCACTACTTGATTCGATTCAAAACAATAATACAATTCACCCTCATTCAGTTGAAAAGTCAGAACCTGTAAATACACCGAAATCTCCCTTATTACACCCAAATATGTCTGATTTATCCCAAAAAAGTCTGATATAAAATGGACTGCAATGGACAAATTCATCAGACAACTACATTATATTCAATTCAAACAATCAACAATGAACAACAATTTTCACAAGCAAGGTTCACAACATTATTCTCCTAGATAATTATAAACTACTAACGAAAATATTAACTGGAATTCAACCACACCTCAGGCACTTCATTCGATTCAAAACAATAATTCACTTCGCTCTGGTTCAACTGACAATCTGAACTTGAATAATTCATTATCTTCAGAAGGATTTCAGAGCTTGATTTAAAAAACGAACGTAGAGAACAAAGTAAATCGAAAAAAACGAAGAAAGAGAACACAGGTAGAAACGCACGGAAACAACGAAAGAGAACGCAGAGAGAACAGACAAAAACGAAGGAAGAAAAACGTAGGCGAAATTCGAAAAAAGAAACGAAAAATTCTTTTGAAAAATGAAGTTATATATTCGCGTGTTGATTGAAATCTGTTAAATTAAGAGGCACTTGAAATGTGCGTGTGTAAGACGCGCGCGTGAGGGTGATTTAGGGAAAAATGACTTGTATGGACTTGTATGGTAAAATAGCTTATATATGGAGAAAAATTATTAATTAATTAATGAACTGCTGTGTAGGTTCAGTTTATTTTGTGCAAGACCCGTGGTCAATTTTCATTTCCACTAGAAGTTCTAGGGATGTATATGGGTTGGGTGAAGTCGGGTTCATCTTGACCTGGATTCGATCCTAAATAATGATTAGGTCTATTTTTGAGATTCTTATCCGGCTCTAGATTCAGTGAAATCTTACTACTTTCAGGTCACAATAAAACCGGGTCTAAACCGGTGAAATCCGGGTCTTGATAAACTTTATGTCAAAAAATTATGATGTACTTATTTATAAAGAAGAAAAAAACATACTTATTACCGAAAAGTCGATATCCATATTTGAATTTGAATTTGTCCATAAATTCTAATTTCATGCTTCTTTGATCTATTTTCTAATTCAACAAGTGTGATTACAAACAAAACAATAAATTTATAATTAATATAACATAATATTAAAATTAATTTAAAACATATATATCTTTTTAGTCCCTTTAGGGTGTATATGGTCCAAGTGAAGCTGGGTTACTGGGCCATGTACACCCCTCTACTTGCTTCGCGCCGTGTGTTTCGTTGCACTAGCTAACACCTAGTACCTTCGTTGCATACAAAAAACCGAAGGGGGAAAAACCTAGAGCGAACATACCCTTAGTTAATTAGGATTGAGAAAAAATATAGCTTGATTAAAATTATATTGCACATTTGACATGTTAAGAATAAACTCTTAAAAATTTGCTAATATATTTCACCATTATAATTGACTTATATTTAATTTCAAATAAATTGTCATCTATTTATAACTGAATTTTAAAATCTTCGTGAAATTTAAAATATAAGGATTAGGATGATATTTTGTAAAACAAATAACCACTAAAAAACAATTTATAAACTTTGCATTTGAGAATTATTTTAAGCTAATTGTTTTTCAAAAATACTACGAACTTGTGTATAAATATATATTATTTAATTTAATTTTAATATATACTTTTTATTTTAATATATATTATATATAAATGACTGATTTACTACCCGACACATTTTTTTTATTCTATTATGTTAAAATAGTTTCCATGAATTTCAACAATACTACAATATTATGTACGCATGATCTTTGGCCATAATTAGAAGATTTTTAGGAATATAAGTAGGTCACACAACGGGACAACTACCAAATAGCCTTGGCTGAAAACAGTTAAGAAACAAATTGCTACAAGCAAAATCAACGATTGAATCTCCTCTCAAACAACATATGATCAAAGTATAAAAACATGCCCTTTAAACAGTTTAGCTGGAAAGAAAAACAAATACATATGTATGCTGATACTACAATCTATTGGGAGGTGTTAAGAAAGGGCCAAATTCACACCAACAAAATGAATAACTTGGGTGTTAAGGCCTCTTCCTTAGCACAAACAAATCTAGTTATAAACTCCGAAGATATGTGTTGAAAAGCTACCACATGGTCAGGTATTGTTTTTCATTGATTTGAGATTTTCCCAACTACTCACATGAAAATGGTTAAAATAATCTTCATCTGAAGATAACATCCGAAAGCTATTAGATGATTTGATATGGTTAATTAAACTGTTTGACATAATACGTGTCCACATCTTAGCTATTATTTTCAGTAAAGACTATTCTAATCATTTTCACATGAGTAGTCACCTATTTCATGTTGTGAGAAGTGATGTCAGTTCCAGAGGGACAAAGGATACATCATATGATGCATGCAGTGAATTGGCAGAGAGAAGAACCCTTTCAAGTGCATTTATCTTCGTCCTCAGGAAAATAATTCGAAACATAACCTGTCTGTTACAAAGACATAAATCTCCTTTATTTTCAACAATAGGCAGACTTCAATAGGGAAAGAAGAAAACACCAAATAGTATGGCAAACACCTATATTAAAATCAGAACACATTACACATGTTTGTCATTCCATCAAATTATAGAATTAGCATGTACTAACTCGGTGTGCAAAGCAAAATGAGTACCTAAAACATTTCTTGTTACCAATATGGAAGGTTGTATGATTGATAGCAATTAGCAAGTAATGTGATCAAATTTTAGCAAGTACTTGAATGTAGCCCAATCTAATAAAGGCATATAAATAAGATATAGCTCATTACAATATGGCAAGTGGCCAACCCACTTGATAGTACAAAAGTCAACTTATTAGGCAAATATCTAAAATAACCATGCCACGACAAACATTCATAAGTCATAACTAATAACTTAGTAGCTACAAAAAGTTTTCACAACTAAGGCAGCCGTTACAGGTCTCATTTCTCTGTACAAATAGAAAATAGTTGGTTCGGATTACATATCAACACCAGAATTAGCAAAACCAGCAGGTAGTTTCGAACCATATTAACAACCAAAGTTACTATTATTGGAAGATAATTAACTTAACATCTACTAATAAAATTCACATCAACCAAACCAATTACTCTAAACATAATCCACATAAACAACCAAAGGTATTATTGGCTTGATGATTCCTAGTACCTACCAGTCTACCACTATGACGTTCCACCAAAATCCAAGAAACGACAAACCCACAAAACCAAAAAATGAAAAAAATTCTATAAAATGTCAACGCCATTAAAAGGAACAATAATTGGCCAAACAATCCACAAAAAAATCCACATGCACAGTAACTATTGAAGGGAAATTAAAAATTAAAAAGTGGAAAAAAAAAAGAAACGTACCATCCACTTGAACTAGGTCGACTCCCACTGGATGATCTCGGGCGGCCCATCAACCCGGCATCCGACCCGCCAGCCCTCCTAATCCTCTCGTATCCGCCAGACTTGGGCCGCCCATCTTCCCCATACTTGCCCGGCGACCCGACATGTGCACCCCTCCTATAGTTCAAATCCCTGCCCCGGCCCATCTCCGGCCCAGGCGGCACCTCCTCCACCTTCGGCACGTACCCGGGCCGAAGGTGCGGCGGCACAAACTTGTCGGGCTTCGGAGATATCAGCGGAGGCGGCGACTCCACGTGCACCGCCCTGTCCTTGAGATTGGGGCCCGATAGAACCGGGCCGGATCCGGTTCGGCCCTGGGGACGAAGAGATATCGCGTCGGAGGGTGGTTGATCGGGAACGGTTTGGATGGGGGTGGGTTGGGGTTGTTTGGAGGGGAGTTGTGTGGGTGGAGTGATGGGCTTGGGTGTGGGTCGGGTCAGGACGAGGATCCGGCCATGGGGTTTGTTAGGAGCAGAGACAGAAGAATATGAAGCGGAGAAGGAAGGGGAGGAGGAGGGGAGAGAAGAAGGGGCGGCGGTTTTGGGCGTTTGATGGTTGGAAGAGGTTGTTTTGTCGTAAATGTGGTTGAAGTTGATGGAGGTGAACTTGTTGTTTTTTGCCATCCACCGCCTTCACAAATCAAAATTTACAGAGATTATGTTGCGATCCACAGATGGAGGAGGAGGCTGCAACCACAACTATAGCAAGAGCAAGAGCCAGAGCAGAATGATTACCGAATACCGATTAAGTGATTATGTTTCTTTTTTATTTTTTTAGTAATCAATGGGCTCACAGCAATCTCTAGGCCAACCGTCACAAGCCCAACTTCATTGGATCCGGTCCAAAATATCTATCAACTGTTTTTAAAAAAGCTGGATTGATTTGATCCGTTTAAATAGAATTTGGATATGTGATAAATTAGTCATTAATTTGTTAAAAAAATTTTGTAAAATTAAGTTGGGTTGGTTTAGTGGTTAGTTTATTAGTCCGTTTAAATAAATATCGGGATAGTAATAACTTAAAGAGACTATAACTTAGGTGTAGAATTTTGAGAATTAATTTTTTTTTCATATTGAATTTTAGATTTGGACTTGAGGTTCAAATGCTTTCGTGTGAAATTTTTGAATTATTTGTTAAAATAATGATTTTTTTTTTTACATTTTTACTTGGACAGTAATAAAGGTATTTATAAAAGATTTTGATACTTAAATTAGTAAAAATTTTAACAAATTTAAGTAAAATTATATTGACAAAAATACCTGAGTATTCGAAATATTTATAAAATAGTAGATGATATTTATAGAATAAAAAATTACTATCATGTTTGAATTAGTTATCACTTTAATGGTGATAACCTAAGTAGTGACAAAACATTTAATTTGTTTCCCAAGTCATATCGGATATGAGTTTCAGTGACCCGTATCTTCTGTTAGTCCGACTCATGTGAATGAGATCGAGTAAATTCACAAAGTGATATCTGAGATTCACGAAATTACCTAATTTGATATGTGAGATCCCAATTTCACTATAGCGGTATCTCAGTTAATGCTCCGAGCATCATAGTGGTCCCTGAGCTCCTTTTCGGTGCTCTACAAATGTTATGCTAGAATATACAATGACTAGTTAGCATGACTATATTACAATTGGACTCAATTTAGTCTATCCCTCATTATATGAATCTAATTATTCTTCTTCTTCTCTTTAATTTGGAGGCCAAAATTACTCTATTTGTTACTAAGTTATTTTTGTCTGATTAAATTAAACTAAATATTTGAGGCAAATTAGATTCAACAACCACATTTATCTACTAGCATATGATTCAAAATGTAGATTTTGATGAAAGACATCATTTGGAAAATATAATCTCAAAACTGAAACTATTAAAATCCAAACAGATCTTGAATAAACTCAACACAAAAAATTTTCAAAGGTAAATAAAATGGAAACGACACTATTTTTTGAAATGCTTAAAATCTGAGCTGGGTGAAGAGACAATGATTTTTGACAAACTTGAACCTCTTCTCGAGCCTCTTCTTGGTTCCCTTGAGCGCCACAACCTTCTTGTCCTTTGACTGAAGCGACGCATTTTAATGGCTTCTTTCAAATCCATGTCAAGCGTGTAGCGCGTGGGCATCACGTCCTAGTAGTTAACCATCTTAACGAACGCCTTCGTGTGCAACTTCTTTGCCGTCTTCTTGGCAAAGTCCCTTTTCACAACCTTAGAAGGTTACTTCTTGATCCCAACGACGAGGCAGTGGCCGTAGGGGCGGTCGCAGGTTCTATCGTCGAAGGCGCGTATGATGACGGCTTCACGACCCACGTATCGACAGTAGGATAACCACTTTGTTTCAAGAACTTTACCATCTTTGTTTTCCGCTTTTGCGTGCTGCGCTTTCTTTGTTTTTGTTTATGTACGAAGGAATATGGCAAAATTCTAAACATAAACTAGTTGAAAATATGTAGAAAGAAAAATTGAACTTAAGTGGGATGACTAGACTCAATGTAACCATAAATCTGAGACATCAAGTAATTGTAGTTGCAGAGAGTGATAAGAAGAAGAAAAAAAGATGAAGGAGGAGGCAATGTTTTGAAAAGATTGGGAATGAATTAGGTTATATAATAACAGAAGGATCAAATTAAGTCCAACTGCAATCTAACTATGTTAATTAGTCATTGTACATTCTAGCGTGATAAACAAGAGCCATATCAACTAGTCATTATACACTCTGGCGTGGCAAACAAGAGCCATATCAGTACTCCGAGAGCTGAATCGGCACTGAAAAGGAAACTAGGAATCACTATGGTGCTCAGGGCTTCGTTTGGGAGATTATTATAGTAAAATTACGATTTCAATAATTAAATTGAGTAATCGTGTGAATTACAGGAACTATTATAAAAATTTACTCAAATAAAACAACAGGGATTAGATTTGCTATTGTTGATTTGCTATTATTGGGCCGACTTGAAAATGGCCCAATTTGAGGATTACCCGTTGCTTAGTAGGAACGTGGGCTGAATATATAGTTATAGTACAGGTATTAACAGAGCTGAAAGATAAGGTGCAATTGGGCAATGAGCCTTGGCTCTAATGGCATTTCTCCCCCTTTCTCACCTTAAGGTTTAGGGTGCAAATCCTAGAGAGTGCAATTAAAAAAAAATATGATAAAATATGTGAAGAGTGTGTGGGTGTATTGTATATCTAGGATTGGAGGTTGTCCAATCCATTAGGGTACCTAACATTGGGGGTTATCCAATCTACCGACCAAAAAAAAAAAAAAAAAAGGTGCAATTGGACCTACCACTATGTGTTTATCTGGGACAGATATTTCTCGGCTGTTCATTATTTACACAAACACAGGTGATGTCTAGTATGATCGAAAATGACAGCTTATGCTTATCCACCACCACCAGAATGAAGTATTTGGCGACCACATTATATCAACAACTATTCAAGTACTCAGAATCTGTATTGCTGTGTTATCTATAATCGCCAACGAGGTAACAGAACAAAACAATGTGTGTGGGACATGTATATACAGACCCATCATATTCATATATGGGCCAATCAAACAGACCTTATACCTATAACTTATGACAATTGACTTAGAGAACATTCATATATAGAAACAAATAAGGTAAAGGTAATAATAATTATTCCAAATTAACTATTTATTGGTTAATATCAAGGTTGCGAGAACCGGACCGGTCATCAAACCGGTCAAGTAACTGGTTCAATGGTTCAATGGTTCAACCGTGGTTGAACCGTGGTTGAACCGGTTTAATATATAGAGTGAAATTATAAAAAATTGAATACATAATTTTAAAAAGTTAAATTCAATAATTTTGAAATTAATAAAATTCAAAATTTAACAATTTCACAAAATCTACAATACATAATTTATCATTAAAAGGTCATAAACAACTTCAAATGACAATATTCAAAACGCACATAAATGACAAGGTATGACAAGGTAATTGCAGTAAGGTAACCATTGCTACTTAAATCTCTCCTTTAATAAACAAAAACTTCCATAGAAAGTTATATCACTTACGACTTTTCATCCCCAAATTTCCACCATTCAGGCTCATACCATGCCTTGCCCCTGAAAAGCAACCAAAATGATGCTTATAAGCTTAATCCAAAACTGGCAAGATTCAACTTGTATTTGGTTACATATTTAACATTTGGTGAAGGAGAACCAACAACAAACAGAAGCATAACCATAGGCAGGCAAGGGGCACGGATAACTTATCATGAAATAAAATATATGAAATCATAATTCACAAAGTACTCTTCTGATATCACTTCTCCAGATTTCATGCATCCAATATATGCCCCATCCTGACCGCGGCGGCGGTTAAGAAGGTCAATTAATCCCTCTGTTAGGCCAGTCAACATATAAAAAAATGTGTCAATAATTTCATATTGGAAAAAAAACAGTTAACTGCTTATCAAAAAAAAAAAACACACACACACACACTATATAAGGAGATCAAAATATAAACACTCTTTACCCAGATCAATGTCAATACTGTCATCAACTTTCACATAAAAGTCAGCATCCCAGTTCTGAACTGCAGTACTAAAGAAGATTTTTGCTTTCTTAGGCA
Source organism: Arachis ipaensis (assembly GCF_059453495.1). Classification (NCBI taxonomy): domain Eukaryota; kingdom Viridiplantae; phylum Streptophyta; class Magnoliopsida; order Fabales; family Fabaceae; genus Arachis; species Arachis ipaensis. Next base: position 12,935,948 of record NC_142443.1, on the reverse strand, counting down.
ACTCTTCTTGAGCTTCCTCATGACCTTCCTGATATAATGAAAACAAATTATCAATCTCTACATTTAGCTTGTTTAACAATATCCAAAGGCAAGTAAGCATGTCAAGATAAATCAATATCAACAATATCTTTCACATAAAATTGTGTCTATAAATAAATGTCCCTCAAGGGATTACCCATTGTGCATCTATACTAAGTCAAGTGCATATTATATAATTCATTTCTTCCTGTTTGATAAAACCACCCACCACAGTAAAAAATATCAAACTAGTTTGAATTTTAGCAAATTGTAACCAGTTTTTGGTGCCTATTTGAAAAAATTTTCACTTACAAGAATCAAGAAATCCTTTGTATGCAGGCATGCAGCAGCTCCAGGGGAAGAGGAAGACGACGGACGCTCGAGGAAGAAACAGCGTGCCTGCGACTGGTGAGTCTGAGAGCGAACAGGGGTCGGTGCGACGAATGGCGCAGCGGCAATAGAGGCACAAGGCGGTGGTGGAGGCTAGGCTTGGGGGCAGGCTTCCCGGATTAGTAGATTAGGAGGAGGCGAGTAACGGCGAGGACGCGGTGTCGGCGACGACCAACGAGTAGGCGAGCTCGACGACGACCAAGGAGGAGGCGAGCTCGGCAACGACGGTGGTGGTTGCGGTGGTCAACATCGTCGCTGCTGTGGCTGCTCGTTTGGTGGTGGTGGGCTGGTGGGTATGCGACTGCGAAGAGGCTGATGGCTGTGTGTGACTGGGTGGTGAACTGTGCTTGGGTGGTTTCTGCCTTCTGGAGCTTGGGGCCGTGGGTGATCTCTGGAAGGTGGAAACTGATTAGGGGATTTAGGGCTTCCTTTCGTTTAGGCGTTTTCTTTTTTTTTTTTTTTTTTTTTTTTTTTTTTTTTTTAAAAAAAGAGCCAAAACGATGCCGTTTAATCTTTTAACTTCCCTTCCAAAAACCGCAAAAAAACCGGACGGTTCTCCCGGTTCACCGGTTAACCGCCGGTTTGACCGGTTTTTCCCCCGGTTTTTTGCCAGACGATTTCTGGTCTTACTCGGACCGGCTAGGTGACCGGTTCCCGGTTTTTCCGGTTGAACCGGCCGGTCCGGTTCGGTTTTCAGAACCATGGTTAATATATTGAGCCCACAATCCCACATGTATGTTATGACTACATTTGCCAGGCTGCCACCCACTGGTTTTACCCCTATTGTCTGTCCAACTTGTACATATATATAATGTATTTTCCTCAACGGCACAATCATACAACGAAGATATATACTTTGATCCTCAAGACAAACTTTAAAAAAGTAGACCTGCATGTGTATGTACAAATATAAAGGAAAATTTTTTTTATGCAATATGCTACCCACTATACATATATATATAATGTATTTTCCTCAACTGCCTGGCTAATTGTTCATTGTGCAAAATCTTCAATATACAAAGACAGAATGACAATAAGAAAACTTTAGTTAATGTAAATTGTATAAGCCAAGAGGTTTGACTTCATCTCTCTTGACAATGTAAACTATAGAGGCTAATAAGGTAGTTTAATTTGAGTTCATCTATTGTAGAAGGGATAAGATAATCCAATCCGACTTTTCACTTATTCATGTTTTAATGTAAGGAAAAATTATATAAATAATTGATTTTTACTGTTATATTTAATAATTATATTAAAATTAAAAGAGACATATATTTTAAATTATACATTTAGATTTATTAATATACTTATCTTACTTCTATATAGGCTATATATTTATATTTTTGTTTAAAGTGGGATGACCTTTTCATAGATAATAATATATAAAATATTTTATGCATTATGTATAAATTTGGAATTTATCACCTTAATAATATCAAATAACGCTCGACATATATAAAATGAATCACACAATTTTAATTTTTTTTTATTTTACATGTAGCTAATTTTAAAATTTATTTCTAGATAGAGAAAAGTTCATGTTGTCGGCACATCATCTTCAAAGTTATTCTGATTGCATGTTTAGGTTCTTGTTCCAAGTATAATGATTAAATCTCTATGTCTTGATATATATCAATTATGCTTTGTATATTAAAATTAATTATTAAAATAAAATATATGTTATGATATAAAATATATATTAAAAATAATTAAATTATAAAAATATTTATATATAAATATATAATAATTAATTTTAATAATTATTTTTAATATGTAAATAGTTTTTTTATTATATATATATATTTTATTTTTATAATATTTTTTACTTTAATATATTAAAAATTAATTTATGAAAATTTATTTAAAAATTTATTATTTGTTAATAAATTATTGTGTGTATAAGATATGATTTGAATTTTTGAGATTTATTTAAATTAATTAGTACTAAACCAACTGAACTTAGTATGATGATGTATAATACAATGATACGTAATTATCAAAATTTATTATTTTTTATTATTATTTGACCAACAATAATTTACACTTATACTTATTAAATAAAAATTTAATATTTATAACAGTCAAATAATGACTAAAATTATTAAAAATAGGTGGATCCTAAAGTTTTTCTTTATATATATATATATATATATATATATATTGTAACAAGTCTAAAAAGAATTATTTTTGCAAGGCTTGAGCCAGCTCATGCCAACAAATAAGTCTCATCAACCTTGACAAACTTCATTCTATTCCAAGAATAAAACCCCACCTTGCCACTCTTCACTTCTTCACACCACATACATCACTCGCTAACTATCTCTTCTTCCAAACAACAAACATGGCCTCCACTACATTCATTCTTCTCCTCCCCATCCTCCTCCTCCTAAACCCCCAAGCCCAAGCCCAAGCCCCAGCCCCGGCCCCCTCGGGGCAACTCAACCTGACAGCCATCCTGGAGAAAGGCAGCCAATACACCACCCTCCTTAAACTCCTAAAGGACACACAACAACTCTCTCAAATCCAGAACCAATTCAAAACCAACTCTCAAGGCTTCACCGTCTTCGCCCCCACCGACAACGCCTTCCAGAACCTTCCATCGGGCGCACTCAACGGCCTCTCGGACGACCAAAAAGTCCAGCTCATCCTCTACCACTCCGCACCAAAATACTACTCACTCAGCGATCTCTTAACCGTTAGCAACCCTGTCAGGACGCAATCTCCTTGGGGTCTCAACTTCACCGGCGGACAAGGCAACCAAGTCAACGTTTCCACCGGCGTTGTTGAAGTCCAAATTAACAACGCTCTGAGGCAACAGTTCCCGCTTGCTGTTTACCAAGTCGACAAGGTTTTGTGGCCCAAGGCATTCTCTGCCGACGCTAACTCTCCGTCTCCGGCTCCGGCTCCCAAGAAGAAGGGTTCTAATAAGGGTACTGCCACCCCAACAAGTGCTGCCGCCGATGATGCGCCTTCACCTTCTGCTGAAAGCAAGAATGATAGCAATGGTGTAGCTGGGATGAAGAATAATGTGGGTTTTGGCATGGTTCTTGGGTTTCTTTTGCTTTGCATGCGTGTTCTTTCTTGATGGCATCATCATGAGGAACTATGTATATGTGTTTCTTGTAATTCTATCATTCTTCTTCTTCTTCTTCTTCTTCTTTGTCTTCTTTTCTGCAAGGCAAATTTGTGGTGATTTTTTTTAAAATAATAATGTACCTTATTCTTTGGTGTATTTAATGCACATTTTCTTTTTTTTTTTTCTTTAACTATTTTGGATCACATGCATGAGTAAGATCATATGATAGTACATAAAATTTTATAATAACACCTTTATGTTTCAGTTTTACTTTCTCTTCTAGACAAATATTAATATGTATATACAATTTAGCTATTAATTATTCTCTCATGCTTTCACTTGCTTTATAGTTGTAAGATGGATTGTGGTGGGTTAGAATTTTCACTTTTGCTACAAATTTTATATATGGTATTGCAAAAATATGATGTATAGGTACAAAATTAATTACTATATATTTATATGTATAAAGATATGTATAATTTAATTTATTTTTAATATATATTTTATATTTTAATATATATTTTATAATGATAACTAATTTTAATAATTAATTTTGGTATATATTTAAAATAGTTAATTTAACTATATTTTTTTGTTGAAACTAATATACAGTAGATTTAAAGTTATTCTTCCATACTCTTGTATCATTTTATTAGTCTTTTCTCCTTTTTCTATTAAACTATTGAATGAACGACAAAATAAAAGGAATAATTTTTCCAACCCAACCCTCAATTCGTCTTACTAAAAAACGGAGGGGGCAAGGAGTGGTTAAAATCGTTGAAGAAATGTTTTGTTTTCCTGAGTTGTTGAACTCACTCATTGACGTGAAAACTTCTCCCAAACACAAAGAAGCAAAAAAAGGAAGAAAAAAAAAAATATCATGTTCAAACAACACCTTCAAACTAACATGAGTAATGCTATAGGATCAACACAAAATTTATTATGTTTGGTTAATAATTAATCAGTAATAATTAAAAAGATAATCAGTTATTAGTATAACATATATGTTGAAATATAAATATACATTAAAAATAAATTGAACAATACATGTATTTATACATAAATATATTAGTGACTAATTTTAGTATATAAATAATATTTTTATTAAAAATATTAACTAAAAATAATATAATATTAAACTATTAAGTTTAAGGGATTGAAATGGCGACTAAAAGGGTTAGTTAATACAAATTAAAATTACGGATCTTAATTTTCTTTTTCAAGGAGCATTTCTCTTTTTTTTTTTTCTTTCGGAAATATGACTTATATATGTTCTAAAACATTTTAATTTTAAATAAAAGAATATAGAAAATTGGTGCAAAAGCGATACTGCTTGGTGTTGTAATCGCTGATGGGAGGAAAACAAAAACTACTAATAAGTAATAAAGTCTCAGCAGTCAGCATTACAGCTTGATGGAATAGACATGGGAAATCAATACGAAAGTGTCTACATCAAAAAGGAAGAAATGCACAAATAAAAAGAAACTAATTACAAATTAGAGTGGATAAGCTAAGGTAATCTCTTGTTTGTTCATCATCAACTAGAAATCTAGTTACCTCTCTTAGGTGAGTCCCAAAATTTGAGAGGTTTTACCTCAAGTTTTCCGGTTTTGTTTTTTGTTTTTCGGCTTTGTTTCTGTATGAAGTTCTCCTCCTAAGGTATTTTAAACCCCACCAAAAAGAATATTTATAAATAATAGAATTCGCGTGGTTTTATTTTCGAGCTGAAAATTTTTCTGTATCTCACGTCGATTCATATTTTAGCTGGAATTTTTTTTCGTTTATGAAATCTCCTTTTGAATGGTATACATGTTTGCTTCTCATTCGATCGTACATGTGACACTTATCCAAATTTCCTCTCGCATGACGCTGTTTTTAGGAATTTGGTGCCACAGGTCATGATTACTTTGAACCCTAGCTCCAATGGTTTTCTTTCCTATTCTTCTTTTCTCCATAATAGCAATCTCTCTCACTCATCTTCTCCTTTTTGTTCTCTTTCCTTCATTTTACGGTATTCCCTTCTCTCTCGCTGGTCTGCTCTCTCTTGATCTCTGGCTAACTGCCTCTCGCGGTTTCTCTGGTCTGGGCCGGTGCAAATCGCAGCGGCGACAGCGACGCCTCGACCGAAGAAGAGTTCAGCTACGATAAACCTGAAACAAATCCTAAACAGGTTAGATCTCACATGAAAAATCCTCTCTCTCTCTCTCTCTCTCTCTCTAACTATCTCTTCTGGTGTTAGGGTATTATTCCAATTTAGTATTGGCCAAGCTGGATAGGTACAGAGGAGACCGCTACAGAAACAACAACAACGATGATTCTCATGGCCACCATCACTCTTCGAGGTTGTACTCTCACTTCCCTGATTTTCCAATGACATACCCCACAACTCTTGTCAGAGCCCCGCGCACTTCTACTCTGGCGGCTATGGCTTCCAAACTCCGCCATATCGCTCTCCCAGTAGGACTGTAGGTTTCTTCCCAATCGGCCCTGGTGAAGGGTTCGGTCCGATGGATGGTGACGGTTACGGAAAATACGGGTTCAACACTTACCAGGCTCCTCCTCTATAGCTGTCTGGTCACAAGCGAGGGTTTCGAGGAGTTTCGCCAGGTGAGGAGCCATACTTTTCACTGTAATTTGGATCTTGGTTACTCCTCTCCTATTTCGATTTCATTGCAATCCTATCTTAATTTGTCTTTAAATTTTGATTTTCCCCTTTTTGACATTTTTTCGGTTCTTTTGAGGATAAGCAGTGGTGCTAAAGATGATAATGGATAACAGTGGGTTAAAGTCATCTCCTGGGGGTCTCGAGCTTATGATTATCATAATTTCTTGGTCATTTGAATTTTTCCAAATCTGAGATCTGAAAATTGCAAAGATAACATTTTGATGTAAATTTTAAGTTGTTGAATATTTAAGTTTAGTTGGTCTGTGTGCTATTTCGTAATTTTTGCAAAGAGTTGGTATTTTTCTGTTTGCGTATCTTCTCAGCTCTTGGGATTTAATTACTTTATAATTAAATCAGATATTGAGAAAGATTATTACTATATATATATTTTGGTTCTGTTGTGTAATCCTGTGATGGTACATATATTCCATGGATAAAGCCTAAAATAAAATTTTATTGATAATTTTCTAATGGATAATCATCTATTATGGTTCGAAAGTGTATAATGTTAGCTTAGCTTTATTTTATGTCTTAATCTCCTGCTAATGCATGGTCACTTTTGTTTCTCCTTGGTAGATTTTTTTTATCTGTTTGGTCTCAAGAAAAATGGTGTCATTGAGTTTGGAGAATTTTTTCGATCATTGGGGGTATTTCACCCAGATGCATCTATGGAAGGCAAGATCAACTGTGATTTAGGATTTTCGTTTGTGTTTTGGTTGTCTTTGATTTGGGGTTTGGGTATGTGTTTTCTTTTCCGATGGTTTGAGTTGTTCTGAATGTTTATTTTCATCAAGGTGAAAGTAGTTTGGTTTTCGCATGTGCTGTCGCTAGAAAAAATTCTCTGCCGTTATGATGCTTGGAAGAAACTCCACCACTCTGGTCGTTGGTGTAGGTTATGTGCGGTGTTGCATCTTTGCCTTGAATCTTTCTCATTATCTCAGTCGGATTCAAAGTGGGTAAGGTTTTTATTTCTGAAATTAATTTTGTTTATCATCATCGTCTTTTCTTGGTATTATTGTATTTCACATAATTATGAATTCACTTTGTTTAATTCTAAGGTTTCTTTGAATGTCTTTCAAAATTTACAGGCTTTTATGGGATTAAGTTTTTGTTCCAAACTGTTATATTTTGATGTAAATAGATTTTTGTGATTTTTATGTTGAAGTTGTGTGTGATTATGAAACTATTATTCTTCACTGTTGTTGACATTTGGCCAATGCTTGATTCGGATTTATTTTTGGATTGTGCTCTCTCTTTTTTCTTATTAATTTAGTTGTTATATTTTCATGTTAAAATATATGCTAATAAGAATCAAATTAGGATGTGAAGATTTCTGCAATTGAAATATCTCTAAAGCCTGTGGTTATTGAGAGTTCTACTACCTTTAAAAGTGAGGAATTTAAAAAAGGTATACCGTTTTTTATGTTCATTTCTATGTCAGATTGAAAAGAAAATTACCAATGAGAAAAAAATGATTAGTTAATTTTGAATTAGTGAGGGTAAGAGAATCCCTATCAATTTTTGTTTATTATTTGTTTCCTTTGTATGGTTGCCGAGTATTTGGACAATTATGAGGTTTAGTTAATTAGTTTATGCTTTGGAGAAGAGTATAGTGTGTTAAATCTATAAATTATATATAAACTTTTTGTTATTTGAAAACTAAATGTTTACAACTTTTTGTTCCCGTGCCTAATGATTTGGTTATGTTTAAGGAAATAGTTAAATAAAAAATTTAAGTAGCTTAATCAGGTTTTGTTTAAGTTCACCGAGTGCAGCAGGTTCGTTCCATATCCTCTAATTACACCATATACGCTATTTAGATTTTTAGTTGCCTCTGAAAATCCTAATTTTAGCTACTTCTGTACCATATCTTTTCCTACTGATTGAGATTTTTTTTTATGTGGAGGCGAATAATTGTTTGAAGGCTATGTTTTAGTGCCTGAGTGTGATGAAAAGTGTCATTCTACTATTATTTTTGGATGGTTTTTGGCATCTCAGACTCATTCTGGTTGTTATCTACTATTTCGTTTTGAATTCATTGTGTGAGAGTACATCGGCCTGATTGCTGGACTGAATTTTTATTTTATTACTTACTTTCACTTTATTTTCTTTTTTCAGGCAAGTGAAGGAAAGTTAAATATTTTAACAATCCAATGTGGCCATATGTGTGATACATATACTTGCATGACTATGATGTTGGTTCACAAAGAGTACAAACTTTTAGATTTGTAATAGCGATAATAATTCTTCTTTGATGTTAGCCATGGTCGAAAAGGGGATTAAGTTTTTGTTGCAATTAGGACTCATTCAATGGAATACGGTTTAAGGAGTTTCAAGTAGTTGCATATTTAGAAAATGAATGGTTCTACTTCATTTTTCGACTTTTTCTTTAAAACTAGCTCAATTTCATAGACTTTTCGTATCTGGCAATCTAACCTGAAGCTTTATTCAGTTTAACCTACTTATATTTTGGTTGAAGGATAAGATTGTGCTGGGTTGTCAAAGGAGCTAAGGTGGTAATGGCTGATTTACCTTGATTATGACAGCACTCCTTTCGGCAGTTTCAAATAATCTTCTACCGGTGCGTATAAAGTATCTATTTTTTATCTTTTGGGATTTTATTGCTAGCTATCTGTGTCATGCTTATTAGGTTGTTTCTTCTTTTTGTTGATTTTATACTATTGTGTTAAAATTTTATTTTTGTAGTTGGTGCAATATTAATCACTTAGATGTTACTTTTTACAAAACATATTCCTTTTGTGCATCTTGCAGATGAAATGCAGATAATCCTAATTGTGTATCACAGTGATTTCATATTAATATATAATAATATTTTCTATTTTATTAAGATTTTTGTGTATTTGATAGTTGTTTATTTAGTCTTTTATCATGAAAGCTCAAAGATGGATTTTTTTTGTGAATTTTTTTTCTTCTTCTTCAATATTTATTTTTTCTTTCTCCTCAAAAAATGGACTAGAGCAAGGGAAAGGTCTCAAGGCATTAAGCCAGTAAAACATGGGTATTTGCTGGTTGGAGCTGGATTCAAAGGGAAAAGGCTCTGATGCATAATTAGTAGATGTTCCATATTATGATTTGGTTTAAGTAAATTTTCTAGAGAAAAAATTCTGCTTTATTTGCAAATTGGCTTCTTGAAATTTAGCTTATTACTCTAAATATTTTATGTCTACTGTAGAATATTAATATTTATTTTTTAGTATCTATTAATTGAAAAAAGGAGTTTAGATTTTCGGGGAGCACAAAGCAGACGGTCTTAAGAGCAATTGCTCAGGAGCTATGTTCTACCAAATACCGACTCCAAGCATAGCACACAGGCATATTATAAAACATGAGTCCCTCAGGTATGAATACCTTATAAAGCTTCTCTCATTGTAAAGGATTTGATCTTCCCACCCTCTGAATCATTAATTGCTTCTAACAATTCAGGATTTTTAACTACGAATCGTATGACGCTACAAAAAATTCTGGTTAAAACGGCAGTTTTTTGGGTATTTACAGCGGTTTGAACCGCCATTATTACCAAGAATGGTGATTTTAGAAAGCGACGTAATTCTAGGCGCCATTTTGGTTATTACGGCGGTTTTCAGAAAATCGCCACAATTTCCTGGGTTAAAACGGCGGTTTTTAGATAGGTTAAAATGGCAGTTCAAACCACCATTATTTTCAAATAAAACGGCGGTTTTTGGTTGGTTAAAACGGCGGTTCAAACTACCGTTATTTCCAGGGTATAAACGGCGTTTTTTTAACCACCAATTTTACCCTAACAAAGTGGCGTTTTTATTGGTTAAAATGGAATTTTTGAACCGTCGTTTTACCCTAACAGTAACATTTTTATTGGTTAAAACGGCATTTGAAATCGTCATTTTTATCGGGTTAAAATGGCGTTTTATGTTGTTTAAAATGACAGCTACAAACCGCCCTTTTTACCGGATAAAAGTGACATTTTTTATCTTTTAAAAATGTAGTTTTTACTGTTATTTTTATCGTACTAAACAAATAATTTTTTTATTAAAATTCCACAATAACAAAATTATAATCTATAGACAAAATATTATATAACTCAAAGTATTAAACATAATATATGATTTTTTAGTATTGCAAATCAAAAGTAATAACTCCTATACAAAATATCAAACTAAGAAATATTGTTAGTTCTATTACATTGGGAGTTTTTCTAGAGATGCTCAAAAAGTTTGCTACAGGCCCTTCCAACATTTTCATTGTTCATGTTCGTGTGAATAAATATTACCTGCAAAAGAAAATTGTAAACCCCGCTAAAATCGGTAAATAATTAGTCAATAAATCGAATTTTAATTAGAACAATTAGAAATACAAAACTAATATCAAAATAGGATAGAGTTTGTCAAAACGAGAATTTTGACACCAATTTAAAAAAAAATTGGCCGAAGATTGGGCCGAACCGGTCGAACCAGACCCAAACCGGGCCTGTGGGCCCAACCAATTCACTATATATAATGAGCTGAAGCTCATTTCATTTCCTTCCAACATGAAGAACACACTGAAGGAAGGGGAAACCATCAAACCCTAACCCCAAATTCAATTTAATTTTCAATTCTACGTAACTTTCAATCCGGAACTCCAATTGACGAGCCGTCTGCGGCCACGCATCCGCGGTGTCAAGCTCTACAAAGCTCATAATATTTTGAGGTAAGAAAGTCACATTTTCTTTCTCAATTCTCCCATTTCCAGTTTCAAATTTCTTGGGCTTGTGTTGAAATTTTGTGTAATTTCGGTGTTTAGGATCAAATTAACTTGGTGGACTTACTGAGTCTTGTCCCAATTCTCCGTTAGTCAGGTGAAAACTCTTAAACCCTATTGGATTTCTTGGTTATGTGTGTTGGAAATTAAGTGTATATGTATGGGTATTCATGATATGATATAGGTGAGGTGTATATATATGGTATGAAGCTAATTGGGAATGTTGGAAGCTTAATTGGAAGCTTGGAGTTGGAAACTAGATGCTGAAATTTTGGTATTGAAGCTTGCAATCTTTCCTAGTGGGTTGCCTTGGAAGAACTACGCGGGAATCGGCTAAGGTATGGTTTAGGTTTCGTGCGTTTAACATATAAGGTTTTGTGAAAACTTAGGCTAGAGCACTATAGGATAAGTTGAAATGGATAAATGAGTTAAATGTTTAGTGTTTGTGATGTTGATGAATAAATTGATAATGGGAGTCAAATGCATGTATGTATATAGGTTAGTATGATGGTGTTGAATGAAGGGTTTATGATTGTGGTAAAGTAATGGTATGGTTAAGATAGTGAATGATGTTTATTTGGATTGGTTGGTATTATTATGATGAATAATGTTGTGCTAATGGTGAGGAATTCTATGATGATGATAAAATGTGGAATTGGATTAGTGTGTTGGTTGTGAACAAAATGTGTAAAGTTGGAGAAATATAATATGATTGAGCTAAGGATGCAAAATGGTTGTATGATGGTGAAGGGTAAGTTATGTTGATGATTTTGAGATGTTGAGCATGAACGTGACTGGTCTGTAAAAGGGGAATGTAAGTTTTAGTAAAAAATGGGGTTTGGTATATTTTGGTAAAAAGTAAACTTTTATGAACTTTGGTCGTCCATAACTTGCTCCACAAATTTTGGATGAAGAAGAGATTTGTTCTAAATTGAAGAAGGTTTTAAAAGCTTAAAAACGATATAAAGTTTGCATAAAGTCGTGCGCACGCACACGCCAAGATGGGCCTTCTATTGGTGGCACTAGCACAGGCGAGGCGCTTGCACACCCAGTGATGTGTGCGCACGTACACGTTTTGCTTTCTTGTTGAGCTGTGCGCACACATAGGTGTGTGCGTACGCACACGCCCTGTTTTTTAGCACCTGAGTTTTTAAGATTTAAGCTTGGTTTTGAACCCCTAAACTCCTATTTTTGCCCTGTTAACCTTAGATTCTACTAGTAAGCTTAGTAAATAGCAGAAGTTACAATTTTAAGGTAACTTGGGAATGAAGAAAGAGGTAAATGTGATGAGTTATGTGAAAGGAAATTGGTTATTGAATGAAGTAATGATGCCATGGCTTGATAAATGACTAGACAATGATTATGAGTATTAAATGGTTTATGAATGACGACATCTGAGATACGAGTTTCCTTGGGTAACAGAACCATGGCTCGTCACCACGTGTTCCAGGTTGGATCTCGATACTCTGTTGATCCTACGTCGTAAGGGTGACCGGGCACGTAGAAATTCCCGGTATGGATAGCCCCCCATTGAGTGATTCATGAATGAATGTTTGAATGATGTATGAATATGAAATCTATGCATAGACTCATGGGGATGCGCGACGGGGGATAGTCTAAGATTTTCGGACTTGTCGGGTTGGCTGGATAACCGACAAATGAGCCTCATCAGCTATAGAACAGGCATGCATCATGTGTATTTGTTTGTGTGATTGCTATGCATTATCTGGGATTGCCTAATTGAACATATATGTCCTGTTACCTGCTATTCTTGCTATTTGCACTATCTGCTTATTACTTGTGCGTGAATTTGTTTGGTTGCTTGTCTCTGCTGAATTTATGGAAGATGGAGGGACGGAGGAATGGTGAATGGGTTGAGTGTTAGGTGTTAGGTTTAAGACAAAAGATTATAGTGTACTTAGAACACCTAACCTTATTTATGGCTTTTACTTAGAGGTTAAGTTCTGTAATTGTGATAACGGAGTTCTAGAATTGCCTATGGCATTCCTAGGACCTTACTTATTATACGCATGGAACCTTTACCATGCTGAGAACCTCCAGTTCTCATCCCATACTGTGTTGTTGTTTTCAGATGCAGGTCGAGAGGCTCCTCGCTAGGCGTTTTGATCTTTGAAGCGGAGTAGTCCTTGGGACATTTTGGGTTCTCTGTTTGTATATATATACTTATGTACTTAGCTTGCTCTCCAAGAAACTTATTTATTTTGTTCCTCATAGAGGCTACAGGAGAGCTAGAGACTTGATTCTGTATTTTGGGTGTTTGGGATACTTATGTATATATATGTAAATATTCTCCGGCCAGCCTTGACTTCGCAGGCTGAGTCAGGAGCTAGTTCCTCTGTATTATTGGCACTCTTGTTACTCTTTTACTTTTCCTACCCTCAACTCTTAAGTTTCTTAGCACGTAAGTAATTCCATTTACTCGAGCGTTGCGCTTTTTATTTTGTGATTTTGTTTTACCCACTTTTCAAGACTCCTAGTTTATTATATTCTTTCTACTATTATAAGTATGTATTTTATTTTAGAGGTCGTGACGCCTCGCCACCTCTATTTTACATCCTAGGTGTAAAGCTCTGTGTGGTAGGGTGTTACAAAAATTGAACGTTAGAAATAGATAGTTGCTCAAATAAATAGCAAACTACCAGCATTTTGAAGAAGAGAAAACTAAACCAGTAGTCTCACAAGAAATATGCTATTTAATAAGAACTCATTATTAATTTCATATTAACTAAAGATTTCTAGAGTTTTGCTTCTACTCCTTCCACGGAAGCAGCCCCCTTTTTAATGTCTTCAGCTAACTTCTCAACATGGCTATACATGGAATAGTAACTAAACATGCCATACAATTTTAATCAGATTCATGCCATACAATTTCATGCCAAAAATTAGTTGCTGAGCTAAATTTTTTGTTGTTGAAAATGGTCAGTAAATTTAATTTGTTGGTGAGTCAGGCTTGCTCTTCCAATTGGTGTTCTCTACAAAACTGTTTCTCCTAGGCTGTAGTATGGCTTAACTGCTATACCAACACCATTGTTGGTCTTGTACATTTTTCTCTTTCTTTCAATTAATTTAATATTTAATTTTTTCCATTAGATCAAATGAGCAAATACAAAAAGTCATAACTTAGGCATTAGCCCCTCTTTGGTAACTGTCTCGAGACAGAAATATAGAGATACCATGAGACACAAATCTCTTTAGAGAAAGTGAATAATTCGAAAACAAACATGTCTTTGTCCTATGACAAAATTTGCACATTTTTCTGCATATCTTGTTTTGAGATAGTTTCCATGCACAACCTTAATTCCATGCACATTTTTCTGTATATCTTTATGATTTCTTGATTTAGAAGAAAATGCAATCACATGTTCACAAAGATGAGATTATTTTTATTAATTACCTCCATGGCCTGAGTGAGTGTAAGCTTAATTTGCTGAGAAGTCCAAGTAGGATCAGCATGTGCACCACCTAATGGTTCTTATATGAAGATCATAGTACTAACATCATTTCAAAACTCAAAACACAAAGAAGGTCATGAGACAAAATCTCTAGCAGAGCTTTTCAATTTCCTTACAGGAATAACACCATCCACAATTCCAAGTCTATAATGTTCTTGAGCCGTTGATGAGCGGATAATTTATATGCTTTTTGGCATTGTTTTTAGTATGTTTTTAGTAGGATCTAGTTACTTTTAGGGATGTTTTCATTAGTTTTTATGTTAAATTCACATTTCTGGACTTTACTATGAGTTTGTGTGTTTTTCTGTGATTTCAGGTATTTTCTGGCTGAAATTGAGGGACTTGAGCAAAAATCAGATTCAGAGGTTGAAAAAGGACTGCTGATGCTGTTGGATTCTGACCTCCCTGCACTCAAAGTGGATTTTATAGAGCTACAGAACTCGAAATGGCGAGCTTCCAATTGCGTTGGAAAGTAGACATCCAGGGTTTTCCAGAAATGTATAATAGTCCATACTTTGGCCAAGAATAGACGATGTAAACTGGCGTTCAACGCCAGCTCTCTGCCCAAATCTGGCGTCCAGCGCCAGAAAAGGATCCAAAACCAGAGTTGAACGCCCAAACTGGCATAGAAGCTGGCGTTCAACTCCACAAATGGCCTCTGCACGTGCAACACTCAGGCTCAGCCCAAACACACACCAAGTGGGCCCCGGAAGTGGATTTATGCATCAATTACTTACTCATGTAAACCCTAGTAGCTAGTTTATTATAAGTAGGACCTTTTACTATTGTATTTGGCATCCTGGATTGTATTTTGATCCTGTGATCACGTTTTAGGGGGCTGGCCATCTCGGCCATGCCTGGACCTTCACTTATGTATTTTCATACGGTAGAGTTTCTACACTCCATAGATTAAGGTGTGGAGCTCTGCTGTTCCTCAAAGATTAATGCAAGTACTACTGTTTTCTATTCAATTCATCTTATTTCGCTTCTAAGATATCCATTCGCACCCAAGAACGTGATGAAGGTGATGATTATGTGTGACGCTCATCATCCTTCTCCCTTATGAACGCGTGCCTGACAAACACTTCCGTTCTACATGAAATAAGCTAGAATGAATATCTCTTAGATCTCCTAACCAGAATCTTCGTGGCGTAAGCTAGAATGATGGCGGCATTCAAGAGAATCTGGAAAGTCTAAACCTTGTCTGTGGTATTCCGAGTAGGATTCAATGATTGAGTGACTGTGACGAGCTCCGAACTCGCGATTGCAGGGCGTTAGTGACAGACGCAAAAGGATAGTAAATCCTATTCCGGCATGATCGAGAACCGACAGATGAATAGCCGTGCCGTGACAGGGTGCGTGAGCATATTATTCACTGAGAGGATAAGATGAAGCCATTGACAAGGGTGATGCCTCCAGACGATTAGCCGTGCCGTGACAGGGCATTGGATCATTTTCCCGTGAGATGACCGAAAGTAGCCATTGACAGTGGTGATGTATCACATAAAGCCAGCCATGGAAAGGAGTAAGACTGATTGAATGAAGATAGCAGGAAAGCAGATGTTCAGAGGAACGAAAAGCATCTCCATTCGCTTATTTGAAATTCCTACCAATGAATTACATAAGTATCTCTATCCCTATTTTATTATATAATATTCGAAAACACCATTATCACTTTATATCTGCCTGACTGAGATTTACAAGGTGACCATAGCTTGCTTCATACCAACAATCTCCGTGGGATTCGACCCTTACTCACGTAAGGTATTACTTGGACGACCCAGTGCACTTGCTGGTTAGTTGTATCGAAGTTGTGCCAAATTATGAATGTGTAATCACGATTACGCGTACCAAGTTGCTCACGTGCCAGGAATAGTTTGAGCCTGGACATCACAATTTCGTGCACCAAGTTTTTGGCGCCGTTGCCGGGGACTTAATTGTTCCTGTTTGGCGCCAAGAATCGTCTGAGATCCCAATCCCGGCAACAACACCAAGTTTTTGGCGCCGTTGCCGGGGATTGTTCGAGTTTGGACAACTGACGGTTCATCTTGTTGCTCAGATTAGGTAATTTTCTTTTTGTTTTGTTTTCAAAAATTTTTCAAAAATATTTCAAAATTTTCTCCTTTGTTTTCAAAAAAAAAAAAAATTATTCAAAATTTTTAAGAATGAATTCTAGTGTTTCATGAAGCATGTGAAGCCTGGCTGGTTGTAAAGCCATGTCTAAATTTATTTGGACTGAGGCTTGCAATCTGTTATCAAGATCAATATACTCTGATGTTAAAATGCTGAAGCTTGGCTGGCCATTGGCCATGTCTAGTGTTTTGGACTGGAGCTTTCTTTGAAAGCTTGGCTGGCTAGTGAGCCATGTCTAATTCCTGGACTGAAGCTTTAGACTAAGAATGCAAGATTCCTGGAATTCATATTAAAAATTTTGGAATCCTTATTTTTCTTTTTTCAATTAATTTTTCGAAAAAAATCCAAAAAAATTAGAAAATCATAAAAATAAAAAATATTTCATGTTTCTTGTTTGAGTCTTGAGTCATATCATAAGTTTGGTGTCACTTGCATATGCATCCTGCATTTTTTCGAAAATATCATGCATTCATAGTGTTCTTCATGATCTTCAAGTTGTTCTTGGTAAGTCTTCTTGTTTGATCTTGATGATTTTTTGTTTTGTGTCTTTTCATGTTTATCATATGCATTCTTGAATTCTTAGTGTCTAAGCATTAAAGAATTCTAAGTTTGGTGTCTTGCATGTTTTCTTTGCATTAAAAATTTTTCAAAAATATGTTCTTGATGTTCATCATGACATTCATAGTGTTCTTGGTGTTCATCTTGACATTCATAGCATTCTTGCATGCATTCATTGTTTTGATCTAAAAATTTCATGCATTGCATCCTTTTAGTGTTTTTCTCTTGCATCATAAAATTCAAAAATAAAAAAAAATATCTTTCCCTTTTTCTCTCATCAAATTCGAAAATTTGGATTGACTTTTTCAAAAATTTTTAAAATCAAATTGTTTCTTATGAGTCAAATCAAATTTTCAATTTGAAAATCTTATCTTTTTCAAAATCTTTTTCAAAAATCAAATCTTTTTCAAAATTCTTAGTTATTTTCGAAAATTCCAAAAATATTTTTCAAAAATCTTTTTCTTATTTTTATACCAAATTTTCGAAAATAACATAATCAATTAATGTTTTGATTCAAAAATTTGAAGTTTGTTACTTGCTTGTTAAGAAAGATTCAAACTTTAAGTTCTAGAATCATATCTTGTGATTTCTTATGAATCAAGTCATTAATTGTGATTTTAAAAATCAAATCTTTTTCAAAAACTAATTCCTATCATATCTTTTCAAAAATATCTTCTTATCTTATCTTTTTCAAAAATATCTTTTCAAAATATCTTTTCTAACTTCCTAACTTCTTATCTTTTCAAAATTGGTTTTCAAAATTTGTTTCAACTAACTAACTAACTTTTTGTGTTTCTTAACTTTTTCAAAACCACCTAACTAATTCTCTCTTTCTAATTTTCGAAAATATCTCCCCCTTTTTCAAAAATTTCTTTTTAATTAACTAATTATTTTTATTTTTATTTTTGATTTCAAAAAATTTTCGAAAAAAAAAAAACTAACATTTTTCAAAAACCATTTTCGAAAATCACTAACTCTTTTTCAAAAATATTTTCGAAAATTCTCCCTCTCCCATCTCATTCTATTTATTCATTCATATCCTAACATCTCATCTCACATCTCTAGCCTCCTCACAGTTGTGTTTCTGTCATTATACTACATTCTTTGTCTCCCCCTCTTTTCTTCCACTCACACAGGGATCCCTATACTGTGGTATAAAGGATCTCCATTATTATTATTATTTTTTTGTGCCTTCTTCTTTGTCATATGAGCAGGAGCAAGGATAAGAACATTCTTGTGGAAGCAGATCCAGAACCTGAAAGGACTCTGAAGAGAAAATTAAGAGAAGCTAAAATACAACAATCCAGAGATAACCTTTCATAAATTTTCGAACAGGAAAAGGAGATGGCAGCCGAAAATAATAATAATGTAAGGAAGATGCTTGGTGACTTTACTGCACCAAATTCCAAATTACATGGAAGAAGCATCTCCATTCCTGCCATTGGAGCAAACAACTTTGAGCTGAAACCTCAATTAGTTTCTCTGATGCAGCAGAACTGCAAGTTTCATGGACTTCCATCTGAAGATCCTTTTCAGTTCTTAACTGAATTCTTGCAGATATGTGATACTGTTAAGACTAATGGAGTAGATCCTGAAGTCTACAGGCTCATGCTTTTCCCTTTTGCTGTAAGAGACAGAGCTAGATTATGGTTGGACTCTCAACCTAAAGATAGCCTGAACTCTTGGGATAAGCTGGTCACGGCTTTCTTAGCCAAGTACTTTCCTCCTCAAAAGCTGAGCAAGCTTAGAGCTGATGTTCAAACCTTCAGACAGAAAGAAGGTGAATCCCTCTATGAAGCCTGGGAAAGATACAAACAGTTGACCAAAAAGTGTCCTTCTGACATGCTTTCAGAATGGACCATCCTGGATATATTCTATGATGGTCTATCTGAGCTATCAAAGATGTCACTGGACACTTCTGCAGGTGGATCCATTCACCTAAAGAAAACGCCTGCAGAAGCTCAAGAACTCATTGACATGGTTGCTAATAACCAGTTCATGTACACTTCTGAAAGGAATCCTGTGAATAATGGGACGCCTATGAAGAAGGGAGTTCTTGAAGTTGATACTCTGAATGCCATATTGGCTCAGAATAAAATATTGACTCAGCAAGTCAATATGATCTCTCAGAGTCTGTATGGAATGCAAGCTGCATCCAACAGTACTCAAGAGGCATCTTCTGAAGAAGAAGCTTATGATCCTGAGAACCCTGCAATGGCAGAGGTGAATTACTTAGGTGAACCTTATGGAAACACCTATAACTCATCATGGAAAAATCATCCAAATTTCTCATGGAAGGATCAAAAGCCTCAACAAGGCTTTAATAATGGTGGAAGAAACAGGTTTAACAATAATAAACCTTTTCCATCATCAACTCAGCAACAGACAGAGAACTCTGAACAAAATGCTTCTAATTTAGCAAATCTAGTCTCTGATCTATCTAAGGCCACTGTAAGTTTCATGAATGAAACAAGGTCTTCCATTAGAAATTTGGAAGCACAAGTGGGCCAGCTGAGTAAAAGGATCACTAAAATCCCTCCTAGTACTCTCCCAAGCAATACAGAAGAGAATCCAAAAGGAGAGTGCAAGGCCATTGACATAAGCGCCATGGCCGAACCTGTGAGGAGAGGAGAGGACGTGAATCCCAAGGAGGAAGACCTCCTGGGACGTCCTGTGATCAATAAGGAGCTTCCCTCTGAGGAACCAAAGGACTCTGAGGCTCATCTGGAGACCATAGAGATCCCATTGAACCTCCTTATGCCCTTCATGAGCTCTGATGAGTATTCCTCTTCTGAAGAGAATGAGGATGTTACTGAAGAGCAAACTACCAAGTTTCTTGGTGCAATCATAAAGCTGAATGCCAAATTATTTGGCATTGATACTTGGGAAGTTGAACCTCCCTTGTTCATCAATGAACTAAGTGATTTGGATCAACTGACATTGCCTCAGAAGAGACAGGATCCTGGAAAGTTCATAATACCCTGCACCATAGGCACCATGATCTTTAAGGCTCTGTGTGACCTTGGTTCAGGAATAAACTTCATGCCCCTCTCTGTAATAGAGAAACTGGGAATCTATGGGGTGCAAGCTGCTAAAATCTCATTAGAGATGGCAGACAGTTCAAGAAAACAGGCTTATGGACAAGTAGAGGACGTGTTAGTAAAGGTTGAAGGCCTTTACATCCCTGCTGATTTCATAGTCCTGGATACTGAAAAGGAAGAGGATGAATCCATTATCCTAGGAAGACCTTTCCTGGCCACAGCAAGAGCTGTGATTGATGTTGACAGAGGTGAAATATTCCTTCAATGGAATGAGGACTCCCTTGTCTTTAAAACTCAAGGATCTCCCTCTGCAACCATGGAGAGGAAGCAGAAAAAGCTTCTCTCCAAGCAGAGTCAACCAGAGCCCCCACAGTCAAACTCTAAGTTTGGTGTTGGGAGGCCACAACCAAACTCTAAGTTTGGTGTTGAACTCCCATATCCAAACTCTAAGTTTGGTGTTGGAGAGTCTCAACAAAGCTCTGCACATCTGTGAGGCTCCATGAGAGCCCACTGTCAAGCTATTGACATTAAAGAAGCGCTTGTTGGGAGGCAACCCAGTGTTTATCTAATTCTTATTTTTATTGTTTTTCATGTTTTCTTAGGTTCATGATCATGTGGAGTCACAAAATAAATATAAAAATTAAAAATGGAATCAAAAACAGCAGAAGAAAAATCACACCCTGGAGGAGCATCTGTCTGGCGTTCAGCGCCAGAACAGAGCATGGTTCTGGCGCTGAACGCCCAAAATGGGCAGCTTCTGGGCGCTGAACGCCAGAACAGGCATGGTTCTGGCGTTCAACGCCAGAAATGGCACACAAATGGGCGTTGAACGCCCAAAATGGCCACCAACCTGGCGCTGAACGCCCAGAGTTGGGTACAAAGGCATTTTTACATGCCTAATGGGTGCAGGGATGTAAATCCTTGAACACCTCAGGATCTGTGGACCCCACAGGATCCACTCAGGATCTGTGGACCCCATAGGATCCACTCAGGATCTGTGGACCCCACAGGATCCCCACCTACCTCCACTCACTTCTTCTCACCACTCTCTTTCACACAACCCCATAAACACTCTTCCCCAAAAACCCTTCACCAATCACCTCAAACTCTCTTCCCCATCACCTCTTCACCACTCACATCCATCCACTCTTTCCCATAAACCTACCTCATAAACTCCACCTACCTCCACTCACTTCTTCTCACCACTCTCTTTCACACAACCCCATAAACACTCTTCCCCAAAAACCCTTCACCAATCACCTCAAACTCTCTTCCCCATCACCTCTTCACCACTCACATCCATCCACTCTTCCCCATAAACCTACCTCATAAACTCCACCTACCTTCAAAAGTTCAAAACCAATTTCCCACCCAAACCCACCCATATGGCCGAAACCTTTCCCCCCCTCCCTTCCCTATATAAAGCCCTCCATTCTTCATCAAATTCACACAACACACCCCTCTACACTCCTCTTGGCCGAAACCACATATCCCTCTCCCTCTCCATATTTCTTCTTCTTCTTCTTCTATTCTTTTGTTTATTGCTCGAGGGCGAGCAATATTCTAAGTTTGGTGTGGTAAAAGCATAAGCTTTTTGTTTTTCCATTACCATTGATGGCATCTAAGACCGGAGAATCCTCTAGAAGAGGGAAAGGGAAGATAAAAGCTTCCACATCCGAGTCATGGGAGATGGAAAGGTTCATCTCCAAAGCCCATCAAGACCACTTCTATGATGTTGTGGCCAAGAAGAAGGTGATCCCTGAGGTCCCTTTCAAACTCAAAAGAAATGAGTATCCGGAGATCCGACATGAAATTCAAAGAAGAGGTTGGAAAGTTCTAACAAACCCCATCCAACAAGTCGGCATCTTAATGGTTCAAGAGTTCTATGCCAATGCATGGATCACCAAGAACCATGATCAAAGTAAGAACCCGGATCCAAAGAACTATGTTACAATGGTTCGGGGGAAATACTTAGATTTTAGTCCAGAGAATGTGAGGTTGGCGTTCAATTTGCCATACATGGAAGAGAACGCACGCCCCTACACAAGGAGAGTCAACTTTGATCAAAGGTTGGACCAAGTCCTTATGGACATATGTGTAGAAGGAGCTCAATGGAAGATTGACTCCAAAGACAAGCCGGTTCAACTAAGAAGATTGGACCTCAAGCCTGTAGCTAGAGGATGGTTGGAGTTTATTCAATGCTCAATCATTCCCACTAGCAACCGGTCTGAAGTTACTATAGACCGGGCCATCATGATCCATAGCATCATGACTGGAGAAGAGGTGGAAGTTCATGAGATTATACCTCAAGAACTCTACAAGGTGGCTGACAAGTCCTCCACCATGGCAAGGTTAGCCTTTCTTCACCTCATCTGCCACCTATGCAATTCGGCTGGGATTGACATAGAGGGAGATATCCTCATCAAAGAGGACAAGCCCTTCACTAAGAAAAAGATGGAGCAAGCAAGAGAGCCCAGTCATGGAGCTCAAGAGGCGCAAGAAGCTCATTTCCATGAGATTCCGGAAATGCCTCAAATGCACTTTCCTCCACAAAACTATTGGGAGCAAATCAACACCTCCCTAGGAGAATTGAGTTCCAATATGGGACAACTAAGGGTGGAACATCAAGAGCACTCCATCATGCTTCATGAAATAAGAGAAGATCAAAAAGCAATGAGGGAGGAGCAACAAAGACAAGGAAGAGACATAGAAGAGCTCAAGGACATCATTGGTTCCTCAAGAAGGAAACACCACCATCACTAAGGTGGATTCATTCCTTGTTCTTATTTCTTCTGTTTTTCATTTTCTATGTTATGTGCTTATTTGTGTTTGTGTCTTCATTACATGATCATTAGTAGTTAGTAACTTTGTCTTAAAGTTATGAATGTCCTATGAATCCATCACCTCTCTTAAAAGAAAAATGTTTTAATTCAAAAGAACAAGAAGTACATGAGTTTCGAATTTATCCTTGAACTTAGTTTAATTATATTGATGTGGTGACAATGCTTCTTGTTTTCTGAATGTATGCTTGAACAGTGCATATATCTTTTGAAGTTGTTGTTTAAGAATGTTAAATATGTTGGCTCTTGAAAGAATGATGACTAGGAGACATGTTATTCGATAATCTGAAAAATCATAAAAATGATTCTTGAAGCAAGAAAAAGCAGCAAAGAACAAAGCTTGCAGAAAAAAAAAAGGGCGAAAAAAAATGGAAAGAAAAAGAAAAAAAAAACAAGCAGAAAAAGCCAATAACCCTTAAAACCAAAAGGCAAGGGCAATAAAAAGGATCCCAAGGCTTTGAGCATCAGTGGATAGGAGGGCCTAAAGGAATAAAATCCTGGTCTAAGCGGCTAAACCAAGCTGTCCCTAACCATGTGCTTGTGGCATGTAGGTGTCAAGTGAAAACTTGAGACTGAGCGGTTAAAGTCAAGGTCCAAAGCAAAAGAAGAGTGTGCTTAAGAACCCTGGACACCTCTAATTAGGGACTTTAGCAAAGCTGAGTCACAATCTGAAAAGGTTCACCCAATTATGTGTCTGTGGCATTTATGTATCCGGTGGTAATACTGGAAAACAAAGTGCTTAGGGCCACGGCCAAGACTCATAAAACAGCTGTGTTCAAGAATCATCATACTGAACTAGGAGAATCAATAACACTATCTGAACTCTGAGTTCCTATAGATGCCAATCATTCTGAACCTCAATGGATAAAGTGAGATGCCAAAACTATTCAAGAGGCAAAAAGCTATAAGTCCCGTTCATATGATTGAAGCTATGTTTCATTGATAGTTTGGAATTTATAGTATATTCTCTTCTTTTTTATCCTATTTGATTTTCAGTTGCTTGGGGACAAGCAAAAATTTAAGTTTGGTGTTGTGATGAGCGGATAATTTATACGCTTTTTGGCATTGTTTTTAGTATGTTTTTAGTAGGATCTAGTTACTTTTAGGGATGTTTTCATTAGTTTTTATGTTAAATTCACATTTCTGGACTTTACTATGAGTTTGTGTATTTTTCTGTGATTTCAGGTATTTTCTGGCTGAAATTGAGGGACTTGAGCAAAAATCAGATTCAGAGGTTGAAAAAGGACTGCTGATGCTGTTGGATTCTGACCTCCCTGCACTCAAAGTGGATTTTATGGAGCTACAGAACTCGAAATGGCGAGCTTCCAATTGCGTTGGAAAGTAGACATCCAGGGTTTTCCAGAAATGTATAATAGTCCATACTTTGGCCAAGAATAGACGATGTAAACTGGCGTTCAACGCCAGCTCTCTGCCCAAATCTGGCGTCCAGCGCCAGAAAAGGATCCAAAACCAGAGTTGAACGCCCAAACTGGCACAGAAGCTGGCGTTCAACTCCACAAATGGCCTCTGCACGTGCAACACTCAGGCTCAGCCCAAACACACACCAAGTGGGCCCCGGAAGTGGATTTATGCATCAATTACTTACTCATGTAAACCCTAGTAGCTAGTTTATTATAAGTAGGACCTTTTACTATTGTATTTGGCATCCTGGATTGTATTTTGATCCTGTGATCACGTTTTAGGGGGCTGGCCATCTCGGCCATGCCTGGACCTTCACTTATGTATTTTCATACGGTAGAGTTTCTACACTCCATAGATTAAGGTGTGGAGCTCTGCTGTTCCTCAAAGATTAATGCAAGTACTACTGTTTTCTATTCAATTCATCTTATTTCGCTTCTAAGATATCCATTCGCACCCAAGAACGTGATGAAGGTGATGATTATGTGTGACGCTCATCATCCTTCTCCCTTATGAACGCGTGCCTGACAAACACTTCCGTTCTACATGAAATAAGCTAGAATGAATATCTCTTAGATCTCCTAACCAGAATCTTCGTGGCGTAAGCTAGAATGATGGCGGCATTCAAGAGAATCCGGAAAGTCTAAACCTTGTCTGTGGTATTCCGAGTAGGATTCAATGATTGAGTGACTGTGACGAGCTCCGAACTCGCGATTGCAGGGCGTTAGTGACAGACGCAAAAGGATAGTAAATCCTATTCTGGCATGATCGAGAACCGACAGATGAATAGCCGTGCCGTGACAGGGTGCGTGAGCATATTATTCACTGAGAGGATAAGATGAAGCCATTGACAAGGGTGATGCCTCCAGACGATTAGCCGTGCCGTGACAGGGCATTGGATCATTTTCCCGTGAGATGACCGAAAGTAGCCATTGACAGTGGTGATGTATCACATAAAGCCAGCCATGGAAAGGAGTAAGACTGATTGGATGAAGATAGCAGGAAAGCAGATGTTCAGAGGAACGAAAAGCATCTCCATTCGCTTATTTGAAATTCCTACCAATGAATTACATAAGTATCTCTATCCCTATTTTATTATATAATATTCGAAAACACCATTATCACTTTATATCTGCCTGACTGAGATTTACAAGGTGACCATAGCTTGCTTCATACCAACAATCTCCGTGGGATTCGACCCTTACTCACGTAAGGTATTACTTGGACGACCCAGTGCACTTGCTGGTTAGTTGTATCGAAGTTGTGCCAAATTATGAATGTGTAATCACGATTACGCGTACCAAGTTGCTCACGTGCCAGGAATAGTTTGAGCCTGGACATCACAATTTCGTGCACCATAATTATTGGCTTTTCAGCAGCCTATACAAAACTAACTAAAGTCGCTATAAAATTGCTCAGATATTCAAAGTAAGCCAAAAGTCAGAACTGATTTAAATTCATTACCTTAAGAGCAGCTTTGGAAGATTTCCACAATATTGCAGCACAAGCTTCAGGGCTAGATGATAGAAGTTCATCAATAAACAATAGAAAATATTAAATATATATGTGATTTTTTTTCAAAAAAAAAAGGGGAAATTAATATAATTACCATGCTACATAAAAGGCAGAATTCTCAAGTATGACCAATTTATTGGCACGAGCAATGGCAAGTGCCCCTCCTGACAACGATTTACAACACCCACATAACCAAGTCGAAGAGGAACAACTTTTCCTAGTAACAGATTCCGGGCATCAGTACCCCTGTCCATGATATCTAACTGTAGGACGGGCCATACGAGCGCCTAAGCTTGTTAGAACTTTGAAATAACATTATATATTTCACAAATGTATGTTGAAAGAGTGTACTGGACGTTTGTGATTACACCAATCGTTCTATTTCCTGCAACAGAACAATAAATAGTTTAAAGCAATCACAGAAATGTGAAAAGAATAGAGCTTAAGGCATTAGGAAGCAAAAGCACACCATCCGGATCAGCAATTCCCGCCATCTGAAGAGCATCTAAATTAGCCAAATCCGAATTAGCTGGTGTGACAGCTAGAATGAGACAGGAGAGAACTTTGATATATGACATGATCATTGTTCTGATTCGGGCTTCGATATCAGATGGCTGGTCACCAACAAGAACCTTTGTTATGCCTGGAAGATCAACAAGTGTGATATCCAGAACATTTGGAGAAATTTTTTTTGGAAAAATCTACTTATCTGAGACTCCTTTATTATCTCCTGCTTCTTTATCGGTTTCAGCCTATAGATAATAATAATAATAATAATATAAAACAAAGTTAATCAAGGAAAATATACAAGTTAAAAGAAGCAGCAAAGGAAAGACACTTAATGGACATTTAACGCACAGTCAATACCTTACCAATCCATCAAGAGTAATGCACACTAGACAATAATTAGTTTATCATGGCATAAGAAATTCAAAAGTTGATAAACGGAAATACACAAGTTAAAAGATAATAATATTAGTGCTATAAGTCTTTTATATTATCTAAAACCAAAATTTTTCTATTATCTAAAACCAAAATTTTTAAAAATTAAAACTAGTGCTATAAGTCTTTTATCCGTATAGCCAGCATAGTTGTTATAACACTATCATTATCAGTGCTACAATAGACACGAGCACCATTAGCTTTCAAAGTTCATTAGCAGCAGCCAGCAGGCATATCATTTCTTAATAATAATAATAATAATAATAATAATAATAATAATAATAATAATACATATATAATCTCTATGTTATGATCTACCTTTTATTGTTTAGAAAACAAATCATGCGCAGGTAATAAATCTAAGCAGGAATTAAGTTTCTCAACAAACTACTATTTCTTTCTTTTTCTTCTTCTGGTCTCTTTGCATGGATCAATTTGCAGACTTCTTCATATCCAAAAATAAATAAATTAAAATTTAAAGGTGGCCAAATATAATCCAAAGAGACTTCCACCATTCCAAGTTGTCATAGAAATCCTAAAATAGTTTTTAAAGTTCTGCAAGTATGATAATTGTTAATTCAGCAACTTCTAATTTCTCCCATTCCCAAAGGTAGAAAGTGTCACATATTTGACACAGAACACATAAATCCAACAATCTAATTAATTAATCATTTTTTTAAGTTTTAACTCATCTGACACTAGTAGAGCCACATTAAAACAGCAATAATGAAGAGATGATGATGAAATAATTTAGTTATAGACCATTTTGAAATAGTTGAAATTGTGTTTGGTTTTACCATCAATCTCTTTCAATCAATTTCTAGAGTGTTTTCCTCTTTTCTTTTATAGAAATTGAACAACAAAATAGAGGACATACATGCTGAGAATAAAGAACAAGAAACATTTTGACTACTATGCTGAGATTTAAACCAATTTAATTAAATTTGTTCATCTAATCTAAGGCAAGCCTAAGACCATCGATTAGAATGAAATATTTTCAAGAGAACAAAGGAAAAGAGGGAGAACAACTTACTCGTGAGTCTGCCAGAAGAGAAATTCGCAGCTCAGTAGCTCGATGGACGAGATTGTCGGACTAGGAGAATACCGCAGGAGGAGATCATCGCTGGAGGAGAAGCCGCTGGAAGAGACATCGCAAGAGAAGTCACAGGAGGAGCCGTCGCCGAAGGAGACCATCACTGGAGAAGACGTCGCAGAAGGAGGTCGCTGCTGGAGGAGACGCCGCTGGAGGAGACGTTGCCGGAGGAGACCATCGCTGGAGGAGACGTCACTGGCAGGAGGAGATCGTCGCAAGAGAATATCGCCACTGGAGAAGATCGCCATTGGAGAAGACGTTGCAAGAAGAGGTCGTTGCTGGAAAGAATTGTCGTCGGAGGAGAGATCGTGACAGAGGAGATCGCAGTGGCAGCGTTTCAACATAGTAATGAGGGGTAATTTAGGGTTGACCATTTTATACAAGTTGAGAATGGTGTTTTAAACCCGCTAGAATGCAAAAAAAAAAAATCGCCGTTAACTACCAATTAATTACGGCAACGATCAAAGACGTCCTAATATTCAAATATTATAGCAATTTTATAGAACCGCCGTAATATTAATGCCATTTTATATCATTTTTTTGTAGTGTGAGTGGAGTGCAGTAATGGGTCACTTCAAAGGAAAGTGCCTCCTACACGTTAATTGGAACCCAATTAGCAAATGTATATATGAGCTCAAAATTTCTACTCTTCTATACTCTTAATTATATATTTAAACTAGCTAATTTTATTATCCATTTGTGTAGATTGCTAATGAAGCTGAGTTCCTTTTATTTGGAACCAATGACCTTACCCAAATGACATTTGGGTATAGTAGATATGATGTTCGGAAATTTCTTTCCATTTACCTATCAAGTGGCATTCTGCAGAGTGATCCGTTTGAGGTTAGTTGTGTAACGTTTATTTGCTCATTAAGGATATGTGAAAGATGGTTGCTAAAATTTTTGAACTGTTTGACAATAATATTAAATGTTCAACTATTAAAACTAAAATTTGAAAACTCTTGCAGGGTTCTAATTAAAAGGCTTGCAACACTTCAAGTTGTAGTTTAAGAAATTTGTTAATCTGGTGTAAGAGGGTTGAATGACTAGCTTCCAGTTCTGTGGTTATTCTGTTGTTAGAGCTCTTTTCAGATCTTAATTGCTTTGTTACATTTTAGCTTTCAGTCCTTTTTGTTTTATGTGAGCATTTGTTGTGGAGCTTTTGTTCACTACGTTTTTTGTATTGTTTTTAAGTGCTTCTATTACTTTATGGTTTTTGTTACAAATTGATTTTGAAAGCTTGCAAAGAATTTTACCTAATTTTACTAGATTCAAGTATTGTTAGTTAGGTTGAATAAGATAATTAGTAATATTCTGGCTTCTGTTTTCTTGAATAATATTCTTGTGGGGTAATATGGCTGTGTGCTTGATAAACATTGCTGATTATGCTTGCTAACAATAATTGATAATTTAGATCTAATCATCTATCTATTATTATGGTTTTGTATAATTGAATAACACATAATAAAAAATAGAGTTTTAAATAATATATATTCTGTAGCTAAATTTCAAATAATTGAAAAGCTCTAATTTTTAGGAAATCTTTTTAAAGAAAAATTAATCGGATGCGGTAAGATCACTAAAACAGAAGTGAGTGGACTATTCGGGTTTTACATGACTATACCATAGATGAAGAAGAGCTGAATAGGTACATGCATGATACAAATAGTCTATGTGTTAATGTAGTCACATTTTTAAAGTTATATCTGAAATAGTAGTCATTTCATGCTGTTAATTTTGCTATTGTGATACCAGCTTGGTGGAATCAATTTCTTTCTTTCAGTGGAGTGTTCTCCTTTTATACTTTTACTTCATACTGAACCTACCTTAATTCTTGATATGAAAATGATCAATCCATCTAGATATAACAATTGATATATTTTAATGCAACATTTAATATTTTTCAATGATTTCACTAATCAATCAATATATTTTGCTTATAGCTGTAGTCAATTATATCTAGCGTACATTTTGTTTAATGCAAATGCTCAAGAAGAGGATGCTGAAGCTAGAGATATTTACTTTTTTGAACAGTCCATAACTATCCCAAAGTCAGTTGATAGGACAAGAGGTTATAACAACTAAAAGAGCAAAACTTTAGTTCTTATGATTTCTTTGATAAAAGAAATTTGTATTCACAAGGAAAAACAAAGTGAGAGTCCAAATATATTTTTTATTTGGAGAAAAAAATTTACATTTCCAACTATAGTGATTATTCTTATGAAAAAGTGTGTTAATTTAACTCATACTTTGCTTTTTGTAATTTTCCTAAATGTATCAATTTGTAACAGATTTTCTTCCAAACTATATTTTTGGGGAGTTTGAAGAGTTAGTTAAAGTATGAATTTAATTACTCTGAGAGTAGAATATGTACTTGAGTATGCCAAGAGAAGTCCCCTCATGGATATTCTTCATGATCAGAGAGAAGCTGGGATTGATGACAAGGTAAATTGTTATCTCTCTGTACTATGTTCTATGTTATGCTTATTAGCTTATGTGCATAGTTTATGGAGTCACCATGAATGTTTGCAAGATGTTCTTTAAAATGAATGTTGAGTTATTCAAACAGACAATATTTAGAAAAAGAAGCTAAAGCCAAAGAAGTTGAACAGTAAAAGAACTAACTTAGAAGAAACTAGCAAATGCTGGAGAATAAAATGGGGGTGGATGATATGGTCAAATAATAAGTTCTCATTGTAAATTTAATAGGTGAAAAATTATGAGTATGCCACTCTCCATAATCATTTCATAATTTATTAGTTTATATCTCTCTTTTGGGATAATCAATATTTTTTGAAGAGCAGTCATTAATGTGACTTATTAGAAGTTGTTAGCAACATTTTTTATAATCAAGTCAACTTCCATAAGCTAGATTGTTTGTAATTTTCATCTGTGAATGTGTTAGAGTTACTGATCTTATTTATTCTCTTGTTGTTGAATTTAGAAATTTGATTTGGATCCTTCTATTCCTCATTTTTCATTTGAATTTAAGAATTCAATTCAATTTCAGTCCAATGCTACCGTTCAATCTTCCTCAAGTTCAAGTACTCTAGTGGGTCAAGTTTTACCGATTTCTGTTCTCAACTGGAATTGTTGGGTAATTATTGACCTCGTGGACTTTTAGTTGTTATCTGTTAGCAAACTATATATATATATAGTTATTTTTAATGTTTTTAATTTATTTATTTACTATTTCTTTTAATAGTTTTGGACTCTGCATTTTTTTTATTCTTTGTTGTGTTCTGTGTAGGTTGTTAACCATAATTTTTATGCAAGAATCACGTCCTCACAAGGTTTCAACTTATTTGAAAATCATCAGCCTCTCACTATTGAAAAAGAACTTCGAAATACTTTTGGACAATGTGAAAACACTGTTGAAGATGTTAAAAGGATGGATGAGTGTAATGGCTAATAATTATTTTCATTACTATATATATATCCACATATGTATAATTGTCAAAACTTTGCTTAGTTATATTGAGTACTTGAAAATTTGTGAAAATATGTTGTGAATGAATCTACTTTGATATGTAATGCCAAGTGATTTCGGAAATTGTGATGTTTACGAAACTTATCCTTTTGTTTCGTATATTTAAATTTCTATGTATGTACCTGTTTCTGTGTATATTTTAAGAAATATGATTATAATACAGAGAATTGTGTAATATATTTTGTATATTTTTTTTGTTTTTGAAGAATTGTGTAATAATTTAAGAAAATATTTTTTTTGTTTTCGAAGAACTGTGTAATGATTTAAAAAAGATGTCAGTTTAATGAAAATAATTATTATAATCTTATTAACAGTAATGAGAAATATTATTATGGTATTACTAACAAAGTAAAACATATTTTCAGATAATTTTAAATCCAAAAAATTTTAACACAAAAGATTTTTATAGAGACAAATTTTCCATCGTATACACTATACAAATTCTTTGAATTTATGATTTTAGTCTAAATCTTTTAAACATATGATATGGTAAAATCTATCCAATAATTTAAGTAGTAAAAAATTAAAATAGTTAGAAAAATATATTTTTTTTTCAATGTGTTGCAATTTCTATTTATTTTTCTTCTCTTTCTTATTTAAAGAAATATATTTTGTATGTGTAATATAATATAAGTATTATTCTGGATATGTGTAAGCAAATGAAGATTATTATGTTATATATAATACATATAATGTTGTTTATGAAATGCTTGCAAATTTATCATGTACACTATAAGAAACATCGTTAAAATTGATGGCCAAGCTGTCGATAATATTAAAAATTGACGGCAAAATTGACGGTGGAAGTGGTCGTTATTAAGCTTGTCGATTTTTCAAAATTCTAATAAAATCGACGGCTTGCTAAGCTGTCGATAATAATCTAATAAAATCGACAACATTTCCATCTATAATATGAGTATGAGAATTTTGCCTTCTTAGTAAAATCGACAACATTTTTATCAATATTTGATTCAATAAAATCGACAAAAGAGCCGTCGATTTAATTATTTAGATACCGACAAATGCTTAATAAAATCGACAATATTTTGTTGATATTTGAATCAATAAAATCGACAAAAGAGTGGTCGATTTAATTATTTAGATATTGACATATTCTTTGTCTGTATTTTGTTGTTTATTGTCTCTTTTAAATTTAAAAAGCGACAATGCTGCCGTCGATTTTAATAGCTATATTTTTTTAATTATTTTTCTATTTGAAAAATAGTAGACAATTAATACTAATAAACTTTAGATATAGAAATAAAATTTATACAAAATATTAGATAATAAACTTCTATATATAAAAATAAAAGCTATACTAAATATTATTAGAAAGCTAAAAATGAAAACTGAAGAACAGAAGGAAGCCAAAGTAAATTTGGTAAAAAGATGTTATTAAATATAAGGATAAACTTCATATTTTGTCTTAGATGTCTTCCCTCCCAAACTTTACAGTTGGAAAACATTCACACACCATGACTGTAAGATCCGGTTAATTAACGACTAATTAACCCATAAATGAGAATTTATTCTAGAAAGCCAAAAATGTTATTTTTATGGCTTAATATGATAGAGGAAATTGAGACGAGAATTTCGGTACCAATTTTATAGAAATCGGACCAAGATTGGATCGAACGGGCCAAACCGGGCCAACCGGACCCAAAGTGGGCCCTTGGCCCAACTAAACTAAACCAAAACCCTAGTTTTCAGCACTCTCTCTCCTCATTTGAGACACTAAACACGCTGAAATGGAGGCCATGGAGGGAAGAACACTCTCTCAAGTTCTATCTCTCACTTGATCTTCAAACCACCATAACTTTTGATCTAGAGCTCCGATTGCCGCTCCGTTTGTGGCCACGTGTTCACCGCGGAGAGCTCTACAAAACCCATACAATTAATCTTGAGGTAAGCCATGTTTCACTTTTCGAAATTCCAGCCCTTGATTTCGAGTTTCATGAGTAAAAATGTTGAGATTTTGGGTTCTTTGATGTTATAGGACCCAACTCTCTTGAAGGAGAAGGTTAATCTTGTCTCTTTGGACCTTGGGTGTGGTAAGATTCTCAACCCTAGTGTAATTTGTTGTTCTATGAGGTTTGGGCATTGAGATGTTGTGTATGGGTATGATGATTGTGGCTTAGGTTGTGTATATGTGAATATTGGAGCTTGATTGGTGATTTTGGAAAGCTTGGAAGAGGGTTTTGTGTGATAAAATCTGTTCTTGGAGGTGTTGAGACCTTGAGAGCTTGAGAAAAAGTGGTTTGGAAGTGCTCCGGTTGAGCTTGGGAAATCGGCTAAGGTATGGTTTCGGTTTCCCGTATCTAATATGTAATGTGGTAGGAAATACTTAGGCTAGAGGCCCTAAGATAGGCATTGAATTGATGATGTTGTGGAATGGTTGAGATATATGATGTGATCATATGTGTGATTATGAATATTGATGCCTTGATTGTGTGATATGTGAGAAAATGCATGTTGTGATATATGCTTGATGAATGATTGAGGTTGAATTGATGGGTGGTGCCATATTGTTGGTGAGTATGATTATTATGTATAATGATGGTTGATTGAAAATTGATATTGTTAGAAATTGGGATGAGAAGGATGTATGACATAATATTGTGTTTATCCTTTGGCCTTTTGATTGAGAAGTGTTAAAATGGTTGGAGGTAGTTTTGAGAATTTTGGTAAAATGTCAATGTGTGAGTTGAGGATGGCTTGTTGTTGAATTTGGTACACTTTGATTGATTTCAAAGAAAAGGGATGAAATTGGCATGTTTTAATTGATTTTGAAAAGAGTTGAAAGTGGCTTGTTTTGAAAATGGCAATTTGTAGTTTTGAATGAAAATATGGTTTTTGGGCATACTTTGACGGGACATAACTTGGACTACGGATCTTTGATTTGTGCCAATTCTGTTTAGAAATGAAATTGGATCCGGGATGTCCATGCCGTTCGAAGAACGGGTGAAAAATGATTTAAAATGAGAGAGTTATGACCGTCGGAAGATTGGTGGTTGAATTTGTGAATTCTGCAGCTTTTAACTTAGAAAATTTTTAGCAGAATGACCCCTCGCGCGTAGGCGCACTTGGCGCGTATGCGCCGTTCTTCGAGAAAGCATCATCCACGCGTGCGCGTGGAGTGCGCGTACGCGTGGCCCTGTTTTCATCCCAAAGTTGATTTTTGAGTTTTAAAAGCCAAACTTCATACTTCTAAGCCTCCAATCTCACCACTTATGTCTTAAATCATTATGATATGCCTAGCATGAGGAAAAGGGCTAGTGAATGTGGTAACTTGCGAGTGAAGCAAGGGAAAAATGAATGATCTATGAGGAACAAAGATGATTATGTGAGATGTGGAGGATGGCGGTGGAAGTGCTTGTTATGCCATGGGCCGAATGGCCGTAATTGTTAATGAATTGGCTGGTTATGGATTTAACCGTGAGCCGGATGGCTGGATTATGCCGTGTGGCGGCGGAGCCATGTTTATGGCTAAGTATAAATGCATATATGCTGTTGAATGAATTGTGAATGTTGGCACTTCCACCATTGGAGATGAGGGTTTCCCTGGGTAGTAGCAATGGCTAGCCACCATGTGCTCCAGGTTGAGACTCGAAGCTCTGTTAACCCAATGTCGTAAGTGTGGCCGGGCACTGTGAAAGGCCCGGATGAGCTCGCCCCCATAAATATTCACCAGTGATGGTGATGGATAAATATTCACCAGTGAGGGTGATGGATATGGATCATGATTATGATCAAGTTTATGATGAGTATAACTCGAGTTGGGGATGCACGACAGAGGGACAGTCCAATGGCTAGCTACCAAGACTTGTCGGGTTGGCTCTATAACCGACAGATGATATCATCAGCCACTAGGGACAGGCATGCATCATAAGCATACTACATGAATTGTTTGAGATTGCCTATTTGACTGCATATTACTTGCTAATTGCCTAAATGCCTTATCTGTTCCTATTTGTAAATCTCTTGTCTGATATAATTGTGTTTGCTATATTATACTCCTGCTGGTGGTTGGGAGGTCTGAAGGAATTGGAAAGGGAAGTATTAGTTAGACTGAAGAATCTTTAGTCAGTTGCCACTTACGGTTTAGCTTGTTTATAAGCTTTGATATTATCTGAAGGAAGTTCTAGGATTGCCTTCGGCTTTCCTCTATTATTATGTATTATATATGTGGAAGTTGTTACCGTGCTGGGGACCTCTGGTTCTCACCCATGCGGATTTTGTGGTTTTCAGATGCAGGACGCGAGGCTTCTCGTTGAGGCATGCTGGAGACTTCTGGATTAGCGAAGATCCTTTGTTCTCGGGACTCTGTTTTGGGTTATATATCTTGTTTAGATACTTTTATCTCCATTAAATAATACAAACTATGACGACTCCTTCTAGAGGGGATTTTTGGAGAATAGGTTTTCTGTATTTATGTCCCTTTGGGTTTCCTTTGGGGTTTTCTTATTTTATCATATGTATATATTGCTATGCTCGGACCGGTTATCTTCGCAACCGGGTTTTGAGTCTTGATATTCCCGTTTTTGACACTCTTTATATATATGATCTTGCGCTAGCTTATCCTTTGCTCGTTACGTTATCATTCGGAGTGTTGCATTTTCGAGTTACGGTTTTTGTTTACCCCCTTTTTCTTCAAAGGCTCCTAGTTATAATCAATCATTCATAATACTATACGTACTAAATTTTTGTTTTAGAGGTCGTAATACCTTGCCATCTCTGAATTATGACTTAAGCATAAGACTCTGTATGGTAGGGTGTTACAGTATGGTATCAGAGCAGTTCGTTCCTGTAGAGCCTGAGGAATGGACTGACTATGCTTCTGTGCATTCTCTGTATGTGTGTTATGTGCTGTTAGTATATCTACTTGATATAGTTGGCATAAACGTTTATGAGCATGCATTTGGGACTTTGAAGCACTAAACTTCCGATATTGAGACTGATCAACTTAATATCGATTGTTTGGTGTGTATAGGAACCAGATGGCGCCTCGTGGACGCGGTAGAGGCCGTGGGAGAGGACATACGAATGCTCGTGCGCCGGAGACTAACCCTAATAACCCGGTGAACTTTATGACTGCGTTGGAGAACATGGCTGCTGCTATGCAAGCCACTGCTGAGGCTCTTGGTCAACAGATGAACAACCATGGTAATGACGGAGGTAGAGTTCAGGGCCCGATGACACTGGCAAACTTTTTGAAGGTTAATCCTCCTAAGTTCAAGGGAACCACTAGTCCGACTGAAGCCGATACATGGTTTCAAGCCATGGAACGAGCACTGCAAGCGCAGGTGGTACCTGAAGGGCAGCGTGTGGAGTTCGCTACCTATTTGCTCATTGGCGAAGCATCGCATTGGTGGCAAGGAATCCGACGCCTCCTACAGCAGGGTGATGATTATATCACCTGGGACATCTTCCAAGAGGAATTCTATAAGAAGTACTTTCCGACTTCTGCTAGGACGGCCAAGGAGCTTGAATTGTTGCAGCTGAAGCAGGGTACTATGTCTGTATCTGAGTATACTGACAAGTTTGAGGAGCTGTTCAGATTCTCTCGTATGTGTCAAGGGACTCCAGTGGAATATGAGGAATGGAAGTGTGTTAAGTACGAAGGAGGACTCCGGAGTGATATTTTCAGTTCAGTGGGACCAATAGAGATTAGAACTTTCTCTGAGTTGGTGAACAAGTGTAGGGTTGCTGAAGAGTGTGTGAAGAGGGCAGCCGTTGAGAAAGGAAATCACAAAGGATCGTTTCCACAGAACCGAGGCAAGAGCTTTGCACCTAGAGGTCCGTCTTTCAAGAGGGAAGGTTCTTTTAGGAGGCCCAACAACAACTACTCCCAAGGAAAAAGGTTTGGGAAGCAGCCTCAGAATGATCAAGCTTGTACTAGGTGTGGGAGTCACCATCCGGGAGTACCATGCA
This sequence comes from Arachis ipaensis, assembly GCF_059453495.1. Classification (NCBI taxonomy): domain Eukaryota; kingdom Viridiplantae; phylum Streptophyta; class Magnoliopsida; order Fabales; family Fabaceae; genus Arachis; species Arachis ipaensis. The sequence continues at coordinate 12,898,627 of NC_142443.1, read as the reverse complement.
AGGCCGGATGGGGTTTGTGCTACAATTGTGGAAAGGCGGGGCATAAAGCCACAAGTTGTCCAGAGAAGCAAAAGCAAGGTGCTGGGAAAGCACAACAAACTGGTCGGGTGTTCACCACCTCAGCTGTGGGTGCAGAGGGATCCGAGACACTCATTCGAGGTAACTGTGAAATGACTGGTCAAACTTTAAATGCTTTATTTAATTCGGGAGCATCGCATTCATTCATTGCATTTGAGAAAGCCCATGAGTTAGGGTTGAAGATCGTAACCTTAGGTTATGACTTAAAAGTGTATAATGCTACCCATGAAGCCATGGTAACTAGGCTAGGATGCCCGAAAGTTTCGTTTAGGTTCAAGCAGCGTGATTTTGTCCATAATTTAATCTGCTTACCGATGATCGGTCTTGATCTTATCTTGGGATTGGACTGGTTATCTGAGAATCATGTCCTGCTTGATTGTTCTACAAAGTCGGTGTACTTTATGCCGGAAGATACAGAAGGACCGGTCGTGGTGAATAATTATTACTTGAATTCGATGATGGTGAACTGTTCTGGAATCGAATGTCAGGGTATCCTATTGTTAACCGCTAGTGTTTCAGGTGATGATCAAAAGTTGGATCAGATTCCGGTAGTGTGTGATTTTCTGGAAGTGTTTCCCGATGATATTGAGGAATTTCTACCTAACCGAGAGGTCGAGTTTGCTATTGAATTGGTGCCTGGGGCGGGACCAATCTCAAGTGCTCCTTATAGAATGTCACCATTAGAGATGGCCGAGCTAAAGTCTCAGTTAGAGGAATTGTTGGGTAAGAACTTTATCCGACCAAGTGTTTCCCCGTGGGGTGCTCCAGTGTTACTGGTAAAGAAGAAAGATGGAAGTATGCGACTCTGTGTGGATTACAGGCAGCTGAACAAGGTCACCATAAAGAATAAGTACCCATTGCCGAGAATTGATGATCTCATGGATCAGTTACAAGGAGCTGGGGTTTTCTCCAAGATCGATTTGCGATCCGGTTATCACCAGATAAGGGTGAGGGGTGAGGATATCCCTAAGACCGCTTTCAGGACTCGTTATGGTCATTACGAGTACACTGTAATGTCCTTTGGGATGACGAACGCTCCTGCAGTATTCATGGATTACATGAATAGAGTGTTCCGTCCGTTTCTGGATAAATTCGTGGTTGTCTTCATTGACGATATACTAATTTACTCCAAGACTGAAGAAGAGCATACGGAACACTTGCGGACCGTGTTGCAGATTTTAAAGGAGAAGAAACTCTATGCGAAACTGTCTAAGTGTGAGTTCTGGAAGAGTGAGGTGAAGTTTTTGGGTCACGTGGTGAGTAAGAAGGGAATAGCCGTAGATCCAACCAAGGTAGAAGCTGTGATGGATTGGAAGCAACCAACCACAGTAACTGAGATAAGGAGTTTTCTGGGTTTAGCTGGCTATTACCGAAGGTTCATCAAAGGCTTTTCGCAATTAGCTTTGCCGTTGACAAAGTTAACTCGCAAAGACACTCCGTTTGTTTGGACTCCTGAGTGCGAGGAGAGCTTTCAGACATTGAAGAAAAAGTTGACCACTGCACCTGTGTTAGTGTTACCTGAGCCGAACGAGCCTTTTGAGATGTACTGTGATGCATCGTTAAAGGGCCTAGGGTGCGTGCTGATGCAGCATCATAATGTGGTGGCGTATGCCTCACGACAGTTGAGACCTCACGAAGTTAGTTATCCTACGCACGATTTGGAACTCGCTGCGGTTGTGTTTGCCTTGAAGGTGTGGAGGCATTATCTCTATGGGGTTAAGTTCCAAGTCTTCTCCGATCACAAGAGATTGAAATACCTCTTTGATCAGAAAGAGCTTAATATGAGGCAAAGGAGGTGGATGGAATTGTTGAAAGACTATGACTTTGAGTTAAATTACCATCCTGGAAAGGCGAATATAGTGGCGGATGTGTTAAGTCGAAAGTCGTTATATGCGTCTTGGATGATGCTTCAAGAGGAGAAGTTGCTCAAGGGATTCGAGAGTCTAAAAATTGGTGCTCGAGAAGTATCTGGAACCTTGTGTTTGAGCCGATTAGAAATCTCGAGTGACTTTAAGTCCGAACTCCTAAAGGCTCATGAAAATGATGAAGCGTTATGGAAGGTGTTACCGGCTATCGAGCAAGGAAAACAGTGGAGAGTGTTGGAAGAAAAAGATGGGTTATGGAGATTCAAGGGTAGGATCATTGTGCCGGATGTTGGCACTTTGAGGCAAGATATCTTAAAGGAGGCACACAAAAGCGGATTCTCCATTCACCCGGGGAGTACTAAGATGTACCATGATTTAAAGGCGATGTTTTGGTGGCCGGGTATGAAGAATGATGTGGTGGAATATGTTTCAAAGTGCTTAACTTGTCAAAAGGTAAAGATTGAACATCAAAGACCTTCCGGGATGTTGCAACCCTTAGAGGTTCCGCAATGGAAGTGGGAAAGTATTGCAATGGACTTTGTGTCGGGATTGCCAAGGACTAGGACTGGTTTTGATGCTATCTGGGTGATTGTGGACCGACTGACAAAGTCAGCTCACTTTTTGCCCATTCGAATGACTTACACCCTTGAGGATCTAGCTCGGTTATACATAAAGGAGATTGTGAGACTCCATGGTGTACCTGCTACTATAATCTCTGATAGAGATCCTCGTTTCACTTCGAGGTTCTGGGGTGCATTTCAGAAAGCTTTTGGAACTCGATTAAGCTTGAGTACAGCGTACCATCCTCAAACAGATGGTCAATCCGAGAGGACGATCCAAACACTAGAGGATATGTTGAGAGCTTGTGTTTTGGACCAACCGGCGAGTTGGGATCGGTATATGCCGTTAGTAGAGTTTGCATACAATAATAGTTACCATGCGAGCATCGGAATGGCTCCGTATGAGGCTTTGTATGGGAGAAAATGTCAATCTCCACTATGTTGGTATGAAGCTGGAGAGAAAGGCTTGTTGGGGCCGGAAATGATAGCTGAGACCACTGAACAAGTCAAGAAAATCCGAGATAGGATGCTTACGGCGCAGAGTCGTCAAAAGAGTTACGCCGATCAAAGGCGGAAGCCCTTAGAATTTGAGGCAGGAGATCATGTTTTCCTGAAAGTTACTCCGACCACAGGAGTAGGTAGAGCGATTAAAGCAAAGAAGTTGAATCCTCGATACATTGGTCCATTTCAGATCTTGGAGAGGATTGGGCCGGTGGCGTATCGGGTGGCTCTACCACCCCATCTTTCAAACCTGCACGACGTATTTCACGTGTCGCAGCTTTGAAAGTACACTCCTGATGCTAGCCATGTGTTAGAACCCGAATCGGTTCAGTTAAGAGAAGATTTGACGCTTCCAGTGGCTCCAGTCAGAATTGATGATACTAGTATCAAACGGTTGCGTGGAAAAGAGGTTTCATTAGTCAAAGTGGCTTGGAGTCGAGGCGGTGTTGAGGAACACACTTGGGAACTTGAGTCGGAGATGCGAACGGATTATCCGCACTTATTCTCAGGTAATTGAATTTGAATTTGAATTTTGTGGGCAAAATTCCCAATTAGGTGGGTAGAATGTAAGATCCGGTTAATTAACGGCTAATTAACCCATAAATGAGAATTTATTCTAGAAAGCCAAAAATGTTATTTTTATGGCTTAATATGATAGAGGAAATTGAGACGAGAATTTCGGTACCAATTTTATAAAAATCGGACCAAGATTGGACCGAACGGGCCAAACCGGGCCAACCGGACCCAAAGTGGGCCCTTGGCCCAACTAAACTAAACCAAAACCTTAGTTTTCAGTACTCTCTCTCCTCATTTGAGACACTAAACACGCTGAAATGGAGGCCATGGAGGGAAGAACACTCTCTCAAGTTCTATCTCTCACTTGATCTTCAAACCACCATAACTTTTGATCTAGAGCTCCGATTGCTGCTCCGTTTGTGGCCACGCGTTCACCGCGGAGAGCTCTAAAAAACCCATACAATTAATCTTGAGGTAAGCCACGTTTCACTGTTCGAAATTCCAGCCCTTGATTTCGAGTTTTATGAGTAAAAATGTTGAGATTTTGGGTTCTTTGATGTTATAGGACCCAACTCTCTTGAAGGAGAAGGTTAATCTTGTCTCTTTGGACCTTGGGTGTGGTAAGATTCTCAACCCTAGTGTAATTTGTTGTTCTATGAGGTTTGGGCATTGAGATGTTGTGTATGGGTATGATGATTGTGGCTTAGGTTGTGTATATGTGAATATTGGAGCTTGATTGGTGATTTTGGAAAGCTTGGAAGAGGGTTTTGTGTGATAAAATATGTTCTTGGAGGTGTTGAGACCTTGAGAGCTTGAGGAAAAGTGGTTTGGAAGTGCTCCGGTTGAGCTTGGGAAATCGGCTAAGGTATGGTTTCGGTTTCCCGTATCTAATATGTAATGTGGTAGGAAATACTTAGGCTAGAGGCCCTAAGATAGGCATTGAATTGATGATGTTGTGGAATGGTTAAGATATATGATGTGATCATATGTGTGATTATGAATATTGATGCCTTGATTGTGTGATATGTGAGAAAATGCATGTTGTGATATATGCTTGATGAATGATTGAGGTTGAATTGATGGGTGGTGCCATATTGTTGGTGAGTATGATGATTATGTATAATGATGGTTGATTGAAAATTGATGTTGTTAGAAATTGGGATGAGAAGGATGTATGACATAATATTGTGTTTATCCTTTGGCCTTTTGATTGAGAAGTGTTAAAATGGTTGGAGGTAGTTTTGAGAATTTTGGTAAAATGTCAATGCGTGAGTTGAGGATGGCTTGTTGTTGAATTTGGTACACTTTGATTGATTTCAAAGAAAAGGGATGAAATTGGCATGTTTTAATTGATTTTGAAAAGAGTTGAAAGTGGCTTGTTTTGAAAATGGCACTTTGTGGTTTTGAATGAAAATATGGTTTTTGGGCATACTTTGACGGGACATAACTTGGACTACGGATCTTTGATTTGTGCCAATTCTGTTTAGAAATGAAATTGGATCCGGGATGTCCATGCCGTTCGAAGAACGGGTGAAAAATGATTTAAAATGAGAGAGTTATGACCGTCGGAAGATTGGTGGTTGAATCTGTGAATTCTGCAGCTTTTAACTTAGAAAATTTTTAGCAGAATGACCCCTCGCGCGTAGGCGCACTTGGCGCGTATGCGCCGTTCTTCGAGAAAGCATCATCCACGCGTGCGCGTAGAGTGCGCGTACGCGTGGCCCTGTTTTCATCCCAAAGTTGATTTTTGAGTTTTAAAAGCCAAACTTCATACTTCTAAGCCTCCAATCTCACCACTTATGTCTTAAATCATTATGGTATGCCTAGCATGAGGAAAAGGGCTAGTGAATGTGGTAACTTGCGAGTGAAGCAAGGGAAAAATGAATGATCCATGAGGATCAAAGATGATTATGTGAGATGTGGAGGATGGCGGTGGAAGTGCTTGTTATGCCATGGGCCGAATGGCCGTAATTGTTAATGAATTGGCTGGTTATGGATTTAACCGTGAGCTGGATGGCTGGATTATGCCGTGTGGCGGCGGAGCCATGTTTATGGCTAAGTATAAATGCATATATGCTGTTGAATGAATTGTGAATGTTGGCACTTCCACCATTGGAGATGAGGGTTTCCCTGGGTAGTAGCAATGGCTAGCCACCATGTGCTCCAGGTTGAGACTTGAAGCTCTATTAACCCAATGTCGTAAGTGTGGCCGGGCACTGTGAAAGGCCCGGATGAGCTCGCCCCCATAAATATTCACCAGTGATGGTGATGGATAAATATTCACCAGTGAGGGTGATGGATATGGATCATGATTATGATCAAGTTTATGATGAGTATAACTCGAGTTGGGGATGCACGACAGAGGGACAGTCCAATGGCTAGCTACCAGGACTTGTCGGGTTGGCTCTATAACCGACAGATGATATCATCAGCCACTAGGGACAGGCATGCATCATAAGCATACTACATGAATTGTTTGAGATTGCCTATTTGACTGCATATTACTTGCTAATTGCCTAAATGCCTTATCTGTTCCTATTTGTAAATCTCTTGTCTGATATAACTGTGTTTGCTATATTATACTCCTGCTGGTGGTTGGGAGGTCTGAAGGAATTGGAAAGGGAAGTATTAGTTAGACTGAAGAATCTTTAGTCAGTTGCCACTTACGGTTTAGCTTGTTTATAAGCTTTGATATTATCTGAAGGAAGTTCTAGGATTGCCTTCGGCTTTCCTCTATTATTATGTATTATATATGTGGAAGTTGTTACCGTGCTGGGGACCTCTGGTTCTCACCCATGCGGATTTTGTGGTTTTCAGATGCAGGACGCGAGGCTTCTCGTTGAGGCATGCTGGAGACTTCTGGATTAGCGAAGATCCTTTGTTCTCGGGACTCTGTTTTGGGTTATATATCTTGTTTAGATACTTTTATCTCCATTAAATAATACAAACTGTGACGACTCCTCCTAGAGGGGATTTTTGAAGAATAGGTTTTCTGTATTTGTGTCCCTTTGGGTTTCCTTTGGGGTTTTCTTATTTTATCATATGTATATATTGCTATGCTCGGACCGGTTATCTTCGCAACCGGGTTTTGAGTCTTGATATTCCCGTTTTTGACACTCTTTATATATATGATCTTGCGCTAGCTTATCCTTTGCTCGTTACGTTATCATTCGGAGTGTTGCGTTTTCGAGTTACGGTTTTTGTTTACCCCTTTTTCTTCAAAGGCTCCTAGTTATAATCAATCATTCATAATACTATACATACTAAATTTTTGTTTTAGAGGTCGTAATACCTTGCCATCTCTGAATTATGACTTAAGCATAAGACTCTGTATGGTAGGGTGTTACAATGACACCAATGATGGAATTCTAATACCCAAAAAGCATAAAGGACTTTACAGATGGATAACATCCATAATAATCTAAACATGGGTTTATAACTACTACGTTTGGGAAGGATAAGATTGATAATTCACAAAATTAATTAACTTATAATCAAGAACCAGCAGTGTAACAACCATGTTTTGCTGAGACAAGCAAGTATACAATACCACACTGTACAATAATATTTTAGAGCCAAAACAGTATCCACACACTAGTAACTCCCGCAAGACCTTATTTATCCTTAGTAACACACCATCTATGGTATTTCCGTGTCTGTGCCCTGGAGAAAACTCCAAAGTCAATGCAAGGATGAAGACATGGCGAGCCTGCAACATAGTCCATTTGAGTGTTTCTTCAATGTAAATGAGCAGAGAAGTAGTCCAAAACTGATCCAGGATCATTTTTGCAAGCTCCTACTTGTATTTGGTGGACAGCTAGCGAGAGATTGTATAATAGAGGCTAAGGACATACAAAATCTTAGATTCATATTTACACCTAAACTATTTAAGATATTGGTATATAAACCCAGACAATGCCCATTACTCAGTCAACTTGCCAATCCGAATATTTTAATTATAAAGATTTTTTTACCACACAAACTCAGTTACCTAGAAGAATCTGTCAACCAAAAAGAGACAGAATCCAGCAGCTAGCAAATAGATGCTCCTAAATTGCAAGTCAGCAAGCTTACCACTGCACAGGAAAATAATCAACCTTCACACAGGTAAATCAACAAAACAATCTAATGTCACAGCTATTCATTATGTTCACAAGTGCTATATTCAACTTTCTATTTGGAAATAAATCAACAAAATAAAGAATAAGAACAGAAACAGCATGTAGTATCTAAGAAAGTTGGAATGATGATAAATTTTAAATTTAAGCAGTTTTATTCCAGCATCAAAGGTTAGACTAATATTGAATATTTGCCATAGGAAAAGGTACAGATTGATTGGCATTCCAAAAAAGAATATATATCTAAATTCGAAAAATGAAGCTTGAAGCTAGGAGTTTGCAAGCAAACATGAAGGCATCTCTTCTTATCAAGTTAAGGGAATACAAAACCGATTTGAACAACTTGAAAAGTGAGCCTAAAAGAATCACATCGGCTGCTAATAATAATAATGATGAGTTGTTGGAATTGGGACAGGCTGATACATTGGCGGTTGGTATCATCTTGCTTTATTTTGGTAGTTAATTAGTTGATGTAATGATGATAGCATGCATGTATCATCAAATGATCATAGAGGAAGACTGGTGATGTCTACAGAGAGATTGAATCTGTCGTCTGAAAGAATAAAGGAGAGCAAGAGAAGCATGATGGAAACAGAGGAGCTTGGTGCCTCCATCCTCCAAGATTTGCATCAGCAACGCTAGTTACTACTTCATCCTCACAACACGGTAACTTCATTTCATTTCAAGATTTAATACTACTCACCAAAATACTAACTAACCATATACGCAATATGCAATGCAGCTTCATGGAGTGGATGATAACATCGATGAAAGCAAGAAGATTTTGACAGCCATCTCAAAAAGGATGAGTAGGAATAAATGGATTCTTGGCTCATTCATGGTAGCAATAGTCCTTGCAATTATACTTATAACTTTTGACTAATGATAAACGCTATCCAATAATCACAAAGTCAACACTTGACACGGCAATTTCAATAGCTATAACAATAATCCAAAACCCAATTTTTTGTAATTCTAGAACAGAACAAACTAAAAATGGTTTCAATTTCAAACGATCCACATAATGAAGAAGCAATAACAGCAAAAAGGTGGGGGACTCACGCAAAAGGGGAAGGCTCAACAAAGAGAGCAATTCGACGAGGCTTTGAATTGTTCTCAGAAGGAGGACCCTCTTCTCCTTCCTCCTCACGCAATTCTCATAGAGGACCAAATCTCTGACATTAACATCACACCATAGTGTTAGCTATTAAAATAAAATAGAACCAGAATAAACATGACCAGGATTTCTAGATTTAGAAAATAGGAGATTACGATTAAGTCATAGTTTACATCTGAAATAGGGGATTTCCAAATGAAACTAAAGTTGGCTTTGAAAAGAGTTCAGTAACAGTCAGAAAAAGATACCTAGTTCTTGTGAGCTCGATTGAGAGAGAGCGGAGAATGACCAAAATAGGAGGAGCGATGGCGGCAACAGAGAGAAGGAGCGACGACAGCAACGGAGCGACGGTGGCGCGAGCAAATGAAGTGATGGCAGCGCAACCGTAACGCCAGCAACGGATAATGAGGGTTGGTGAATTTGGGGTAAAATGAGGGTTGGTGAAGAAATGGGGAATTTGGGGTAAAATTGTGTTTCTGAACTTGGAGGGGGGAAGTGGACGTGGGGTTGTGTTTTAACAATAAAAATCGACGGCATATTTGTTGATTTTAATTTGAAAAAAAGGAATGCTCTTAGCATCTATTTTATATATTATATCCATACCATTTATTTGATTTTAAAAAGCAATCTAGACCATTCAAATTTATCGACGGAAATATTGTCGAAATTTTAAATATAAAAATAGACGTCATATTCGTCGATCGTCGACAATATGACGATAGTTAAGACAGGGTTAATGCATCATAAAAAAATCGACGACCAAGCTGTCGATTTTATTATTTTATTTTTAATTATCTTTTTTTTAAAATATCGACAGCAAGCCGTCGAAAAATATCGACATGAGAGATAACCGTCGATTTTTTGCGTCGAAAAATACGCTTTTTCTTGTAGTGGTATATTTCTATGTATGTTAATTTGTGTCCAGTAAAATCGATTGTATTATTGTCTATCATGAATCAATGTAAAATAATAATTATAATGCTAGGAATATAAAATTATTATAAATATAGTATCTTTATCAAAAAGTAGAAAATTACTTTTTTGATGAACTATTTTAAATTCAATTTAAAATAATGTAATATACCATAATGTAATGTAAAAAAAAGTATATCTAATTTAATATAGATAATATATGGCATTGTTATTATTACGATATTTATTGTTATTAACTTTGCATGCATAATATATAATTACAGGATTTTGGAAGACACAAAAGAAAGGGAAATATATAATTAACATTTAGTATAAGATAAAAAAATTAATAAAGTTTTTAGTTATTATTATTATTATTTGAAAAAATTTTAAAATTTTTAACTAATAATTAATTTTAGTATCTATTTTCTGATACTTCAAAGATTTTAATATATACATTTTTATATTTATTATTTAAAAAAATATTTTTTTTCTTATAATTTTAATATATACACTTCTTTAGATAACATATGCATTTTCTATATTAAAAAATATAATATATCTTACCATACTTATCTGCAAAAAATATCTTTTTTATGATGATTAGCAATGAAAAAAAAACTAATAATAATATAACTATAGATAAATAAACAATAGCGAAAATTTAAAACGTAACAAAAGTACAGTTCATGGGTCAAGTTGAAGCCAAAATCCAAAAGTCATCATTAAATGAAACCTAATCTTAATATCAGACTCCACTCTCTACCTCAATCATCACTCGGCCTCAGCCCCTCTCTACTCTCCTCCTCACTGCCAGTCAGCCTACCTACATTTACAGTCCTTATCTCACCCTTTTCCTCCCTCACAATCAGCATTACAACACTTCCTAGAACACACAGTTAAATTAATTTTTTTAGGGTGTGGGTCATATTATTAAGGTTATTAGTTTTTCTTATTTTTAAAATAAACTTTTGGAAAACCTTCTATGTTTATAATAAGATGATTTGTGATAATTAAAGGTGTGGAGTTTGGAGCCTTACTTCATAACACTCATCAAAATTGCATTCGATGAATTTAAAGAACCATAAAAGAGTCTTCACTGCTATGCATGGATGGTACAAGCACTAATAATTTAATTTGGATTATTAACGCATAACTTTTATTTTTTATGTTTTTAAAAAATACCCCCTTTGCTAAAATTAGACAAAAAGAAAAGGATCGGGGAGACTATTCTTTTTATTATTAAAATAATTTTTACACTATTATTTTTTAAAGTTTAATTTTTTAATACAATCACTTAGTAAGTAAGACTTAAATTTAAATCCGATTTAAAAATAATGTGAAAAATGTGTCTTTCCTTTACCAGATTTTAAAATAACTATGATGATGACTCTAACCTATAATGCATGATACTATTCTGTGCTATCAGGAGGTTTGTAGCAACGCAACAATACTGGATCAAAGGAAAAGAAAACATTTCCAGGTTATGGCTTTTCAATGGGCAGGTAACCAAAATATATGTAATATTACATGATGAATTTTAAACTGGTTATGTTAGACATGAATTAATTTTAGATGTAACATCGAATATAGGGTGAGAGAGTTCTTCCACTGAGTTCTGTGGCAACTTATGGAAATGAATTAGGGTCAATATTCTACATGATTGATGAGTGGGATAATTGTCTGGTATTGGAACTAAAACGAAAAAATGAACAGTTGCTTATAACTGACGTTTCATTTGAGCTACTTAGAATTTTCTATTTTGTCAATAGAGGGACAACTGTGCAATTTAGGTATGTAGGTTTTGGAATCTTTTTCATTTCATTCTGTAATCGCGTGAACCAACCAATTCAAGTTCTTTCTGATCTTAACTTTTATGTGGCTTACCAAATAGACCAAGAAACACTTGACAACATATGTAGAATATTCCATATAAAAGTATAACAGGAATGGTGATCCTTCATCACCTGATGTGGTGGTGCTTTCTGGGTCCGAACCATCTGATCATGAGTTCTCGTCAGACAACGATGAAGATGGAATAATTGAATGTCTTGATCCTCATAATCTAATAGAACTATCTCATGCAAGCCATTTATTGGTTGAGTTGAGCGAAGAAAGTTATGAACCAAAAGAAGTGTCTAATAACGGGTAATGTTACGTATAATTTTTTCTCTTCTGGTTGAATTTTAATATTGTGGTACATAGAGGTATGTTTTACTATGGTGACTAACATGTATAAGTATCCTAAACCAGATACACTCCATATGCTTACTATAAGAAGGCTTTGACACATTCGGAATTGAGTGCAACTAGATTGGCAAGTTGACCCTAAAGAACTCATTCTTTTTTATTAACAAACTTGTGAAATATTGGTTATGTATTTCTTATTGATTATATAGAAAAAATTTCCCTAAATGCTAACTATGATTCATTCACTGCAGTAGCTGTTCTCTAATTTTGCTGCATATCTTAAACCATCTGGACATGGTTTCGTCTGGCAGATCACTGGTCCACCTTCCAGCATAGGCAAGAATGTACTTTTTTTCACCTACTGAGGAGTGAACGAAGAAATTCAGAGTGGAAGTTTGGGGTTAAATGGAAAGAATGTTGTCAACTGTATAAGTTAAAGACAAGGGACAATATTATCCTGACCGAATCGACACATAGAGTTGGTGATTGAAAGCTTTTAAACTCTACAAAAACTAGCCTCTTATAGATTACTCTATGGAAACACATGTTTTGGACTATATCTTAAATTGTATTGGACATATTTTGCTTTTGTTATCTATAAGTATGTGACAATCGATATTTAAATTATAACTAAAGTGTAATCTATGGGTCAAGTTGAAGTCAAAATCCAAAAGTCACCATTAAATGAAACCTAATCTTAATATCAAACTCCACTCTCTACCTCAACCATCACTCGGCCTCAGCCCCTCTCCACTCTTCTCCCCACCGCCACTCAATCTCTCCACATTCGCACTCCTTGTCTCACCACCTCAACCATCACTTGGCCTCAACCTCTCTCCACTCTCATTCTCACCACCGATCAATCTTTCCACATTCGGAGTCCATGTCTTACCACCTCAACTTGCCCTCAGCCTCAGCCCCTCTCCACTCTCCTCCTCACTGCTGGTCAGTCTCTCCACATTCACATTCCTTATCTCACCATTTCCCTCCCTCACAACCAGCATTGCAACATCTCTTAGAACACAGTTAAATTAATTTCTTCAGGGTGTGTGTAATATTATTATCGTTATTATTTTTTCTTATTTTTAAAATAAACTTCTGAAAAAATTTTTATGTTCATAATAAGACGATTTGTCATAATTAAAGGTGTGGGATTTGGAGCCACACTTTATAACACTTATCAAAATTGCATTCGATGAATTTAAAGAACCATAAAAGAGCCTTCACTGCTATGCATGGATGGTACAAGCACTAATAATTTAATTTGGATTATTAACACATAACTTTTATTGTTTATGTTTTTAAAATAACCCCACTGCTAAAATTGGACAAAAAAAAAAGGATCAGAAAGACTATTCTTTTTTATTATTAAAATAATTTTACAGTATTATTTTTTAAAGTTTAAATTTTTAATACAATCACTTAGTAAGTAAGACTTAAATATAAATCCATATTTTAAAATAATGTGAAAAATGTGTCTTTCTTTTACCAGATTTTAAAATAACTATGATGGTGACTCTAACCTATAATGATACTGTTCTGTGCTATCAAGAGGTTTGTAGCAACGCAATAACACTGGATCAAAAGGAAAGAAAGGATTTTCATGTTACGACTTTTTATCGGACAGGTAACCAAATATATGTAATATTATATGATGTATTTTAAATAGGCTATGTTAGACATGAATTAATTTTAGATGTAACATCGAATATAGGGTGAGAGAGCTCTTCCATCGAGTTTCGTAGCAACTTATGAAAATGAATTAGGGTCTAAATTTTACGTGATTGATGAGTTGGATAATTGTCTGGTATTGGAGTTGAAATGAAAAAATGAACAATTTCTTATAACTGATGGCTCATTTGAGCTACTTAGAGTTTTTTATTTTGTCGATATAGGGACAACTGTGCAAGTTAGGTATGTGGATTTTGGAATCTTTTTCATTTCACTCTGGAATTTTATGAACCAACTAATTCAAGTTCTTCCTAATCTTAAGTTTTATGTGGCTGACCGAACATACCAAGAAATACTTGACAACATATGTAGAGTATTCCATATAAAGTATATTAGGAATGGTGATCCTTCATCACGTGATGTGGTGGTGCTGTCTGGGTCCGAACTATCTGATCATGAGTTCTCGTCAGACGACGATGAAGATGCAACAATGGAAGGTCTTGGTCCTCATAATCCAATAGAAATGTCTCATGCAAGCCATTCATCAGTTGAGTTGAGCAAAGAAAGTTATGAAACAAAAGAATTGTCTAATAACGGGTAATGTTACGTAGAATTTCTTCTCTTCTGATTGGATTTTAATATTGTGGTACACAGAGGTATGTTTTACTATGTAGGGCTACACACAGATCAGATATAGCCTAAAATTCTATCCGATTCGCACTGCACTCATCGGATCAGATCGGATATGATATCCACAATTTTTCAGGCCGGATCGGATATCGGGTATATCCGCATAATTAAAAAAATGTTTTCAAATTCCATTTGGCTATTTTTACAAAAAGAAATTCATTTTTCACCTGTTTAAGCATATTTAATTCTAAAATATTATCAATAAAAATTCTCTTGAATAACAAAAGAAAAAATAATAACACAAGATTTAAGTTTAATTATTCTAAGTCGAAGTACAACATAAAAAATAAAAAACAAGATATCATAAAATAACACACTAAAATTCATATCACATTAGGGTTTATTTTTTTAAACTATGCTATTTATATGTGATGTGCGGATATGCGGATTTGCGGATCGGATCCGTGGATATCACTGCCAAATCCGCAATCCGATCCTACCATAGTGCGGATCGGATAATATCCGCAAAATTCAGATCGGATGCGGATAATTACCACGGATATGCGGATATTATCTGATCCATGTGCAGCCCTATTACTATGGTGAGTAACATGTTTAAGTATCCTAAACTAGATACACTTCATATGCTTACTATAAGAAGGCCTTGACACGTTTGGACTTGAGTGCAACTAGATTGGTAAGTTGATCCTAAAGAACTCATTCCTTTTTTTTAACAAAATTGTGAAATACTGGTTGTATATTTCTTATTGATTATATAGAAAAAATCTCCCTAAATGCTAACTATGATTCATTCAATGCGGTACCTGTCCTCTAATTTTGCTGCGTATCTTAAACCATCTGGACATGGTTCCCTCTGGTAGATCACTGGTCTACCTTCCAACATAGGCAAGAATGTATTTTTTTCCACATAATGAGGCGTGAAGGAAGAAATTTAGAGTGAAAGTTCGGGGTTGAATAGAAAGAATGCTGTCAACTGAATAAGTTAAAGACAAAGGACAACATTATCCTGAAGATGGCCTCCCTACCGGATCAACACATAGAGTTGGTGATTGAAAGATTATAAACTCTACAAAAAATAGCCTGTTATCGATTACTCCACGGAAACACATGTTTTGGACTATATCTTGAATTGTATTGGACATATTTTGCTTTGTTATCTATAAGTATGTGACATTCCATATTTAAAATGTAACTAAAGCACAGTCCATGGGTCAGGTTGAAGCTAAAATCTAAAAGTCACCAATAAATGAAACCTAATCCTAATATTAGACTCCACTTTCTACCTCAACCATCACTGGGCCTCAGCCCCTCTCCACTTTCCTCCTCACCACTGCTCAGTCTCTCCACATTCTCACTCCTTTTCTCACTACCTCAACCATCACTTGGCCTCAGCCCCTCTCTACTCTCCTCCTCACCACCGGTCAATCTCTCCACATTCGAAGTCCTTGTTTCCCCCTTTCCTTCCCTCACAATCAGCATTACAACACCTCCTAAAACACATAGTTAAATTAATTTGTTCAATGTATGGGTCATATTATTATGGTTATTATTTTCCCTTATTTTTAAAATAAACTTTTGGAAAACTTTCTATGTTCATAATAAGATGATTTGTGATAATTAAAGGTGTGAGATTTGGGGCCTCACTTCAAAACACTTATTAAAATTGTATTCAATGAATTTGAATAACCATAAAAAGAGACTTCACTGCTATGCATAGATGGTATAAGAACTAATAATTTAACTTGGATTATTAACGCATATCTTTTATTTTTTATATTCTTAAAAATACCCCATAGCTAAAATTGGACAAAAAGAAAAGGATCTGAGAGACTATTCTTTTTTATTATTAAAATAATTTTATACTATTATTTTTTAAAGTTTAAATTTTGAATACAATCACTTAGTAATTAAGACTTAAATTTAAATCTGATTTTAAAATAATGTGAGAAATGTGTCTTCCCTTTACAAGATTTTAAAATAACTATGATGGTGACTCTAACCTATAATGATAGTATTCTGTGCTATCAAGAGGTTTGTAGCAACGTAACAACACTGGATCAAAGGGAAAGAAAGGATTTTTAGGTTACGACTTTTCAATGGACAGGTAACAAAATATATGTAATATTATATGATGCATTTTAAACAAGCTGTGTTAGACATGAATTAATTTTAGATGTAACATAGAATATAGGGTGAGAGAGCACTTCCACTGAGTTCTGTTGCAACTTATAGAAATGAATTAGGGTTAACATTCTATATGATTAATGAGTTGGAAAATTGTTTGGTGTTGGAACTGAAACGAAAAAATGAACAGTTGCTTATAACTGGCGGCTCATTTGAGCTACTTAGAGTTTTCTATTTTGTCAATAGAGGGACAACTGTTCAATTTAGGTATGTAGATTTTGAAATCTTTTTCATTTCACTCTGGAATTGCATGAACAAACCAATTTAAGTTCTTCCGGATCTTAACTTTTATGTGGCTAACCAAATAGACCAAGAAACATTTGACAACATATGTAGAGTATTCCATTTAAAGTATAAAAGGAATGGTGATCCTTCATCACCTAATGTGGTGGTGCTGTCTGGCTCCGAACCATCTGATCATGAGTTCTCATCAGACGATGATGAAGATGCAACAATGGAAGGTCTTAATCCTCATAATCTAATAGAACTGTATCATGCAAGCCATTCATCAGTTGAGTTGAGTAAAGAAAGTTATGAAACAAAAGTATTGTATAACAACGGGTTATGTTATGTAGAATTTTTTCATCTTCTGGTTGGATTTTAATATTGTGGTATAGAGAGGTATTTTTACTATGGTGACTAACATGTTTAAGTATCCTAAACTAGATACACTCCATATGCTTACTATAAGAAGGCCTTGACACGTTCAGACTTGAGTGCAACTAGATTGGCAAATTGATACTAAAGAACTCATTCCTTTTTTTAACAAACTTGTGAAATACTGGTTGTGTATTTCTTATTGATTATATAGAAAAAATCTCTCTAAATGCTAACTATGATTCATTCACTGCAGTACCTGTCCTCTAATTTTGCTGCGTATCTTAAACCATCTGAACATGGTTCCATATGGTAGATCACTGGTCCCCCTTCCAGCATAGGCAAGAATGTATTTTTTTTTCCTCTTATTGAGGAGTGAAGGAAGAAATTCAGAGTGGAAGTTTGGGGTTGAATTGAAAGAATGCTATCAACTGTATAAACTAAAGACAAGGGACAACATTATCCTGAAGCTGGCCTCCCTACCGAATCAGCACATACAGTTGGTGATTGAAAGATTTTAAACTCTATAAAAACTGGCCTCTTATCGATTACTCTATGGAAACACATGTTTTGAACTATATCTTGAATTATATTGGACATATTTTGCTTTGTTATCTATAAGTATGTGACAATCAATATTTAAAATGTAACTAAAGTGTAGTCCATGGGTCAGGTTGAAGCCAAAATCCAAAAGTCACCGTTAAATGAAACATAATCCTAATATCAGACTCCACTCCCTACCTCAACCATCACTCGGCCTCAGCCCCTCTCTACTCTCCTCCTTACCGTTGCTCAGTCTCTCCACACTTGCACTCCTTGTCTCACCACCTCAACCATCACTCAGCCTCAGCCCCTCTCCACTCTCCTCCTTACCGCCAGTCAGTCTCTCCACATTCACAGTCCTTGTCTCACCATTTCCCTCCTTCACAATCAGCATTACAACACCTCTTGGAACACACAGTTTAATTAATTTCTTCAAGGTGTGGGTCATATTATTATGGTTATTATTTTCCCTTATTTTTAAAATAAACTTCTGAAAAACCTTCTATGTTCATAATAAGATGATTTGTGATAATTAAAGGTGTGGGGTTTAGAGCCTCACTTCATAACACTTGTCAAAATTGTATTCGATGAATTTGAAGAACCATAAAAAGAGTCTTCACTGCTATGCATGGATGGTACTAGGGGTATTCGCGGTGCGATTTGGTTCGTTTTTAAGGGAAAAAGTCGTGCGATCCGAACGCTTAATTTATGGTGGTGCGGTTTGGATTGTATAAACTTTTTTTGAAAATGCGATCCGATCTGATCCGATTACAAGCGGTTTGAATCGGTTTGGATCTGCAATTTTTTAAATAAAAAATAATAACTTAATTTATAGAGTTAATGACTTGTCCAACAATCCAACATAATAATAAAACATAAATCTTATAAAACATTATAAAGCAACATGTCCAAATATCCAACAATCTAACCTATTCAGCAAGTCTTGAATAATAATTCTTCAATATAAAAATAACTAAACAAGTCTCAACAGCACAAAATTAAATAACATAACATAACAAAGTCTTAATAAAAATATAATATAAAAAACTCCAAGCTGAGAGGTGAAGCACCGATCACTAATCAGATTCATCATCAGAGTCTTCTTCATCTATTAGTTGAGGAATTGGCTCAAGTTCTATAATAAAATATAATAAAATAAATATTAGTAACTTAAACATATTATCAAGTAGTAAAGTTAATCAATATATGTAGATAGAATAAAACATAATAATAAAGAACATTACCTTTCTCAAATTTTTCAAATTCTTCAAAAGACTCCTCAAGGTCAATTGGCAACGAATTGGCTGGAAACCAATTGTGTGCACAAATCAAAGCTTCAACAGTTTTTGGGATAAGAGAGCTTCTATATTGATTAAGCACTCTACCTCCAGTGCTAAAGGCAGATTCAGAAGCAACCGTTGACATCGGCATAGCTAGAATATCCCTCGCAATTTGACTTAGAACATGATATTTGTAATTGTTAGAGCTCACTTTTCACCAAGTTAAAATATCAAAACTACTTGGATCAACTGGTTCTCCAAGGATTCCATGAGATATAAATCCACTTCATTTGTGTTGACACTCTCACTTGTTTGTACATCATTTTCAAATGCTGCTGCAAAGCGAACATCATCAAAGGCATTATCATCCATATCCAGATCTTGGTTGTGTTGTGCAGATTGGTGTGCTTGATTACTATTGAGAGCAACCCTATAGCTGTTAAACAAGCCATTGAATACTTCCTTCACCTTACCACATAAGAATCAGCATCCTCCTTCTCAAACAACCTTTGAAAACTCCACTCAACAAACTTAATCTTGTATATAGGGTCAAGTACCACAGCAACAAAAATCATTATATTCATGTTCCTCAAGTTACCCCAATATTTATCATGCTTAACCTTCATTTTTGTAGCCATACCCTTAAGTAATATGTTATTACTATTAGCCCAGGTCTTCAAAGAACTAAGAATTGAACAAAAGTGATGAAAATATGAAGAAGATGTCACAAATGTAGAACCTGGGACTTTTTTATTACATTGGAAAAAATCTTCAAAAACCTCAAAAGCATCTTGCATTATCCCAATCTTCATTCTTTGGAATTCTCCCTTGCATCATTACAAGCTCAGCATCCCTCTCACTTAATCTCTTAAGGGCCTTTTGGAATTTTAAAGCACCATCAAGCATTATGTAAGTGGAATTTCACCTGGTGGGGACATCTAATTGCACACAAGAGCAGTCTTGGGTCCTAGCCTCTTTAATACAACTTTTAAACCTATTCATGCAACTAGGAGAAGCACGGACATATCTAACAGTATTCTTAATTTTACTAATTGAAGAATGCATATCCTTCAAACCATCATTTACCACCAAGTTAAAGATATAAGCACAACACCTAACATACAAATGTTCACTTTTTAAAGGATGTGAATTCCAATCCTCCATTCTACATTTCAAGTAACAAATGGCAACATCATTTGAGATTTTCTACACTGACTCAACAAGTGACTTTTAAAATTGCTAGTACCATTTTTATGTGAATCGGCCACATAAGATGCTCCACACCACTTACATATAGCCTAGATTTAGGACCACTTTTATCTTTTTTAAAATACTCCTAAGTCCAAGATCTAGGTCTAACAGGTCTTTTAGTGTTATCTATACCTAGTTCCTCAGACTAGCCAGGATTAGGTGACTCATAAGCAACATTTGCTTTGCCTCTCCTCCTCTTAGATCTAGTTCCTTCATTGTTCTGATCATTGCGTGGCGGCAGCGATGGTGGCTGCGTCTGCGTTTGTGGCTGCAACTGCGGCAGCGGCAGTGGCATCGACTCTAACTGTCTCAAATATCTGAGTGATTCAAAAGTGGAGGGAGTAGCACTAGTAAATCCTGGCTCACTGCTTTGAACATCCTATGATAACCAAAACTAGTTTATGTTATTTTAATATTTTTTCAATTAATCAACATATTGAATTGTTACCAACATACACATTATAAAATAAGAATATTACCTCAAGATATGAAGCTGACATTGTTGACCTTCACATTGAAAGTTAAAATCAACTGAAAAAATATAAAATCTGCAAAAGTACCACACAAAATTCAACATAATAGATTCTCAAAGATAACAAGAACATATTGTCAAAAATGACAAATTTAACATAATAGATTGTCAAAGTAACAAGAACAGATTGACTTCAAATTCAATACATTAACAAAAATAGAGGAAAAAATTGTTTCTTTTTATTTTTAATAAAAAAGTCATCAAGAAAACAAGGTTGGCGTGGTGCATGGATATTATTATTATAACTATGGTTTGAAAATTAAAGACACATATATAATGTTGATTACTTGATGATTGAGCTTAAAATAGACTAGAAAACCGTGTGCACTTTGATATGATCATAATATAAAAAAAGGTAAAAACTGTTATGTTACTAAGAAGAGGAGGCGGCATCGGCGTCACCGAGAAGAGGAGGCAACAACGGCATCACCGAGAAGAGGAGGTGGCGGAGGGCATCGTTAAGAAGAAGAGGCAGCAGACGGTGTCGGTGTGTGACGATGAGAGTGAGTGAGGTGTGTGTGAGTCTGTGACTTTGTGAGATACGATACGGTGACTCGGTTAGAGTGAATGAGAGTGAAGAGTTGTGAGAAGGGGAATGAGTGTGGAATCGCATGAACCAACCAATTTAAGTTCTTCCTGATCTTAACTTTTATGTGGCTGATCGAATAGACCAAGAAATACTTGACAACATATGTAGAGTATTCCATATAAAGTATAACAGGAGTGGTAATCTTTCATCACGTGATGTGGTGGTGCCGTCTGGGTCTAAACCATCTGATCATGAGTTCTCGTCAGACGACGATGAAGATGCAACAATGGAAGGTCTTGATCCTCATAATCCAATAGAACTGTCTCATGCAAGCCATTCATCAGTTGTGTTGAGCAAAAAATGTTATGAAACAAAATAATTTTCTAACAACGGGTAATGTTACGTAGAATTTCTTTTTTTTTTCTGGTTGGATTTTAATATTGTGGTACATAGAGGTATATTTTACTATGGTGACTAACATGTTTAAGTATCCTAAAATAGATACACTCCATATGCTTACTATAGGAAGACCTTGACACGTTCAGATTTAAGTGCAACTAGATTGGCAAGTTGATCCTAAAGAACTCATTCCTTTTTTTAACAGACTTGTGAAATATTGGTTGTGTATTTCTTATTGATTATATAGAAAAAATCTCCCAAAATGCTAACTATGATTCATTCACTGGCAGTACCTGTCCTCTAATTTTGCTGCGTATCTCAAACCATCTGGACATGGTTCCATATGGCAAATCACTGGTCCACCTTCCAGCATAGGCAAGAATGTATTTTTTTCCACCAACTGAGGCATGAAGGAAGAAGTTCTGAGAGGAAGTTCGGGGTTGAATGGAAAGAATGCTGTCAACTATATAAGTTAAAGACAAGGGACAACATTATCCTAAACCTAGCCTCCCTACCGCATCGACAGATAGTTGATGATTGAAAGATTTTAAACTCTACAAAAACTTGCCTCTTATCGATTACTCTATGAAAACATATGTTTTGGACTATACTTGAATTGTATTGGACATATTTTGCTTTATTATCTATAAGTATGTGATAGTCGATATTTAAAACATAACCAAAGTGCAATCCATGGGTCAGGTTGAAGCCAAAAGTCACCATTAAATGAAACCTAATCCTAATATTAGACTCTACTCTCTATCTCAACCATCACTCGGCCTCAACCCCTCTCCACTCTCGTCCTCACCGCCGCTCAGTCTCTCCACATTTGCACTCCTTGTCTCACCACCTCAACCATCACTCGGCCTCATGCCCTCTCCATTCTCCTCCTCGCCGCCGATCAGTTTCTCCACATTCGCAGTCCTTGTCTCACCCTTTCCCTCCCTCACAATCAGCAGTACAACACCTCCTAGAACACATAGTTAAATTAATTTCTTTAGGGTGTGGGTCATATTATTATAGTTATTAATTTTTCTTATTTTTAAAATAAACTTCTTAAAAAACTTCTATGTTCATAATAAGATGATTTGTGATAATTAAAGGTGTGGGGTTTGGAGCATCACTTCATAACACTTATCAAAAAATTATATTCGATGAATTTGAAGAACCATAAAAAGAGGCTTCACTGCTATGCATGGATGGTACAGGCTAAATAATTTAATTTGGATTATTAATGCATAAATTTTATATTTTATGTTTTTAAAAATACCATCACTGCTAAAATTGGATAAAAAAAAGGATCGGGGAGACTATTCATTTTATTATTAAAATAATTTTACACTATTATTTTTTAAAGTTTAAATTTTGAATACAATCACTTAGTAAGTAAGACTTAAATTTAAATCTGATTTTAAAATAATGTGAAAAATGTGTCTACACATTATCAAATTTTAAAATAACTATGATGTTGACTTTAAGCTATAATGATACTGTTCTGTGCTATCAGGAGGTTTGTAGCAACGCAACAACACTGGATCAAAGGGAAAGGAAGAATTTTCAGGTTACGGCTTTTCAACAGGCAGGTAACCAAATATATATAATATTATATGATGCATTTTAAATAGGATGTGTTAGACATGAATTAATTTTAGATATAACATTAAATATAGGGTGAGAGAGCTCTTCCACCGAGTTTTGTATCAACTTATGAAAATGAATTAGGGTCAACGTTCTATATGATTGATGAGTTAGATAATTGTTTAATGTCAGAGCTGAAACAAAAAAATGAACAGTTACTTATAACTGACGGCTCATTTGAGCTACTTAGAGTTTTTTATTTGGTCGATAGAGGGACAACTGTGCAATTCAGGTATGTGAGTTTTGGAATCTTTTTCATTTCACTCTGAAATCGCATGAACCAAGAAATTCAAGTTCTTCCCGATCTTAACTTTTATGTGGCTAACTGAATAGACCAAGAAACACTTGACAACATATGTAGAGTATTCCATATAAAGTATAAAAGGAATGGTGATCATCACCTAATGTAGTGGTGCTGTCTGGGTCCAAATCATCTGATCATGAGTTCTTGTCAAAAGACGATGAAGATGCAACAATGGAAGGTCTTGATCTTCATAATCCAATAGAACTGTCTCATGCAAGCCATTCATCAGTTGAGTTGAGCAAAGAAAGTTACGAAACAAATGAATTGCCTAACAACGGATAATGTTATGTAGAATTTTTTCTCTTCTGGTTGGATTTTAATATTGTGGTACATATAGATATGTTTTACTATGATGACTAACATGTTTAAGTATCCTAAACCAGATACACTCCAAATTCTTACTATAAGAAGGCTTTGACACGTTTGGATTTGAGTACAACTAGATTGGCAAGTTGATCCTAAAGAACTCATTCCTTGTTTTAACAAACTTCTGAAATATTGGTTATATATTCCATATTGATTATATAAAAAAAAATCTCCCTAATGCTAACTATGATTCATTCATTGCAGTACTTGTCCTCTAATTTTGCTGCGTATCATAAACCATCTCGACATGGTTCCATATGGCAGATTACTGGTCCACCTTCCAGCATAGACAAGAATGTATTTTTCTTTCCACCTACTTAGGCGTGAAGGAAGAAATTCAGAGTGGAAGTTCGGGGTTGAATTGAAAGAATGCTGTCAACTGTATAAGTTAAAGACAAGGGACAACACTATCTTGAAGCTGGCATCCCTACCGAATCGACACATACAGTTGGTGATTGAAAGATTTTAAACTCTACAAAAACTGGCCTCTTATCGATTACTCTATGGAAACACATGTTTTGGACTATTTCTTGAATTGTATTGGACATATTTTGCTTTGTTATCTATAAGTATGTGACAATCGATGTTTTGAATATGATACATAATAGCAACCTAGAGCTGTATTGGACATATTTTATTTTGTTATCTAAGCATATCTATTATATTTTCACCCACTATGATATAATGCATATCCTACTTTAAATCAAATAAACTTCATTAAATGAGAAAAGCAAATCACAAGGGAGCCACAATAAAGTATTGCATTACTTATGTCTTTTTTTGCTTCTAATGTTTGGATAATTCAGTTGACAAATTATTGTGGGGCATATTAATTAATCCTTTAATCTATATATTATTAGTAATTATTTAATTAATTTGTAAATATCAGTCCATCCAGGTTTATTATCCCAGGCAAGGTGAGATTTTCAACTCACAAGTCCAGAATATGCACAAGGAAATTCCTTTTCTCGTCCCCAATTTTCTTCCAAATATTTCAATGCATTGTAGTGTAGTCAGAAGTACAAAAAGGCACATATATAGTAAGTTTGATCCATACTCAAGCTTAGATGGGAAGGGAAAGCAGTGGTGATATGGAACAGTGGCTGAATAAGATGGCTTCAGAACCATACTACCTATTTCATTTCTTATGTTTTTTCTCCTATTTGGTTGTTCGTAGCTCTGCTGTTCAAGTTTTAACACCTCAGTTCACCTTAAGTCCTCTCTCTCTCTCTCTCTCTCTCTCTCTCTCTCTCTCTCTCTCTCTCTCTCTCTCTCTCTCTCTCTCTCTCATTTGCTTCTTTACAAATTGTTTAATTCTTGCATCTCTCACATTTACTTGCAGAAAATATTAACAGTGTTAGTGTTTGCCGTCCTGGTTGCCTTGAAGGTACCTGCTACTGAAATCAAATAGAATTTGTTATCTATTTTCAAAATTATTGCATTGAAAGTATATTGTCAATTTATCATATTACTCAAACATAAATTGAATGCAATGATTCATTCAACATCAATATCCAGAGCTACCTAAAAGTTTACAAAATGAAAGAACTAGAATGATCCAAATGAAATAATTATTGAAGGAAACAAATTGCTTTCATATGAATTCTTCAAAGAAAAACATCAGATTGTGAATTGCAGGATTTAAACATCAACTATCTTGTGCAGTTGTACCAAATAATTTGAAAAGGTGTAAATGACTCCATTAACATCTAAATTTATGCACAAAATACAAACCATTAAAAGGATCATCAAACAAGTACATGATTTGTTGGTACTAAGATTACCGGCTTTTCTAACCCCTGAGAATGTCATAAGTGAAAAAATCCCTTATTTTTATAGGAAAGTAAAAAACTTAATGCTACTATGCACAAGATTACAATCTCACTTTCTATTATCTTTTTAAGTAACTCTCTAAACTGGCTTTAATGTTTTTATTTGAATGGATATGGTACATCAACTGGTGTCTCACATACCACTGGTATGACATTTGACTTGTGCATATTTAAGTATATCTCTTTATCCTATTGCAGGCAGTGAGAGAAGAAACATGGGAAGCATTTATAGCTGATATTTTTTTTCATGCCAAGGTGATAAGGATTGATGCATTTGCAAAAGCTTTTTACCTTTCTTCTTTGATCCAATCATATATTCACTTCCTATTTATTTTATTTTATTTTTTTTAGGGGGTGGAGGATCTATTTGACTTTTAGATAGGTCATGATATAATATTTGTCAATAATTAAGGTGCTTATTGTACTATAGACCATGCATATTGTTTGTTGCACAGTATTTGTGGCTTCATCTTTTCTACCTCTCAGCTTCTATCATTTTCATTTTCCAAATTTGTCTTTTTGCCCTTGCCTTTACATTGGATCGCCGCACAGCTCTTTGGTATATTCTTGTATTTCTCTTTTTTATTTTCACATAATTGAGATTCTTACCTTTATATTTTGCTTATGTTGTATTTCTTTGCTACTTATTCTATCCTTATGTAAGGCGTGTGCTGGTGTTACATGAGTGTTAGTGAAGTGTATGATGCATGGTTTGCTAATGAAAATCGAGTTCGCAAAACAGTTAGCTTGTTGGATAAGCCAATTATTGGGCATGCTGATGCTAGAGAGGTGAGATATGGATTGTTTGGGTTTCACAATTGGTCAATAATTCTGATTGTGTTTTATTTTCTTCGTTTGCTCCAGTTTCATTTATATTTCATTTTGACACGTCTTCTTCTCTGGCTAGCTTACTTGCGGCATCTGTTTTGAAAATCATCCATGTGCTAAGATAGAGATGGCTTCTTGTGGTCATCCTTCCTGTCTCTCGTGTTGGTAGGGTAAGTCTTGTGTGTTGTATCTTGTTATTTGAAATAATCTGGGTATTATGCTGGAAGCTTGCATTTTGGTTTTGGGTTAGTTTCCTATATCCATTTTTTGTAGCTAGAACGTGGGTAAGTTGCTTTTGATCATTTGTTTTATGATTTTTTTTATCTAACCATTTTACTTTAGTATTCCTTAGTTAATTTTTTATTTTCTCTCTATCTTACAGATCTGTTCTATTTGACATGCTAGTATATATCAGCATATCCATCAGTGATGGCCCTGAATGTCTGATGCTGAGATGTCCTGATCCCATATGTAGTGCTGCTGTTGGGTAAGATATGATTAATCGAGTAGCATTCGATGAAGATAAACAGAAGTATTCTCGCTATCTTCTTAGGTCGTATATTGAAGATAATAAGAAGGTATATGCTGGATACAGATTTTTTAGTTGATCATGATAAAAGGAAATTTTTTTTTCTTATTACCTGCAGTTGAAATCTACATGTCTATAGATTGACTTTGTATCATGTCATTATGTTTCATAATTATTTGCATCTTGAATTAACTATTAGTGACAGCTAAAGCTTGTTTGGAAACCATTTAATATGAGAAAATGATTATATTCCCTTTAAAAAAAGAATTCATTTCTATTTAAAACTCAATTCCATAGTTTGGAATAACTTTAATATATTAATATAATGGAATTCAATTCTTTTGTATGGAATGACTTTTATATGAATCAAATGTTCTTCTTTTATAATTTTATTCTTGACAAAGTTATTTTATTAATTGTAAATAGGGATATTTTTTATATTTGACATATCAAGTTACGGATTGATTCAGGACTTTAAAGCAAAAGATAATCTACTTAATATATTAAAACTGGGTTTTTTCTCGATTAATGGAAGTGAGGTGTCGATTCTTCATGAATCATTTTTTCTACCAAAATAAATGCACTATTTTCTTTTCTAAGTTTATTTTATAAAAATATCTTTATTATAATTATACTATAATTAGTATTTAAGTAATAATATATAATTATACTAATTTTAAAAAATATCTTTATTATAATTATATAAAATTAATATTTAATACATTATTAAACTATTTATCAATTATCAATCAAAAATATTTTTAATAATAATAATAATAATAATAATAATAATAATAATAATAATAATAATAATAATAAAGGTCGCGCTAGTGTACAGATTAAAGTTTATACACATATACAGATTTTTTTACTTTGTTTCATGTGTTGACACGTGTTGGCTCATGTTGCAGTATGCAACTGGCTCAGAGGAGGTGGTGGAAGCTCATGGAAAGTGCAATGGAGCTGGCTTGGTGTACAGCTCATGGGTTCTAAACGTCACGTGTTCCGTTAGTTGCAGTATGCAGCAGTGTGATGCATATTATCATAAGGAAAAGAGTGGTAGTTGGATATACATCTAGAGCTTGAAAACACATAAATTACTGTTTTAATTTTTAAGTAGTAGTTAAATGTATAATTTTATTCGGTACAAAATTATTGATTAAATATTTATTGCGAAAAGAGTGGCTTATTTTTTTTAATGATCATTTATGTTTATATTTCTTAATGGTTGACTTGCTTCTTTAGGATAAATCAATATTAGAGGTGGTCCATACATTTTGGTTGAAACTTGTAGTTAACAGTACATTGTAAATGATTTTCTTATAAAATAGTGTTACACCATGTTATTTTTTCAACAATTTTCACCCTAAACAATTATTTAAATCACTAAAAAATATAAGAATATTAGATATTATTATTGCGTTAAGTTTTCTCAAACTAAACTTGATTACTAGTTAACCAGATATACAAGTTTAATAATTTTGTTCCTGAATTACACATAAAAAATCCAAGATTTAACCTCAAGATATTATCAAATATAAAAAATTTTAAAAATGTGTTCGATAATCAAAAGAATTCATAAGAATAATAAAACTGTGTTATTCAAAAAATGTTCTAATTAAATATTTATCGTATTAGTTCTAATATTTTATTCTTTAGTTTGTAAAACCTCCTCTGAATTCACAAGAGAATTTTTTTAGTTATTCCCAAAATATTTCGATTTATGATTCTTTTGACTAAAATAATCGACATAGTATTTTAGTGTTGTAAAAATTTAATTCAAATTTTTGGCTTATAACTCAATCAAAAATCATGATACTTTTGTCTTTTTAGATTAAAATCTGGTTAGTTTAGAAAACAAATCCAAGTAATGAACAAACATTTTTATGAAGTTAAAATTTATTTGTTTAATGAGTTTGATTTAGTGTGCAAAAAAGTAATTAACATAAGATTCATAGAACAAATAAACAACCCCACATGATCTAAGAAAATGAAACAAGAATGTGTTGGCCCAAGAAAAGCTCACTTGGTGACCACCATCAAAAATCTATTACTGTTGTAGAATGGAACTGGTCAAATTACTGATTTATTAATTTATTGGTTTAACTGATGGATTACTGATTGAACCGACAGAACCGATCTTACGTAAATAAAAAATATAAAATATTCCAAAACCTAAAATTACATATATATATTTTTAAAATAATTAAATTTCAAAAAATTATAATCAATAAGTTATAATCTTGTTATTATTAAATAAGTATATAAAATTTTAATATTTGTTTACAGTAAAGATTTTTTAATTTTTTTATATTTACGTAAATATTTTTTATTTTAATAACTAATTAATTAGTTTTATTTATTATGTTATTATATACTATATGTATTTATTTAATGGTCAAACTAAGATTAATATTTTATTAGTCATTTTAAATGTAATATTAAAATTAGTTTCATAAGATAATTTGAAATTAATTTATCATAATAATTTTATATATTTGTAATCAAATCTATTAAAATATTGGACTAAATTTTATTGATTACCAAATATGTTTATTATTTTAAAATTAAACTGCTAAGCTAACCTAACGGTGACTCATAGAAGAGAGAATAATGTTTTGAAATATATTACTTTAAACGAGTAAACAAGTAAAATAGTATCAAAAAATTTACATTGCTAACAAAAAATAACTCTAAAATGTGTTAACAGTAAATAAGTTCTGAAGAACTAGATATACATTAAATATATATTCCAAAAAACCACTTTAGACGTTATATTTTGATGCAATTTTTTATAAGTAATATCGAAAAAATAAGATCTTTTCATTCTAAAAAAATTTATAGTTTTATGTCAAGTGAATTTTTTAAAAATTTTCAATTGTGAATGACTAAATTTTTTTGAAAAGTAAAAAAAAAAATCTAGAGATCAAATTTTACTCTAAATATTTTTGTGCATCTTCTAAATATTTATTCAACACTGACAGAACAATTTAGATTAAATGATATGACATTTGTTAAGTACGAAGGGTGTTTTTGTCACTTTTAATAAATATAATATTTATTCCCTTTTTGTCGCTTTTGGGTTTTCAAGCAATTTATTTCTCTAAATTAGGTGAATTTTTATTCTAATATACACAACATAACAATTATAAGAAAAAATACCACTCCTATTTTCTACGAGATGCTAAAATAACATTTCCCTCCCCTCTATTTATAAAATGTATATTCTCCTCCCTTATAACTTTTAAAAAACCTAATTTTCATCCATTTTAATTTTTTCTTTGTGTTAACTAATGTTAACTTTATCTATTTTCAAGAAAAAATAAATTATTTTTTACAAAAATATCCTTTAACAAAAATTTTATTGTTTTGTCATTAAATTTTGCTTAACAAAATACTCTTTAATAAATTATTTTTTATTAATTAAATTATATTTTTACCAAAATATTTTTTTAAAATTAATAATTAGATTATTTTTTTCTAAGATATCCTTCAATCATTTTTTAATTATTAAATTATAATTTTACCAAAATTTTTGTTAACAATTATTTTTATATTTTACTATTAATTTTTTTATATCAATATATTATTTTAACATTAAATAAAAAAACCTTACTATTGTTAATATGTATAACAATTAATATATATTTACATTGAAAAATAATCTTACTAAGATTTTTATTTAATGTTAAAATAATATATTGATATCGAAAAATTAATAGTAAAATATAAAAAAATTGTTAACAAAAATTTTGATAAAATTATAATTTAATAATTAAAAAATTATTAAAGGATATCTTAGAAAAAAAATTTAATTATTAAATTTTTTTAAAAATATTTTGATAAAATACAATTTAATCAATAAAAAAATTATTAAAAAGTATTTTGGTAAGCAAAATGTAATGATAAAAAATAAAATTTTTGTTAAAGGATATTTTTATAAAAAATAATTTATTTTTCTTCAAAATTGGATAAAGTTAACATTAATTAACACAAAAAATTTAAAACGGATTAAAGAGGAAGTTTTTTAAAAGTTATATAGGAGGGGAATATACATTTTATAAATAGAGGGGAGGAGAATTTTATTTTAGTATCTTACAGGGGAAGGAAATGGTATTTTCTCTAATTATAAACTACGTACTTAGATAATAGA
This sequence comes from Arachis ipaensis, assembly GCF_059453495.1. NCBI lineage: Eukaryota > Viridiplantae > Streptophyta > Magnoliopsida > Fabales > Fabaceae > Arachis > Arachis ipaensis. Next base: position 12,867,483 of record NC_142443.1, on the reverse strand, counting down.
ATCTAAAATACTTACTTCAGTACAATAACAAACTTGCTAGATATTTAATATTAAAAAAATACTATATATTTATAATGTTCTTTACTGATAACTGAATTATAATTTGTTGAAAATACCTTATTGCAGGTTGATTGTACTGGTACAAATATTAGTGAAGACATCTATCTTAAATTTTAGCTTCATACTTTGGACTATTTTATATTTTTTATCCATGCAAGACCGATTCTATCAGTTCAACCAGTAACTTATTGATTAAACCAAATAAGTAGTGAAGCAATACCTTTTCCGGTTCGGTTTTTTCAACTATGATTCAACCCGCTCTACTGACCGGTTTATCGGATCACGGTTTAAAACTAACAGACTTCGGAATACAAATTCCGGTTTATAGATTCAGATTCAAGATTCACAGCTCATCCTAATGGTTCAGGGTTCACGTCCAGCATACAGTGTTACGGTGTTATTTCACCAAACGAGATACACAAATCAACTGCGATTTATGATTTTGGATATGATGTTTACAGAATTTGGCTCTCAGGCTCCCCGCCAATGGTTCACCATTTTTGCGGTAAAGAGTTTTCAGGTTGCACATGCGGGGTTCAGCTTGCGGAATTAGTCTTGCCGTGTACTGTCCCCAAAAAGCAAATCAATTGAACTTTATGGTTCAGGATTCGTCTTCTAGGAATTTGTATACATCATTTCGTCTCTCACGGGTATACGAATCGTGTTTCGTGGATTAGGGATACGAGTTCCGTTCTTTCGGTTTTTTCTGTTTGGGGTTCAAGGCTCATGGTCGAAGTTTCTGAGCTTAAGTTTACGGTTGAGTGTTTACGCTCTCCTATTTGCGGTTTAATGTGACAATTTATTTTCACCACAACGAATTAACAACTCGTTTGCGTTAATCATGAATCTCATCTTCATTTTGTCTCGTCCTTACTTCTTCCACTATTTCATAACTACCACTATTTCATCATCTCCACTTAGAATACACTGAAGACCGACTGTTTTCTTATTTTACATTCTACGCGTCAACAATTCTATTTTTACATCGGAGGCGTAGCCACATCCATACTAACCAAGCTCACTTTTTCTTTTCCCCATAACATTGCACATTGAACTAAAGGTTTTGCATTCAGTAATTATACCGCAAACTGGTGATGAGCACCGACAAATTTATAGTGCGGTACAAAAAGTAATACATGAAAATATTAAATTAATTTTTGTTCTTAAACTCTAAACTCCCAATTCTACTGTCGATTTCATTCACACTAATTCCCAAAATTCAAACCCTACACTCTAAATTCTAAAATCTAAAGTATACCTTAAAAAAAAATTTTCATTACAATTTTTTGACAAAATTGACTATGTCATACATCTATTTTTAATATAACAGTGCCTAACCACATATTAAATATTGTTTAAATCACATTTATTATATTAAATTAATAATCTTTATATATATATATATATATATATATATATATATATATATATTTTTTTTCTCTATTTGGGTCATAAACCCTTCAATTATATGTTCTTCATAGAACATCATTTGATCATTTTTTTTGTCTCCGGACCCATTCATTGCAAAGATTTGCATTGGTCCACTTATGCATATGAAGTTTGTCCAAAAAAAATTTTAAAACCAAACGGAGCCTTCCCCTACTCCTAGGGGTGTCCGCGGATCGGATCGGATCGGATATGACCAAAATTTCGATCCGATCCGCACTAAAATCATCGGATCGGATCGGATCCAATATCCGCAGTTTTTAAGGTTGGATCCGATCCGATCCGATCCGCACATTCAGATCGGATATCGGATATATCCGCAAAATACAAAAATATTTTTAAAAGCTTATTTTTATTAAAAAAATATCAATAAAATTTATTTTTTCTATTCTTTTAAATATGTTTACTCTTAAAATAATATTAAACATACTTTTCTTGAATAATAAATTAAAATAATTTAACATATATGATAATTATTAGTTAAAATAAAACATAAAAAGAATATTTTACTTATTTATTTCTTTATTTTTGCGGATACGCGGATATGCGGATACCAACACAAAATTCGCAATCCGATCCGATTAATGTGTGGATCCGATCCGATCCGATCCGAAAGCCTTGCGGATCGGATCCATATCCGCAATTTTCGGATCGGATTCGGATAAACACCGCGAATATGCGGATCGGATCCGATCCATGGACACCCCTACCTACTCCAGCGTAGAAAGCTCGGCTATGTGGTGGACACAAATCTTTCTCCACACAATGCCACGCTGCACCCACTTGCATGGCTCATGGACATGTGTTGCCGTTGCCTTCTTCCCGTCCAAAATCTGTAAATTTTTAAAGAGTGGAGATCTGTACAGTATAATTTTTCTAATAATAATAATAATAATAATAATAATAATAATAATAATAATATGATATGGTAATTATATGATAATAGCACCAGTTATTAATGACCAATTTATATTTTTCTAAATAAATTTATTTTAAGAAAATATTTTTATTATAATTATATTATAATTAATATTTAATGAATAATGCATAATTATACTAATTTAAGAAAATATCTTTATTATAATTAAATAAAATCATTATTTAATATATTATTAAACTAATTATCACTCGAAAATATTTTTAATCATTTTTATTATATTGATTTTAATTATATTGATACAATTTTAATTCTTATTCATTATCCAATGATTTTATTAATGGCAAGTTGTTACCTTAATGGTGATCCATTTATGTTGATAATAATAATAATAATAATAATAATAATAATAATAATAATAATAATAATAATAATAATATGGTATGATAATGATATGAAGTTGGTCTCAGTTACTCTATTCATGATAAAAAATAATTATTCTAATCATGATATGATATGATAAAATCATATAATTTTAACAAAATAAATATATGATGTATAACTAACGTAAATAATAAAAAATTATCTTAATAATAACTAATTTACATATTTATTTTTTTTTAATAAAGCTTATATATTGAGTTTTTTGTAGTACATGAGCCTAGATCTGAGAGTCAACTCATTTTCTTTAAATTTATTATTCTTCTTTTATTACTTCATAGAATGTATTCTTCGTTTTTCATCGAAGTTGGTCCTTTTAAAGTACAATTTATAATTTTGTATAGTATTTTTATATACTCATTTTATTATATTATTCTTTTGATAATTTAATGATTGTTCTTACTCCAACTTACTCTTTTCGTCTAATGTTCTTGTGCGATTGTCTTTTGCTGTAATCGTTTACAATGCATCACATCCATGAAATACCTCATCGAGTTATATTCACTGATTCGGATTCTAACTATATGGATGTAAGCGTCCAAAGAAGAAGCAGTAAACTCTATTTTATCGAATGATGGTTGGATTTACTCACATATTATGACCAACCTAATAGAATGTGGGTAAAATTAGTTTTCTTTGAGGAGCTCAATTTTTTATTGAGAAATTGTTTCCACGAAGCTTTGTAGGCCAAGTTCAAGTTCCATCCCCTCCATGCTTTCTACGTCTGTCCGAAGATCTTCGAAGTGGAGCACATAATGAGATTGAATTCCCTCAATTTAAGTTCAGTTTTGCTAAATTCATGTCAAACTCGGATATGCAATTTCAACGATTGGTAATATATTTAAATTTTCTTATTTTAAGTTTTTCGTTATTAAAATAATTTTATAACATATTATGATTTTTTCAGAAATTATCAATCTTCTTTTGCATCAATGGAATGCCATTGAGGGGAATAAAGGTCAGTTTAATTTCTCGGTGTGGCAATTCTATACCTTGCCATATTGCATGGATAGCGGATGATGAAGCTTATGTAACAAGAGGATTGTCTGAATTTGCACGAATTCTAAATGTCCAAACTTATGATGTTTCAGTTGGTTGTCGTTACGAGAATGACTCTAATCTATACGTGTCTAAGGACTAGAATAGATTATATATTATTTAAGTAATTTAGTTCTAATATTGGTATTTGATTAAATTCATTTTACATTAATTCAAATTTAAATTGTTGTCTCAATTTATATATTACGACTATTTTTATTGGATATGTTATTTTTAAATATTTTAATATAAGATTTCTTTTTTTGATATTTAAGTTTATTTTTTTCTTGGATATATGTATCACCTTTTTTCTCTTTTTGTATTTTAGATTAGTAAGCAATTCTTAATAAAAGTGTACTTAAAACAAAAAAAAAATTAAAATATCACTATTTAAAGAAAAAAGAAATGTACGTGAAAGAAAATAAAATGAAAAATTAAAATTGCTCTATTAAAAAAATTGTATACAGTTTGCGTATGAATATGGCTGGGATTGGAGGTTATATATAGATATCAAACATAAAAGCTTATTGAACGCATTGTGGAATATATATATATATATATATATATATATATATATATATAACTACCCATTCCTCACTTATTCACATACTCATGTATTTACTTTTGATCATTATACATATGCATTGATTTGTCTATATATATATATATAACAAAAAATATTTAATATATGTGATTTAAATATTTTTATGTATAATTAATATATATGTACGTATAAATAAAAAAATATTTACGTATACATAAATAAAAAAACTACTGTAACTTATGAAAATTACACATAATTTTTTTTCAAATGAATTTATTCTAATTATATTACAATTAGCTCATGAATAATGTATAATTATATTATTTTAAGAAAATATTTTTATTATAATTGTATCAAATTAATATTCAATGCATTATTAAACTAATTATCAATCATTAATATTTTTATTCATTCTAATTATATTAATTAATATAGTTCTAATTCTCATTTATGTGCAATAATTTTATTAGTAGATAGTTGTATCTACAAAAATTAATTCTATCCACAATTTTATTAGTAAATAGTTATATTCACAATAATTCATGCTATAATTCTCATCCATCCTAATAATGGTTGTTAATTATATGGTTCTTTATCTTCTGCTTTAATTAGTGGATAATAATAATAATAATAATAATAATAATAATAATAATAATAATAATAATAATAATAATAATAATTATTATTATTATTATTATTATTATTATTATTATTATTATTATTATTATTATTATTATTATTATTATTATTATTATATGGATACAAGATTAATTAGTTAACCAATTGAATTTTAATTATTATGTTTTATTTTCTACTCATATTTTTATTCATTAGTTATTTTATTTTTTATATTTATAGTAAATATTGAATGTAAAAAAGAAAAAAATAATATTGATTATTATCTATTTTATTTATTTAAATTTATAATTAAATTTGATATAATTGTAATAAGTATCTATAATTAATAGTAACATAATACTATAACTTTAAGTTGTATAATATAATAAAAAATAATGTAGCAATTTATATTTGCTTTCTATATAGCCAGTGGCGGAACTTGAAACAAAATTTTGGGGGGGCCAGATAGAAAATAATTGTCAAAATATTTTTGATATGGACCCCATTTAAAATAAGTTCGTCTAATCTCATCTCTCTGGTTTGGGTGATACTGCCAAATTTAAAGTCGTTTTTCAAGATTTCGTTCCAAAAAGTTAAGGTTAAAGTCATCACATGTAACTTTTTGAACTTTTGAAAGTTATATCTCACTTTCTTCGTGATTCGTTAAAGTAGAAGAACTATCTACATGTGTTAATTTTGTAAAAGTTATATGTTCTCCTTCTTAAATATTAGCATTCCTCTTAAAAAATGTATCAATTCTTTGATTTTTTATTATTATTTTATATAAAAATTTGAATATATATCCTGTAAAATATGTAAAGAAGAAGTTAGAAGGACAAATATTAAAATTTATAATATTTATTGAATTTTTTATCAATTTGTACAAATACAATAATATTAATACTTATTGAATATTCTATTATTTTTTATCATATAAAAAATTAAATTAAATAAATAGTAAAATATAAAGTAATATTAAATTAAATAAATAAAAAATATCTAATTTTTTATATTTGAACTTAAAGATAGAGAAAGTGTTGTTTATTGAACTTGTTAGATACTTTAAGTTATAGTAAAGTATTTAAGTCAATTGAACTATTTTTTATCTTCTAAAAAAGTACTACTAAGTTTTTTATAAAAAGTTTGGGGGCCATGGCCTCCGCTTGTCTGAACTAAGCTCCACCACTGTATATAGCAATAATATTATATATATTTATATATTTCTTTTTTTAGCGCTTTCCTAAAAATATTGGCACATAATTAATGTAGATATATAACATATATACTGAGTAATTATCTCCATTGAATTAATCATAAAGGTTAATAAAAGATAATAACATAATTCTACTTAATTGTAGCAAGTATCTCTATTAAAAATTAAAATTGCTCTATTAAAAAAAATTTGTATACAGTTTGCGTATGAATGGGGTTGAGATTGGAGACTATATATCAATATCAAACATAAAAGCTTATTGCACGCACTGTGGAATAATATATATATATAATATGTGATTTAAATATTTTTATGTATAATTAATATATATGTATGTATAAATAAAAAAATATTTAGAATTATTTAACAAAATTAATACATACTTATACATAAATAAAGAAATTACTGTAATTTATGAAGATTACACATAAAAAAAATTTTCAAATGAATTTATTTTAATTATATTACAATTAGCTCATGAATAATGTATAATTATATTATTTTACGAAAATATCTTTATTTTAATTATATCAAATCAATATTCAATATTAAACTAATTATCCACCATCGATATTTTTATTCATTCTAATTATATTAATTGATATAATTCTAATTCTCATTTATGTGCAATAATTTTATTAGTAGATAGTTGTATCCACAATAATTCATGCTATAATTCTCACTCATTCTAATAATGGTTCGTTAATTATATAGTTCTTTATCTTCTACTTTAATTAGTTGATAATAATAATAATAATAATAATAATAATAATAATAATAATAATAATATTATTATTATTATTATTATTATTATTATTATATAGACACAAGATTAATAGTTAACAAATTGAATTTTAATTATTATATTTTATTTTTTACTCATATTTTTATTCATTGGTTATTTTATTTTTTATATTTACAGTAAATATTGAATATAAAAAATAATAATATTGATTGTTATCTATTTTATTTATTTAGAGTCATAATTAAATTTGATATAATTGTAACAAGTATCTGTAATTAATAATAGGTTTAATTACTCTATTAGTCCCTATAGTTTTGCGAAATTTTCAATTAGGTCCCTATACTTTTTTTTCTTTTAATTTGGTCCCTGCACCAAATTTTTTTTTTCAATTAGGTCCCTCTTGACAGTAATTGGTTTAATTGTATAGGGACCCAACTAAAAAGAAAATAGTACAAGGACCCAAATAAAAGAAAAAAAGTATAGGAACCCAATTAAAAAAAATTTGGTACAAGGACTCAATTAAAAGAAAAAAAGTATAGAGACCTAATTAAAAATTTCGCAAAACTATACTATAGAGGCCAACAGAGTAATTAAACCTTAATAATAACATGATACTATAACTTTAAGTTGTATAATATAATAAAAAAGAACATAGCAATTTATATCTGTTTCCTATAGAGCAATAATATTATATATATTTATATATCTCTTCTTTTAGTTCTTTCCTAAAAATATTGGCACATAATTAATGTAGATAACATATATACTGATCAAGTATCTCCATTGAATTAATCATAAAGGTTAATAAAAGATAATGGCATAATTTTTACCTAATTGTAGCAAGCATCTCCATTAAAAATATTGGCTAATTATTACCGTGTATAATGAGTGTGTGTGTATATATATATATATATAAGGAATAATAGTGAATTGTAACAATTATTTATCATCTAAAAAATTCGTACCTCAGACATAGTTTTTTTTCTGTTTATTATTTTTCATACCTAATGGCCTACGATTCTATCAACAGTATTACCTATGGTAGATTATGTAATGAAAAAGTTTGGAAAATAAAGGCAAGAGTAACGAGTAAAGATGGTCTGCGAATGCTGTTGCAAGATCACGGACACTTGGAAGATAACTGCACGATGAATGTGGTATACAGAAAAGTTTTTGAGAGCTTATAATGAAAAGGTAATAACAAAATCTCTTAATTAAATTTATGAATTTATTAAAATTTATTACTATCAATTTAAAAAATTGACAAATTCTAGGTGCTAATGGGTAATGCATTCTTATTGTACATTTATAACTTGAGAATATTAGAATTATTATAAAAATCTGTATTATTTTATTCTCCTGATAACAATTTTATAATTACGTTAATCATATAATTTTGTATACTAACATTGATATAGTATTGTTTCAGGTATATATTTTGCAGGCATCAAAGGATAGTGTTGAGTTATTATTTAGTGGGTTTAAATTATTTATTGTTTATTGGAGAACTTTCTGCATTAGAATTTTCTAATAATTTGTTGTTCATTTTCAGCTGATTTTGATATATTCTTACACATATAACAATTTGTTGGTGGATTTAGGTATTACTAGATTATTTATGGTCACATTCAGTATATGTGTCTGATTTATTGAAAAAGTTAGATTACTAAAACCGATTAATAACTATTTTAGAGTTAATACAATTAACACTAAATTAAGAAAAAATAAATAATGTATAACTCATTACTTTTTTATTAGTCAAATTGTTATAATTCAAATTAATTTTAACAAAACAACTTAAAATTATAATTTCAATTTCACGTGTATGATACGGATAATTATACTTATTTTATTTATAATAGTGAAGAACAAAACTATAAAGTCTGTATCATAAAAAAAAAAAATTATTAATTTTTTTCATTAACATCACAATCTAAATCAATCTAAATCGTAATTTATTTCTAAATCACTCTTTTCATATTCTTTGATTCTAGAACTTTGCCCTTTTTTTCTACTCAAATGTTAATAAAAATTCATTTTTCAACCTTTAATTTTTAGAACTTGCTCTTTTTTCCTACTCAAATGTTAATAAAAACTCATCCTCAAAGTGACATAACTTCACAACTTTTCCAAATTTCATCTTTTTTTCCTTCGACTCCAACGTTCTTCTTGTTTCTTATTGTTTGGTAGCTTCATCACTATAATAGCTAAGTTCTTTTCCCAATCTTTTCTCACAAAATTCTTTTAAATCATCTGAAAAATGTAATATATAGATTACATAACTAAATTATTCATATATGACACATGCTGTACCTATTATGGATGAAGAAAAAGTAAACATAAACTTAAATAAATATTTTACTAAGAAATTTAAAATACAAGTATTTAAAATAAAAAATAAATATAAACTGAAATATTATGCAGTATCCAAAATTTCCAGATTTTTTATAAAACTAAAGATTAATTTGAGTTCTTACTAAGGAAACACAATTACAAGCTTGGCCACATTTATTTTACTTTCTGTTATGTTCTTTTTATCTATACTATCAACAGATTTAAACAGTCATTGTGGTTAAGAGATTCAACATGAAAGAATATATATTGCATGAACTAAAAAAATAAAAATATATACAAACTAGAATGCTTAAGGCATTTTTCTGTGTGATTATTTGTTCCTGATTAAAAAATATGTTGACTTCATGTAGACAATGGTTGTTATTCTTTGGCAAAATTATTAAGGATTGAAAACTGCTTCTTTTTATCAGTTTTTGGGTAAATGAAATGGTTGAAAAAGTCTTTGGTATAAATATAAATATTTGTTGTCTTAGTTTTTGCAAAACTTCGTACTGACCTCTAAAAACCACTCATTATGGTAGTTTTTTATCACTATCACTATGATGGTTTCTAAAAATATAATTTTATGAATCATTGTTATACACCTAATGCGATTTTTTTTAATAAATTCAACTATAAGAGTATGATATAATTATTAAAGTTAAGTCTTTCATTCTTTCGCAATTGTATTAATCGCTGTCTAAAAATAATCAAGAATCAAGTTTAGTTAATATGTTTTGTTCGAGATTATATTGTTTTTACAAATTGAAAAAATTTAAGTGTAAATATTAAAAAAATCATATATTTCTTTTCTGTTCATTAAATAAAAGCATTTAAAAATTGTTATTTTTATCGCTTGTTTTAAGTTTTACGTTACAATATTAATTAACATACTGAATGATTGTTATATTCTATAATTCTACTTTAACATAGTGATAATTTTTTTGTTATCTGATTATTAATGTAATATATAATTTACTGCTTTAAATTGCATAAACTTCAGAAAATGAAAAGTGGTATTTGGTTATTTTGAAAAATTGCTTAATTTGTGAATAAGGGATTTGTTGCTGACTTTTCATTAGTGCAAGACACTCAATTTGTATAGTTATTTGGAGTTCACTTATTCAACATAAAATGAAAAAAAATTAATCATTAATACTTGGTGTTAATATAGTATATACACCATTTATTATATTTAAAAAAGCTTATTCAGTTAACCTACTGAATAAAGTTTGGTAGAATAAAAAACAATAACCAATCCAATATAGTGCATATAGTATAAAAATTGTTATGATTAAACAATAATATATTTAAAGTTAATCGTGTGCTTTTTAATTTTCACTTTATTTATAATTTTATAAATCTATTTTTATTAAATTATGATTCTTTAAATTCTTATTTTTTATCTAAAATTTTTCATACTTATTCTTAATAAATTTATTTAATTATATCTATATGTATATATATATTGTGTTCATACCCTGACCCAATGATAAGGCCCAGGTTTAAAAGAAAGGCCCAAACCAAGAAATTGGCCCTCACTTTACACTGACTTTTCTCTTAGGAGTCGGTTCCTACCACGATTTGCTCTAAGGAAGTCGGGAACAAGGATTAGGTGGCAGATAATACTAAAATAACTACCCCTAAAATCTCTCAACCCACTTTCAGGAGTCATATCTTAACCTCCCTAAGATAAAGGAACGGTTACTCACCTTAGAAGGTGAACTACTCCAACGGTGGTTATTGGCTCCCCACTATAAATACACTGACACCCCTCAGGTATCTCTAAGTCCCAATACTCTCTAGACCTGCTTACACCCTTGCTGACTTAGGCATCGGAGTGTCTTTGCAGGTACCACCCCTATTCGTTCACATACACAAATCGTAAGGGGCCTCCAGCGTGTGAACCTGCTCGGAGACTACCATCCTCTGACGATTGGGCCAACCAACAAGTCCAGTCCATTAATCTCTGGTTACCCATCGTAACATTGGCGCCGTTGCCGGGGACCCAAGAGATCAACCCATAATGGCAGACAATTCACCAGAAGATGGTCATACGGCGTCCGACTCAGAGCAAAAAAATCTGGACGCCGAAAATAATGACGCGGACCTGACCCATCACTAGGAGACAAACGACCAACACAGAGAAGACACTTCGGGGCTGAAAAATTCAAAGGTGAACTCCTCGGAAGGACGCGAGTCATGAAAGGAAGGACCACCCCATGCAACTAAGCTAATGGGACTGGTCCACGGCCACCAAGGTCGTTTGGAACAGCTGGAACAGGAGCTAGAACGACAAAAGGAAGTGGAGAGAAAACTAAGGGAAGAAATAGAACAACGAAAATAGTTAGAGGAAAAACTCTTAAAACTAGAATCCTCCCTTAGAAGTCAGAGCTCCCGCGACGACCGAGAAGAGTTGCCCCGGGAGGAGAGGATCCGTTCAGTGAGGATATAATGAGGGCAAAAGTTCCAAGGAACTTCAAAAGTCCTAATATGAACCTCTATGATGGAACCACAGACTCGAAGCATCATTTAAGCAACTTCAAAAGTTGGATGTATCTGGCTGATGCTTCCGATGCTACTCGTTGCAAAGCCTTCCCGACCACCCTGTCAAAGGCAGCGATGAAGTGGTTCGACAGCCTCCCTCCAAGGTCGGTCACCAGTTTTGAGGACATCTCGCAGAAGTTCTTAATGAGGTTCTCCATCCAGAAGGATAAAGTAAAGCACGCACAAAGCCTCCTGGGAGTAAAGCAGGAGGTTGGAGAACCTTTACGAGACTACATGGAAAGGTTCAACAAAGCATGCTTGGAGATTCAAGACCTGCCCACAGAGGCAATCGTCATGGGGCTAGTAAATGGACTTAGAGAAGGTCCCTTCTCCCATTCCATATCAAAAAGGCACCTCACCTCCTTGAGCAATGTACAAGAGAGAGCAGAAAAGTATATCAACATGGAGGAGAATGCCAGATTACGAGAGCCAAGTTGGCAACCTGGGCACCCCCATTCGATAAAAGAGAAAGAAAGGGAGCCCAAGAAAAAAGAAGAGGTCGGTCTCGACAGGACGAGGAGATATCACTCTTATACTCCTCTAAAAGTTTCCTTGGTGGATGTATACAGAGAAATCTGCAATACCAAAAGACTGCCACCTCCTAGGCCCATCAAAAATAAAAAGGGAGGAAGCCGCAGCGACTACTGTGAATACCATAAGATGTATGGTCACTCAACAAATGATTGCTACGACCTCAAAAATGTGATAGAAAAGTTGGCCAGGGAAGGCCGACTTGACAGATATCTCATGGAAAGGTCGGACAATCATGGGAAAAGAAAACGAGATGACAGGGATAGAAGAGACCCACCACCACAAACCCCAGAGAGACACATACATATGATCTCGAGGGGATTTGCAGGAGGGGGACTCACCAAGTCATCTCGCAAGAGACACCTCAAGCGAGTTTACCAAGTCGGGAGCGAAGCACCCGACCTCTCAACTATCTCATTTACAAAGGAGGATGGGCACGGAGTAATCCTTGGACACGATGATCCAATGGTGATAACCATGATCCTGACAAATGTCCATCTCCACAGAACTCTAGTAGACCAAGGGAGTTCAGCAGACATCATTTTCAAGCCCGTGTTCGACAAACTAGGGTTGGATGAAAAGGAGTTCAGGGCTTACCCTGATACCTTGTACGGTTTGGGCGATACGCCAATAAAACCACTAGGATTCCTACCCCTCCACACTACCTTTGGAAGGGGGGAGAAATCCAAAACTTTGAGCATAGACTTCATAGTCATTGACGTCGGGTCAGCATATAATGCCTTGATTGGCAGAGCTACCCTAAATCAGCTCGGAGCGGTGGTGTTCACCCCTCACCTTTGCATGAAATTCCCAATATATGCGGGGATAGCAATAATACGGGGAGACCAGAGATTGGCAAGAAAATGCTACAATGAAAGCCTTAACCTGAGAGGAAAGGGCAGGAAAGTTCACACCATAGAGCTCGGCGGAGCAAGAGCCAAAGAAGAGCTGCAGCCGAAACCAGGGGGAAAAACTGAAGAAATACAGGTCGGCGAGGAGGAAGGAAAAAATACCAACATAGGAGCCAGCCTAGAGAAAAACCTAAAGCAGAAATTGACAAAGCTCCTACGAGATAATTCCGACCTTTTTGCCTGGAAGGCCTCCGACATGCCAGGAATAGACCCCGAGCTCATGTCCCACAGGCTCTCAGTATATCCCGGGTCACGACATGTACAGCAGCGAAGGCGTAAGCTCGGCCCAGAACGAGCTCAAGCGGTGGAGGAGCAGGTACAAGCGCTCTTGGAAGCCAGCTTCATCAGAGAGGTTAAATATCCAACATGGCTAGCAAACATAGTGCTAGTCAAAAAATAAAACGGCAAGTGGAGGATGTGTGTTGACTATACCGACCTGAATAAGGCGTGTCCTAAATACCCATACCCACTTCCAAGCATTGACACTCTAGTAGACTCCAGCTCGGGGTATCAATACTTGTCGTTTATGGATGTCTACTCGGGATACAACCAAATCCCGATGTACAAGCTGGACCAAGAAAAGACATCATTCATCACGCCTAGAGCGAATTATTGCTACGTGGCCATGCCTTTTGGATTAAAAAATATAGGGGCCATATACCAAAGGCTGATGAACAAGGTGTTCGCTCCCCACCTCGGGAACTTAATGGAAGTCTACGTAGACGACATGCTAGAGAAAATCAGGGAAGAAACCGACCTCCTGACAGACCTCTCGCAAGTTTTCAACACCATAAGGTCACATGGGATGAGGCTAAATCCAGCAAAATGCACCTTCACGGTAGAAGCTAGAAAATTTCTAGGGTTTATGCTAACCCAAAGAGGAATCGAAGCCAATCCCGACAAGTGCAAAGCCATCCTAGAAATGAAAATTCCAACTTGCTTAAGAGAGGTCCAACAATTGAATGGCCGACTTGCAGCCCTCTCCAGGTTCTTGGCAGGATCAGCATTAAGATCCCTTCCACTATTCTCTCTACTACGAAAAGGATGCCGGTTCGAATGGACTCCAGAGTGTGAAGAAGCATTCCAGGAGTTCAAAAGGTTCTTGAGCCAACCCCCAATCCGACCTCTAATTGGGGAAGAGCTTGTCCTATATTTGTCCGTAGCAGACAAAGCTGTAGCATCAGCCTTGATACGAGAAGATGAGGTCGGGTAGCATCCTGTATACTTCACCAGCAAAGTTCTACAAGGCCCTGAACTAAGGTACCACAAACTAGAGAAGTTCGCTTACTCCCTAGTAATAGCCTCACGAAGGTTACGGCCTTACTTCCAGGCTCACACAATAAGAGTTCGAACGAACCAACCCATGAAGCAAATCCTCCAAAAGACGGATGTTGCGGGGAGAATGGTTCAGTGGGCAATAGAGCTCTCTGAGTTCGACTTAAAGTACGAAACCCGGACGGCAATTAAAGCCCAGTGCCTCACCGACTTCATAGCAGAGTATGCGGGAGATCAGGAGAAAAAGCCAACTACATGGGAACTATACGTAGATGGATCCTCAAACAAGACAGGAAGTGGGGCAGGCATAATATTAGTTAATGAAGGGGGAACACAAATAGAGGTTTCCCTCAAATTTGAATTCCCAGCCTCCAATAATCAGGCAGAATACGAAGCCCTGATCGCGGGGTTGAAGTTGGCAAAAGAAGTCGGTGCAACAAAAGTGATGATATTTAGCAACTCTCAAGTAGTAACCTCCCAAATAAATGGAGAGTATCAAGCCAAAGATCCGAATATGAGGAGATACTTGGAAAAAACCTTGGAACATCTTGGGCGCTTTGCAGAAACCGAGGTTAGGCATATAACTCGGGACCTCAACAACAGAGCAGACGCCCTCTCCAAGTTAGCAAGTACCAAACCAGGAGGGAACAATAGAAGCTTGATCCAAGAAACTCTACAAGAACCCTCTGTAGTTAAAACAGAGGCCAAACAAGATGTCCTTGAAGTCACCGGGTTGAACCTCGGGTGGATGAATCCCCTAGTTGAATACTTAAAATTCGACATCCTCCTTAAAGAGGAAAAAGAGGCCAAGAAAATCTGGAAGGAAGCACAATACTACACTCTGGTGAAAAATATCCTCTATAAAAGAGGAATATCAACACCATTGCTGAAGTGCATTCCGACCTCAAGGACCGCTGAAGTGCTAGAGGAGGTTCATAATGGGATCTGCGGAAACCATCTCGGAGCCAGGTCACTAGCCAAAAAGGTAATCCGAGCTGGGTTCTACTGGCCGACCTTGCAGAAGGATGCCACATAATTTGTGAAGAAGTGCCATCCATGCCAAATGCACGCAAATTTCCACGTGGCTCCCCCCGAAGAGCTCATCAGTATAACTTCTCCATGGCCTTTTGCAAAATGGGGAATAGACCTATTAGGACCTTTTTCCCAAGCCCCAAGACAAGTAAAATACTTAATAGTGGGAATAGACTACTTCAAAAAGTGGATAGAAGCAGAACCCTTAGCCACCATCACCGCACAAAGAAGTTGGAGGTTCCTCTACAAAAATATCATCACCAGGGAGTACCTCACTCCATCACCACAGATAATGGAATTCAGTTCACTGAATCAACCTTCAAAAGCCGGGTAGCCAGTATGAAGATTAAACACCAATTCACCTCGGTAGAATATTCACAAGCAAATGGACAAGGCGAGACAGCGAATAAAGTCATACTGGCAGGATTGAAGAAAAGATTACAAGATGCAAAGAGAGCTTGGGCTGAAGAGCTCCCCCAAGTATTATGGGCCTATCGGACAACACCCCATTCTGCCACAGGGGAAACACCCTTCCGACTTGCCTATGGCGTGGAAGCCATGATACCAGTAGAAATTAATGAGCAAAGTCCAAGGGTAATCCTCTACGATGAGATCGGGAGCATACGAGGGCACAGAGAAGAACTTGAACTACTCCCTGGAATCCGAGAACAAGCCCAGATAAGAGAAGCAGCATTAAAGCAAAGGATGACTACCAAGTACAACAAAAAGTCATTCGAAGGAGCTTCGCCCCAAATGACTTAATCTTAATCAGGAACGACATTGGAGTCAATAAATCTGGGGAGGGAAAGCTCGCTGCTAATTGGAGGGGACCATACAAAATTAGTGAAGTCCTAGGAAATGGTTATTATAAAGTAACCGACTTGAACGGCACCGAGCTACCTAGGTCGTTGCATGCTTGTAATATGAAAAGATACTACAGTTAAAAATGAACTTTACTCCCTGATGTACTCTTTTTCCAACTTCACGGTTTTTTTCCAAAAGAAAAGGGTTTTTCCTGAAGGGAGATTTTTAACGAGGCATCACAGTAGAGGCTAAGGGGCCATAAATAGTCAAAAACCCTTAGTAGCAGTAAAGTACCTTTGCAAATAAATAAAGATCTTTTTACAATATCTCTTATAAATTCCTTCTCGCTTTTCTTTCTTTCTACGAAACGCGCTGACTTAAGCTTGACAAAGCGTGAAAATCCCATTAACCGACCTAGATGGTCGTCAGGATAAAATGACGAGGTACAAGTCGGTGTAAAGAGGTTATAAAAGTAGATTGTGATAAACTCGGAAATCATCTGACTTACAAGTCGGAAAAATCGAGAAACAAAGAAATGCATCGCAAAAATAACCTAAGTCATAAGAACTCAATAAATCAAAAATTGGGTATAAGGAATACCAAAAAGAGATGAGAAAACCTATTGAAAACACCAAGGCAAAGGCTGTCCCAAGTCTTCGAGAAAAGGACAGTCAGCCAAGAAAAAGGTTTCTTTTAAAAGGAAGGATCAAAAAAGGATTTTTCAAAACCTAAAACAGAAAGGCATGCGCACAACCAACAAAGAGAGATAACATAAACCCTTATCCAAAAAAAAGGGGTATTTTGTTTACGGCCATAAAAGGCCAGCAAAATGTCATCACAAACATAAAAAGAAAAAAAATGTTTAAAAACGGGGGCCCACAGGCCGGACCCCCATATAGCCATAATAAACTTTTAGTTAGGAAGGATGTCACCACCAGAGCCGGGAAGAGTAGTCGGAGCACCACCAGAGTCAGGGAGAGTAGTCGGAGCGCCATCAGAACCAGGAAGAGAGGTCGGAGCCATATCCATGGGGGACAGAGTGGGAGTTCCGGGAGCCTTTGGAGAACTTGGGACATCTTTTGGCCGGGAAGGGGACTCCATTACCCTCTGCCCCTGAGTCTTCAGCTTGGACTCGAAAATAGGTCGGGGAGGAGAAACGATAGCCCCGTCGACCACAATCTTATCCGGGTCCAAAGGAGAGAGATCCAGGTCGGGAGCAAGGACCCCGACCTGTTCTTTGAAAATCCTCCACGCTTCTTCAGCCCCATCAGCAATGGAGTCCTCCAACTCCGCATAGGCATCCCGAGATCTCATCAAATTCTTCCTCACCTCCACGAGGTCCTCGAACAAACTCGTATAACTTTGCTGCGCCTTCTCCTTCAGGCCCTCCGCCATGGAACACTGGGCCTGCAACTTCCTCTCCCTGGCCATCCCTCTCTTCCTTCAATTGGCGACCTCCTCCCTCAGCATATTCTCCCCCTCTTGATAAAAGAGAATCCTCCCCTCAAACTCTTCAACCCTCAGGGATGAACCCAAAGAGCTAAAGGGAGTCTTCTCAAAAATATCCAGAAACTTCGTGCACACCCTTGCCGCCCTGATACTCTCCGGAGCCATAATATTAACAGAAGCATCATCCATACTTATACGAGTATGAGGATAGATATGCTTCCGAACAAACTGAGGCGCATCCACCTTGGCCTCACCTTGAAAAGAAGAGCTAGACTCTAAAGTCTTGTGCTTCTTCTTTTCTGGCTCAGGGGAAGATCGGGGAGGAGGGGACGGCAGAGAAGAGGCTGAGGAAGAGATGACAATAGGTTGGGTGGGGTCCCCAAGTTGTGAGAAGGGGGGAGGGGAAGGAAGAGAAGGACCAGCTGCCCTGGCGCCGCCGACTCTGGCGCGAGACCTCGCCTTGGCCTCCTGAACTCTCTGATAAGATTTCCTGAAATTCTTCTTCACCATCTCTGTAAAAGCAATTAGGAAGCCAAAGTCAGTAAAACAAGTCCGAGAAAACAACCCTGATGACCATCAGGTCGAAAAATATGAGAAACAAATAAAAAAGCTACCTAGTTGAGCCTGGACAAAGGTCGGAGACCCTTGGAGGAACCTTTTTGTATCCAGGTAAGGGGCTCTCCCCCATACTTCTCGGAGGAACCCCACAATGGCCGCCTCTACCTCATCCAAATCATCCAAACTATATTTTCACAAGGAAAGGCCTCTAGCCAGTACAGGGGAAAGCGAGGAGAAAAATCTTGGTCCAGGAAAAAGGGGTGGTGACCCTCTACAGATTGCACTTTAAAAAAGAAGTTTTTAAAATCATGGAAGGATTCGTCAAAAAGAGTAAAAATTCTCTGGCCTTGTATAGCCCGAAAAGACACCAACTGCTGTTTGTTATTTTGCCCACTGAAGGGCTTAGTCATATGGAAGAGGAAAAAGAAAATCTTCAAGGAAGTCGGAAAGTCTAATGCATGGCTGATAAATTGATAAATTTTCAGAAAACCCCAAGAATTAGGGTAAAGTTGGGTAGGAGCAACACGGCAATGACATAAAACGGCTATCTCAAAGTCGGAAAAAGGAAGAAAAACGCTTAAACGGGTAATCAGGCTCTCATACATATAGAAAAAATGAGGGGCTGCCTCAGAAGTCCTCCCAAAACAAACCCGGTCTTCCGGACCCGGGGCAACCAGTTCATATTTCGGCTCATCCTCATCAGAAGTACAAAGCCTATGACGTATGCGGAGATCGGTGATATAGTCAGTATCCACCCAAGGTTCTTCCCCAAGATCCGTACCGTCAACCCATGATGAAAGAGACTCTAAGGTAGACATCTTTTTTAAGGAAAGGGGGCAACGAATCCTACAAAGAAAAAAGGAAAGAAATCAAAATGAAATCTCTGAGGGTCTGAAGCAGAAGTTTCCAAAACCAGCAGAATTGCTAAAACTACTGTCAACACTCCTCCAAAACAAAAACATGCAAATGAAAGCATTTGTAAAAGAGGAGAAAAGAAGAACTAACCTTTACTTCTGAAGCAATAGGAACAGCAACAGTCGACCAAAGACGAGAACGAAGCTTTCTCCAGAACAAGAGTATGCGAATATGAAGTTTTCATAAACGAAACAACGAAAGAGAGGGAAAGTATTTATAAACACGCTAGGGGCATAATGGTAAAAACGGAGGTAGTCATTAATGGGTGAACCGTTACCAATGCAACTGATCCCCACGTGTGGATACGCGAACTCCTAAACGGACGCGACGCTTGATTAGACGCGACTGTGGAGAAATTCAAAAATCACGTCGGTTCCGAAAATCACGTCGGTTCCTCTGCAGGTCGGTTACAATCCCGAGTTAGAATACTCGAACCCAACTCCTGAAAGAGATTGGGCTCGAGTAGGGGCACTATTCATACCCTGGCCCAACGATAAGGCCCAGGTTTAAAAGAAATGTCCAAACCAAGGAATTGGCCCTCACTTTACACCGACTTTCCCCTTAGGAGTCGGTTCCTACCACGACTTGCTCTAAGGAAGTCGGGAACGAGGATTAGCTGGCAGATAATACTAAAATAACTGCCCCTAAAATCTCTCAACCCACTTTCAGGAGTCATATCTTAACCTCCCTAAGATAAAGGGACGGTTACTCATCTTAGAAGGTGGAACTATTCCAACGGTGGTTATTGGCTCCCCACTATAAATATACTGACACCTCTCAGGTATCTCTAAGTCCCAATACTCTCTAGACCTGCTTACACCCTTGCTGACTTAGGCATCGGAGTGTCTTTGTAGGTACCACTCCCATTCGTTCACATACACAATTCGGAAGGGGCCTCCAGCGTGTGAACCTGCTCGGAAACTACCATCCTCTGACAATTGGGCCAACCAACCAACAAGTCCAGCTCACTAATCTCCGATTACCCATCGTAACATATTGTATGCAGTAAGTTTAATCTATTATTTTATTATATGTTTATAAATTTATCGTGTGCTCTAAATTTTATGTTATAATATTAATTAATATGTTGAATGATTATTATATTTTGTGATACTGCTTTAACATAGGAATAATTTTTTTATTATTTAAATATTAATAAAATATGTATATTTTTATCCAATATATTTTAGTTATATCCTAATATTTTTTATTTAAAAATTTCAAAAATACGTTGATTCCATATAATTGCACCGATCATCACACTAAAATAGAATACATGACAACATTTCGCTTTACCAATGGTTTTTTTTTCTTTTGCTCATGAATCTTACAAAAGGTTTTTAACTGGGCCATATACAAAAGGTATATAAATATCTTCCTGAACTTTTCATTGGACTGTGAGCCTGTTACGGCCTGCAAAACAATAGGCCCAGAAATTCTGTTGTGTGAGTGAGTGTATAGTGTGAGTGTGTTAAAAAAAAAAAAAAAAAAAATCGTAGTTGAAGGCTTGGTTCAAATGGTATATCATATCCCTCCCAGACAATCAAGTGAATCAACTATAAATAAAAACACCCACAAACCATTCTTTTTAGTTTCCATCCTCCTCTTCAAGATTGTTGAAAGTAGCATAGGCCTAACACAGATATCTGTATACTTCTTGCAAGTTGTATTGGGTTCAAGTTTTAACTAAGATTGGATATTATTTAAGAATTTATAATGTATATTCATGCAGTATGTGTGAGTGTGTTGTATAGATATGTGATATATGGGTGTAATGTCTAAGATTAGAGGCGGTCCAATTCACTTGACTAAAAAAAATTTGTTGAAAAAGGCATGTAAAACAAAAATATTAGTAAAATAAAAAATAAAAATTATTATCGTTAAATTTATAACTTTTTCAGCAAAGAGCTTGACGACTACAATTCGATTTTTTTTCTCATTCTGTGTTTGTTTCCCACTAAAATCGCTGGATTTCCAAATAAATATTATGATTAGCACTAGTGACGGACTCAGGAAATTTTAGGAGTGGGGACAAAAATATATATATTAAATAAGTTTTGTTAAAATATTATTAATTATATGGAGATATAAAAATTAAAAAGAGTTAGTGAACACTTTTATTCTTAAAATACTATTCATTACATATAATTTATAAAAAAATATTTTTTTTATTTCTAAAATTTAAAATTAAAATATTTTAATTAAATTATAGATAACTTATTATCCTAACTAGTCTTTTTATACACATTTAATAATAAAAGACTGAATTTACTGGCATATTAGCGCCTAATGATACATTAGTATTTATAATTTGAAATTAGAATTATATATAAATACTAAAAAAATTAAATCTTTATATAAAAAATATGTTTATATAAAATAATAAAAATATAACTTACAATTTTTTTTTTTAAAATAATTAAATTTGTTATATATTTTTTAATTTAATTTTGATATAATGTTAGATAAAAGATTTTATGTATCTGTTTAATTATATATTGTAATTAAAATATTTTTTTTATTATTTTTAAAAATAAAAAATATATTCTAAATTAGTAAATTAATCAGTTCATTTTATAAATGCAACATAGATACATATAATAGAACAAAAGATAAAAAAATAAGTAATAAGGATGAATAAATCGAGAATAAAATAAAATATATAAAGTCACGAAAAAAATAAAATATTAGATTAATACCTAAACTATAATTGTTTGAATTAAAAATTGCAATTGAAAATATCAAAAAGAGAAATAATAAGATTGAAAGATACATAGAGTCATGGAGAGCTATATAAAAAAATTGGAGAATTTAAAATTTATTTTTTGATGAAGAGAAGATGACCATTAGACAATGAATAAAAAAAGCAGGTTTGAAAATATAAAAATAAAAAGAGGGTTTAAGAGAATAAAGAAGTGACGGTACAATAATTAAATTTGATTAGATTAAATAATAGTTAAAATGATAAAAAAATAAAAAAATAAATTTAAAACTTTAGCTAATTAAATTTATTTTATTTGTAGTTGTGTCATTTAAAATTTAAAATGGAGGAATATTATATATAACAATATTTTTTAAAACAAAAATTAAAAACACCGTAGGGACAAGTGCCCCCCCTCATTGTGCTTGGATCCGTCCCTGATTATTAGCACGCTTTCTTTTTTTGATGACGGGCGGACATTACTTTTCATTTCTACTTGGTCTTCAGATTCACATTTCCCCGTTTCAGTTATCTACTCTGGTTTCAGTGTTTGATCACCAACCTGTTCGATTTTGGTGAGTTTTAGGAAATGCCTATCACAATGAGGCGCAATATTAGCCTATTCTCTCTGACACAAGTTGCTGCTTTGTTAGTAGGTTTTTTTCAAAATTTCATTTTAACCCTAGTTAAGAAGACATATTATATAGTAGTCTTCAATGCTTAATATATTTTTATTTATTTCTTTTTTTTTTTTATGTTAATAGGCCTATAAAAAATCCAGACAAGTAAATAACACCTATAAAAGAATGGGTCAAAACTTTGCTTCAATGCTTGTTAAATTATGAAAAAAAAAACTTAAAACTTAGATTAAAAAATCCACATTCATGAAAGGATGAATTCCATCTTATGAATTAAAAGTCTAAAAAAATTTAATATAAAAAAAAGTTTGAGAAAAGTTGCTCTTTCTGTAAATGAAGCATGAAAAAACTCTAAAATTCTTTTATTTTGAAATGCAATTTTCATTTTGCAAGCAAAACTGTTCGAAAAGTTAGTATCCATTTTCTTATAAAAAAATTAGAAATATTTTATTTGAGCTAATAATTATAAATTATTATGCAGAAATTTTTTTTGTTTAATAACTAAAAATATTTTTTATTTGTACAAATTAAATCATTTTACCTTTGACTTGTTATGAATTGTTATTAGATATTAGTAATTTTTGTTTTGGTAATTAGTTTATGTTTGAGTTGAAAATGAAAATTAAAAAGAAAAGTATGAGCTAAACTGTAACAACTCTGATTTTCGAGTACATGAGATCTTTTCTGAAAGTACAGATTTCTCCGGAAGATCAGTAAAGGGAACACCTCTGTTATATCATCAAGCATCTCAATGCTCATTATCATTATGTCATCCTTAAGCTAGAACCTCCTCTGAGGCAAGCTCGATAATGCAATCGCGAAGAACCTAGTTTTTGAACCGTATCGGTTGGCAGTTTTGATTCTGATTTTCGTAAATAGTCTCTGTTTGACGAACCGGACTCGATTCATGAGAGGAGAGAGATAATAGTATAATATTATCATTATATTAGTATTAGAAAATGCTTGAATGATATTATAAGGTTACCTGGTCTGTTTTTGTTAAAAACAGAAAATCGGTTTAACCGGGTTTACGGTTTACTGGTGCAGCTTAGCACCAGCACTCTCTGATGAATTTAGCAATGCTAAGGCCTTATTATACATGTTCTATTCTCATAATAAATATGTTACTAGTGTCATTTATGCTAGTAGCTTAGAAAATAATTTTTAGAGATGTTTTTACGAGTGTTCCGATACACCTAGTTTTAGTAGTTGTATACCAGAGATATTTTAATATTATTTTAATCCACCTCCAAGCCGACCAATCACAACTCACCTTACACCCCCAAGACCTCCAAGGCTGTTTCATTTCATCATTTTGGCCGAAAATAACAAGAGAGAAAAGAGAGAAACTTTCATGAACATTTAATCTTCAAAGCTTGATTTCTTCTGAACTAAAACTCAAATCAAAACTCCGATTTCACCAAAATGATCCTCTCTTCTTCTTCTACATAACCATGTAACTTATCAAGGATGGAAATAAGGTGAGATGGCTGTTCCTTTCCCCTTTCAATTCGGTTTTCAAGGAAACATGCTTAAACAAGTGTTTTCTTGATGTTCTTCCTTAGATCTCTTGCTTAGCTTGACTTGTGGGCCAAAGATCTTTGATTTCCTGCACGTTTAAGGTGATGATAACCTTCCTAAGATGCTTCTGAAGTTCGTTTAGTTGATGGTTTAGAGTTTTAAAGTTGTTCTTGATGTGTTTTAGGAGGAAAAAGTG
The DNA here is from genome assembly GCF_059453495.1 of Arachis ipaensis. Classification (NCBI taxonomy): domain Eukaryota; kingdom Viridiplantae; phylum Streptophyta; class Magnoliopsida; order Fabales; family Fabaceae; genus Arachis; species Arachis ipaensis. The sequence continues at coordinate 12,843,089 of NC_142443.1, read as the reverse complement.
CTTTAAGAACACTTCAAAGAGTAACCGGATTTGGAGCAGCAAATCAAGGTAGGGTTTGACGAATTTAATCTTGATTGATTGTGTTTGAGTTGTGTGATTATTATATGGTTTGTCTGTGCTCTAAATTGATTGTTTGTGTGAGTAATTCTTGTTGAAATTTTGGTGAAAATTTGATGAAATTTGATGAAATTCAAGCTATGAATGTGTGTTCTTGTGGCTGCTGGAAAACGAAACCCTAGGCTCTAAATTGGGGTTCAATTTGTGTTAAAATCATATAGAAAATATGGGGTTTTAGTGGCTGAGAATTTATTTTGAATTTTGGTAAAAATCGGTTGCTGAAAAGACTGAAAAACGGGTAAAAATAGAGAAAGAATTTGAAGAATATATGAAGAACATGAAGAACACTTTGAGTGTGGTGAAGAACATTGAAGAACACCTTTTAGATCTTAGAAAGGGCAAGAAAGTAAATATTTTGGTGTTTGAGGGGTTATTTGGTAATTTCTGAAAGTTAGGGTGGTTAAAGTAGAAATATTAAAAGTTACGGGTGGTAAAAAGTGAATTTTAAAGGCTAAAGGTAAAGATAAGGTAATTTTCAAAAATTTAATGATAAAATAATAAATAATAATAAAATAATGCGGAAAAGGCAGTTTTCTGAAAAAGTTTTAGAAAGACAACTTTAAGTGCAGAATCTCATAATTACCTTCATAAAACACTTAGGGGGTGGTAATAACATGTTAGTGAGGCAAAGATAAATAAAAGATAAAAAGTTAAAGAAAAGATAAAAACCAAAAACAAAGTCCGTAAAATTTTAACGACAGAAAAACAGACAGAGACTAGTGAACGAACTAGGGCAACTTGGTTAGTACTTGAGTTGCGACTAGAGTTAGGTATAATATGAAAAGTTAAACTGTTTCAGTATAGACTTAATGAACCTATACTTGGGACAGGCTAACTATTCATACCGAAATTTACATAAGCTTTAAATACATACGTTAAGCAGAGAAATCAGAGCAGAGTAGAGAAACACAGAAAACAGAGTAACCAGAGTAAAGTAAAGAGATAAAGAGAAAAAGAGTAATATAGATACAGATGAAAAGAGTAATCAGAGAAGAGAAAAGAGATACATAGAAAAGAGAAACCAGAACAGAGTAAAGAGATATAAAGAGAAGAATAATATAATAAAGATATATATATATATTAGTTACTTGATGCAACCCAGAGCTATATTTATATATATATTAGTTGCTTGATGCAACCCAGAGCTATATTTATATATATTAGTTGCTTGATGCAACCCAGAGCTATATTCAATATATATTAGTTGCTTAATTATACATCATTAGTCCGATCCTTTGTAGGAACTACACGTAATAACGAACTTGCAAAATGAACCCGCATCGCTAGCTTGGAAGGCTAGGGGTTATAGTCGACGTTTATTGATTGACTGCCTACGGCTCCATTGCGTGTGCTCGGGATAGGAATTTTTGGATTGACTATTACTATAGCCTAATCTATTTATATAATAGATATATAGAATATTATTCTAAATTTTCAGTTTTATTGGATGGACTGATGTAGACAACAAACATTTAATGTATTTTATAAGAAGAAAAAATATTTTGAATGGAATATTTGAATGGAATTCCTACAATAAACCTTTACGTTTCCACATCAAAGTTACATATATTACTTCATTTTTGTTTTCCATTTTATGCCTATTGGTGTTCCAAAAGTTTCCTTTCGAAGTCCTGGAGAGGAAGATACATCTTGGGTTGACATATAGTGCTACTTGTCAGATATATATGGGTTATATGGGATTTCGGTGAATAAATATGGAAATCGGGGTAAAAGGATATGGATATCATTATGGGAGAAGTTGATCGTTGAAATGATTGATATAACAGAATTTTCTATCGGTATCTATTTTTATATTTCATATTTATCTTACTATATTTATCTTACTAAATAATCTTATTTATATATTATTATATTTAATATTTAGTTTAGAATATTTAATGCATATTTCATTTAAATGTATATTTAAATAGGGAAACTAAGTTACCTACAGCAATTTTTCGCTTCCCCAGAGCAGAGCAGAGTATATATATATATATATTCCTACAGTAAGCAGAGGCTGTCTCAAATGAGCGGCTATTATTATATGCGCATTTATTTAGGAACGGAAAATCATATCCGGGAAATCGGGATTACTCGTGACTGGATAAATGTCGGGATTGCGGGCAGCCAACCGACACATGAGCTCATGGCCTGCGCTAGGGCTAGACATGCATCATTCTTGTCTGCGCATCATTCTCTGTTGCATTCTTTTCTGTGTGTGATCTACTTCTTTATGTTTGTCTGCTTGTATGTTATTTCTGTGTTTTATTTTCTTGTATTCTTTTGTTTGTGTTCTGCTTTTTGTTGTCTCTACTTTCTCTTTCTATCTTTATCTTCTGTTTACTGTTTCGCTATATTATGTTATTCGTCTACTAATCGACCCCAAATAAATGAACGTAACTAATAACCCCAGCCCTACTAAGAACTCCCCAGTTCTTACCCCTTCTCTCTCCCTTCCCCCTTCAGATGGAAGTAAGAGTACCTTACCATAGTTCGCTGATGACCGTTCGCAAGAAGATGATTCTGCTCTAGATAGTCTTCTGAGTCTAGGGTGAATATCATTCTCTGTTTATATGTATATACTGTGAGACCAGCCAACGTCTGCACCCCGCTTGTATGCGCACTTTAACCTAAATCCTGTGTATGAGATTTCTGTTGTGTGGTTACTTCATGAGGTACCAGAGAGACGTCCTGTGGAAAAGTCTGATCGTGCAGAGGAGTAGCAGATGATGTTCTATCTTTTGATGGCGTTCCACCTGACTTGAGTTGTGAAGACTTAGAACGTACTTTCCCTCGCTGTAGTAGTTTAGAGGGACTAGGTGAGTATAGAATCTAGGCTAGCCTAAGTGCCAGCTTAGAGACCTCTTGAACAGGTCAGGACCTGGGATGTTGTATGTATATATATATATATGTATATAATTATTATCTAGCTATATCTAGGGGTGTTCTAACTAAAGGTTTATACTCTAATAAAGGCTGGATAACTGAATGTTGCTAGTTACTCGTGATGTATTTATGTGTGGTTGTTTATAACTGTTTTATCTGTTATTACTTGTGAATTGATTATGAGTGATTCTTTCTATTAATCCAAACGTTTTCAAAAAAAATAAATACACCTCGCAAATTAACTATGCTTTTTTAACAACGAATCAGGCTCATATGATAAATAATAGATAATAATTAGGAAGACAAATTGGTAGCGCTCAGTTTTCGATATGATCTAGACATATTGAAAATTGGGTCGTTACAATTTGGTATCAGAGCAGTTCGTTCCCAGTAGAGCCTGGGGAATGGACTGACTATGCTTCATTGCATACTCTGTTGTGTGTCTCATGCGTATAGGATATCCCAGTGATATATGTTGCATGCTTGTTTCTGTGTTTTCATTTTGGGAATGTTCACACTTGACTTGAAGTGTTAAGACTGATCACCTTAACAATGATTGTTTGGTGTGAACAGGACTACAATGGGTTCACGGAAACGAGGCGTACGGGAAGGAATTCCTAATGTTAACTACGAGAGGGAACAGGAAACGTTTATGGCTACCATGAACAACGTGGCTGAAGTAGAGCGTGAAGCTGCTGTAGCAGCGACTAGGGCTATTGAACGTCTCGGAGTGAGAAATAGGAACGAGAATGAATACGGAGAAGATAATGGGAATGATGAGAACAACTTAGGGCATCCTGAAAGACCTATGACCCTTGCGACCTTTCTGAAGGTTAATCCGCCTAAGTTCAAGGGTACACTTGTTGCGACTGACGCTGATAACTGGTTTCGAGGTATTGAACGATCACTGAGAGCGCAGCATGTTCCGGAAGGACAACACATGGAGTTTGCTACTTATATGCTCGAGGGAGAAGCTGAGTACTGGTGGCAGGGGATACAGCGACTGCTACAACAGAATGAAAATGACATTCCTTAGGATATCTTTAGGGACGAATTTTATAAAAAGTATTTTCCGGGAGCAGCACGAGATGCTAAGGAGATAGAGCTTATGCAGTTGAAACAAGGGGATATGACTATTGCTGAGTATGCCCGTAAGTTCGATGACTTGTGCCATTTCTCCAAGATTTGTCAAGGAAACCCAGAAGACTTTGAGGAATGGAAGTGTTTAAAGTTTGAAGGAGGACTCCAAGAAAAACTGATGAATTCTGTTGTTTCGCTAGAGATACAAAATTTTGCTGAACTAGTGAATAAAAGTAAACTAGTGGAAGAATGTTCAAAGAAGGTGGCGATAGCTCGAGCAAGTCGTAGGGAGGATTCACAAAGAGATTTTGTTCAAAATTTAGCCCATAAGGGTCGCAACTTTAAAGCCATTGGTCAATTCCAGCGTTGGAATGGAAACCACCGAGATGTCAGCCTTCTAACTCGCAATAATGGTAGTGACAATAACCGTGACATTAAACAAGGACATGAGAGTCAACCTCACCAAGCTCAAACTGGTGTAGTATGCCCAACTTGTGGAAAGCATCATGGTAGTAGGCTTTGCCGGTTCAGAATAGGTTTATGTTACTACTGTAATAAGGAAGGACATCGGGCAAGAGACTGTCGAAAAAGAATGGTAGATGAGTCCGCTGGAAATACTATAAAGTTTGGATTTATCGCTCAAGGTAAAGTAAGGCAAGGCAATGGTAAATGAGCCCGTCAGGCTTACATAAACCCTGCATGTAAGCAATGCAGAAAAGAGTATAGTAACAGGTCTTGCCAGTTTGGATCACCTAACTGCTATACTTGTGGAGAACTTGGACACATTGCCAAGGATTGTCCGAAGGGATTTACTCGAAATCCAGTTAGAACCCAACAACAAGGACGAGTGTTTGCTATCACTATTGACGATGTTGTGCAATCGGATGCCCTCATTCAAGGTCAGTGTTATGTCAAGAATCGATTTCTAACTGTACTGTATGATTCAGGTGCATCGCATTCTTTATTTCTCTAACTATTGCTCACGAGTTAGGATTATATTTCTTTAAATTGAATTTTTACTTGATTGTCCATACATCTGCATCCCAAAATGCTTTGACCAGTTTAGTATGCCTGCAAGTACCATTCGCTATTAGGAACAGAACTTTTATACACGATCTAATCTGTTTGCCTCTATGTGGTTTAGAAGTTATTTTAGGATTAAATTGGTTATCTAAGTATCATGTTTTCCTTGATTATTTTAAAAGAACTGTTGTTATTCCATCTGATAGTTTATGTACTAAACCATTTCTATCCCACACCTTATATCTGAATTCTGTAAGAGTTACCTTAGGCGGAAGTGATTGTGAGGGGTACGTTCTGTTAGCGGCTAGCTCGAATGATAGTGAATTAAGCTTAGAACGAATCCGAATGGTGAAGGAATTTCCTGATGTTTTCTTGGACGACATACCTGAGTTTCCTCCTCAGCGAGAGATAAAATTCAACATTGATCTAGTACCTGGAACCAGACAGATTTCCATAGCACCACACTGGATGTCACCATTGCTTGCAGAGCTGAAGAAGCTGTGAGATAGGATCGTAGTGGCCTATAGAGGTACAAGAACAGAATTTGTGTACCTAACTCTGGAGAATTGCAACAAAAGATTCTTGCTGAAGCTCACCAAAGTAGACTTTCTATGCATCCTGGAGTGACAAAGATGTATCGAGATTTGAAACAAATGTTCTGGTGGTCGGGCTTAAAGAAAGAAGTAGCTGATTATGTCTCAAAATGTTTAACCTGCCAGAAGGTGAAGGTGGAACATCTGAAGCTGTCAGGAACCCTGCAACCCTTAGAAATACCACAATGGAAATGGGAGCAGACCACTATGAATTTTATCACGAGATTGCCAAGAACCTCAACAGGACGTAATGCCATTTGGGTGATTGTGGACAGGTTGCCAAAGTCGGCGTGCTTCTTTTCGATTCGAGTTGACTATACTTTAGAAAGGCTAGCACGGATATATATTCAAGAAATCGTACGATTGCACGGGATACCTTCGTTAATTGTTTCAGATAGAGATCCGATGTTTACTTCCAGATTCTGGGGAGCTTTTCAGAAAGCGTTGGAAACAGAATTGCATACGAGTATAGCATACCATCCTCAGATAGACGGACAAACAGAGCAGACAATCCACACATTAGAAGACATGTTACGATCATGTATGATAGACAACCAAAGCAGCTGGGATAAGTATTTGTTGTTGGTCGAATTTGTCTACAACAACAGTTGCCAATAAAGTAACGGGATGGCACCATATGAAGCTCTCTACGAAAGAAGATGTCGGACACCATTGTGTTGGAATGACGATGGAGAAGCTAGTGTCTTAGGTCCAAACTTAGTGTAAGAAACTACTGAGAAGATAAAGGAGATTTGTTAGAAGATCCAGACAGCACAAAGCTGTTAAAAGAGCTATGCCAATAATAGACGTAGACCCTTAGAGTTTAGTGACGTAAACCGTGTCTTTCTAGAAGTAACTTCGATTACTGGAATAGGTAGAGCCCTTAAGACTAAAAAGCTTAACCCTCGATATATAGGACCTTTCCAAATACTTAAAAGAGTCGGTCTAGTAGCTTATCAAATAGTCCTTCCTCCTTATTTATCAAACCTTCATGATGTTCTTCATGTCTCGCAACTTAAGAAATATATTCCCGATAAGAGTCACGTTTTACAACTAGAGACAGTACAGTTACGAAATGATTTGACATATCAAGTATCACCAGTTCAGATAATAGAAAGAAGTGATAAGCAGCTAAGAGGCAAAGTTGTTCGCTTAGTCAAAGTAGCTTGGGAACCAAGAGGAGAAGAAGAGCACACTTGGGAACTGGAAGATAAGATGAAAGCTAATTACCCGCATCTATTCCTAGGTAACTGAAATTTTGAGGGCAAAATTTTCTTTTAGGAGGGTAGAATGTAACAACCCTGATTTTCGAGTACATGAGATCTTTTCTGAAAGTACGGATTTCTCCGAAAGATCAGTAAAGGGAACACCTCTGTTATATCATCAAGCATCTCATGCTTATTATCATTATGTCATCCTTAAGCTAGAACCTTCTCTGAGGCAAGCTCGATAATGCAATCGCGAAGAACCTAGTTTTTGAACCGTATCGGTTGCCAGTTTTGATTCTGATTTTCGTAAATAGTCTCTGTTTGACGAACCGGACTCGATTCATGAGAGGAGAGAGATAATAGTATAATATTATCATTATATTAGTATTAGAAAATTCTTGAATGATATTATAAGGTTACCTGGTCTGTTTTTGTTAAAAATAGAAAATCGGTTTAACCAGATTTACAGTTTACTGGTGCAGCTTAGCACCAGCACTCTCTGATGAATTTAGCAATGCTAAGTCCTCATTATACATGTTATATTCTCATAATAAATATGTTACTAGTGTCATTTATGCTAGTAGCTCAGAAAATAATTTTTAGAGATGTTTTTACGAGTGTTCCGTTACACCTAGTTTTAGTAGTTGTACACCAGAGATATTTTAATATTATTTTAATCCACCTCCAAGCCAACCAATCACAACTCACCTTACACCCCCCAAGACCTCCAAGGCTGTTTCATTTCATCATTTTGGCCGAAAATAACAAGAGAGAAAAGAGAGAAACTTTCATGAACATTTAATCTTCAAAGCTTGATTTCTTCTGAACTAAAACTCAAATCAAAATTCCGTTTTCACCAAAATGATCCTCTCTTCTTCCTCTACATAACCATGTAACTTATCAAGGATGGAAATAAGGTGAGATGGCTGTTCCTTTCCCCTTTCAATTCGGTTTTCAAGGAAACATGCTTAAACAAGTGTTTTCTTGATGTTCTTCCTTAGATCTCTTGCTTAGCTTGACTTGTGGGCCAAAGATCTTTGATTTCCTGCACCTTTAAGGTGAGGATAACCTTCCTAAGATGCTTCTGAAGTTCGTTTAGTTGATGGTTTAGAGTTTTAAAGTTGTTCTTGATGTGTTTTAGGAGGAAAAAGTGCTTTAAGAACACTTCAAAGAGTAACTGGATTTGGAGCAGCAAATCAAGGTAGGGTTTGACAAATTTAATCTTGATTGATTGTGTTTGAGTTGTGTGATTATTATATGGTTTGGCTGTGCTTGAAATTGATTGTTTGTATGAGTAATTCTTGTTGAAATTTTGGTGAAAATTTGATGAAATTTGATGAAATTCAAGCTATGAATGTGTGTTCTTGTGGCTGCTGGAAAACGAAACCCTAGGCCCTAAATTGGGGTTTAATTTGTGTTAAAATTATGTAGAAAAGATGGGGTTTTAGTGTCTGGGAATTTATTTTGAATTTTGGTAAAAATCGGTTGTTGAAAAGACTGAAAAACGGGTAAAAACAGAGAAAGAATTTGAAGAATATATGAAGAACATGAAGAACACTTTGAGTGTGGTGAAGAACATTGAAGATAACCTTTTAGATCTTAGAAAGGCCAAGGAATTAAATATTTTGGTGTTTGAGGGGTTATTTGGTAATTTCTGAAAGTTAGGGTGATTAAAGTAGAAATATTAAAAGTTACGGGTGGTAAAAAGTGAATTTTAAAGGTTAAAGGTAAAGATAAGGTAATTTTCGAAAATTTAATGATAAAATAATAAATAATAATATTTAATTAAAAATAATATTTTAATAAAAATAATAAAATAATGCGGAAAAGGCAGTTTTCTGTAAAAGCTTTAGAAAGACAACTTTAAGTGCAGAATCTCATAATTACCTTCATAAAACACTTAGGGAGTGCTAATAACATGTTAGTGAGGCAAAGATAAATAAAAGATAAAAAGTTTAAGAAAAGATAAAAACAAAAAAAAAGTCCGTAAAATTTTAACGACAGAAAAACAGACAGAGACTAGTGAACGAACTAGGGCAACTTAGTTAGTACTTGAGTTGCGACTAGGGTTAGGTATAATATGAAAAGTTAAACTGTTTCAGTATAGACTTAATGAACCTATACTTGGGACAGGCTAACTATTCATAACGAAATTTACATAAGCTTTAAATACATACGTTAAGCAGAGAAATCAGAGCAGAGTAGAGAAACACAGAAAACAGAGTAACCAGAGTAAAGTAAAGAGATAAAGAGAAAAAGAATAATATAGATACAGATGAAAAGAGTAATCAGAGAAGAGAAAAGAGATACAGAGAATAGAGTAATTAAAACAGAGTAAAGAAATACAGAGAAAAGAGAAACCAGAACAGAGTAAAGAGATATAAAGAGAAGAATAATATAATAAAGATATATATATATATATATATATATATATATATATATATATATATATATATATATATATATATATATATATATATATATATTAGTTGCTTGATGCAACCCAGAGCTATATTCATATATATATTAGTTGCTTGATGCAACCCAGAGCCTCTGTAGGGAAACTAAGTTACCTACAGCCATTTTCCGCTTCTCCAGAGCAGAGTAGAGTATATATATATTTTCCTGCAGTAAGCAGAGGCTATCTCAAATGAGCGGCTATTATTATATGCGCATTTATTTAGGAACGGAAAATCGTATCCGGGAAATCGGGATCACTTGTGACCGGATAAATGTCGGGATTGCAGGCAGCCAACCGACACATGAGCTCATGGCCTGCGCTAGGGCTAGACATGAATCATTCTTGTCTGCGCATCATTCTCTGTTGCATTCCTTTCTGTGTGTGATCTACTTCTTTATGTTTGTCTGCTTGTATGCTATTTCAGTGTTTTATTTTCTTGTATTCTTTTGTTTGTGTTCTGCTTTCTGTTGTCTCTACTTTCTCTTTCTATCTTTATCTTCTATTTACTGTTTCGCTATATTATGTTATTCGTCTACAAATCGACCCCAAATAAATGAACGTAACTAATAACCCCGACCCTACTAAGAACTCCCCAGTTCTTACCCCCTTCTCTCTCCCTTCCCCCTTCAGATGGAAGTAAGAGTACCTTACCATAGTTCGTTGATGACCGTTCGCAAGAAGAGGATTCTGCTCTAGATAGTCTTCTGAGTCTAGGGTGAATATCATTCTCTGTTTATATGTATATATTGTGAGACCAGCCAACGTCTGCACCCCGTTCGTATGCGCACTTTAACCTAAATCCTGTGTACGAGATTCCTGTTGTGTGGTTACTTCATGAGGTACCAGAGAGACGTCCTGTGGAAAAGTCTGATCGTGCAGAGGAGTAGCAGATGATGTTATATCTTTTGATGACGTTCCACCTGACTTGAGTTGTGAAGACTTAGAACGTACTTTCCCTCGCTGTAGTAGTTTAGAGGGACTAGGTGAGTATAGAATCTAGGCTAGCCTAGGTGCCAGCTTAGAGACCTCTTGAACAGGTCAGGACCTGGGATGTTGTATGTATGGATATGTATATAATTATTATCTAGCTATATCTAGGGGTGTTCTAACTAAAAATCTATAGTCTAATAAAGGCTGGATAACTGAATGTTGCTAGCTACTCGTGATGTATTTATGTGTGGTTGTTTATAACTGTTTTATCTGTTATTACTTGTGAATTGATTATGAGTGATTCCGTCTATTAATCCAAACGTTTTCAAAAAAAGAAATACACCTCGCAAATTAACTACGCTTTTAACAACGAATCAGGCTCATATGATAAATAATAGATAATAATTAGGAAGATAAATTGGTAGTGCTCAGTTTCCGGTATGATCTAGACATATTGAAAATTGGGTCGTTACATAAACAAAGGTAAGCAGTTCATTAGCTAATGGTGATGATCAATAGCTAATTTAAGCAGTTGTTCTGTTTGAATTTTTTAATGGAGTTGTATAGTATACATTATATGGGGTTTTACATTATACATTGAAGTAAATCATTCTACTTTATATGGTATAATTGTGTATTCTATATGGAAACGACTAACATACCGATTATTTAAATATCTTTTTGTGAGGACAATTCTTAATAAGGTAATACTATCTTATTTATTTAAGTTAAATAAATTAATTGATCCAAAATTAATGTATATAATATATATATATATATATATATATAATAAACTAGATTTTAGACAAATAAAATGTAAAAATAATTGTCAATGTGTCAACTTTTCCTTTTTTTTTTATTTTATAGCCACCTAATCAATAATTCATTCCAATATTATAAACAATAATTTCCATTTCATAAACATACTTCAATTACTAACTATAACGTTAAATTCTATAAATTAACTTCATAACTTGTAACAATTATTTTTTTTCAAAACTAACAATTTATAGGCACACTTATTTCTTGAGTTTTGGATTGATTTAAATTAAGTTAGTATTTTTTTTCAAAGTCAACGTTTTTCTTGGGACAAGTCCAAAATCAACATATACTATCACCATTTTATAATTATACACAAAAATCAATATCACACCTTTACAAATTTAAAAACAAACACAGCCCAATTACTACACTGTGTATTCATGACCCAAACCAAATGAAAGCAAATATTTAATACTGACCTCCCACAAACACATATATTATGTTCTCACCTAAGACACAATGATAACCTTTGCAAATATTATAAACCGGTTCTAATTTTGTGCAGGTAAAAAACAACACGTCCTTTTCCATCAACGTCAATTGGATATATACATGGCAAATAATCAAACCTCCAACACGACAAAAAATTATTGGCATCGTGAGCGCCTGAACTGGACAGGCGCATGCTAAAACTCACCATTTTACGTTTGATTCCTGAAAATATAGTAATTTGTGTATTTTTATTGGCTATGAAATTTGCAAGCGTCGTCGTTTTGGCGAAAAATTAAATGCGAAAAAAGGCCACTGTTTACAATATGTGGTATGTGCCGTCATTCGAATTTCCTTGTCATTTTTTCAATAACTGTATGGCGGCTATTTTAAGCTGCAAGCTTAGCCCATGAAATAATTGTATGGAGCATGGATGGTAAGTTATAATAATTGTTTAGGATTCTTCTTCTGAATACCATCGGCAATTTCGCGGACTCCGTGGCTCCTCATCCGTGGTTTTAGTTCACATAGCTCTTCATGCACAATAGTGATATGATATTAATTACGAAAAATATTAAAAAATTATCAAAATTTATTATTTTTTTATTAGTTAATTATTAATATTTAAAAATATAAAATAAAATATATTTTTAAATGATTAAACTAAAAAATTAATTAATAATAAAATATTAATAAAAAATAATAAATTATAATAATTTCTTATCATTTTTCATTAATTATTCATTCACATATCTTTTGGACTTTTTCTAATGCATTTTTCAGGGACTATAATATTGTCTCCCGTTAACGCATGCACCAGCATATTTACTATCGATAATTTTAGAGTAATTTCTTATCTGAAGGATACTCTTGATTTGGGGTGTAAGTTACCAAATCAGACCGAAATTTACTGTAAAACCGAACCGAAATTGATAACAATCGAATAAAAAATCGAGAAAATCGATTTTTTTGGTTTTATCGAATTAAACTTATCGGTTCGGTTCGATTTTTGGTTGGCTCAATAAAAACCGAACCGAAATATTGGTTAAGAAATGCTTGTTTTTACAAGTTTACCTTTTAACCTAATATGCAAACCTCCCAATCCCTAACTTTACTCAACACAGCCACGACCCCACAAAACAATGCATCAGTAAACTGACTTCCATCTTTCTCCTCTATACCTGAGACTCTAAGAGAATGAGAGCTTGAGAGAACAAGAGAGCCAGAGAGCTGAGAGCGTCGTCGTCTAGTCGCCGTGAAGGACGTCGTCGATCTCCATCACAGGCATTGCAGAGAGCTGAGAGCGCCGCTGTCTTCACGCCATCGTCTCGCCGTCGTCGATCTTCGTCTGAGCCGTTCTTCCCCGTCGTCGAGCAGCAGTCCCCATCGCCGAGCAGCAGTCTCCGTCGCCGAGTAGTTCCTCTTCGTTGGCGAGCAAACCCTTGGTCCGAGCCTTCTCCTGCAACTCACAATGTCGTCTTTTGAGGTTTATAACTTGGTTTTTTCACAATTTGTTGCAAGTTATTACGTATTAGATGTTCTTGTTGCTGGGATGATCGAAAATTTGTTGCTGTTGCTGTTTGTATGACCGATATGATCCACACAATCACAACCATACGATACTATATATGTTTTAGATTTAAAGTTTTCAACTACCATTCTTATTTGTCCATATTTTCATTAAAAGCTCTGATAATGAGAAGAGGAATCAACGAAGTAACAACAACAAATTGAAGAAGCTAGCTACCAATATATATCATCGTTGACTTGACTTGACTTCACTTGCCTCTTTGTATATATATACTTCTTATCACAATTTTAATTATAAATCCACTTGATTTAATTTATTAAATTTTTAGTTCTTTATATTATATCAATTAAGATTCCAATTTCGAATATTAACTCATATAACCAAAATAAAAAAATTTGGCGCTTACAAAGGTTTTTTCCTACTTTAGCCACTGTCCGGCCACTTGAATCATAATTGCATTTTCTCTTTGATTAATCTTCAAGACTGGTTTTGTCTCCCTGATCTTTGGTTTTTTCACAATTTATTGCAAGTTATTAGATATTCTTGCTGCTGAATTTATTTATATTGGATTAATTTAGTGTGTTGCTGGATTAATTTGTTGGATTAATTTGCTGGATAAATTTAGTATGTTGTTGGATTAATTTGTTGTTGTTTCATAAACTTATAGTATGCTTCACAATTTGTTGTTGTTAAATGCTGGAAATAATATTTTTGAACAAGTTTGAATGCTGATTTTGTTGTTGGAAACTATTTTTGGTGCTGTTGTTGAGTTTGAATGCTAATTTTTCAATAAATTGCTGTATTTTTTGTTCATTGTTATGTTTATATATATGCAGTCAACAAGCAATGAACAGCCCAATGAACCGACGCCTGAAGTTGGAGGTGAAAATGTTAAGTCCGTGGTACAAGTTTTTATGTTTAACCGTTGGGACAAGTTGAAATTGTATTGAATTTGAATGTGATATACTCTTGTTATTTTAGTTTATCGAGGATTTTAAACTTCATTTTATGGTGATTGAAATTCTGATGTTTAGGTTTTAAAAAATTGAAAAAACCGACCGAACTAAACCGCGTTTGGTTCGGTTTGGTTGTCCAGAAAGCAGCAAACCAAATGGTTGCTATTACTTCACAACCAAACAGGTCGGTTCGGTTGGTTTTCGGTTCAAAACCGAACCAAACCGAACTGATTACACCCCTACTCTTGATATTATCCTTTTCACTCTGCAACAATGGAATAAATTTAGTTATTTATTAGTCTCCCCAGAAAAAGTAAAGACTCAAAGGAATTGTTATACTGTATTAAATTTTAATGGATTTTAGTTAACAAGTTTTTTTTTTACTCAAGATATTTTTTAATTTAACAGATCAAAGATTAATTTACTATGAATTTAAATTTTATCTAAAAAACTAAACTTAGCTAATAAATTGTTGTATGTACAAAACAAAATTTAAACTCTAACATTTATTTAAACATACAAATGAATTAATCACTCGATCAACTCAAATTGATTTAGTTGACAAGTATTTTTATTAATATTACGGTCAGTTCATACTTGAACTTAGCTTGTTAAACATAAGTCCAGTTCACGTTTTTACTAGCAGACAAACAACTTTTAAAATTAAGCACATAAAGTCAATCCGCTCCATAATATGGAAGAGACCACATGAATTGGGTTCAATATTATTAGACTTTCACTAACAAGACAAGCTACCTTTGAAATTGGGTCGTACAAAGTCGGCCTAATAATGTCGAACTCAATCCATGTAGCCTCTCCACATGGGTCGGACTAGTTTAGATATGGTCTCTATAATTCGTATTCGACTTGACTTGGGAAGCAAGCCAAATGTTTTCCCTATTATTCCGGTTATCATCATTAAGATGATAACCAACCCAACATATAGGAGTAATTTTCTACTCTATAAGGGAATAACCATCTATAATCATTTAAAGTCATCTCCAAAGAAAGAATAGTCACATCTACAACTCTGTAAATACTTAAATACTCTATAAAATCTGTTTAAACTCTTGCTAACTTAGACGTCAAAATTTCTTGCAAATATTCCTATTATTGTCCTGAAAAATAAATAAGAACTCTCATCCAATAGCATTTGGACCTCATGTCCAGGTCCATTTTCACCTTAGTTTCAAGTAACATCATAAACACTATTAATAAAAATTTATATTTTTTAATAAATACAAAAATTGAAATCGTAAACTTTTAACATTTTATCACATAACTAATTCTACTATTAATTGCTATTAGTTATTAATTGAACATTCACAGTTAATTTTGATTGTAATAAACTTGATATTGTTAGAGGGTAGATTTGTAATTATAGGATCACAACTGTAGTTGGTTATTTCTGATAGAGTTTGTTATAAGTGAGAACAAAAATAATTGTACATTGTACAAATAGGTACTATACCTTGTAAATTTCTTGAGGTTCATTCATTCAATGAAAATCACCTTTACCAAATTCCTTCTTCTTCTCTTGTTCATCTTTCTCTCAGTTCTATGAGGCCACATGAAGAAACACCTCTCTGAGCTCACTTTTCACATGGTGCGGTGAGCGTGGATCAAGGTGGTGTGTGACGAGAGTGTTCGAAGATCGAAGATCGAGGACGTGATTTTTAAATTTTATTGGGTCGCTCGTAGATTGGCTCTCACTGCGAATCCTGAAACATGGATGCTAACAACTCAGAATCGAGAATGAACCCAGGCGCTTTTAGTGCCGAATCTGTATATATATATATATATATATATATATATATATATATATATATATATATATATACTAGAAATAGGACTTTTTCAGACAAAAATTTCAGACGGAATTTATTCCGTCTGAATGACTTTTTAATTTCGGACAAATTTAAGACAAATGTTGAACAACTTTTAGGAGAGGTTCTGTTCTAAATTTGCCTAAAATTTGTCCCAAATTTTGGCGCCAATTTTTTCTTATGGCGCCAAAATTTTCATACAGATTTAGCAACACATTTTAGACAAAAACTATAATTTGTTCGTATTCCATCTGAATATGCACAATAACTTCAGACGGATTTGGGACGCATTTTGAAAAATGTTAATTCTATCTCAAATTTGTCTATAATTAGTCTTAAATATTTTTACTATAGCTAACCTTTTGAAGTAGCCAAAAAATTTTTCCACAAATTTAGGACAAAAATAACATCATTTATAAATTTTGTATGAAAGTCCATCAATTTTCAAACGGGTTTCATATGTTTATTGAGAAATTATAATATTTAGTATAAAAATATTGTTTATATTTTAAATTTGTCTATGATTTAATTGAAGAATCGGTTGTTCATAACTCTATCATATGCATCTCATAAATTTAATCTAACATTATTCCCAAAAAAAACAAGTCTTTATTCTAATTGTTTTTAATTAATTTGTTTATAGACAATTTATCTGCAAAAATTCACTCGTTTTGTTTTTTTATTTCTATTCTACTTTATTTAAACAAAATTGTGTCTCTTAATATTACTTTATCTATTCTTTCGTTAGCAAGTGGATCTTAATGAATAAGCTGGACAGAAAAACAAAATTAGCAGTTAAACAATGTGAATAATAATGTGATTTTTGTTTGTTCAAAAGAAAAATCTATTGCAATCCATATAGTAAGATTTTATATATATGTTAGTATAACTTCATATACTAATTTATTTATTGATTAAATGATTGCGTCACACATGTAAAAATTATATAAATACCTTGAAGAATTTGGAAAAAATTTTACTTGTGATCTTATAGCTTAATTGAAACCTATCACATATATCACCAAAAAGAACGTTTATGCTTTTATATATATATATAAAATGTTTGTTTAAACAATTATAAATATATTTAGCTAACATTAATATTAAATTTGATTTTATTAAATATTTATTTTTTAAAATTATTATATAATAAAGATTTAAAAATACAACTTAATTTAAATAATTTAAAATTAAATTTTAGATTTGATTTTATTAAATATTTATTTTTTAGATATTAATATCCTAAAACTTATTTTTTAGGTACCAATATTATAATTTTATTTTTTTAATTTATTAATAAAAATTAGATATAGTTTAATTTTAAAATTTTATATGTAGTTGTTTCAAAACCAAATCTTTACTAGGTGCTAAAAAGCCAAATTTTAAAAGCCAAATTCAATTTCAAAACCGCCTTTTTGGTTTCAGTTTTTATCTCCTCCTCAAAAATGCCCTGCCTCACAGTTCACAGAGAGCCGGCCCTCACTCACTCACACTGCTCTCCTACCTGTGGCTGCCATCGATCTTCTGGGTCGCACTCTAGCCAGTCTCCGACCTCGCAACTCAGGCGACCTCCACCCTCTCTCGTGCTTTGCGCTCGCAGGTTCGTTGGTTCAGACTTCATCGTTCTCTGCTATCTCCTCCTCAAAGAGCTCTGCAATTACGCTAAGTTCTCTCTCTCTCTCTCTCCCCACCGAATGTTCTTGCTCTCTATGCATCGTATTTCGAATTCTTGAACATTGTGTTAGATTCTTGAATTTTATAGTTTAACTCTAAGTTCCAAAAACAAAATGGCGTGATTGAATAAGCTTTGGCTTTTCAAGTAGAATTCGTGTGTGGCTGCTGTTGTTTCCGCTTGCTAGATTTAATTTCAAACTTTGTAGTTGTTGTTTAAAGCAATTTAAATCCGATTGAGCATTTGTCTTCTTTTACCTGATTGTTCAATTTGATTTTGGAACGAATGACTGGAACTGTTTGGGTTCTTTAATGATTTGTTATGGTTCAAGGAATTTTGCTGAATTTGGAATAGGTTAGGAGTATAATGCTCATGAACCTTAGCTTTAGTGACAGAATGTTATTTTGGTTATGGCTTGATCCCTAACTGAATAGTCAAGAAAAAATGCCTTAAATATCTTTAATATATTTAAGAAAATAATTTATGCAATAAGCTTCTTCATGCTATAGTAGATGGACTCTGTTTGGCAGTTAGAAAACTAATTCAGGCAACTAACTCTTGTATTCTTTCTAGAGTTGTTTTTCATAGCCATGTAAGTTGCAACTTTAGTTTGTATTTTGTGCTGTTAATGTGGTTTGACATTTCGCAATAATGAATCATAAGGTACTATGTTTAAATAATCAATTTATGCATTTGTTTGCTTTGTTTCTTTTTTCAAGACATACACTATCTTCGTATAATTCTATTTTATGAATATTTATTTTGTTAATTTATTTTAACAATTGCAGGATATGCTTTGCAGTTTCTTCAGCATAGTTAGATATATCTGCTAGATCAAGCATTGATATATTTTTACTATATTGCAATTATTCATCATTTATTGTAATTTTGTTGAGAAATTAAGCTCTGGTAGTCAATAATGTTAAACCATGCATATATACATATCATTTTTTACCTTACAGATTTTAAAAATGGACCACTTTCATTTCTTCTAAAAGTATGTATACAATAAGACTTATATATATACATGAATATATGTGTATAAATTAGTATAATCTATGAAATCTGTACTATCACGGATTACAA
Organism: Arachis ipaensis; assembly: GCF_059453495.1. NCBI lineage: Eukaryota > Viridiplantae > Streptophyta > Magnoliopsida > Fabales > Fabaceae > Arachis > Arachis ipaensis. The sequence goes on along the minus strand of NC_142443.1, from coordinate 12,824,469 downwards.
ATTTTTATCATTAGCTAGCATTATATTTTCTGAATGCTTAATTTTCATGTAATCAATAGATGATTTGAAATAATAAGATTTTAAATCAAATTGTAGTTTAATTTTTTGGGTGAATATGCACGCAGAATGAAAGTTCCATACACACTAGAGGTTCTATATCTATGAGTGAACATGCACGCAAAATGGTAAGATAAAAATAATTTAATTTTAGTATTTATTCTTATTATGAGCTGTGCTTTTTTCATAAAAAGTTGTTTTTGATTTAAGTTCTTTTGATTTAGATTTTTTTAAAAATAAATTCCAAAGATTGTTTAGAGACATCCAAAAAGACGATCTAAATGTTGAGCAAGAACTTCACATGTGGAAAAAAAAGGCAAAAGAAAAAGAAATGATTAATAAAGAGTAAAAAGTTAAGTTGAATGATGCTGAGTAAACGTCAAAAGATCAAAGAGGTAAGCTAAAAGTTCAATAGAAAAGAATTAGTTCTGTTGAAAAGACACTCATGCTTTATATGAAAAATTGACTTTCCCACTTCTTTCAATCTTGTTTGTTCCTGTGGAAGATGAGCTTGGGACAGGCTTTAGTGACGATGAGAACGATAACATGAGTGATTGATATCTGAAATATATGTTTTTTCTTATTTAGATTAAGAAATTTTTAGGTGAATTAGTTAATACATTTTAATTTAGGGAAAGTCTAGGGGGCCAGCAGATTTATTAAAATCTGGCTAGCACTTAGCCAGCAAAAGGAAAATGAGTGATTCTCCACCATTAGATGAAATCTTACACCATAAATACACTATTGATGGCTACAATTCACAAAATCTGCTGCCCCCTAACACTCCTCTTTAATTTATTCATAATTTGTGACCTTTTTAAGGACTTTCTTTGTTTTAGTTTAATTATTTTTTTCTTATTTTAGTTTGATTACATTTATGGATAAAAGTATTTTAACAATAATTTTTTAAGTCTTTTATTGTAATTAATTTTTTTATGATTTTATTATATGTTTATAATTTGAATGATGTAATATGAAAAATTTATTTATTATAATGGTCTTAATATAGAAAGCAAATTGTATACAATTTATTTTTTAAAATATTTATATATTAAATAGCAAATTATTTTGTATGAAAATTGTTTGAAATATTAAATAAAATTTGTAAAAATTTTGTGCGAAAAATAATTTTTTAATTTGTATGAGATTTTTTTGAAATATGTAAATTATATTAAATTAAATTTGTCTAAAATTTAATCGAAAAAATATTTGATTTGTCTAAAATTTGTTCGAAAAAATCTGTTATATTTGACTAAAATCGTTAGAAATTTGTCTGAAATGAAGTATATTTTTTGTTTGAAATTTGTTTGAAATACATTGTCTTTATGTTGGCTAATCTATCTAAAATTCGTCTAAAATACATCATAATATTTAGAAATCTAGCAAATAAATGCTTATTCGAAATTCGTCACAAAATTGTCTGAAAAAAATTTTAGACGAAATTTCAAACAAAATGTAAATTAGCAACAAGGATTTTTGGGACGAAAAAAATTTGTCTCAATTTTTTTTGGAAAAAAAATTTTGTCTCTAATTTATTTGAAATTTATCTCAAATTCGTCTCAAAATTCGTTCGAAAAATACTAATTTCTAGTAGCGTAGTTGCTCTTCTCAACCAAATCTCAGCTCAGCTTGGACGCAACAATGGAACCTCAAACCCAAGCATTGATCAGACAAGTACTTACTTCATTCATCCGTCTGAAAATCCTAGTATTCCTATAACTCCTATAGTTATCAATGGCTCAAATTATGGTGACTGGTGTAGAACATTGACTTTAGCTCTACAATCTAAAAACAAATTTGACTTTGTTGATAGAATGATTAAAAATTCACTTGAATCTGATCCTCTGTTTAGACAATGGAAACATTGTAACACTTATGCTGTAGGTTGGATTAACTTGTGTGAGATACACTATTCATTAATAGCACAGATTTTACGCACATTTAGCATACTAGATTAGGTCATATACCAGAGGATAGGCTTGCTGTAATAAAACAAAAATACAATCTTACAGATTATGATTTGAATTTTAATAAAATCCCTTGTGATACTTGTCATTTTGGCAAACAAAAGAAGCTTCCATTTCCTTTATATTCTAGTAAGGCAACCAATTGTTTTGATTTGCTTCATATGGATATTTGGGGGCCTTTGGGAACTCCATCTACTAATGGCCATAAATATTTTTTAATGGTTGTTGATGATAAAAGTAGATTCACATGAATTTTTCTAATGAAACATAAGGCTGAAACATCAAACTTGATTAAATCTTTCGTTTAATTGGTTAAAACCCAATTTGAAAAATCTGTTAAGGCTATCAGATCAGATAATGGACCAGAATTTAAGATGCTTTCTTTTTACAATTCTAATGGAATTGAACATCAAACCTCGTGTTAAGACACCTCAACAAAATGAAATTATAGAACGAAAACATTAACACATATTATAAATTAACCGCAGCATTATGTTTTATTTAAACATTCCAAAGTGTTCTTGGAGCTATGCTGTTAAGTATGCAGTACACCTCATCAACCGTTTTTCTAGTGTTATTCTCAAAAATTCTTCTCTATATGAAGTTCTTCATTCAAAATTACCTGATATTTCACATCTGAAAATCTTTGGTTGTCTTGCCTATGCAAGTACTCTAACTTCAAAAAGAACTAAACTAGATGCTATAACTTCGAAATGCTGTTTTCTGGGTTATCAAGCAAGAACTAAAGGCTATCTTTTATTAGAATTTCCATCGAGAAAAATATTTCTTTCAAGAAATGTTATTTTCTATGAAAATCATTTCCCTTTCATTGACAAGAACTCAAATCACACAAAAAAATTCTCATAAATCTAGAAATTTGTTTAATTACAGCAATCATTCATCACCAAATTATCAACATATCACTCATATATCTGCACCTCCTGTTGAGAATTATATACATTTTAGAACTGATAGCATAGATCCACCTGAAAATCCTCTATAATTAGGACTTGAAATAAATAATTCTGACTTTAGCATTTCATCTCATGATATCACTCATGCATCTCCATCTGCATCTTCCTCAAACACTCAAAATAATGATAATTATCATACATCTTCATCTGCATCTTTCTCAAACACTCAAGATAATGCTAATGTCACAGTAAAAATTTCTAACCCATTCCTTAGAAGATCCACTCGAATCAGGCATGCACCTGCATATTTAGCAGATTATCATTGCATAAACTTAGTTGCTGCTCTAGTTACTCATCCCAGATATCCATTACATGTGCCTCTTTTTAATTTGAGTGACAGTTTTAAACACCTCTCTCTAGACATCACAAATACACTTGAGCCAAAACACTACATGGATACTGTAACTCAACAGTGCTGGAGAAGTGCTATTAAAGCTGAGCTAGATGCACTTAAGCAGAACCAAACTTTGGAACTCACTTATTTGCCAGCAGGAAAGTTTCGAATTGGTTGTAAACGGGGTTCCGCAACAAATTTTATTTTGATGGCACAATTGAAAGGCACAAGGTCAGGCTTGTTGCCAAAGAATTCACCCAAGTTGTCGGAGTAGATTATCTTGACACATTTAGTCCAGTTGTCAAGATGACTACATTAAGGGTGGTTCTATCACTTGCTGCTGCAAAAGACTGATTTTTCAAACAACTTGATGTAAACACAGCCTTCTTACATGGAGATTTAGATGAGAAAATGTACATGACATTGTCCCCCGGTCTTGAGGTAAATGGTAACGGCTTGGTTTGCAAACTAAAGAAATCATTGTATGACTTAAAACAAGCTAGTTGGCAATGGCACACCAAACTGAGTTCAGTTCTTCATGAGGCAGGTTTCACTCAATCAAGACTTGATCACTCTCTATTTACAAAGTATAACAATGATGGTATTGCCATCATCTTGGTATATGTAGATGATCTAGTCTTGACAGGGGACAAGTTGGCAGAAATCAATAAGATCAAGCACATTCTTGATAGCAAGTTCAAAATCAAGAATTTGGGAGATTTAAAGTATTTCCTTGGTATGAAGGTAGCTAGATCTTCTAAAGGGATTGTTATTTACCAAAAAAAATATGTGTTAGACATGTTGAAAGATCACGGATTGATTGATTGTAAACCAAGCTCAACTTTTATGGACTATACTACCAACTGTGCAAAGACAATGCTGATGATTTAGCTGATTATGTTGAATACAGAAAATTAATTTGAAGGCTTTTATACCTAACCAACACAAGACTAGATATTTGTTTTATTGAGAAAAAATTAAGTCAGTACCTTGATCAGCCCAGGAAGAATCATATGAGTGCTGCCATCAGAATTTTGAAGTATCTCAAGGGCTGTCCAGCAACTAGTCTCCTATTTCCTTCTCATTCAGACAACAATGTGGTTGGATTCACCAACTCTGATTGGGCGTCTTGCAGTGATTCCAGAAGATTAGTCTCTGGATATTATTTTTTCTATGGATCAGCACTCATCTCATGAAAGAGTAAGAAATAAGCAACGGTAGCAAAATCGTCCACTGAAGTTGAATATAGAGCTCTTGCTTCTGCAACTTGTGAAGCCCAATGGTTATATTTAATTTATTCACTGAATTAAAATTGCCTCTTACAAAATCTATAAATCTCTACTGTGATAATCAATCTGCCCTTCACTTGACTGCTAATCCTATCTTTCATAAAAGGACTAAGCACATTGAAGTTGATTGTCATATTATACGAAAAAAAAGTTCAAATGAGACTGACCAGATTATTGCCCATTAAGAGTGAAGAACAACTTGCGAATGTTCTCACTAAACCATTGCCCCTTGAATCTTTCTCCAAATTCTATCTCAAGTTGGGACTGACAAATGTTCATGGCATTCTTAGATTATGGAAGGATATCACATGACTAGTCATCATTGATCTTTTTTCATTCTTTTTCATTCCTAACTTGCGGAAGGATATAACATAATTAATTCTATTATTTATTGCTATTAGTTATTAATTGCACATTCATAGTTAATTCTCTGATTGTAACAAACTTAATATTATTAGAGGGTAAATTTGTAATTATAGAATCACAGTTGTAATTAGTTATTTCTAATAATTGTACATTATACAAATAGATATTATAGCTTGTAAATTTCTTGAAGTTCATTCATTCAATGAAAATCACCTTTACCAAATTTTTTCTTCTTTTTTTGTTCATCTCTCTCTCAAGTCTATGAGAACATACAAAGAAACACTTCTTTGAGCTCACTTTTCACACATTTTCTATAAAAACGTTTTCAATTAATCATCTTAATATTTGCGCTTAATTAGAGATATATACTAGTTAAATCCAACTTTTATTTGGATAATTTTTAACAAAACACATTATTGGATTTAAAGAGTAAATGAGTTAAAATTTAAGCAATACAGATTTCTAAATCTATATAAACAAGAGCTATTATAATTTTTTTATTTTTTCCCCCAAATCATTTTAGTTATGATTACTTTTTGAGATAATAGTTCTACTAATTATAAGACTTGGAATGATTGCATATTCATGTTCAATTTTGATAAAATCTAATATAAATAATGATCAATAAAATTGAATATGTCATTGTAATTTTTTATAACCATAGATTCATGGAATAAACGTTGAGGATTGAGAATAAGCTTTCCATGTCATTGTCACCAATTAAGAACACTTCTCTACCGACGATGGGTTCCACCCACATGCTACATGATAATTTTAGCTGATACATAATCGGTTCAAATAGGAATATGATCAGCAAAACTATACAATTATAAAACTAGATGCCGCTTTTTGTTTTGTTTCGTTCATTGCATACTCATCATCTCATACCTCATATAGAAAACGAAATTTCACTTGTTCTCTTCTTGTTTTTTAAGCTGACAGTGTTAGTATAATATCGGCAATTAGATATAGTTACACCATGTCATGCTTGACGTATTAAATTTTAATTTGATAATCATGTTATATTATACTATACGCCATATGGACTTCATGTTATGCATTTTATATCTTATAGGTTTAACCTAGTCCAGAGTAAGAAAGGAAAATAACTACTCTTTGAACCTTGATTACTTTAATGGGGTATGTACAGCGTATTTGCTTTCGTAACGAAAGGAACCGAATTCGATTGGTGATGATATCTAATCTTGGAAGAATATGAATGCTCAATATTTTTAATCGGACACTTTATCTTCAATATTTTTAATAATTATACATATAATGTTTTAACTGAATTTAAATTGTTTTTCACGACAATTACATTATTAATAATTATAAAACTATATTTAAAACATATGTTTCCATAAATAAATTAATAGTTGAACCAATAGTTCAATAATATAATATTATTTAAATGATTAATGGTTTTGATAAAAAAAATTAAAAGAATTAATTATAGCATAAATTAACTTAATTAATTTTTTTTGTTTTTAATTTTAAAATTTTAAAAAATAAAAATAGTGAACAATTATTTCATTTATTTATTTTATTAACATTTTTTTAATTAATTAATTATAATTGATTATATCCCAAATTAATTCTCTAGAAAAATCCCATTGATAATTATAACTGAATTTACCGCCTATTAGGTGGGACTAGTGTGCTCCAAATTCCAACGCAGCCATGACGGAAATCACTCGGAAAGCTTGACTGCTTACGTGGCACAACATGACAGCGCCCTAGTTGGTTGGTTCCAACATCCAAACGGCTGACGTCACGAATTACATGCGGTTTTATCTTGCCACGTGGCGGCATCGTATCTGACATAGGATGACGTCATATGTTGCTCCTCCGTCAACGCTTCGGCGTGTGTCACTTGCACTGCACCTCACTAATGTTATTGCCGTTGGGGTTATGGCTCTCTTATGAACACAATTTTGTACTCTTCCTTTTAATTCACCAACAAAGTTAGATTTGTTAGTTAAAGTGCCAAAATTATATGCATCACAAAAAATTGTTAGATAGCAATGTAGCATAGGAGTTATCTATTGTCTGTCTCTACTTTTCAATTTGAAAACGATTTCCTTCTTAAAATAAAAAATTAAGATTTACTTCTCATCAATATTATAACTTTTATCAATATATCAAATATGAACTTTATTATATTATTCAAAAATATATTTCAAGGTACTTTTCAATTTCAAATCAATCTTTTATTGTTGATATATCCACTATGAATTTATAAAATCTTACCCGAAAATTACACCACGTTTTATTTCAGCAAATTTTGATATTGAAAATGCTAGTTCTAGAACGCCAAAAAGATTAGCAGAAGAGCAAACGTTCGTTGATTGTACACCACAAAGCATGCATATAAATGCTATAGAAAAAAAAAAAAAAAAAAAAACTAGAATATATGTGGGGAAGTGTAACTCCACCATGTGCATCGTAAATAAGAAAATGACGTAGACAAATATCTGTTTGGTTTGGCCCTCTAAGATTGGGCAGCAAATGGATAGAATCGTAGAATTGGAAAAATAATTTAAAAAAGCTTGTATTTTTATCCACTTTTGTTGTATTAAATAAAAAATCAGTGTAATTAAATATTTTTTAAATATTATTTTTATTTAATTTTAAAAAAAATAAAAAATAAAAAATAAATTTTTTTAAACAATTGATACATAAAAATAAATATTTAAATTAATTATATAATAATTAATCTTTAAAAAAATTGACTAAAAATTAAAAATTAAATGATAATTAATATTTTTTATAAAAATTTAATTTTAATATATTTATAATATAGAATATTTTATATAATTATATAATTATATCTATTTTTATGATTATTTATATAATTAATATAAAAAAATTATTTTTATTGATATAATATTATATAATTAAATATACATATAAAATTATTTTACACATTAATAATATATTAAAATTAAATTATTAAATAAAAAATAAAGAGTAGAAAAACAAGTTGGGCGCCGTCCAAATCAATTCGTACAGAAAATGCAAAGCTGTGGGAAGCGAGCGAGTGACACAATCTAAAACGTCAGCCACAACAAGTATGAAGTATATGACCAAATACCACCGCGTTAATTAATATTAAAATAAATAATTTATGCCTAATTTGGCCGTTGACGTAATAGTGAACCATGACCCTTTCAAAATCATGTTCATCATCACCCTTTACAATACCTCATATATATATACCCTTGTAACCAAATTATTCAATTCCATAAAGCATAGCCATATAAGTACCATAAAACCATAACCATAACCAAAACCTACCCACTTCATAACCACATACATACACATTCATATCTGCTTGCTTCTTCTCATCACATTTAATTTGTGTACTCATCATCCAAATTTAAAGCCCATATTATCAATTTCGTCATGCATCAAGCAATTCCATACAGGTCATGGACTACCCACTTCACCCCACAGCCATTAAATATCATCCATTCCCAACCCATTGATAACAACAACGACAATAATAACAAAAATAATACCCTCTCTTTTCTCTTCTCTCCCAAAAAAGATCTCGCTAGTAAAGATTCCGAGAAGATGGTTCATGACATGGTGTCAGAAAATGCGGTGATAGTATTCGGGAGGCGGGGATGCTGCATGAGCCATGTGGTGAAGCGCTTGCTTTTGGGGCTCGGCGTCAACCCGGCGGTTTACGAGGTGGAAGAGAAAGACGAAGAAGGCGTGGCAAGAGAACTCGAAGCAATCGGCGGTGGTGTTGGCGACGGCGATAACAACAAGGTTCAGTTTCCAGCTGTGTTTATAGGTGGAAAGTTGTTCGGAGGGTTGGATCGTATCATGGCCACTCATATTTCTGGTGAATTGGTTCCCATTCTCAAACAAGCTGGGGCCCTATGGCTATGATCATTATGGCCTCATCATTCTTAGTATTTTTTTCGCTGCTGCTTAATTTATTTCGCTACTTTTATTTTGCAAACTGTAATTGATTGAAATCATCACAACGTGAAGCTTTCAATTTGCTTATTTTGATAACGTAAATTAACTCCCATGTATATATTGTTGTCATTTAACAAAAGAAAAAAAAGAAGAAAAATTCTATGATATAAAAGCTGCGTTAAATAGCTTACCCATTGCTAGCTATTTGCTACCGTATTATCCACGGTTATAGAATCAGATTTCAGAGAGACACTAACATTATTCTTCGATTATGTTTTGATAAAATGATCTGTTAACAATAAAATTGGTATCCAAAAGATTTAAACTTAACATCACTTTTGACAAATTTTAAAATTAATCAAAAAAATTTTTTGTCAATAATATATTTAATTTGCAAGGTTTTTTGTTCAATGCTTGGATCTCTTAAATACTAAATTGATAATTAACACAATTTAAATTGATCATATTATGAAATTATTATTTCTAAAAATTTAAATTAGTAAGAGGAGCCACAAATAATTGTATAATTATATTTCTATAAGTTATCTCAAATGAATATTTTTTTTTAGTTTGTTTGTATTTTTTGTATATATATTTTTTAATTTCTCTTATGCTAATTTTTTTTGTTTAACAAAATCAAATTTTATATTTTTTAATTATAAAAGTTTTGATATCATGTTATGAAATTACTTTTTTAAAAAATTTTAATTGATAAAAAAAGATATATAAATAATTATATTTCTAATAAATAAAAAAAAAGATAAATGCTTATTAATTAGTTATATATATATATATATATATATATATATATGTCCATAAATTAAATGAAAGAAAAAATTAAATTTCACAAATATTTGAGAACAAATTGTATTATATAATAATATTTTTAACAAAAGTAGATAGTAATTAACAATTTTTGAAGATAATAATTTAATTATTTGTCAAATAATATAAAATAAAATTTAATTATTTTATAGTTTTATATTGAAATTTAAAATATCATTTTAATATAATTTTTTAATATTATAAAAATTTTATTGTATAATAATTAATTTAATAAATAAAAAATACTTATATTTTTGTATTAATAGGTTTTATATTTATTTATTTAAAAATAAAAAAATTATATTATCATTTAAAGTATTGTATATTAAAAGATATTTATTCATATACTAAAATATTTTGTATTTATTAGAATCTATCAATGTGCTTTTTTTATATTAGTCTCTGATTTTTATTTAATAAAATCTAATGGTTTATATAAATATAGCATATCTAATACGCATAAAATTATTGTACTCATTTTAAACATACTTTTTTAATTTACCAAATGTAAAATAAAGAATTTACACAAATATTTCATTAAAAAATTTTACCAAATCACACTTTAAATAATATATAAGTTGGTTTTCTCAATAATGTTATTCCTTCTAGCTACCATCATTATTTCAGTATCATTTTAATTAATTTTATATTTTACATTTTACTTATATATTCTTGTCTTAAAATTCTTGTTTCACTTATTTATTTTTTATTCAATTTTGATATATATCTGATGTAAAAAAAAAAAACTATAACTTTAATATTTTAGGAGTTTTGTAGGGATTAATGACTGTTCCAAACAAAGATACACCACATTTTACTTTAAGACAATAGACATTAGACAAAAAATGAAAACAAAAAAAAATCAGTAAAACACTGATAATTAGGGTACAACGAACTCATGAACTTGGTGGCGCGTACCGTTGCGTTGCGTGCCAGATTTTACTTAACTATGTGCGTCGCCGACAATGGAAAACCAAGGCATAGTTGTCAGATACTAATAAACAACAACTTTCTTCCGTATTCGTCCTTTATAAGAAATAATTTCTTTTTTTTTTTTAAGTTATAATAAATAATTTTGATCCTTCCACATTTCATAGAATTTTTATATGAGCGTATTAATTGTATTTGTATAGAAATGGCCCTAAGTCGGTGTTTGTTTCAGGTCTATATCTATTAGAGACATAAATACACTAATATATATTTAGGAGTCCATTTCGATAAAAACATTACAAATGTCTATTTTTTTTAAGATGTTTATATGTATTATGATATTATTAAATATTTTTAGGGTTAGAAAACACAGAGAGGGGTAGGCATAGGGAACGTTGCAAGGATCCAAGGGTTTGGAATCGAGAAGAGTATCGGCGGCTGGAGAATGAATCATTCTCCATCTTCATGAGTAATCTACCGCAGGACATATCCAAGAGGGAATTATTCCAATTGTTCAACTGGACGGGACGAATCAATGATATATATTTATCACGAAAACAAAAAGGTGGAAAAGTATATATGATTGCGTTCGTGCGATACACAAAGAAAGGAGGGGCTTTGAAGGCTGTTGCGGAAATGAATCATCAGAGACTGAGAGGGAAGGTTTTGTTTGTGGAGCAGGCAAAATACCGAAGAATGTCGGGAACAGTAACAATAAGTAATGGACGTGTGGAGGGGGACAAACGACAAAACGTTACATGGCAGCCGCGTAGAAAAGTTACTGAGACTGATCCTGAGGCTCCTGAAAATGAGGCGCGGGAACAGAAAAGTGACAAAGATCCGTATGGAAGGGGTCGGACAAAGGAAGTGAAAGTAGCAGTGGCAACGAAGAATCTGGAATGGTTGCAGAGGAGCATTGTCGGAGGCACGACCAAAGCCATTAACTTTGCCTCTTTAAAGGAAATGATCGCCAAGAATGTGCCTAATGTTGTTCAGGTGCAGGAGATGGGCGCATACAAAGCACTTTTGACTTTTGACAGTACACGGAACGCTGACGATGCTTACAATTTTAACATGAATAGCCTCCTACAGTTATTCCATAGAGTGTGGCGCTGGGAGGAGTCGGAACATAGTGAAACTCGAAGAGTGTGGCTGGAATGCTTTGGGGTTCCGCTGCACGCTTGGTCAGTTAACACTTTTAGAACGATAGGAGGCCTATGGGGAGAAGTCGTTAGATGTGCCAAAGAAACGGAAATATGTAGCTCTTTCACTGTGGGTCGTGTTCAGGTTGACACGAGCGTAATGGATGCCATCCAAGAAAGGGTCCACGTCACAGTGGGTATGGGAGGCTTTGACGTCCTGGTGAAGGAGGCTGGACATGAGGCGTGTGATTTAATGTGTACCGAAAAATCTGAGGATGAAAACACAAGTATGCAAAGGAATTCTGATAGCAAAAGCAGGAGTGTCGACGTAGATATCATGCAGAATTCTGATGTAGGGTCATTGCATGAAGAGATACGGGATGAAGATCGGTTGTTGATGGTACCACGGAATGAGGAAGAAGACAAGGGCAGAATTGTAATTACAGAAACAATTTTGAATGAATGGGATAATGACTATGTGCAGCATAATCTCGGGGAAATCGGAACGTATCTGGCATTAACTAAGGATAATTATGGTATGCAAGATTTGGGGGGTGGAGCCGTTATGCTATATGATGAGGATTCTGAAAAAACAATGACTGATGACCTAATTGGGCTGGAAAGGGAGCCCACAAATGTAACACCAAAAAATTCACTTGTGGAAAAAACTTGGGCCCTAACACAACATGGGGGCAGGCAGGAAAAGCTGGGCCCAGGACTCCAAGCCCACGAGAAAGCAGCTGCGGGTCAGTGGTCCAGGGAATCTGGTGCGGGTCGGTCTCCTTTGGGGGATGTGGGTCGCATTCCTCCAGATCTGATCTGCACGGGAGAAGGCTGCGGCGCCCATGGAGACCCACCGGTCGATCGAAGGCAGGCGACGACCAACGAGGACGGTCACGGAAGGGGGCGTCTCGGCGGGAACCAGGTGGGGCAGATGCTACGTGGTGGACCGGTCCGACTCCAAAGCCCTGGGACTGACGCTGACGATGACGCGGGAAGTGGAGTTGGTGGTGGGGAAGATGGCTCATCGGCGGCGGTTGACCGGTGTCGGTGTGGCATCCCAGATTTTCCGACAGCAAAGGAAGACCAATGCGACAAAATTCGAGAGAGCTGCAGGCAGGGAGGAGCGACGCTGGCTGATTACGCTGAGGGGAGGCACGGGAGACATAGCGCCAGGCCAGGGTGTGAAACCGGGAGTGAAAAAAAGCCACATAAGTGCTGTGCGCGAACCGGTAGGGTGCCCGGCAGGCAGATTGAGGAAGCCTTTGCAGAAACTGAAGCGGGCCAAGAGGGGAAGGGGACTGATGCGGAAGAAAGTGACAACCAACACACTGATGTGGAGGAGCAGTTAGTAGAAAATAGAAAGACCTGGGAGCTGGCACGCGAATCAGGAGCGATATTATATGATGAAGAAGACGACATCATGGCCATTCTACAAGCGCAGAACGAAGAAATAGCTCGTAAAAAAAAGGTGGCAAAGCAGAAAGCGAAAATGAGACGGTGCAGACCCAAACATGCAAAGCAGGTGTGTAAAACAATTTTAAAATGATTTTCAGTTCATGGAATGTTCGGGGGTTAAGGGGAGATGGAAAGTTGAGGATGGTAAAGGACCTAAGAAATAAACATAGGTTACAAATGCTAGGGTTGATTGAAACTAAAAGGCAGATAGTGACGAAATTTGACGTTGCAAGAATATGGGGACAAGGTAGTCCAGGTTGGGAATATGTAGGGTCTGAAGGGGCGTCTGGTGGACTATTGCTAATTTGGGATGAGGAGATGTTCAAATTGAATAACTGTTATAAGGGAGAGAGGTGGTTGTGTGTTGAAGGAGTGATATTAAAAACTAGTTTCAACTGTGCGTTTGTCTTGGTCTATGGTGCACATGATAGAGATGAGAAGGTTCAGGTATGGGAAGAGCTGAGCTATATAGCGGGGTATGTCAGGTTCCGTGCTGTTTTATGGGAGACTTTAATGAAATAGTACATATAGAGGAACGGAGAGGCAACACCGGGTTGACAAGGTCTGCGGAAGATTTTAAGTCTTGGATTCAGGACATGAACTTAGTGGATTTGCCGCTCACCGATCGAAAGTTTACATGGTTTCGCGGGCATTCTTGCAGTCGTATAGATAGAGTCCTGGTTAGCTTGGAGTGGTTAGAAGAGTTTCCAGATGCACATTTGCGAGGTGGACCAAGGGGTCTGTCAGATCATTGCCCGCTAATAGTGGAGGACCCAGGCCGTTCCGGAGTCTTGATTCATGGTTTACACATGAAGGCTTTCTCAGGATGGTGAAGGAGGAGTGGAGAGGGTTAGGAGAGCTACAGTTCACAGATAAATTGAAGGCGCTGACAGAACCACTGAGAAGCTGGCATAAGGCAAATTTTGGTGACATGGATAAGAAGATTACAAAGTTTGAGGAAGAGATCAAGAAGATTGATGATATGGTTAGCAATGGAGTATATGATGGAACACTGGAGGCTAGGAGAAAGGCGTTGGTTAAGTGCTGTGAGCGATGGTATGTGAGAAAAGAAGTACACTGGAAGCAGATGTCGCGATCTCGGCACATGAATGAAATGGACAGGAATACAAGATACTTCCACAATATAGCTTCAGCAAGAAGGCGGAACAATAGGATTGATAGTCTGGTTATCAACGGCAGGCTGGTTCGGAATCAGGCTAGAATAAAGGTTGCTATCAGACAGTTTTATAAGGATCTATATCATCAGGAAGACTCTCCTACTATGGGGTTCAGAGATGGTCTGGTGGTTCAAATAGGTGAGGAGGATGCTATGGCTCTAGTAGTGATACCGTCGGGCGAAGAGATCAGAGAGGCCGTGTGGGACTGTGAGTCCTCCAAGGCGCCAGGGTGTGACGGATACAACATGAACTTCATCAAGAGATGCTGGGATGAGATTGGCTCTGAATTCACGGCGGCAGTGATGGGGTTTTTCCAGACGGCCAGGTTACCGGCGGATGCCAATATCACTTGGGTGGCGCTAGCACCTAAGTTCATGGGTGCAAAGGAGATTAAAGATTTGCGACCTATCAGTATGGTGGGGTGTGTGTATAAGGTTATTTCGAAGGTGCTAGTTAGGAGGATGAGATCAGTGATGCCAGCATTAGTAGGAGAGACCCAGAGTGCGTTTGTACAGGGAAGGAAAATTCACGACGGGGCGCTTATTGCGTGTGAAACAGTTAGTTGGCTCAAACTGAGGAAAAAGGAGGCTGCACTAATTAAGCTTGACTTCCAAAAGGCTTATGACAGAGTTAAGTGGAGCTTTGTGAACACTGTGCTACAGAAAATGGGATTTGGGCATAAATGGATGTAGAACCTATGCACAATTACTCAAGAGGGGGGGGTGAATTGAGTATTGCAACAACAATAAATCTTTTTGGGAAAGTTAAAGACAATATACAAAAGTGTTATTGTACTAGTATTTTTCCAAGAGCTTAACTCAATTGCTAAGCATTTATAAGGAGCTTTTACTTTCCAATAGACACCAACTCAAATAAATTGATCAAGCTTTTCACCAATCGGACTTAAGCCATTCCTTAAGTACTTACGAAGCTACTTTTCGATCACAATTTATTTGCTCAAAGGTAAAAGACAATAATATTGAAGAGATGAGTTTGGAGAGATGCAAACGCTATTTAGAGTGGTTCGGCACAATCCTTGTCCTACGTCCACTTTCTTTCTCAATCGCTATTGAGAAGTTCCACTATTGCCAAGCTTCAAGGTGCTCGCGCAAAACCTTTTACAATCCGAGTCCTTAGTTTCTAACACCTCACGGTATATGATCACCACTCGTATACTAACCCACTCCACTTAGAGATTCCTTCTCTAAGATTTGCCTTGAGTACTTAGTATACTCCTTTGGTATCCTCACCGACTATAGTGTTTATAACTCTTGACTCAACCTTGGAGATCACACTCCAATTTACAAAGTGTTACAAGAAAACAATTCTCAAAGAATTGTTGAGATGAAATGAGTACTCTCTAGAAGAGTGTATGATTACAAGTTTAGCACTATTGAACCAATTGATATTGCTCTCTCAAATTGTGTATTATAACACTTTAAAAATGTGTAGAATGAAAGAATATGAACAAGATAGTTTGCAAATACTCACATGTATGAAATAAGGCTTTAATCCATCTATTTATAGACTTCCCAAACCTTAGAAACGTTTGGGAGTTAATGGGATGGAGCCGTTTTGTTAAAACTAGCCGTTTTTTATGTTTTTGAATCATTTGCATCGATGCATAACACTTTGCATCGATGCAAATGTGTCTTTGAAGCTGAAATTTGAATTTTCAGCTAGGTTGCATCGATGCAAACATCTTTGCATCGATGCAACAAGTCGTTGCATGCTTTGCATCGATGCAAGATGAGTGTGCATCGATGCAAACCTTAAAGAATGGCTTAAAATCACTTCAAACTACTTAGGATTGATCTCAAACTTGTTGGAGTCAATTCCTATGCTTTTGTACCTTTGAAAACAAGTTTTTAAACCATTTGGCTAGCATCGAATTGCAAGATGTGCATCAAAACATTTTGTGAGTGTGTGTTGAGAGATTTAGCAATTGGTTCTTAACAAGAAGTTACCTAAGTCCTAAGACACTATACTTGTCTTCAAATGTTGTGGACTTGAGTTTTTTTGTTGTTGTTGTGTTGCTTTCAACTCTTCATTCCTCAACGTTGAATGTTGGTTGATCTTTCAATATGCTTGTTCATTCAAGTTGTTTGTTGGTTTGTCTTTCATGTCGTTTGTTGGTTTGTCATTCATCAAAACCTATGAATACAAACTTCGCATACAAGCAACATGATTTACAATTTCCCCCTTTTTGATAATGACAAACCAATTTTGAGGATATGCATTTATAAATGATTTTGAAAGCAACAATAATGCACTTTGTTTTATAGAAAGCTTTGGAGAAGACTTCACAAAAATTTTTTGCAGGAGTTTCCCCTAAATATGTGCATTTGTTCCCTTAAAGGGCGTTTATCAAAGAAAACGGTTTAGATATCAAAGTTTTTGCTTAGCGGAAGTCTTTTTGAAATCATTGTTTCGCAAACTTATTTCTTCTTTTCAAATCCTCAAACTTCTTCTTTTTCAAGAGTTCAAAATTTCAAATATCCTCAAACTTCTCTTTTTTAAGAGTTCAAAATTTCAAATATCCTCAAACTTCTCTTCCCCCTTTTGACATTATCAAAAAGAAAGGAGTTTGAAATGTGTCATAGAAGCATGCATAAAACAATGAATTTTTTTTTTTAAGTTCAATTTCTCTATTAATCTCAAGGATGAGATATTCCCCCTTTCAAAAAGAATTTGATATCCTCTTTTTATATATAAAACAAGCATGCATAATTCCCCCTAAATAAGTGAAATATATTAAAGCATGCACATTAACTTAAAATAGGGGTACCAATCCTATTTTGAGTTATTCACCAAATAAGCATACAAGCATTAATCATTAAACAAATTATGAAGGAAATATCAATTAAACCATTATAAACTTCAATTTGTTGATCCTCCATTGTTTATAATCTTCAAATTTTTCAATCTACCTCAAGATCAACTCATAAACCTACAAAACAATGGCTAATTGGATATCTCCAATGCTTAAGTTAGTAAGAGATAAAATAGCAATATAAATACAATGAATTCAAACAAATCATATTAGATTAGAATCCAAGATACCAAGTTCATTTCGGATGTTAAAAAAACTTTCTTTACATAAAGGTTTAGTGAAGATGTCCGCTAGTTGTTTACTAGTTTCGACAAATTCAATAACCACATCACCCTTTTCAACATGGTCTCTTATGAAGTGATGTCTAATCTCAATATGCTTGGTTCTTGAATGTTGAACCGGATTCTTGGTTAAATTTATTGCACTAGTATTATCACATTTGATAGGAATGTGATCAAGCATGAGTCCATAGTCCACAAGTTGTTGTTTCATCCATAAAATTTGGGCGCAACAACTACCGGCGGCTACATACTCGGCTTCGGCGGTAGACAAGGCGACACTTACTTGTTTCTTACTATGCCATGAAACAAGAGAGTTTCCTAGCAAGTGACAAGTGCCGCTAGTGCTTTTCCTATCCAATTTGCAACCGGCAAAATCGGAATCGGAATAACCAATCAAATCACAAGTGGATCCTTTCGGATACCACAATCCAACATTTAATGTTCCTATGAGATACTTCATAATCCTTTTCACCGCACTTAAGTGAGATTCCTTAGGATTAGCTTGGTATCTCGCACACATGCATACACTAAATATGATATCTGGCCTACTTGCCGTTAGATAAAGTAATGATCCTATCATGCCTCTATACTTCTTTACATCTATGTTTTTACCTTGTTCATCTTTGTCAAGGTAGCAAGTAGTGCTCATTGGTGTGTCCATTGCCTTAGCATTGTCCATTCCAAATCTTTTGAGCAATTCCTTGCAATATTTGGTTTGGCTAACGAAAGTTCCTTCTTTTCCTTGTTTGATTTGAAGACCAAGGAAGAAGTTGAGTTCGCCCATCATGGACATTTCAAATTCACTTTGCATGAGGTTTGAGAAAAACTTGCAAAGTGATTCGTTAGTTGAACCAAATATTATGTCATCGACGTAAACTTGTACCAAAAGGATATTTTTGTTTTCAATCATGATAAATAAAGTTGTATCAACCTTCCCTCTTCTAAAACCCTTTTCTATTAAAAACTTGCTCAAACGTTCATACCAAGCTCTTGGAGCTTGTTTAAGACCATAAAGAGCTTTCTTGAGTTTAAAAACATGATTAGGATTTTCATAATCCTCAAAACCGGGAGGTTGTTCAACATATACTTCTTCTTGAATGAAACCATTAAGAAAGGCACTCTTAACATCCATTTGATAAAGTTTGAAGTTATAAGAGGATGCAAAAGCAAGTAACATCCTAATAGCTTCTAATCTAGCTACGGGAGCATAAGTTTCGTCATAATCAATGCCTTCCTCTTGATTATAACCTTTAGCTACCAATCTAGCTTTGTTTCTAACAATTGTACCATTTTCATCGAGTTTATTTCTAAAAACCCATTTTGTTCCTACAATTGTTTGATTACTTGGTTTAGGCACCAATTCCCAAACGTCATTTCGTTTGAATTGGTTAAGCTCCTCTTGCATTGCCATAGCCCAATGTTCATCATCAATTGCGGACTCAATGGTAGATGGTTCAATTTGAGAAACAAAAGCACTATATGTAAATAAATTTCTAAAAGTAGATCGAGTTGTTACCCCTTTCGAAACATTACCAATGACGTTGTCTAGAGGATGATCCTTTGAAGTACGCCAGTCCTTTGGAAGTGCATTTATTTGTGCGTGTGATGGTTCATTTTCTTCAACTTGAACACTATCCTTTGTTGAGCTTGTAGAGGCTTCATTTAAATCTTTTTCTTTGTCTTCACCATTCAAATTTAGTGAATCAAAGTTTTCTACATTTTCATCAAAATCTTTTCTAGCACAACAATGGTTAGTTTCATCAAAAGCGACATGAATACTTTCTTCCATAGTCATGATGCGTTTATTATATACTCTAAAAGCTTTGCTAGTTAAAGAGTAGCCTAAGAAGATTCCTTCATCAGCCTTAGCATCAAATTTGCCTAAGTTATCTTTTCCATTATTTAGAATAAAGCATTTACAACCAAAGACGTGAAGGTGGGAAATATTTGGCTTTCTTCCTTTGTACAATTCGTACGGTGTTTTCTTAAGAATAGGTCGAATGATAATCCTATTCATAACATAACACGCGGTACTAACCGCATCCGCCCAAAAGTACTTAGGAATATTAGCCTCATTGAGCATAGTTCTCGCCATTTCTTCTAAATGGCGATGTTTCCTTTCAACCACACCATTTTGTTGTGGTGTTCTAGGAGAGGAAAAATTATGCTCAATGCCATTTTCTTCACAAAAAGTTTCAAAAAGATTGTTTTCAAATTCTCCACCATGATCACTTCTAATAGATGATATATGCAAATTCTTTTCATTTTGAATAACTTTGGCTAATCTTTTGAATGCTCGAAATGCATCACTCTTGTTTGCTAGGAACAAGGTCCATGTAAATCGAGAGTAATCATCAACAATAACTAAAGCATAGTAATTGCCACCAAAGCTCATAGTCCTGGAAGGACCAAATAAATCCATGTGCAAAAGTTGTAATGGCCTTGTTGTCGAAACAATGTTTTTAGATTTAAAAGAGGCCTTTACTTGTTTTCCCTTTTGACATGCGTCGCAAAGGATGTCTTTTTCAAAACGTAGCTTTGGTAAGCCAATTACTAACTCTTTAGAGACCAACTTGCTAAGATGGTCCATGTTAGCATGAGCTACTCTACGATGCCATAACCAAGTTTCATCATTTTTACTAACAAGGCATTTCACATCATTTGAGGAAACTTCATCTATATTAATCATGTATACATTGTCAACACGGTGTCCAATTAGCACAATTTCATTAGTGTCTTGCCTTTTTATCAAACAACATTTTGAGTCAAAGGTAACTAAGTTTCCTTTGTCACAAAGTTGGCTAACACTAATGAGATTATGTTTAAGACCTTTGACAAGTATAACATTATCTATGGAGGTAGAAGAATTTTTACCAACTTTTCCAACGCCGATTACTTTGCCGGTGTTGTTGTCTCCATAGATCACATTTCCTCCGTTTGTAGGCTCTATTGCGGTGAACTTTGATTCATCGCCGGTCATGTGTTTGGAGCATCCACTATCAACATACCAATTTGTATCCTTAGCTCCAACACGTACCTACAAAACAATTAAAATTGGGATTTAGGTACCCAAGTGAATTTGGGTCCTTGATGGTTAGTATGAGCATAATGCCCATAAGGTGCCCATCTCGTATCTTGACTACGAAAGTTTATATGTTTAATTCTAGTAAAGCATACGGGTGCTATATGACCTACTTTATTGCAATAATGACATATGACATTTGGATTATGCATCCTATGCATGTTTCTAAATGGTTGCCTAGGTTGTTTCCTAAATGCAACATCTTTTGATCTATATGCATTGTGATTATAATTTCTAAATGAAGCATGTTGAGGAGGATGTTTAAAGGCTTCATTCCTTTTAGGCATGCTTGCCTTTTGGGCTTGCGGTTGCCTAATAGGAGTTTTAGTATTTTTAAATTTTCCTTTTTCAAAACCTAAACCTTCCTTATTATGAACATGCTTTTGATTTTTTAACATTTTATCTAAGTTCTTTGAAGATTCATTGAACTTAGCTAAAGTGTTCTTAAGATTTGTAATTTCATTTTCATGCATTTTACAAGATTTGTATGGATCACTACTTGTGCTACACTTATCTTTTCCAAGATTGATATTCTCATTTTTCAACATCTCATTTTGTTTTAAAAGATCCATATTCTTTTTCTTTAGGAGAGAATAATCTTGGGTAAGTTTTGTGTACACCTCAAGTAAGGCATCATATTCATCTTGTAAATTAAAAGAAGTGGAGTTGTCATTACTAACCTTTTCTTCGCTTGCCATTAAGCAAAGATTTGCAACCTCGTCGTCATCGGAGTCGGATTCATCCTCGTTCTCCCATGATATGTATGCTTTCTCCTTCTTCTTAAATTTCTTGTTTTTGTCCTCCTTTTGAAGTTTTGGACAATTGGGTTTAATGTGTCCAACTTCTCCACACTCATAGCATTTTGGTACCTTTGTTTTGCTCTTGAAGTTTTTCTTCATTGCAAACTTATTGAATCTTTTTAATAAGAGTGCAAATTCTTCATCTCCTTCTTCTTCATTATCATCACTCTCTTCTTGTAGTGATGTTGTTTTAAGGGCGAGACTTTTCTTCTTGCTTTCTTCACCTTTTTGTCTATTTAGCATAGTCATCTCATAGGTGAGAAGATTACCTCGTAGTTGATCAAATGTAAGTTGATCATAGAGCCTTCCTTCCACAATGGCGTTCACTTTGGAGTTCCATTTTGGTGTAAGGCTTGTAAGCACCTTGGTCACAATTTGTTTATCATTGTATTTTGTGCCAAGCATGCTTAGGTTGTTGAAGATCTTGGAGAGTCTTTCAAGAGCTTCTTCAATGCTCTCTTCATCTTTCATTTTAAAATTTTCCCATTCATGAACCAACATAAATACCTTTGATTCTTTAACGTGGTCGGTTCCTTCGTAAGTGATTTGGAGTTTATCCCAAATCTCTTTAGCGGTTTCACATGTAGAGATCTTCATATAATCATGCTCGTTAAGTGCACAATGAATGAAGTTGATGGCTTTATCATTCATTGCCACTTTCTTCCAATCATCGTCATTATATTCACTTTCTCCTTTCGGTACTTGCTTTAAGACGGAGACTTCTCCTTCTTTAGCGCTTGTTGGCTTTGTTGGAATGTGATTTCCATTCTCAATCACTTTCCAAATTCTCACATCTTGAGAACGGATCCAAATTCTCATCTTATTTTTCCAATAAGAGTAATTTGTTCCGCTAAAAAGAGGAGGTCTAGCGGTTGAGTTACCTTCACTAGTGTTGTTGTTGTTAAAGCTTGTGCTTGCCATGATCTTTTCCCTTAAACGGTTAAGTCTTTCAAAGGGTTAAGCTCTGATGCCACTTGTAGAACCTATGCACAATTACTCAAGAGGGGGGGGTGAATTGAGTATTGCAACAACAATAAATCTTTTTGGGAAAGTTAAAGACAATATACAAAAGTGTTATTGTACTAGTATTTTTCCAAGAGCTTAACTCAATTGCTAAGCATTTATAAGGAGCTTTTACTTTCCAATAGACACCAACTCAAATAAATTGATCAAGCTTTTCACCAATCGGACTTAAGCCATTCCTTAAGTACTTACGAAGCTACTTTTCGATCACAATTTATTTGCTCAAAGGTAAAAGACAATAATATTGAAGAGATGAGTTTGGAGAGATGCAAACGCTATTTAGAGTGGTTCGGCACAATCCTTGTCCTACGTCCACTTTCTTTCTCAATCGCTATTGAGAAGTTCCACTATTGCCAAGCTTCAAGGTGCTCGCGCAAAACCTTTTACAATCCGAGTCCTTAGTTTCTAACACCTCACGGTATATGATCACCACTCGTATACTAACCCACTCCACTTAGAGATTCCTTCTCTAAGATTTGCCTTGAGTACTTAGTATACTCCTTTGGTATCCTCACCGACTATAGTGTTTATAACTCTTGACTCAACCTTGGAGATCACACTCCAATTTACAAAGTGTTACAAGAAAACAATTCTCAAAGAATTGTTGAGATGAAATGAGTACTCTCTAGAAGAGTGTATGATTACAAGTTTAGCACTATTGAACCAATTGATATTGCTCTCTCAAATTGTGTATTATAACACTTTAAAAATGTGTAGAATGAAAGAATATGAACAAGATAGTTTGCAAATACTCACATGTATGAAATAAGGCTTTAATCCATCTATTTATAGACTTCCCAAACCTTAGAAACGTTTGGGAGTTAATGGGATGGAGCCGTTTTGTTAAAACTAGCCGTTTTTTATGTTTTTGAATCATTTGCATCGATGCATAACACTTTGCATCGATGCAAATGTGTCTTTGAAGCTGAAATTTGAATTTTCAGCTAGGTTGCATCGATGCAAACATCTTTGCATCGATGCAACAAGTCGTTGCATGCTTTGCATCGATGCAAGATGAGTGTGCATCGATGCAAACCTTAACGAATGGCTTAAAATCACTTCAAACTACTTAGGATTGATCTCAAACTTGTTGGAGTCAATTCCTATGCTTTTGTACCTTTGAAAACAAGTTTTTAAACCATTTGGCTAGCATCGAATTGCAAGATGTGCATCAAAACATTTTGTGAGTGTGTGTTGAGAGATTTAGCAATTGGTTCTTAACAAGAAGTTACCTAAGTCCTAAGACACTATACTTGTCTTCAAATGTTGTGGACTTGAGTTTTTTTGTTGTTGTTGTGTTGCTTTCAACTCTTCATTCCTCAACGTTGAATGTTGGTTGATCTTTCAATATGCTTGTTCATTCAAGTTGTTTGTTGGTTTGTCTTTCATGTCGTTTGTTGGTTTGTCATTCATCAAAACCTATGAATACAAACTTCGCATACAAGCAACATGATTTACAATGGAGAGCATGGGTGATGGAGTGTGTAGCCACTGCGTCTATGTCGGTGCTGATAAATGGCTCGCCATCTAAGCCTTTCAACATGGAAAGAGGTTTGAGACAAGGTGACCCACTGTCTCCATTTTTGTTTGTATTAGTGGTGGATGTGCTGCATCGAATGATAGGTGAGGCAGTGAGGAATGGTCGTATATCATCGCTGCTGGTTGGTAGAGACAGTATACCTTTGTCACACCTTCAGTTTGCTGATGACACTATCCTCTTCTGCCCACCAGAGGAGGAGACTATAAGGAATTACAAGAGGCTTCTGCGATTCTTCGAGTTGATGTCAGGCCTGAGTATCAATTTTGATAAGTCCAGCCTGATTCCAATTAATTGTGAGGAGCAATGGGTCGAGCGTATGTGTAACCTGCTGGGTTGTAAGGGGGATGCCCTTCCAGTTAAATACCTTGGAATATCTCTAGGAGCTAATCCGAGGTTGGTGAAGACATGGAAGCCTATCATAGACAAGGTGGAGGAAAAACTCAGCTTGTGGAAGGCCAAGGTGCTGAACAAATCTGGGAAGTTGGTACTTATCAAATCTGTGTTGAACAGTCTGCCAGTATACTATTTGAGCTTGTTCAAGATGTCGAAAGCGGTGGCTGAGAAATTGATTTCACTACAGAGAAGATTCCTGTGGAGCTCAGAAGAGGGTAGGACTGGTATGGCATTAGTAAGGTGGGAGGTGGTGCAGGCGCCGAAGAAACTAGGTGGACTGGGAGTAGGGGACGCTATGGTTCGCAACACAGCGCTGCTGTTCAAGTGGTGGTGGCGATTTGCAAAGGAAGATTGCCCCTTGTGGAAAAAAGTCGTAGCTTCTTGTCATAATTTAA
This sequence comes from Arachis ipaensis, assembly GCF_059453495.1. Classification (NCBI taxonomy): domain Eukaryota; kingdom Viridiplantae; phylum Streptophyta; class Magnoliopsida; order Fabales; family Fabaceae; genus Arachis; species Arachis ipaensis. Next base: position 12,799,669 of record NC_142443.1, on the reverse strand, counting down.
ACCCCAATGAGCCTCTGTGGACTCAAGAACCGCCTACTAGAGGAGGACCATGGAAGGATATTTGCCAGTTACACATCCTGAACCAACATTTAAGGGATAAGATGGTTGTAGGCCTGTCCATGGTGGTTGGGGATGGGCGTCGGACACGTTTTTGGGAGGATACATGGGTGCTTGGTGGATCTCTGAAGAACCGATTCCCGAGGCTTTTCTCTGTTTCAAACCAGTGTGGATCCGTTATAGGGGACTGTGGTTTTTGGGATGGGCTTGAGTGGATTTGGAACTTCCAATGGAGGCGAGAGCTCTTCCAATGGGAGTTGGAACTACTGAGTGCATTACACGAGGTTTTGAGACCTGTGAACTTAATTCATAACAGAGAGGACATAGTGGTGTGGAAATATGATAGGCGAGGTATTTTTACAACTAACTCATTTGTGCAGGTGATGCAGGAAGAATTGATCCCAGAGGAGGTAACCAGTTACAGCTTCACCAGGACTATTTGGAAGGGGCTGGTCCCGCCTAGAGTGGAGCTGTTTGTCTGGTTTGCTCTGATAGGAAGAGTGAATACAAAGGACAGGTTGAGCCGGTTTGGAATCATCAGTCATGAAGATGTTACTTGTGTTCTCTGTAACAACGGGGTGGAGGATGTACATCACTTGTTTCTAGGATGCATATTTGCATGGCAGGTGTGGAGTGCTTGGATTTCAGCTTTTGGCCAACGGTGGTCTTACCCAGGATCGATGAAAGAACACTTTCTTAGTTGGACAGAAGAACCGAGGAGGATGGAAGAGCGTAATCACCGGTTGAGGTGCTTCTGCGCGATCGTCTGGAACTTATGGTTGGAAAGAAATAGACGAATTTTTCAGCACACAAGCAAAGGAGTTGAAGAAATCATCAACATGTCTTCGAGTAGTACTAACGAGTGGAGCGGTGGGGATCCCTTTAGTTGTTGATGGCTATGCCGGAGATGACCTGGGGTCGGATTTGTGTTGTTATATTTGGTAGGTCCTTTTGTTTTTTTTTTAATTTATGTAACTTGGTTGATCGCTCCACTTCTATTGTGTTGAGCTGTTTGATTTCAAAAAAAAATTATTAAATATTTTTATTAAATTGGTTAATAATTTATTCTTTAATAAACCTAAACAAAATCGATTTATTATAACAATAATAATAAACTCAATTATTTACATTATAATTATTAGATCCAATTTGATCTAATCGATTTACACAATTTAAATCGAATTATATTTAAATTTTTTGATAAAAAGATAAATATATCCCTGATTTTTGCTTAAAAAAACAAAAACAAAAAACATGATCTAGTAGGTTATGTAAATTGGTCGGTTCGACCGGATCTGATAACAATTAGGTTTATTGCTATTGTTATAAAAAAATCGATTTTATTCTAGTTTGTTAAGAAATTTAAAAATAATCAGTTCATTAATACGTCCAATAATAATGCGACACATAAGTGTCTTTACAAAAAGAGATTTTAGCGTCTTTATGGGAGTATCCTCCGTATATTTATTGTTTGATTATTAAGATATAAATTTTTAAAAACATGCTTACACACAAATAGATATAATAGAGATATATTTAATGTTTTTAGAAAAAGTTGAAATACAAAAATATATATATATATATATAAACATTAATTTTTATGAGAATTTTCTGTCTTCTTTTTATATTTTTAAAATTAACCTTCTTAATTTTAACCTAATTCTTCTTTTTTCTCCTGGTCTTTACTTTCTTTATTAACTATTTTCTTTTACATTTTTCTTTAACATTGTAAGCATACCACTCCTTCTATCACCATAACTTCTTTGTTACGTTGATAACAACTTAAAGTTCCTGTTACTACTTTCTCTTCGTTTTCTGCTATGCCACCAACTCTTTCTCCTCCCTATTCATACATGACGACTTCAATTAGAAAGATTAGAATCTCATCGTGATGAAACTCATGACCCCTATTCCCTTCAGTATCTCTCTTTCTATTTTTCTCTCAATTATTGGATGTATAAAATTTAGGTTTCTGAGTTTTCTATTTTTTATAAAGAAAAAAATTTTGAGATATTCTAGGTTACTGATTATGCAAATTTTTATAAGAAAAAAATATGGATTTAAATTTTTGGGTTTTTACAAAGAAAAAAATTGGAGGTTCAAAACTACTGATTATACAATTTGATTTTTATAAGAAGAAAATATAAAAACTTGCATTGATGAGAAATAATATTAAATTTTTAATTAGATTTGATTATTGATATTTTTTTTGGATTGATTGCTTTATGTTAATCAAGGAGAAGGAAGATAATATTGGTTTGCTTTACATAATTTTTTGTTGCCGAAGAAGAAGAAAAAAAAAAAGAAAAGAAGAGGGACAAAATTAATTTTTTATGCAAATAATATTTGTGTTTCTTAATTAATGTCTTTGCAATCAAACAAATCTAATATTAAACCATCCTTTATATCTATGTCCATATATATATTTGTCTGTTTCTATCTCAGAATTTTGAGACACTAACCAAACGGAGCCTAAAGTCATGGGATGGAATGTCGTACCCGTGACATACGCAGGGAAAAGAAAAACAGTTGTATCAACTATATCAAGTTAGAACTTAGAAGCTTAGTTAATATATAATTTAAGGTGAAAATTTAGGTGCAGTTAATTTCATGTGAAGTTAATAACCTAGAGTCCTTAAATAATTTATTAGGGTTGACTAAATTATCATTTGACAACTCTCATCTATTAACTTCACAAAAAGTTAACTGCACGTAGTCTCCACCATAATTTAAATAAAAACTGGGTAAACCACCAAAAAAATGCACCCAAATTATTTTGTCGCTGACAAAAATATACCTGAATTTTAATTATCAACAAAAATACCTTGAAAATTTTAAAATTTTGACAAAAATGCACAAATATTAACTGCTCTGTTCAAGGTTAACAGAAAAGAGTGATGTGGCAAACGAAAATTTCTTACATAGACAGTGACATGCTGACATGGCCAAACTTATAAAATTGAAAACCCTAATATAGAATCCTAATTTCCAAATTGGAATTTCATCAAAGAGATGTGGGTGGTTCTTCCATGGGTAGAGGCAGAATGAATCAAAGGACATTGTCAATGGTAGAAGATGGGAGCGATGAATATAGTAGCAAGTCATACGACAGAACATGCCTCTGCTCTCTTCATCTTGTTACACTGAAGTCGAATACTAGGACCAACTCAGTAGGAAGATAGTTCTTTCGATGCCTATGTGAAAGGTGAGTATGAATTTATTATTGGGTAATTTAGTAACATTTTTGGATTTTTTCATGATTCTTCATCTCATTATTCTTCATTATTGTTACACAGCAGAACAAGAATATGCACTATAAATATTTTCAGCGGGTTGATGAAATATAAGAGGAATACGTTGATAGAGAGAATTGTTATAGGAATAGCAGGCCCATGGGACTTGCAGGTAAAAATTTCAAAGGCTAAAGCAAGGAAAGATTAAGAGATTCTTTAGAATGTGATGAGCTAGTGTTGAAGATGCTACATATGCTAAAGAAAGAATCGAAGGAGAAGTTGAAGAGAGTTGAAATACTTTTGTTGATGATAGTCCTTGGGGTGGGAATTCAGATAATTATCAACTTGCTTTCTCTGTTAAAGTGAATGGTGTATACCAAGTTTCGTTTAAGAGTTGAAGAATTGAAATAGTGCAATTATAGATTTAGAGTCAAATTCACATGTTGTATGGTTAGCAGTGTTTTGGAATTTTTAGTGTATATTATGTGCCTGAAGAAATTAATACAATTCCAAAGCTTGAATGAGAACATGTTGTATAATTATTATTGAAAATGCACTAATATAAAATGTAATATAATTAGATAAATAACATGTTCAATAATAGAGGTAATGACCAAATCAGTACCCGAAAGATTCAAACGCCGAAATTTTGGTACCTGATTATTGTTATTGACAAAATGATACCTGAATATTTTAAAAATTTGCCAAGCGTGTCCTCGAGCTTGCCGGACCATAGCTCCGGTGAGTAAGATGCTTATGTGTTCAACGGTTTTTGTTAACAACAGAAGTTTATTTTGAGTTGGAATTTGTAATTAAAAATATTATTCCAAACCCTAATCCCTCCCCCTCCCTCATCGTAGCCCCCTTTTCCTTTCCTTTTCCCTCCCTATCGCAACTTCCTTCCCTCTCCTTCCCTCTCATATCATCTCATCTCATCTCATCTCATTTCTGCAATAAAAAGAACAACAATCTAATATCTCAAAATTCCATCCTTTCAAAGTAACTACAAACCAAAACTTTCGATTCTCTCAGATCAGAGAAGAACAGAACGAGAATCTGAGAAGAAGAAGAAGAAGGAATAATGGATCTAGCACTAGAGGAGCTACAATTCCTGAACATCCCAGAAATCTGTTACCTTTTCTTCCTCTTCACCTTCTCTCTCCTCTCCACCGCCGCCGCCGTCTTTACCGTCGCTTCTCTCTATACCAACAAAGTTGTCTCCTTTTCCTCCACCATCTCTGCAATCCCCAAAATCTTCAAGCGTTTGTTCATCACTTACCTCTGGGTCACGCTTTTGATGTTCATCTGTAACTTTGTCTTCGTGATTTTCTTGGTTTTGCTTATTATAACAATTGATATACAGAACTCGTTTCTGCAGTTTTTCACGGTTATTGTGGGTGTGTTGGTCATTGTGAATTTGGTGGGATTATTGGTGCAGAACGTTTTTTACTGTTCGCAAGAGTTACCATCACCAAGGGATTGATAAGAGTGCTTTACATGATCATCTTGGTAAGAAATTTGGGAGGTTTGTAGGTGGATTTTTTCTTTTTCTTCTTTTTTTAATATAATTGATGGAATAGTGTAATACATTTGGAAAGAAATACAAATGGTATTGGTAGATTATAATTTGAATTGTAATATTGTGTTCTGTTGCGCATGCTTCTATCTGTGCCTTTATATGATCTGCGATGGGAGGGAGGGGGAAGAGGGCAGCGATGGAGAGGGAAAGGGAAAGGGAAGGGGGCTGCGATAGGAGAGAAAGGGAAGGGGGGAGTGTGTTGGGGGGGCTGCGATGGGGATGGAGGGGAGGGGGGCTCCATTGGGTAGGGGAGGGCTGCGATGGGGAGGGAGATGGAGGGAGAGTCTGTGTTGGGGAGGGAGGGCTTAGGGTTTGGGAGGTGGTTTGCCATGTCACCAAAATACGATGGCCATGTCAGCATTGTGTTTGCCGGAGATTTGCTCCGGTGAGCTCGGGGACACACTTGTCAAATTTTAAAATCTTTTAGGGACTATTTTGTTAATAACAAAAATCAGGTACCATTTTGTCAGCGCCAGAATCTTTGAGGTACCAATTTGGTATTTACCTCTTCAATAATATCATTAACAAATTCAAGAAAATAATTTGTTCTATATCATTAACATCAATAAAATAAACTATTTTGATCTATCGGAATAAATATTACACCAAATATGTACAAATCCATGCTATAAGAGTTTTTAACCCCTCAATAACCAATTCTATATTTTAATCAAAAAACAACTGCTACTTGTTAAATACTTCTTTCAACCAGAACAACATGTCCAAAACATCCTAAATTTTCGATAAACACAAAAGCAACTCCTAAAAATACCAAAACATCATATGTTCAAAATAGATACAAAAAAGATAATAGTGGTCATGACTTCTGATTTTTTAATGGTTGTGAAGATGTTGGTTTAGAAGCAAGATTCCTAGCAAATTCAAGTGTTGGCATAAAATTCATGAACTTTGTAGTTGTGGCTTGGCTTGCTGCACTCATTGTTTCTTGAAAAACTACAGATGGCCTTTTGATTTATGAATTATCAATAGCTCCTTGGTCATTGACATTAAGCCTGACATATGGAGTTCTAAATGGTGCATTTAGCCTAACTACAACACCCATTGTACTTGAAAGTACAACATTCAATGGACCAGCCCTAATAGATGCATGTGCACATCTTCTCTTGTTGGAGCATATCTTAAAAAAGTTGCTACAGGCCTTACTATAGCATTTTTTGTCCTAGTAGCACATGTCCCTCTCCTTATATTTCTTGGTGCATCAACCTTTGTAGCAGTAGGAGCATTTGAGCCAGATTTTTTTTGAAAGAGCTAATGTCCTATCAGATTTGGATGGTGATGGTGGTGAAACTGTTGAATTTGATGATGCTATTTTATCATTATTTTCATTTGGTTCTACATTTTGAGGCTGCTGGACAAAGTCAACAACATCAGATCAAGTGAGTATCTTTACCAACATATATGGTGTAGAAAAATAGTACTTTTTTTGTTTTTTGCTTAACTCTTGCTCAAGTTGAATGTGTGGGTGACCCTGTGTTTGTTGTTCTTTTTTTGCTGTCTCCATAGTTTCTTTCTAAAACATCTCTTACTCTCTATCTGATTGTTAATCGGTATCTCCTACTTTTGATGCACTGCTTAGCTTTCCAGCTTGGACTTTCTTTTTCTCCTCACATGTTTTTGAACTATGACCTTCCTACAAGTATAATTTACAACAGACAATAATATCCATGGGTTTAGTAAAAATCATACATGAGCTAAGATGTATACAATATTACAATTACCTTATTGCACCACTTGCAAGTGGTTTGGCCATACTTCCTCCTTGTGTTGTACTGGTTGCCATTGTCACGCTCGGACTTATCACGTTTTCATTTCTTAGTTAGTCTACCTATGGATCTTTTGTATGGTGGAGGAAGCACCGGATACCCCTCATGTTGTTTCTAATATTCTTCACTTGGAACGGAGTTGATGTGAAATTGGTATTCCCAGTTATAGGATTCTATAAGCAGCCAGTGATGCACATAATCTTCTGATCTTTCATTCTTTTTCTGGATTGCAGCAACTCCATGGCAACAAGGGAGTCCAGTTAATTGCCACTTTCTACAGCTACAAGTTCTCTCTCATAAATGTTGACACTAACTCTACTTTCAGATCTCTTACCTCAAAATTATTATGATAATCATCTCTAACCCATTGTGCCTTCTAGTAATTACCTTCTTTTTTCTCATTCTCTAACCTACTCAGTTGGATAAGAGCTAGCTTTCCTGTGTATGCGAGAAGATCATCCTTGTGCAATGCGATCACCCTCATGATATAATATCTCATATCTTCTAGCATAGTTAGGATACTTTTACCTCTCATACCAACTATTGTTGCGTTAAAGGACTCAAGTTGTTGTTAGTGACGTTGTCTACCTTGCACCGATCAGAGAATCCAAACCTTGACCGTGATGATTGCTCAAACTTATTCAAATAATCCCATGCTGCTGGATTGATCCTCCTCATGTTTGTCATTGCTCTGTTGAATTCTTGATTAGTTAATGCCCTTGCAAATTTTCATATTGTGTCTTTCATTCCTTATCCTTCCATCGCTTAGTCAAATTTCTCCACATGTGCATTGTGCAGAGCCTATGAGGAGTATCGGGCATCACTTGTTTTAGGGCTGGCATGAATTCCTGAACCAGGTCAACAACACAACTAAACATTAATAAACTAAGATGCAGTAAAATTAATTTAAAAAAGACACTATCAACCACTATTAAAAATAATAATATTACTTAATTCATCACTTTTTGCTGGCCGGACATGAAATTCTAGCCGACTCGTTATGATCAGCTAGGTCTTCATGAAGATTCTCCAAAAACCATTTTCAATTATCCTGTCTCGGCATCAGCTACTCTGTACGCTGTTGGAAACAAATGATTATTTGCGTCTTGGCCCACCGTAGTTAACAATTGCCCCCCAAAACATCCCTTCAGAAAGGGTCCATCAAGACATATAAAAGGCCTACAACCTGCCTTAAATCCCTTCTTCCAAGCTGCCAAGTATATGTATAGTCTCCTAAATTTAGGTAACCCTTCTTGTTGTGCATGTGTGCTCATTTAGCATGTTGAACTAGGATTTGCTTTGAGTAACTCCCCCAAATCTGCACGTAGCTTAAAATATTGCTCCTTCTCCGTCCCTTCAATGATATCCTTAGCCTTCTCTATGGCCCGATACATCATTCGCTTCCCAACCACTATGTCATATTCAAGCTTGTTTACTAACTCTGAAGCAACCCACTTATATATTATTGATCTACTCTTGTTACTCCTTGGACAAGTATGTTCATCAATTAGAGTTTTGATTTAAAAACTCTTTAGAAAATTTCTTTGTGCATAATACACCTCCCATGGAAATTCATTGTGATAGCAAATTACTCTGCACCTCAGTGGCGCTACCATAAAAAAAATTTTTCCTACCCATCTTAACATTATATTTGTCTCACTGCTATTTTGAACTCCTCCATTATTGTGAACTCCATCCCCAATTCCAATGTTACTTGATTGTATGGTGCATTAGGGTTGCGTTGGGAAACACTGGAACTTCTTTCTCGTTGTCAGAATTAGGGAGACTATGGTAATCTTCATACTCGTACTGAAATTCTTGTTCTTCCTGCCCACCATGCCCATCTGTATTTGAATCATGACCAGGTAATACTATTTAGGGGTGTTCAAAACCAATCTGGACTGAACTAAACTGACCAACCGAGCCGAAAAAATTGAAAACCGAACAAACTAAAAATCGAAAAAACCGAAAAAAATGTGTTTTGCTGTTTTTGTTGCGGTTCGGTTCGATTTTTGATTCTGACATTGAAAACCCCAACTGAACCAAACCGAACCGGAAAGATTAAAAAATCCTAAAAAAACCAAGCGCACCCCACCCCCAAATGCACGTAACCTAGCCTACCCCAAGCAATCCCCAAGCCCCACCCCCAAACGAAGAACAAAACCTAGCCGCTCTCTCCCTAGGTCTCAGAACAGCCTCGCTCTCTGCACCTCTCAGCGCCGGTGAGGGACCGTTCCTCCCACTACCTCGCCGCGTTGCCGACCTTCCTCGCAGCGCCGCCCTTCCACTGCTCCCAGGACCTCCTCGTGGATAGAGCAGCCCAGCACACAGCCAGATCCCAGCGCCTAGATGCCCAGGACCTCCCTCGCAACTCGCAAGTCGCACCCAGTACTCCAGTAGCACAGAGAACCCGACACCCAGCAACATCCTCGCAAGTCGGACCCAGCACCACCCACTCACCCAGCGGACACAGAGCACTGTTTCAAGTCAGATATGGAGCCCGAGCCACCGAGTCAGCTATGTAACTTGACTGGAATTGATGTTATGTTTCTTGTTCATTACTTCATCTCTAATTGCTTCAACTGCTTCTGGTGTTTGTTTTGTGCTATTGAATTACTGAAACTGCCTCTATTGTGTTTTGTTTTGCTGTTTTGTTGCGTGTTGAATTACCGAATTACTTTTGAAGTGATTTAGTATGTTTTGGAGCTTCTGGATCTTTATTGGGTTAGATTGAAATCAGTATGGTCAGCTAAATTTGAATAATAAGAACAAGATTTTGATTTTGTACGGTATGAATTACTTTTGTTAGTATTGTTGCTGGTTGTTTAATGAATTTCTAAATTTGTTTACCGTGGATAGATTATGTGGAGAATAGCATTCTACTCCAAGTTATATGTGTTGTTAGATTTTATTGTAGTAATTGTTAGAGTTTTTCTAATAATATATCTATTTTTTAACCTGGTGATGAGCAAGCTTTCCATGAATTAGGTCATGTCATGTTGTTGCAGGCTGGTTCTTAAAACATTTTACATAAGTGTGTGTGTTTTATACAGGGCTAAAAAGTCAATGTAAATGTTAAGATTTACATGTGTATATGAGATATTTGATTCTTTATTTGTGCATGCCCTTAATTATTTGGTTGTTTATTATATATCATGTTAATTATGAGTGTAGATTATGACACGTTAAGATCAGCAGTATATCACTATACTTTCAACTATAATGCAAAAAAATTCAGCTTAAAACATTAAAATACAAAAATTGAAACAGAAGTATTCAAGAAATGCATATTATAAAGCAAGATTTGTTACCTAAAGTTAATTCTAACTCATGCAGCCTATATCAGAAATATCCCTTTAGACCCAGACTTTAAATCATCCAACTTGATATAAGGACAGAAAGTTTTATATGAGCTTGCTTAAATTTGATATTTTTTATGTTGAGCACTTGAATCCTTTTCTGATTGAATGTGCTAACTAAATTTGAAGGTGCATTTAAAAGGAGATATTATTAGTTTAAATTTATTCTGCATTCTATTTCATCTGCATTATCACTATTAAAATTAATTGTCTTGTTAACAAAGGTACCATTGTAAAAGATAGCATCTCCTCAATCTGTGTTAATCACTGGTGCTATATTATTATTATTATTATTATTATTATTATTATTATTATTATTATTATTTGTCTTTTGATTTCAGGTTGATTTGCTTAAAGATGTTTTGCAGTTTTGCAGGAGAGAACACCAAAACATGATTGTCTTTTGCTAAAAATTTATTTTTATCTTTTATTGTATAGACTATTAAACTTTTAATAATTTTAGTTGTGGTATTATAATTTCTTTTATCGTTGAATTTCATTGTATTAAGACCTTTTTTACTCTTGTGGATGTAGTTTTACTTTTATTTGTTATGGCTTTGTGAAATAGTATGACATTTTTTTAATCGATTGAAAAAACCGAACAAACCGAACCAAACCAAACCGAACCGCAGTTAAGTTAAACGATTAGATCGGATGACTTTTCTCTAAAAAATCGAACCAAACCGCACCGCGAACATCCCTAATACTATTATTAAAGCTCGATCGTCACTAGGAGTAATTATCTTCTGCCCAGAAGGTCTTGGCCGAGCATGATTTTTCCTTCTACTTGGTTGTTTTGACCTCCCTTCATCAACAGTGTCTTCAACCTCAACATTCTCTTGAACCTGAACATTGTCTTGCCCGTCACCTACGGATTCAATAAAACCAAACAACTAATACATATACAACAACTTATAAATTTACTAACATAATTATCACACTTACTATTAATTGATTACATCTTTTAATGAACATAAGCTGAAGTTATGTTCCAATAAAAATTAACTACTTCTCAAACTAAATTCAAGAAATCAAAGTGAAATCAATAAATCAGAATTAACTACTTCTCAAACTAAATTCAATAAATCAAAGTAAAGTAAAATTAACTGTTTCTCAAACTAAATTTGAAAAATCAAAGTAAAATCAATAATTCAGAATTAACTACTTCTCAATTGACCATAAAGTATAATTAACCATGAATTTTTACCTTCGGGTGCCCTATTAACTTGTTGGCTAACATTTTTGGTTTGGTTGTCCTCTGCAGATCTTGCTATCCCACTTGGTGGGGGCCTTGCATGCTTCTTCCAACCTCTCTTCCTCCCACACCTAGCTGGTGTGTTACTACCTTGTTCGTTCTGGATTTTGTCAATAGTTGCAGCATCATTTGTATTGTCTGTCTCATGTACAGTAGAATTTAGAGCTTGAGGTTAATTCAAATTAGGCTCTTTTAGTGGTGAACTATGTCTTTGATCAGTGTAGACCTCATTAGGATGGAGCTTTTCGGTTTGGACACCATTTTGTTCCTCCTCAGCTGCTACATCATCAGTCTCAAGTCCTTGAGTAATCTCATCATTTTCAGCAGTAAAATTCTTTTCAACACCCTAGACCCCAACCTCAGCATCATCCACGTCTATAACTTCTACCTTTTCATCATGAATGTCCTCATAAATCTCTACTTCATTAATGATAGGTGGGTTCTCTACAACAGGGTGCTCAAAGTACAAATGTATCATATTTCCATTTTTTAAAGCTGCATCACACATCCTATCAACATCTCTTCTTAGCAATCTTAACCCATTTGACAAGTCTAATCCAGGTTCTAACCAATTGATGGTTATTAGTGGCTAAGAGAAGGGGGGTTGAATCTTAACTTCTTTGTCTGCTAAATATTACTTTTGCTTTTTCAAAGAAACTTAGGAGATATTTTTACTTTTGTCTCGTAACAAGTTGAGAGACATTTTCATTTTGTCTCCTGAGTAACATAAACAGAAGTGAAGTAGAGAAGAAGGAGTAACACCCAGATGTATCTTGATTTAGCTACTTAGTGCAATGTAGCCTACATCCAGTCTTCATCACAATTATGATGGAATTTCACTAACTTTTCAACACATTACATATACCAATGTTTTTCCTAGTATCTACCCAATCCTATCTGGGACAAATCCAAATTCTAACCCAATCTGAACTTGACTAGACCTCAATCTAGCTTTCAACAGCAAAGTGCTAACCCAACTTGCAAGAGAATCCCCACAGGATCATGACACAAAACAGAAAGATGTACAAAGAAAATCAGTGACATCTTATGGCTTTTTCTCCTAGTTTAACTCACTGCCTTTTACCTCTCATTGGTTTTTTCTTACAAACCTCACCATATTTGCCTTTTTCAATGAGACTCAGACAGATTAAACAGGAAAAAAGAAATACTAAATGAAAACCATGAAGGAGAAGAACTCAAAAGCTTAGGAAGCTATGACAACCAAACTCTGTGATTTGTTCTTTCTCTCTTACCTTCAATCCTTGGACATTCACTTTTATTATAGAAGAGTGAAATTTCCAAGGTTGAGACTTAGTTTAAGATTCACACTATCTTTTTCACTTTCACAGAGCTTGCAGCGGCTTCGTTAGTGAGGAGAGAGAAATTCAAATCTATTGCATGCAACTAATCCATTCTCTCTCATCTTTTTTCTTCAAGCTTCTTTAATCTTGACCATTGAGCTTTGCTTTGGCTCTAAATTTTGATTTGGACCATGGATCTTCTGCTTTTTAGTTTTGACTTTGATTTCTCCATGGTTGCTTGATTTGTGCTTGAGACTTTGTTGATTTCTTCTTGAATCCTTGGTGTAGTACAAATGAGGAAAGATGCTTTTTTATGTGTTTTGACCAAGACTAGCTTCTTGGTTGTAGTCCTTTTCTTCTTGCTTGGATTTGGAAATACTCCTTTTGTTCTTCAATTCCCAAAGCTACTGCACTTTTTTTTTCTTTCTTTCTTCCTTGAGGATGATGTAACCGAAGTGAAAGAGAAGAGAGACAAGAGAAGACTTTTGGCTTACGATGGAAGTTTCAATGAAATTAATTGAAATAAATTTGGGGTTCAAGTATCTGAGACTGGGAGTGGATAACCGTATGAGGCTTGTGGATTTTGGGCTCATTTTTTTATTTCCTCATATTTGGTTCATGGACTTGTGATTGAGCTTGTCTTAATTTTTATGGACCATAGTGTATGGGCTTGATTGTTAGTTCATTGGGCCATGTTTCCAAAATTATTTTCCTGCACACAAGCACAACATAATCATATAAATAATTTATAATTCTCTAATCATATTTATTTATCATTTTAAACAAATATTAGTTTTCCAAACTCAACACCAATAAATCTCCTTATATCCAATATATCCCAAATCTAAAAACAACCCTTCAACCAGAAAAATGTTGCCAGTCTCAACTTTAACCCCATCAATATTACTAACTAAACTTCCAATATACTTGATCCCACCTTATCCAATTCTCTCTAACCTACCCATGTGGTGATATACAAATGTAACGTGGGTTGACATCTATATAAAAAAGAAAAAACATCATTGATTTAGTTATGCAATCAGTGAAAGAAAATGAACTAATTCGCTAATAAACATGAAACCTAATAAGTATAGAATTAATAGAAACGATAATTCACCAAAATCAATTACTTTAACCCCAACATTATCACCGTCAAAGACTACTATGCTTGCACATTCAAGCATAAGGAGCAGTGGAAACAAAGGATAAAGAACATTGAAAACAAATGCATATGATGGTGAAACATATCTTGAAGAACGACGTCAACAAACAAAGAATGATGGGCTCACAGCGAAGCCAGTGGTTGTAGAGGCAAGCTTCGAACGGTGAAGACCAACGATGACGATTCCTCTCCCGTGTGCGAGCGACATTCTCTCCACGAATCTCTCTTTTTTTACTGACTTCACTCTTACTTAGATGAAAAAGTATTATGTTTTAACTTTACCATACTTAGGGTTTCAATTTGGGGCAATTAGAGTTTTAATTTGGGATCAATTAAATTAAAACAATTAATACATTCTCATTGGCTATGTTAGCCTGTCATTGTCCACATAAGAAATCTCTATTTGCCACATCACTTTTTTTCGTTAACCTTGAATGGAGCAGTTAATATTTGTGCATTTTTGTCAAAATTTTAAATTTTTAGGACATGTTTGTCGATAATAAAATTCAAGTGTATTTTTGTCAGTGACAAAATAATTCGGGTGCATCTTTTGTGGTTTATCCTAAAAAACTTCATCAAAAATTTCTCTATATATTATGAATTTAAATTTAATGCATTGTCATTGTAAAATAGTTTTACACATGCATCCAATTACGTAATACCATATTAACAAAAATAACTACTTTTTATATTGATCGTATGAATAATCATATAAAAAAATAGATGTAATTGTACGACTGTGTAAAATATTTTTTTAAACAAATATATTATATACGAAAGTAAGAAAAATCTCGCACGGTTGTCTTTGTTTTGCCCTCCTTTGGGTCAACATATGACCCTTTTTGGGTTTCCAAACGAACTCTAGCTCCAAATTACTACATTTTGGGCCAGTTAAGACCAAGAAAGGTTCAGGCTTAATCAATCACAATAAGAAACTATTTAGGGTCATACCCATAAAAGGAAAATGTAACAACATTGTTCTATTTTATACGAGAAAACAAAAAATTCTTTAAACACCAAAAATCCCACTTTATAAATAAATAAAAAGTATAGTTCCATTTCCAAATTCTAATTTCTTGGTACTACAAGGCTTGTTCAAGTGGTGTTGATGTTGGTCCTTGTAGAAGTGCATCAACGATTCGAGATGGGTATATCCCAGTTGTATATGAACCCATATAGTATGTGTAGGGTTAATGTTTAAATTCGTCCTTCAAAGATCACGCGATCTTTATTTTCGTCTTCGAATGATTTTTTTAATCAAATTAGTCTCTGAAAGATAAACTGTTAGTCAAATTAGTCCTTCCGTCAATTGGATGATGACGTGACACGCCACGTGGCAAGTCAGTAACACGTGGCACGCCACGTAACAGGTCAGTGACACGTGGCGTCACTTGACATATAAAAAAAAAATTTATTAGTCAAAATAATCCTTAAAAGTCCAGACGTAAGTCATTTTCATCCCTGAAATTTTAAAAATTAATCAAACTAGTCCTAATATAATTTTTTTATAATATTAAATTTATAATAGTTTTTATACTACTAATTTTAATATTATTTTTTAAACCTTAATAAATAAAATTCTCTTTACATAAAATAATAAAAATAATTAAATTTTTATAAAGTTATTTTGTCATTTGTATTTTAAAATTTTACATTTTTAAATTGTAATTTTTTATGTAAATTTTTTTTATTTAAATGAGTTTATCAAATTATTGTTGATTATATATTTAAAAATTTAATATTTTAAATTTTACTAAATAATATAATAATTATTTTAAATTTTAAATCTTTTAAATTTTTTAAAATTATAACTTTTATTATTATTTAATTTATATAGTAAAACTCAATAATTGAAAAACTGGTTTATGGAATCACTTTTTGAATCTTAATATTCTAATATAATTTTTTAAATATTTAATTTAAAACAAAAGGAATTTTATTTTAATACGAAGCATATCTATTTATATAATGTACTAGTGCGAAGTAGCCTGTGTTATGCATAGGTATAATATTTTCTATTTCATTTTATCTCATTGATTTGTGAAATTAAAAGAAAAATTATATAATCTATCTCAAACATATGAAACACACAAAAATTTATTATGATGTTTGCACGTATTACGCTTAAGAAACAATTCGTTTATAATAATAATAATAATAATAATAATAATAATTAACCAACAAATTTTTAATATTTTGTAAAATTTGGAATTGAAGCAAAATTTGTGGATCTTCTTGAATTTTGACTCTAAGTATCACTGCCATTACATCCTATATATAAGTAATATTGTAATGGGAAAAAAAAAGATGTAGTAGAAAAAAAATATTGGTATAACTTTGTTTAGGTTAACATACATAAATTTTAATTTTGAGCATATAACTTTGTTTAGGTTAATAAATACATACATTTTAATTTTGAGTATATATATATATATATTCTAGCAAAATGTAGTAATGTAAGAAAAATGTTTTAGAATAGAAAAGAATAAGAGAGATTTTGAGAAGAATTAAAAGAGAGAGATAATTTTATGAAGAAAAAATAAAAAAAATTATATAAGGACTAGTTTGACTAATTTTTAAAATTTGAGGGATGAAAATGACTTACGTTTGGACTTTTAAGGACTATTTTGACTAATAAAAAACTTTTTATATGTCAAGTGACACGTGGCATGCCACGTGTCACTGACCTGTCACGTGGCGTGCCATGTGTTACTGACCTGCCACGTGGCGTGTCACGTCATCATGCCACGTGGCACTTAACGTGACACGTCATCATCCAATTGACGGAAAGACTAATTTGACTAACAGTTTATCTTTCAGGGACTAATTTGATTAAAAAAAATCATTCGGAGACAAAAATAAAGATCGCGTGATCTTTTAGAGACGAATTTGAACATTAACCCAATATATGTAGTTATAAGAAAATAACAAAACACAACAATTCTTATATCTTATTGACTTCTTTTGAAGACGTTTTGGGGACCGACAGGGAGAAAAGAAGAGAGGAAAAACAACTTTGGCAAGTAAATGGTAAGAATTATACCTTTTTTTTTCAAATGGATATATTTAGGAATGTTCATGAAATATGTATATCTATACTGTTTATTTAAATTTGATCTAAAAATTGCGAATATTGATCCAATTTGATCCATATATACTAATAGAATCAGATTGCGAATTTTATGTAAATATCTACATATCTGTACAAATAAATAAATAAATAAGTAAATATTTTTTTATGTTTTATTTCAACTAATAATGATCATATATATTGTATTATTTTATTTTTATTATTTGAAAAAATATATTTAATAATATTTTAAGAGTAAACATATTTAAAAGAGTAGAAAAAAAGAATTTTATTTGATATTTTTTAATAAAAATAAGCTTTTTCAAATATTTTTACATTTTGCAAATATATTTGATATCCGATCCGACAAAAATGTGAATCTGATCGAATCGAATCCAAGTTTAAAAACTGCAGATATTGGATTCGATGATTTTTGTCATAAATTTCGATCCGATCCGATCCGTTCACATTCACTTCTAGATATATTTTTTGTTCCGGTTTTGCTAGGTAGACAACGATTTTTGTAAACAATAGGCTCTAAAATTGATCCAATAAAAAAAAAAAAATACTCCATCCCCAGATTACCTCCTAAACCTTAATATTAGGATAACCATATGCACACCTAGTGAATTGAACATCCAATCATTATTAACCGTGCATGAGTAAATCGAATAAAAAAAAATAACCATGCAATTAAAAATAATGAACATAATCATTTGCATACTTATTGAATTGAACATTCGATATATCTATTGTTCACATTATTTAATATTCTCATTGTCTATGTATACTTTTTCTTTTTATTTTTAAAGATTTTGAAAAATTCCAAAAATATTTTTAATATTTAATTTGATTTAATTTTATGTGTAACATTTGAAATAAATTTTAATTCTACTCTTTGCTTCGCATTTTTCTAGCCTTTTCCCCTTTTCCCTCTTTACACAGCGAATTTTCTATCTCCCTTTCATCTAGGGGTGGCAAAACGGGTCGAGCCCGTCGGGCCGATCCGCTAAACCCGCTAAAAAAGGCGGGTCGGGCTAGGAATTGGAGCCCGCCAAACCCGCACCGCCAAATTGGCGGGTTTTGGCGGGGCGGGGCAGGCCGGTCTGCCGGGCCGAATATTTTTTTTTCTTTTTTTTTTTAATTAAATAAAAGAGTGATTACTATTATAAAATTAATAATTATAGAATTTTTAAACACTTTTTTTTCATTTTTTGTTTTAATTCTTTTTTGAGTTATTAACTTTATTTATTTTATTTTACAATTTTGTATATATGCTCAAATTATGTGACTTATTTTTTAAAATAAAGATGATTCTATTGACAAATATTATTTTGAACAATTTTATTGAAGTTAAAAATTAAAAAAAAATAGTAAAAAAATTATATTATAATTTGACTATTTTTTATTTGTATTTGATTTTTTAACTATTATTTTTTGGTTAATTTTAATGAATTTTATTTTTCAAAAAAAAAAAAAAAAGAGTCAAGCGGGCTAGCCCGCCAACCCGCCAATCCGCCATAAAACGGGGCGGGCTAGCATTTTGAACCCATTTTAGTTGACGGGGCGGGCCGGTCCGCCCCGTTTATGTGGCGGGCCTAGGCGGGGCGGGGCGGGGCGGGGCGGGCCGGCCCGCTTTGCCACCCCTACTTGCATCACCGTGACAAATTCTGTTTCGCATCTAGGGATGGCAACATGTACCTTATCCGTGGGTACTCAATCCGCCCCACCTACTTGGTTAGGGTTGCCAGTCCGATTCGCAGCGGGTAGGATAGGGTACGGGTAGGGTTCTCGTGCGGGTCGGGTAGGGTGCGGGTTGTGTCTCAACCCTACTCGATCAAGCCGCACCCTATATATGTATATGTTATATACTTATATAAAAATATATTTTAAGTGGATGTTGAATCAAAAACCTTTCACTAAATACAAAAAATCCTTAGTCATTAAAAGAAGATCATTAATTGATAATTTAATATTTTTTTTACATAAAAGTCCATTCTATTTTAAATTATCATCAAGTTATATAATAATATTACATATTTTTTTGTAACTCACGAGTAGGATCGGATACCCGCAAGTTAAGAACAGATAGAGTTAGAATTGACTCTAAACCCTACTCTACCCTATCCATTGTCACCCCTATTCGCATTTCTCTAGCCTGCCGCCTTTTCTTAGCTTATGTAGCCTCAATTTCGCAATTTTCGTTTGTTGTTACTTCGCACTATTTAAGGATAGAATGAGTAGAGTAAAATTTAATTAACTTTACTTTAATTTTATTTATGAGTTTAAAATTCTTAATCTAACCTTATCTGATTCGACCCGCATAAAATAAATTTATTTTCACACAATATAATTCTTAATATCAAATAATATTTTATGTCGTATTATTTGCAAGTTGAATTATTAACTTAGGGACAGGAATAAAAAGAAAAAAGAATTTAGATTTAATTTTTTACTTATTTATCATATGTATATATTTTTATGAACATATACCATAGATATTAATTAAAAGTGCAGGTTGATTAGATAGGATTGATTGATTCGATACTTAAAATTTTTATCGCTGGAAGTCGGGTAGCCAACCCACTTCGATTGAAAACGAGTTGGATATCCGCAAGTGCAGGTCAGATTGCTAGTCCTAACATCACCATATCTCTCTCTTATCCTTCTCTTTCTCTGCTTTGTCCTGCCTTCGAGAAACTATTTTGATAAGCTTTTTTTTTTCCTTATGTATCATTGATTCTGTGTTGGTGATGATGGTGGCGGCGACCATGATTTAGAATTATGGTGACAAGGAAAGTTGGAGGTGAGAGGTAGTGACAGTTGAATGAGAGATGGTTTATTGGGGTTGGGGTAGCAATAGCGGTAGTGATGGTAGGAATTAGAATTATTGGGGTGATTTTAGGATTAGAGATGAGATTTAGAGTTAGAATCAGAGAAAAAAAACTTTTAAGAAGGAATTGATTAACCATTGATCTTTAAACATTATGATAGGAATATAGTTAAAATTTATTTTAAATATTAAGAAAAAAATTTAAACTAAATGTTAATAGTATTTTTTAAAACTCTTTAAAAGTTTTTAGAGAAAAGAAGTATGTTTTACTCCTTTAAATTTAACTGTTATGTACTCCAAAAGTAAATAAGTTTTAAAATGACATTATATTATGTATTTTCTAGAGAGAGGAAGAGAGAATATATATGACAAAATTGATAGAATGTTTGTGGAGAAAAATTAGTTTTATTTTCTTTTTCTATAAGAACTTATAACTATATGTTTAAGTACATTTAGCTTGCATATAAATTAAATATTTTGTTTCTAGTTGTTGCAAATATATCTTCTTGTCTAATTCAAATATATCTTTTGCAACTAACATGTCTTTCTGGTTTTGGAGTTACCTTAAAGATTGTCGTGCACTAATAATAATTTATTAGTAAAAATTTTTTAGGTTAGCAATCTTTAGTATTTTTAACAATTATTTAATCAATATAAATATTAAATTATTTTTAACAAATAAATTATATTAATTTATGTGTATAAATTTTAAAAAATATGAGTGTAAACTATATTGATTCATGTGCATGTGTGTAAATATAAATATAAATTATATGTTTTTTTTTTGTAAAATTCCTATAAATATGAGTGTAAATTATTATTAGACAAAGATCAAATTAAAAATAATAATATTTGCTTCATTTATTAGAGGCCACCATGGATTTAGATTAGACACAAGGGTAGATAACAAAGATCACTTTTTATACACGTACAACTTTTGATTCCGTGACCAATATTATTTTCTCGCTGTGATATTAATTAAATACATCAATCATGGGTGTGGAGGCTGGGTCTCCTTTTTCCTCGAAATTCCTACAAGCAAGGGAGTCTTCAAAATCTGTCTTCTTTTGCTCTTTCCCTCATCCCAAATTTTCCAATAATAATTCAATAATAATAATAAAATTACAAAGACAGTATAACATATTGATTTCTTATAGCGTATTATAACATTGTTCTTTTTATCATTTTTTAGATTTTAATCCATATAGTAGTGCTGCCACTTCTTCGCTAATGCTCACTCAGAAACATAATTTGATAATAACATTTGAAAGTGACATTCCCCACAAACAATCAGATAGATAGATAGTGACCTATGTTTTTGCCAAAATAATACAGCATGCCTTGATTTTCATGACTAAATAATTTCAAGGTTTGGGCATTATTTGCTCTCTCTCTAACACACGCTTGGTCCCTACCTGCTACTCTATTAAAAAGGGGCAAATATAATTAATTTATTAACTAATCAATTAATAATTAATAGGTAAGGCCTGCTTGATTCACTTTGAAAAGAAAAGGAAAGAAAAGAAAAGAGAGAGAATAATAGTAGCTAGTGCAGTGGTTGCTTTAATTTTATAATTTTAGCTTTTGGGTATGAAAGAGAACCCCTTCTCTAATGTTTGATTATGTTGCATGGCAATATCATAATTGGTTGATTAAAGCCCATAGTGGAGGTCAATTCCATGTCCATGAAGGACAAAGTGCTTGCCTCTTCATCCCCTAAGCGTGTTTCACAAATTATCATGGATATCAAACCCATTTACAAATAAAACTCTTCGTTCTTCATGCATTTCTTTTTAAATCAAGAAATATCTATAAAATTTTAATTTAAATTGGTTGAGTAATCAATTCATTGTTTGTTTGAATAAATGTCGAAAATTTAAATTTATCTTTTTATATGTAAAAATTTATTGGATAACAACAAATTTTTAAATAAAGTTCAAATTTGCAGTATATTAGTCATTAATTTGTCAACATATTAGAATAGTAATTACCTCAATTCTTTAATTATTATTAGTGATCTTAATTCTCAAGTTTGGGTACTACAAATAGGGAAAAAAAAAACTTTCTTTGTTAACCTATTATCTTTATAAGACTTTAATTGAGTAAAATTAAATTAATCAAATTTCTAAAAATAAGACTAAAACATTTAAAAAAAAACTATTAATTTTATTAGATATATAATTAGAAAAATTTTGGTGGACAGTAACTTTTAGCATTTTTTATTATTATTTGAGAAGTATAAATATTAAATTGTCTTTAACAAATAAATTATATTAATTTTTGTGTGCAAATTCTAAAAAATATAAGTACAAATTTTATTAATTTATGTATATAAATTCTGATAAATATATATAAATATAAATTATATGTTTCTTGTATGCAAAACCTTTATAAATAAATATGAGTATAAATTATTATTAGTCAAGTACTATAAAAAAAATGATAATATTCATAGGCCATGTAACATTATTCATTTAACTATTCATAAAATTTATTTATCAATTTAAACTTTAGCAATAATTTATTTCATGATATAATATCAAAACTTTAATTAGAATCATCTTTCCTTCCTTTCTTTCCCTCGAAATTCTTTTATTTTCATCAATAAAAAATGGTTAACCTCTACCAGAGAAATTCGAAGACAACAACTTCACTACATGGCAGCACTCAGCTCTAATATTGCTCATAATCTCTTCAATTTTTTTTTTTTTTTGGTTTTGGCCTAATTTTTATTATATAAAATGCCAGGTTAGAAAGGATTTGCTTCTCCAAAGAATAGATGCGTTTCACTTTGACCAACTTTATGTTCCGAAATCCTTGCCCAAGAGACTAATTATAGTTTTTAAAAAATTTTGCTAAAAAACCTTTAATGTTTTCTGCTACTTGTAAATACCAATACTGCATTTCTCTTGAGGGGTAAGAGGCTTGGCCATGCTGCCTCCAAGATTGTTAAAATTGTAACATGTTCTATGCCCTGTATTATGTGAATTGCTTGTGAAATTAAATCTGTCTTTCTAAAAAAATGCATCAATCGTCATGCTCAAATTCCACCGTTTTGTCGATGCTTTTACAAGATACTCTAGTGTTTCCTTTTGTTATTAGTAAACAAGTCTTGAGCCTTCTCAATTTTTCAACAATAAGGCCTTCCCGCTGGTTGAGAATTTCACATGCTGTAAAGCTAAAACACATTAGAATAATACGATGTAAGAGCTTTTATGATTAAAAAAAAAAAAAATTAGAATTTAATTTTTATTAAATTTCAAATAAAAAATTTAACATAAGAAGATAAATAAAAAATATCATAAAATTATTTCTACTAAAAGTTTAAACTAATACAAAAAGTATATAAATAGTTATATTTCTAATACACAATTATAAATAAGAGTCTCTTTTGGATTTGTTTTTGCATAGGTTTTTTTTCTTTTATTTGCATGTTATAACTATTTATGTGTATTTTGCTATCAGTTTAAACTTTTAAAAGAAGTGGTTTTATAATATGATACTAGAGTTTTTATGACTGGAAGTTTTAGAATTTAATCCTTGTTATCCTCAAATTAAAAAAAAAAAGTACAAAACAAATAAAAAGAAAAAAAGAAACATATGCAAAAATTCAAGGAGACTAAAAAAACCTCTTACTTGAAATGACATGTTAGAGATACAATTATTCATGTATTTTCTTCTATCAGTTTAAATTTTTAAAAAAAGTAATTTGATGATATAATATCAACTTTTATGATAAAAAAAAATTTAGAATTTGATCTTTGTTATTCTCAAAAGAAAAAAAATAATATAAGACAAATAAAATAAAATAAAATACCTATATAAAAATTTAAATAAATCCATCAAAAAGACTTTCCCTTGAGAGAACAAGTTAAAAATATAACTATTTATGTGTTATTTTAATTACCTTAAACTTTTAAAAAAATAATTTCATAAAAAAATAATTTATGTAAAATTCATGCAAACTCCTAAAAAAAGACTTTTGTATAAAGAATATATCAAATATATAATTATTCATGATAACTTCAATTTTACCTCTATCAATTTAAAACTTTTAAAATAAATAATTTGATGACAAATCTGACTGCAATATTTAATTATTTATATTAAATTTAGTGGAGTAGGGGCACCCTATCCGGTTGTGAACATATATTGGGGATTTAATATTTTTGCAAGTAAATGCGCTTAACTTTCTCTTGATGATATTTCTAAAATGACACATTGCAAGACTTTGCATCCAATATGTGATAGCTACTTCATTTTAATAAATTGATTATCTTCTATATAAAATTAAACTGTGTTCTTCTTTTTGATGTTTTTCTTTTCATTTTTGACCAAAAAGTTAGCAATGATAAAGAGAGCCCACAGCACTCATCGACCACTAAGCATCAACAGTACAAAGCGTGATTAATTCATGATAATATATCCAATCAGTGTATGTAGAGTTGAAATCTTATGATGTTGATGATGATATATATACACTTCTTTAAGCGAAATAATTTGAGTTCATACACGACAGTAGTAGACATATAGATTCCTGTTATATGATTGCATAAAAAAATGCTAAGATATGTATAATATATATTGTTTTGTATAGTATAGTATTTAGTCATTTAGACCTTAAATTAATGTTTTAAGGTATAAATAAAGTACTTAAATTAATGTTTTGTATAGTAGTATTTGGCTCACATTAGTTTTCGACATTGTTTTGATCACCGAAAATTTTCGACGAGAAACAAAATTTTTAGTCAACAACTAACAAATTTTATTAATTTTTTTATTTAATGCATCTTACAATAAATAAATATTAAATAAAATAAATTCAGACCATTTTAAACTATTTTTTTTGTTTTTAATATTATCATTTTATCACATATAATCATTAAAGAATCTAGTATGATAGACATCAGTCTATCTCAACAAATTATTAATAATTTTATAACAGAAATATAATTAAAAATTAACATAAGTCACAAATATTAAGTTAAAAAATTAAAATTTTGAGGACCAAATTAAAGTACGAGTATAATATTAAAGACTAATCTAAATATTAACTCTTATCTTTTCTTCCAAAAGAATCACCTTTCCATTTCAAATTATATATGGTATAGTCCTTCTATTAAATTTCGTTCTTAACGATGATAATTTTTAATATAATTTTTGATTATTTGTTGGCTAATTGATTCTCAATTAGCTATCTAGTGGAACTAAATAGTTATTATAATCTATAAAAATTTAAAAAATTAACTACAATTTAAGTCAATTCAAATCAATTTTTTATATTTTTAATTTTAAAATTTAAAAAATTAAAATAATAAAAAAATATTTTCTTTTATAAAAGACCTTTTATTTTTTATCTAATTGGGTCTAATTGACTATTTTCCTAACTAATTCCTTAGCCGAACCGATTATGATATCATTGCCTTGGAATTTATTGAAACATAGTTTCAAATGTGTTGATGAACATAAACATATTTATCAATTAAAAATAATTGACATATAGTCGATAAGCTAATAGGAAACAGACTTGAATGTTATAAAGATTTGGACTCAATTTTTACTGCTGATACAATACAAGGAGTACTTTGGCGGATGATTTGAAATTAACTTTCATGAAAATTTTTTTTTTTTTTTTTTGCAGAAAATTCCACTCCCCTTTTTCTGCGAGATGCTAAAATGACATTTTCCTCTCTTCTATTTTATAAATGTATATTTTTCTCCCTTCTAATTTTTAAAAAATTTCCTATTTAATCAATTTTAAATTTTTTGTGTCAACTAATATTAACTTTATCCATTTTTTAAGAAAAAAAAATTATTTTTTAAAAAAATACCCATTAACAAAAATTTTATTTTTTATCATTAAATTTTTCTTACTAAAATACCCTTTTAATAAATTATTTTTTTATTGATTAAATTGTATTTTTATTAAAATACTTTTAAAAAAATTAATAATTAAATTATTTTTTCTAAGATACCACCCTTCAATAATTTTTTAATTATTAAATTATGATTTTACTAAAATTTTATTAAAAAATTATTTTTATATTTTATTATTAATTTTTTATATCAATATATATTATTTTAACGTTAAATAAAAAAATCTTACCATTGTTAATATATAAAATAATTAATATATATTGATATTGAAAAATAATCTTATTAAAATTTTTTATTTAATGTTAAAATAATATATATAGATATTGAAAAATTAATAGTAAAATATAAAAAAATTGTTAACAAAAATTTTGGTAAAATTATAATTTAATAATTAAAAAATTATTGAAGAGTATTTTAGAAAAAATTATATAATTATTAAATTTTTTAAAAAATACAATTTAATCAATAAAAGAATAATTTATTAAAGGATATTTTAGTAAGCAAAATTTAATAATAAAAAATAAAATTTTTATTAATGGGTATTTTTTTAAAAATAATTTATTTTTTTTTAAATAAATAAAGTTAACATTAGTTCACACAAAAAGTTTAAAATGGATTAAAAAATAGGTTTTTTAAGAGTTAGAAGGGAGGGGAATGTACATTTATAAAATAGAGGGGAAGGGAGTGTTATTTTAGCATCTCGCAGGGGAGGGAAGTGTAATTTTCCCATTATTCTATTATATATTATTAATTTTATAATTAAAATATGTCACATATTATTTTTTATTACAATTAAAATTAATTTTTTTAAATTAAAATTTTTTTCTTGCCTCCCTACTAATTTTTCAACTAAAATATGCCATATGTCATTTTTTCATTACAAATAAAATCAAATCTTTCATTTTAAAATTAAAGAATTTTTTCCTTCTTCATCTCCTTTTATCTATCTCTTTTATTTTCTTTTATATATCATTATTAATGACTAATTATAAATTTAACAATTAAAATGTGCAACATAATATTTTTTAATTGTATTAAAATTAAAATTAAAATATTAAAATTGAAATATAGCTATATTATATGTTATATTATATATTACTATCTAATTTAATAACAAAATGTGTCACATGAAACTCTTATTAAACTTGAGAGAAAATATTTTCCTCCAAAATTAATAAACTCTCGTCCTAAACTCTCTCATCTATCACTCTCTCTCTTTTTCTATTTCTCTCTAACTTTCTCACTCTATATATAATTTATTATATATTTATATATTATTATCTAATTTAACTAGTGTATAAATCCGTGCTTAGCACGGAAAAATTTATAAAACTAAAAAAAAAATTATATGCTTCGATATTTAAAATAAAAATATAAAATAATTATTATTTTAAAAAATTTATAAAATTACTATCAAAATTAAAGTTTAACTTAAAAAAAGGGAGTAATAATTATTTTATATTTTTTAAAGTAAAATAATTATACACTGATACAAAATTTAAAATAAAAATAAAATATTTACATTAGAATACTATTTTTTCAAAGACTTCTTTATAAATAACATTGATGGTTGAATTTGCAGACATTCCTACGTAATTCATAAGTAAAACTTTTAAACCTCTCTTACTCTTAACTCTTGAAAGTGCCACATATAGTTGGCCATGTGTAAAAACTGGTCTGGGCAAATACAATCCAACATGAGATAAAGTTTGTCCCTGAGACTTATTAATTGACATGGCAAACGATACTATTATGGAAAACTGTCTTCGTTGGAATCTAACTGGGACGGTTTCATTTGTTGGTACCATATTCATTCTTGAAATCAAAGCAATATGACCAACATTGTTACCCGATAAGACTTCACATTCTATGACATGATTTTCAAGCTTCCTAACTTGTAGCCTTGTACCATTACAAAGACCACTGGATTGGTCAATATTCCTCAGTAACATCACCGGAACACCAACCTTGAGTATTAATTTATGTGGAGGCAAACCAGAGCAATTTATGCTATTCAGTAATTCAGGACCATAGAGATCTAGTTGACTCTCCATATTCCCTTCATCCATACAAATAGAATTCGAAATAAGATATAATTTTTCTCCTCCAGGAATGATAGCCATCAGATGGTTGTTGACCTATTCAACGATGTCTAGTGTGGAAAGCAGTATAGTTCTTGCTTTGAAAAAATTCTTTGAGGACATGTTTTCCAAAATATTTGGATAAGAAAAATGAATTAACTCATCAAATGCCTGGTCCGAAGAAGGAATAACAATATCTCCTGGAAGACATATCTCAGATTCACCATCCATATTGTCACCTATTAGACCATCACCAACTTTCAATAACCACTCACCAAATTGCTCTGTCTCATCTTGATCTGAAGCAGTCATCCCTACAGAGAGTCTCATATTTTTTGTTAGTTTGACCACCTGACAAAACTTCCAAAGGTAAGACGAATTCACGGTTGAATGAACGATATCTTGTCTCGATTCTCGTGGAATGACAGGAAGAATTTGTCTAAAGTCTCCACCTAGTACAACCACTTTTCCTCCAAAGGACAAATCTTTGCTATATGTTGGAGAACACCTCATGATATCACCCAAGCATTTATTAAGTGCTTCATAGCAGTACTTACTAACCATTGGAGTCTCATCCCAAATTATAAGTTTGGCTTTCAACAGCAACATTGCTTGAGGGGAACCAGGTTTGATGTTACATACAGAATCTCCTCAGTTATATTCAGCGGTATTTTGAACCTTGAGTGTGCCGTTATTCTATTGGGAAGAAGTAAAGATGCAATACCACTCAAAGCAATGTTTAACACTATATCACCCCTTGAGCGAATTTCAGCAGACATAAGGTTCCAGAGAAATATTTTTTCAGTACCTCTATGACCATACACAAAGAAAAAACCCCTTCATCACAATACATAGTTGTAATAATTTTATTGAATGCATATCTCTACTCAAGTGTTGCGATGGCTAACATGTTTGAGGCATTTTTCTTTAAATCATCCCTGTTAAAGTTTAGCTCTTCCCTTATAACTCTTTCGGTTAACAAAAAATTATCAACTTCAGTTGCTAAAGGCATATGAGGATAGTCTTTTAAGGTTGTACCATAGAAATGTAAGATCTTGTCTATATCTATTAAGCACAACTGCTTAATCTCATCATCTGACATTGTTAACTCTGCATATTATACGATACTGTAAAAATTCAGTCAAACTAAAAATGATTAATAAAAAAGAACTTTTATCATTGTAATTAATAGAAACTCACCGCTCATGTTCATCACGGCTCTCTGTCGATACAAAATATCATCTGAGAGTTTATGCCAACATCTATCCCAGATGTATTCTGGTCTTGAGATATTGTTGGATGTTAATAGAATGACAAATAACCTCCTAACATATGATCCTGAGGCCCATGAGCTTGCTTCCTTAATTGCATCAATGAATTCTTTGTCATCTTGCAAGAGTCCAAGGGCGAAGCATGCATCTCTATACGTAGCATAAATTGTTCCTCCTACTATTCTTATATCTCAAAATTTCATACATCCTCTTTGAGTATTCAAGAGAAGTCGTTGGTAATATTCTTCGGTATTTTCTGCAAAAAACTTGGTTAAAATCCCACTTTTAAGTTGTTAAATGGATTAAGCTACGCTATTTTAATTATTATGTAGCTTCACATCCGCATAAGAATAATTTTTTTAAAAAAGATAGAAAAATAAAAAATTGTATAATCTACAGATTATAACTGTTGAAAGTTATTTGAACATTTATTTTCTAGTGTAGATAAATCGAATAAAATGGACGTGTGGTATAGGCTGTTAAGATTTTAAATTTAAATCATTAAATAAGTAAGTTCAAAATTGAATATAAACTCGTCATTACCTGCAGGTACATGAGTCAACCTTCCAATTGCGAAGCCTTTTTTTCGAGGAAACCACTTTGAAGAATCGTCCTTCCAAACAAACTTGGTTGGAAACTCAACATAAGTCAGACTTCGAGTATAGGGATATGACATGTTCGCTGTCATCCATCCCAAAAACATAGACTTATGAGATATTGCTCTTTCGACGATATCATTCACATTAGAAGTTTCACCATAGATCACAGGTTGCTCATCCTCCAAATGGAATGGAAGTCTAATCACAAATGGTTCTTTCTCTTAGATTTCGTATCCAAATAGACGCCAGACTGCCTCACATGCCGAAATGTACCTACAATAGTAGTAATTCCTAATTTCGTCAACAATTTGTGTGGCTTCTGACGGATCACCGTCATTGTATATAGTAACTGTTACGCGGTCATTACCCTTGTGTACATACTTAAACAGATACTTAATAGAACTTGTTTAGCATGTGTATTCCACATTTATGTGGCACCCGAACTTGAGCAACAATTCTGGATTATACGGAACAATGAACTTATTGTCTAGTACACATTCCCTTTTCTTCACTGTTCGATCGTTATCAGTACGCCTATATTTGGGAAATCCGGCCTCATCAATGAGTGTTCGCTGTCTAAACTCTTTAGGATAGAACTTTGAACATGATCCATTCTTCATGCAAGGTGAATTCTTGTTGTACGGACCACATGGACTATGTACCATGTAATTTTGAATAGCTCCATGTAGATTTGGCATTTCATTTTCATCAGGAATCTCAGTTGTTATATGTTTGTCTATGTCATCTGGTGTTTCTTGCCTCCCTACTAATTTTTCAACCAAAATATGCCACATGTCATTTCCTCATTACAAATAAAATCAAATCTTTCATTCTAAAATTAAAGAGTTTTTTCCTTCTTCATCTCCTTTTATCTATCTCTCTCATTTTCTTTTATATATCATTATTAATGACTAATTATAAATTTAACAATTAAAATGTGCAACATAATATTTTTAATTGTATTAAAATTAAAATTAAAATTAAAATATTAAAATTGAAATATAGCTATATTGTATGTTATATTATATATTACTATCTAATTTAATAACAAAATGTGTCACATGAGACTCTTATTAAACTTGAGAGAAAATATTTCCCTCCAAAATTAATAAACTCTCGTCCTAAATTCTCTCATCTCTCTCTCTTTCTATTTCTCTCTAACCTTCTCACTCTATATATAATTTATTATATATTTATATATTATTATCTAATTTAATAACTAAATGTGTCACATGATATTCTCTTATTAAAATTGAGAGGAAATATTTTCCTCCAAAATTAATAAACTCCCTTCCTAAATTCTCTCATATATCTCTCTCCCTTTTTCTCTATTCTTCCCACTCTATATATAATTGGTAATTTATATTTTATATTAGTAATTTGACAAATCAAAATGTGTCATATAAAATTTTTACTTTCAAAATTAACAAACTCCCTATCTCAGTCTTCATCTTTATCTTTCTTTTTCTTTTCTCTCATCTTCTATTTTTTCTATCTTTTTGTTCTATAAAAAATAATATAATTCAAATACAAAATTATTATTATTATTATTATTATTATTATTATATATATATATATATTTTTTTTTTAAATTTTTTATTTAGTTTTAAATTTTTACTGCTTATCTTTTTTATCTATATTTTTATTTTTCTTCTTTCAAATATTTATTAAATATAATTTGAAGAGAATACTAATGTTATAATTAAAAGTTAAAATCAAGATTCAATTATTTAAGAAAAATTGATTTTGAATTAATTTTATAACTATCAATATAATTTTTTTATGCTAATATCTAATTATATTTTTATATACACAAAGAGAAAAAATATTATTTTTAAATAGCAAACATTAAAATTAATTATTTTTATTTGTGCAATAAAGTTAACACCTAATCAAAAGTATACAAGTTAAATCGTTTCAAATTTTAGATAACGAATATTAAAATTAATTATTAGTAATAAATTAAACTCTTTCACATAAAAATAATAATTAAAAATTTTATTATTTAATTTTTTATCTACAGAGATACTGATCTTCTTAGTCGACAGGGATTTTATTCCTACGATTTTTTTTAAAAATAGTTTGATTCTATAAATCTTTTGTCCATAATCTATAATATCAAAATAAAATCGACATAATTTTAAAAGATTTATATTTTCATAATATAATTACTAATAAAAATACTACTATGTCATAATTTTAGCAGAATGCATCAAACTTACCAAAACTTTGCGAATCATGAAAACAAAAAAATAACTCGTGACACCCAAATTTTGTCCCCCACATACATATGAGAATTGAACCCTAACCCCTGAATTTACGATTTTATTACTATTTTGTCTTGAAATTATACACTTTAAAAACTTTAAAATTTAAACTAATATTAGATCAGATCAGGTATAATAAATAATATACCATACACATGATCTGATCTTTAATAAAATTGGACTATACAAAACTATATTACTAATCCGGCGGTGTCACAAAAATAGACTTCATCATAACATGAAAATATATAATATCAGAATTATTTTTGACATTGATCTATATATATAGTGCCCAACAATATATGCGGTCGTTAATTAGTTGTTGTGACGAGATCTCGAACTTGGAATTTATTGGAACACACTTTCAATAATATGCTACTAGCATCATCATATATACTACTCATCAAACTCAAATCTTGTCCCCTCAGATGAAAACCCTAATCCTCAAATTCGGGTTTTATTAAAATATAAAGAATCAATTCAGTCTTACACACCAAACTCATAATGACAGCATATACAACTGAAAAGAAAAATAAAATAAAATATTTTCGCACAGCAACCTGATGCTCCTCTAACCTAAGGTAATCTTTGATATAGTATTCATGTTTATCTTGCTATGTTTGGTTGATTTCAAAGCTGCTTCACTTTTTTGTTAAGAGAATATGGTGACAATGAATTACCCAGTTCACAGTGCACTCTTTATTGAACTGTAACATTAACTCAAATAATGTGTTTGGAGGAGGAAATGCTTTTTTAAGGGTATTTTAATTGATTTTTTTTTATAAATTTCAAATATTTTTATAGAGCATTTTATATAATTGAAAATAAAGAAAAGAAAAGAAAAGAAAAGAAAAGAATTTATAATTAAACTTGTTATTAGATAAATTAAGGGATCTAGCTTAAAAACTAATTTGAAAAGTAAGCGATGCCTTTTATTTATAAGAACTTGGAGTAGTGCGAGAGTAACTTAATAATAATTTTGTATTTGTATTTTGATATCATATTAAAAATTAGGAAAAGTCTAGGTGGCAGCAACTTTGTTAAATTCTAACCCGTATGTAACCAGCAAAAAAAAGTGAACCATTGGATGAAATCTCACACCAATCTCACACAATTAAAACCGTCATTGATGGCTATTTGATGGCTACAAATCACAAAGTTGCTGACCCTCTAGCATTCCTCTAAAAATTAAGTAGATATAATTTCAAAAATAAATTTAAAAGGTAAGCCATGCCTCTTATATTTATAAGAATTATCCAATTTTATTTTCTGTTATTGTATATACAGATAAGATATATATTTTTAAATGAGGAGTGCTAGGGAGTCAATAAGTTTTGTGATTTGTAGTTATTATTGATGTTTTTAATGGTGTGAGATTTCATCCAATAGTTTGAAATTATTCATTTTAAGTACTGACCAAATTTTGATAAAAGTGATGGCCCATAAACTTTCTTTTTTTAAATTACATGTATTTAAGTTTCAAAAATTTAATTAAATAACATTTTAAATTTTTTAAAATTTAAAAATAGTGTCGAAATACACGCTAATACAAATTAAAGCATAGCGGTAATTGAGATGTTTCCATGCAAGTTTGCTAGTTCATATTCTTATCATGAAACACATACATACATAATGTTGCAATCATGCATTATAAAGAAACTGCGCATATCTCTGGAAAAAGGTGAAGTACAAATTGCAAATCCATTAAAAGAATATTCATGTCAAAGTGCTGTTTTTTCGTGTGTCCGTAAAGTTGGTTTTGCTAAAATGCAATATACATAAGATCTTGCAGCACCATCATGCCATTTGTACAGCAAATTATCAATTTTATTTTATTAAAATAATAAAATAATGAGACAGCAGATCATATATATTTAAAGAAACGAATTATTGTTATTTGCTTAATATTAAAAGAAAGCCACATTCCCCAGCTTTTGATAATTAATCACATACAAGCATGTGGGTTTCTGTAATGGAATCCTGGCCCAGATCTAAATCTGTTCTACTTTCCTATGCTAAATCATCTACTAATAATCGTTTGTAAATTTGAAATTTTGCACTTCAAAAGATTACCTTTCTAGTAATTAGAGCTTAACTTATAGTTAACATAGACGTGCACCAATTTTTAGGCACTATGTTAAATCATTTTTAATATATTCTTTTTTTTTTTTACGGTTGATAACTTGTTTTAATATATCGGAGCAACGTAAAAACCGAAAATTAATTTTATTATGGAACCAATATTGGTGCTGGACGGCATTATGGAGAGGAGGAGAGCTTTATATTCGTATGGTGTCAGTTTACATGCAAATCGGATTGAGGGACTTACCAAAGCAAAATCGGACTGTGCGAGAACTGCAGCAAAAAATTCAGAGGGTCCGTTTTGATTTAAAAAAGTAAAAAAAAAAGAAAAATCTGAAAATGGAGAGTCCGTTTTCTTTTAAGGAAAAAAAAAAAATCTAAAAACGGAGGGTCCGTTTTTTTTAAGGAAAAAATTAAAAAAACAAAAATCTGAAAACGGAGGGTCTGATTTGATTTCAAATATAAAAAAAAAATAAAAACTAATCGGATGATCCGATTTGTGGTCAATAAATTTTTTAACAAAGAACTTGGACGGTCCGATTTCTCGCTGTCCCATACCTGTGTCTAACATATATATACACCATAACCAAACACAACTCACACACTCCTCCAATATAAAAAAAAAAATTAGCCCGTAAAAACTAAGTTTAAGAAAAATACTAAATATCAAAATATTTAAATATGAATTTAGGTAATTTATTTTCTAAGAACACAGTTAAAGTTATTATTAGTAAAAATTTTAAAACTTTTCACTTTAATAAATAAACAATAAATACATTAATTAAAAATTTAAATTTTGTATTTTTTATATTAATTTTTTTAATTAATAATCTTAAAATGTGTTTTTAAGAGATAAGTAAAGTTAACTAAATCCTTTAAATATATATAGTCTCAAAACAAATTAAATATTATTATAATGTACATGTCTTGACATTAGGAAAATAATTTTCTTTTTGTATAGTCAAATTACATAAAATACGTCCTAAAATAACATGGTTTAATTTCCCTTTAGGAGTAGTATTTTTTGTCAAAGAGGACAAAGAAAGAAACATACATACCCTTGGTGACAACAATTTGCTTTTTCCAAAACTGTTAATACAAATGGCAATGTATGTATATATGTTTGATTGTTTTCATCACTAACTGTGTCAAAGGGGCGTCCAATGTGGACTTTGAATAGGAATCTCACAAAAACAAAACATATATTATGTAGGATTATATAATAATAATAATAATAACCAAATTGAATTGATCAAATGATTAGTTTATTAATATATTTAAATAAATATCAAAAGTTTAAAATTCGTCTTTTGTATGCAATAACTCATTAGTCAATAATAAATTCTTAAATAAAATTATAATCTACAACAAATTATTTTTTAACATGTCTAATTAAAATATACACTAAGAAACAAACAATAAAAATAATAATAAGGGACTTATAGCTAGCTTGCATTGAAAGTTGAAGCCATTGGGGTATGTGTGTGTTGGAGAGGGGAGAGAGAATATTCTATGGCCACCAAAGTTCAACAGCTAAACTCCAAAAGTTTGCATTAAACAAAGTTAGAAAGGGAAAACATAATTAGATTATGATTAAGTGATTAGCTAATTTTGCAGGGAAAAGTCAGCTCACAAGGAGACGACTATCTCAAACTTCCAAAAATTCACTGCCTTTGTCAGCTCGCTGTCTTTTAACATATTCTCTCTTTTAAATATTTAATCTTAATTATTATTTATTTTTTGCTCTAAACTAATCTCCATTAATTAATTAATTCATTAATTAACATATTTCTTGGATTAGCCAATGTAAGTGAGTCTCTTTTTTAACAACCTAATAGAATCTATAGCGTTGAGGTTAAGCAAACTTTTTCACTTCTTTTTCTCCTTTTTCTATTTTTTTAAATATCTTTTCAGTTTGGTGCGTGAATGATGGTGGGGAAGATTCTGCCTTCATTCTTTGATCAATACAATAGTATATGCCTCATACAATAATTGATAATACATATATAATTAGTAAGAAAACAATTTATTTTTCGCTGTTTAATTTGATCATCATCATCAAATTGGTATAGATCATGCATATTCCTTGAATAACCCACTGTTTAATTTTTTTTTATCGAAATTAAATCTTTAAAAAGAAAAAGGAGTATCTACATAGAGGGTTTTGTAAAAGTTATAAAAAGTAAACATATTAACTAACCAAAAACTACATAAAGGTAATTAACAAATTAAAGTTCACATTTATATATATATATATATATTATGTCTAGCTACCACTAAAAAATTGACCATCCAATTAGGGTCTTCTTCACAGATCAGACCTTCAACTTGTGCTAGTTAGGAGGGAAATCAAAAGTTTAATTTGTTTTGTTTGACTGCTGCTAGTTGCATCACAATACTCATCACCAAGATGTGATATCTTATTATTAATAGCTAATAATATACGCATAATTAACGCGAATTAATAAAATACATAAGAACAAGAAACAACAGTTAGTTTGATATGTACATATATATAAAATTAAAATCCAAGTGGGCTTGAATCCAGTCAATATGAGAACATATGGTCTTGTTTTCATTAGGACGATTATTCCCTTTTCTATGTATTTTGGTCGTTTCCTTTGGATTTTACCTTCCTTCAAAGTTTGTTGAATGTGTGGACACACGTGCTAGCTATATTAATTATACCCATTATTATTAATTATTTGATCTTAATAATTTGAATGAATTAAATGATAGAAGATTATTGATTATATATATAGGGCATGCAATAATAACAATCTAGTAACATTTTTGTCATGTATGGATGTTGTTTGGGAAATGACCTGCACTTTCACTTTGACTATGTCCAAAAGACAAAGAAAGGGTTTGCTTTTCGTGGAAAATGAAGATTAATAAAGAACTTGCTTGCCTGCATATAATACATATGTGATAGTCACACTCACAGTCTCACACTCACACACACATGCATACACAAATGATTTTCACTTTTGACAGAAACAGCGTTTTTCTTTATTTTGATTTAGATGGCTGCTTGCTTTGGTAGCTGGTAGCTCCAGTGATTCAAGTTGAAAAAAAATAGAGTAAAATATTATTTTACTTCTTATTGTTTGTATTATAATTTGGTTACTACTTACTAATATTTTATGATATTTATAATTTAGTGTTTAATTTTTATTTAATTTATTTTTTATGATAAATTGTGAATATTTAATAACTATTTTTTTATATTTTAAAATTAAATATTAATTTGTAATCTTTTTAATAAATTAGGTAAATATTTTTAGGCACCATAGTAATAATTATCTATTTTAAATGTCTTATTTTAATTTTAAAAGTTTTTAAATATACTATTTTAATTCTAAAAAAAATTTAAACAAGTTCAATATTATTTCACCCTTAAATTTGATACAAATAATTTACATATTGAAGAGTTAATAGTATTTAATTTCAGTATGTAAGTAAAATCGATCTACCAATAATCACCCATATAAATTTTTCATTTGATTTTAGAATGTTGATGATTGATTATTAGAATTTGAAGTTTTGTACAAGAAAAAAATCAAAGAAAAGAAGTATTACAAGAAGATTTGAATTATGTTTTTTTAATACATAAAAAAATATATGACTTAATTAGTAATGTTATTAACATTCATTCGTTCCGTTAATTATTTGTGTCAAATATAATGATAGAATAACATTAAATTAGTTAAAATACTTTGGAACAAAAATAAAATATTTAAATATTAAAATTTAAATTAAAATCGGACTCAAATATTAAAAATTAAAATAGTATTTTATCCAAAAAAATAATAATCTATCTAGCTAGATGAAGGACCAGTATTATTTTCATGTTTCTATAGCAACTTGCTAGCTAGCTAGGTAGCTATACCTATGCACAAAATGCAACAAATTTTCTTTAATTTTCTGAAAGAGAATTATGTATTATATTACTACTGCTCTGCAGGATAACCATGTAATAAAAATTTAGGCTAAATTCTATAGTGCTTTTAATTTGATCTCTAATTTTTATTTGATTTATTTTTTATAATATTTTTATATTTTAAATTAAATATTAATTATTTAACTTTTTATTAATTAAAAATGAACTTTTAAATATCATAATAAATATCTTTTATATATTTAAAAAAGCAACTGCTCATGTATATAAAATTATTGAGAAAGTATGAGGAGCCAATGAAATATTTGTACAAGATGTACAATGAAGGTTTAGGGAGTATTAGATATATAATCATTAGTGTTACTTTTTTCCATCAGCTGAAACTTTTGGAATGAGTGGTATCATGACATGGTATTAGATTTGGGAAGATGTTTATTATCCGTAGTACTCGGATGGTTATTCTATATAGCATGAGGGATATTCATTTTGTAATTCATATAGCCTATTGTACACATTGTACAAATAAATCATTGTCTCCTTAACGGGACTCAAAATTATTTTCATACGAAAATAGTTTGATATTTTTTATTAAATTATTATTTTCACGTGAATAACCACAATTTGAAATCATATATGATGGGGTTGAGCTAGGCTAATCCTTGTAACATTTAGATAATTAATTAGAAAGAAATTGAGATTATTATGAAGGAAAAAGGTGATTGAAGGAGGGAAAAATGAGAGAAGGAAAAAGCAAAGAAATAATGGGATAATGATTCGAAATGAGGATTTAACTTTCCTCTGAGAGCTCATGATATGTGTCATGATACACCTTTAATTAATTTGGTTCTTCACTGTACATAGCCTCTTTAATTAGCTAGCTAGGTAGCTTTTCACCGCCTCCCATAGCATCTTAATATTTTATTCCACCTAAAAAGTAGATAATCAAATTCACTGTAACATCCATACATACATTATACATACAGATCCACATCTACCACCATATATTATCACCATCCTCTTCTTTAGGGTTACCTACCTATATCTTCGTATTCTCTTTGCTTTTTCTCCTATTCTCTTATATTTTCTCTATCTCTTCATAAGTCAAACTTGGAATTAAAACCATGGATGATGGAGAAGTTTCAAATGGTGCTTTCCCTCTTCATCACAACAACCAAACTCATGATCCAACTTCTAACAATCCTCCACCTTTGAAAAGGAAGAGAAACCTACCTGGAAACCCAGGTATTAATCTTTTTTCTCTCTCTTTTTTTCTTTTTCAATCATCGTCATGACGAGTATTTTATGATTATTGCATACAGATCCTGAAGCTGAAGTGATAGCCTTGTCACCCAAGACTCTGATGGCGACAAACAGGTTCGTGTGCGAGATTTGCCTAAAGGGTTTCCAAAGGGATCAGAATCTTCAACTCCATAGAAGAGGACACAACCTTCCATGGAAGCTGAAGCAGAGAACAACAAAAGAAGTAAGGAAGAGAGTGTACGTGTGCCCGGAGAAAACCTGCGTCCATAACCACCCTTCAAGGGCCTTAGGAGACTTAACAGGGATCAAGAAGCACTTCTGCAGAAAGCATGGCGAGAAGAAGTGGAAGTGTGACAAGTGCTCAAAGCGTTATGCTGTACAATCAGATTGGAAAGCACACTCCAAAACCTGTGGTACCAGGGAATACAAATGTGACTGTGGAACCATCTTTTCACGGTAACTAATATCTCATCCATTAATCACAAATTTGATGCAAAAAGTGGTAACTTGTCTAGTGTATGTAAAAAGATAAAGGGAATGGATTGAAACAAGAGAGGTAAATAAATGGTATCCTCATATGTATGAATATAAAGAGAGAAGAGAAAAAGATAGATGGAGTTAGTGGCTGTGTTTGCGCGTGCTGCTGCTTAGTGTTTTTGGCTTTTAGGACTAAAAGGTGAATATAATGGGGTCGATCCATCTTAGTGCAGATAAAAGATCGGATAGAGATCAAGATTCACACAACTTGTGACAACACAAACTTTCATTCATAACTTGTTTGAGTTTGGATTATTTATGATTTACTGAATCAACCTTTCCTTATATATGTATCTGATTACCTCTTTCTTTCTTCTTCTTTTTTCCCTTTGACTAACCTAAGATCTATAAGCTAAGATATATGAACATGTCATCATATTTATTAGTGCTGCAGTATCTTCCTAGAGATTCTTTACTAGTTAGTACGAAATTCTTACTTTCTAGCATGTAATTTGCATACTTTACACTTTTATTATTAAATTAAGAATAATGATAGAAACTAACTTTTTTTGTTAATATTAGTAAATTTTTTTCGGTTAGTATTAATTTTATTATTATGAATTTTAGACTCCAAATTATACAATTCTGAATTATAATTTTAATTACTAAAATTGATTAATTAAAAATTAATTTTTTATACTTTATCTTAAAGTAATTATAGAAAGTGAGAGAAAATAATTTTTTTTAATCTTTTATATGATCAAAATAATTGTGAAAGAGATGCAAATTTCATTTCTGTTATATATAAATATGCACCTGTTTCTTTAATTACATTATATAGTTGTATAATAGTTCATGTATAATAATGAATTTCAGAGATTTATATTTGTGCCAGATTAAAACTTTTATCAGGTTAGTTAAACTGTTTGCCTTACATTTTTTTAAGTGTAATTTTTCTTCAAACTTACATTAATTCGAGATATTTGTGTATTGGACTTTGTTTTATATATCTGTATGAAATATGAACATATCTAAATAAAATACTTATTTAATTTGAATACCTTTGGAAGATTATGAATATAATCTTGAATGTTAAAACAGTTTTTTGAATTTTGGTGATGCAGGAGGGACAGTTTCATCACACACAGGGCTTTCTGTGATGCCTTAGCAGAAGAAACAGCAAGGGTAAACGCAGCATCAACCATAAACCACACATTATTAGGTGCTAACAACATTGCTTACACCCTCATGCAGCAGCAAAATCATCATCCTTTGGTTCCTAATAACATGTCAACCCATTTCTCTTCAATTTTCAAGCCAATTTCTTCATCCACTACTGATGAAATAAGCAGCAATAGCCAAACATCTTCTAGACCCTTATCCCTTTGGAACATGGGTCATCACCCTCATGACACAACAACAATAATGCCAATTACTCACAACAATTTGCATGATATTCATCAGCAAATTGGATTTGCTACAAACCCTCCTCCACCATCAATTTGGATGTTTGGA
Organism: Arachis ipaensis; assembly: GCF_059453495.1. Classification (NCBI taxonomy): domain Eukaryota; kingdom Viridiplantae; phylum Streptophyta; class Magnoliopsida; order Fabales; family Fabaceae; genus Arachis; species Arachis ipaensis. The sequence continues at coordinate 12,758,706 of NC_142443.1, read as the reverse complement.
AACAAACATCCCTCCAATGGAAGCCAGCAAGAGATAATAACTAGCACTACAAGTGCTAATTCACTTCCATTAATGAACATTGTCAAGAATAATAATAATAACAATAATAATAATAATAATAATAATAACAATAATAATCATGTTGCAAACCAGCTTGTAAGTGTTCCTTCGTTGTATAGCACCCAACACCAATCCCATGATCATGATCAAACAACAACAACATCTTCATCAGCAGCAAACATGTCAGCCACAGCTTTATTGCAAAAAGCGGCTCAAATTGGATCAACTTCTTCAACTGATCCATCATCATTTCTTGGGAGCATAGGTTTGAAATGCAGTAACAATAATAACCAAGGGCAAGATGGGAATAACAAATTTTGTGGGATTTACAGTTCAAGTTGGAGTGAGCCAGAGAGCTCCACGGGTGATTTGACACAAATGCCCCCTACAAAAAGAATGCGCGTGCAGAATGAAGATGGCAGTGCAGGGGGACAAACTAGGGATTTTCTTGGTGTTGGCGTGCAAACCATTTGCCACCCTTCATCTATCACTGGCTGGATTTGATGATTTAATTTTTATCCTGTATTCAAATGTGAAGCTCTTTTTTCTTTTTGTTAATTAATTACTTTTATCGTCCCGTTTTTCACTTTATCTCAATGGAAGGGAAAAGAATCATTATAATAAACATGAATATTGGTGATGAATAATGGAGTTGGAGTCAGAGACTCACAGCATGAAGATTAAGTGTATATCTCATATAAATGTTAATTAAAAGAACACTCAACCAATAACAAAATTCAGATAGAATAGATATGCAAGGAGGAAAAGTTGTGAAATGTGCATGATGAAGGCTGAAAAGTTTGTTGTTATAAAACCATTTTGGAGGGGTTAAAGTAGAGAGATCCATGCATATTCCTTTGAATCCTGAAAGCTAGCTAACTAGTGACTCCTTTTTAAAAAATGGTGGCTTTTAATTTTTAATAAAGGGGGATAGGGAGGGTTTGTGGAGTTGTGGGGGTAAAGGATATAAGAACCGCTTTTGGACTCCATTATTGCTTATAGTTTCATCTCTCTGTTGTTATGGCTATTCCCTGTCAAACTTACACTCAAAAGACACAATTTCCATTCATTCACATAATAAAACCATGATTCTATTCTTTATTATTAGGAAATTAATTATTGTGCCCTTTTCATTAACTCCTCCACCAAGTTATATATATAAGGTTGCTATAATAAGTAGAGACATTTCAGGTTTTTATCAATTTTTACTTTTTAAGTCATCAAATCATATATACATATTTTCCTTCATTTTCTTTCTGCTTCAAGTTTTCTTCCTTTGGCCAATCCCTCTTCTTCTTTTCATGTCTCATTATATAGTTAGCACTTCATTTTTTTATCAACAGTTACAAGTTTAGACATAAAGATACACACTGCACCAAATTAAAATCCAAGAAATATGTGCTAGAAATCACCAAAACAAATTAGATAAAAGGATATGTATATTGCAATGCGACTATTATCTATTTATCATATGATCCTTTAAAAACATTAAAAAAACCACAAATTTATCACGGTTTGATTTAAATTCAAATATAAATTTAAATCTAATTAATATCCACATGTTATGTTAACAATGTGACTTTTTTTAATTTTTATAATTTAATTTTAATATACTAATAATATAAAATATTTTACATAATTTTTTAATTATTTTTTTTATCACGATTTACGTTAAATTAAACTATCTTTTACCGCATTCAATTAAATTTATTATTTTATCCGAACTATAAATATATATAAGTTTAGTGGTTTATAAACTCACTTAGCCTAGCTTGCTCTTTGTTTCACCACTTGATCTTTTTATATTTGGAAAATGGAATCTCTAGTCCCTACTATATAATGAATTAGGCTACGAAAAACAACTTTTGGAGGATATAGGAAGACAATGTAGATATGCATGAGTGTAGTTACTGTCTTACATGAGAGTGTTACCGACTCGGTTGCATCATATCCATGAAAAGGGAAAGATAACATATGGATCAAAAGGAAAAAGAAAAAAAAAGAGGTAAAACAGTAAAAGAGAAATGATAGTGATGATAACAATGTTGAGTTTTGACTGCCGCACTCGACGCTCTATGATTTTGTTATACTTTTGGTTACAAGGTCTCGTGGGTTGGTGGGACACAATGACAATGTTATCAAAATTGTGTGTTCCCGATTATACCAAATGATTTGATAGTCGTCTTTCTGGTAAATATGATGCAATTTATTATTATGTATGGAAAGGATATATATGTTACGGATAGAGAAAGTATACATGCCATGCACCAAGTAGTAGTCAAATCGTAAGAGCTTTCCATTGCACGTATCGAACTCAGTTAGATCAACATGAAACATCAAAATCTGAGTCACTACGCAAGTAACACATGCGCACACAAAGTAAATAGCTGAAACTTTATACATTTTCAAAGGAGACAGATTTTGGTTATACGAAATATTCATTCGCACAACGTTAATTCCGTATTTGTCCTGTGTTGTAGTCCTAATTTCTGAAACGGTAATGCTAAAAAAACAAAAAGATTAACCAGAAGTTACCTTATTTAGTTTTTATTAATTATTATAATAATTAATAAAAATTAACTAAAATAAATTCTAGTTGATTTTGGCTAATTTATTTTAGTTATTAAACATTTCCGTTTCTGGATTAACACTAATGATTGTGTTATGCGTTTTTTGATGTTCGGAAACTGTTTTTGGATTAATTCTTGGTCAGTAATACTTGTGTAGTGCCGCCACAAATTATTTATATTTGGGCCTGCACTGAACCCATCTAATTTCCAAACCCATGGCATAAATAAGCCCAAAATAGTTAAATCCTTTCTTTCAGCCCACATAAAGCCCAAAAACAAATAGAAAAAAAAGCAAGAAAAAGAAGTATACCGAAGCGAAGCGCAGAGAGAGACAGAGAGAAGTGCGACAGAAAATGAAGTTCACAGACTCACCGGTGATCGAGCTTTCGGTCGGCACCTCCGTCCTCTCCCTCCAGCAAGACAACGGATCCATGCACGTAGGAACCTCCGTCTGGCCATGCTCCCTCGTCCTCGTCAAATTCGCCGATCGCTGGTCCCCACTCACCAACACAGACCCTAACCCTTACTCCTCCCTCCTGGATTTCCGTTCCAAACGCGCCGTGGAGCTCGGCACCGGTTGCGGCGTCGCCGGCATGGGGTTCTACCTCCTTGGTCTGACGGACATCGTCCTGACTGACATCTCGCCCGTGATGCCGGCGCTGAAGCGCAACCTGAAGGTGAACAAACCCGTGCTACGCAAGAATCTGAAGCACTCCGTGTTGTACTGGAACAATAAGGATCAGATCCAGGCACTTAACCCGCCGTTCGACGTGGTTTTGGCGACGGACGTGGTTTACATCGAGGAGTCGGTGCAGCACTTGATTTCCGCCATGGAAGCCCTGGTGTCCGAAGACGGCGTCGTGTTGCTCGGGTACCAGGTGAGGTCTCCGGAGGCGCACAAGAAGTTCTGGGAGATGTGCGATGAGGTTTTCGATATCGAGAAGGTCCCTCGTGACCACCTGCATCCTGAATATGCGTACGAGGAGACTGATGTTTTTCTCTTGCGGAAGAAGAAGAAGAAGCAGTGATTTCGGTAAGCTCTCTAAATGAATTTTTAGAAATGCTTGAACTTGTTCACTCCTATGTCCTCCAAATCGAATTTACTAGTTGAGTTTTACAATTCAAGTTTTGTATACATTAGAAACTTATTGCAGATAGATTATTTTTAACAGGGTAACAAAGTTGTGTTCATGCTCGCGTTTGTGTTCGGTGTACCCAATGCTTGTCAAAGAAAGATCTTTGTAGACTTCCTAAGCTTTGCTGCTCAGCTGCTGTATTCCTTTTTAGCTTGAAATACTATTTTCTATGGTGGAAGGTTGATGGCTCTGCATTACTGTTCTGAATTGCGACTATTTGGCACTTAAGGGCGTCAAGACGATGATAGGCTCGATTGTTGTACATGTAAATTACACCAACCGTATTGAGTGTTGACATGGAGGATTGACAATGTTCTGCCACCAAAATGCAATTCAAGAGATAGAAAACAAGTGTGATTAAGAGAAGTTAACCACTTATCTTTCTTTTTATCGTTTTGGTTGGACACTAGTATAGTAGTATGTACATGATTTGCACTTTCTAGTTACGAAATATGTAATAAACCAATAGTAGTAATGTTCATTTCTCGCATCATTTCTAATACTTTTTAGTTTGGTACTTGAAGTTGTTGATCTTTACATTTCATGATTGAGTAAAAGCAATATTCTGTGTTGGAGTTTTCTTTTCTTGTTCAATGTTCACACATTATTACTGAATTGAGTGAATACTTCCACAGCTTGTTGCATTGATCGTACTATATATTGCTATGATAGCAATAGTATTATATTATTTGATGTTGAAATGTCAATCATTGACAACATTAACCCTTACCAGCAAATATATATATATAGCCAAAACTCGAAGAAAAAGAAACACATATAGAATCTGTAGTTTAATATTGCTTCAGGTAAAGTCATGTTTGTACATATTGAAGGTTAGTATGTATCCAAGTAAGAACATGAAGCCTTTGACAGTATGTTTCCAGTCACAGTACAAAGCATGATAGAAGCTACGTACCCTTCAAAACTTTTACAAAAAAAAAAATAAAAAATAAAAAATTAAAGAACAAGAAGAAGAAGAAAACAACAGTTACATCCTTCTCTTTTAGTTTCTTAGCCCAATTTTTCCCAAAATAGAAGTATCTGACCACCAGCTTTACAATGAAGTAGCTTCTCCTTATTCTTTCCCCTCCTAACTGTAATTGGTCATTAACTTATTTCTTCATTGCAGAATACAATTGTAATGCCTTAGCTTATAACTGTAATAAGTCCTATTTAGTATTTTGTTCATCCTTTAAGAATAGATTTTCTCATATGAAATTTTACATAACTTTATCTTACTTACATTTTTATTATTGATAAAAATGTGAGCCTTAAACTTGGTCCCACAAAGAATTTCTAATCAATAATAAAAATGTACAAGTAATAAAAGTTATGTTTCACATAAAATATATCAAGGAATGAACGGAGCCCCATCATGAGCAGGAAAATGGGAAATCAATGTGGGATTGTTTGACCTATGTTGTTGTTCCCCTTGAGCAAAGCTTATAAAGGATGCATTGTAGTATTCCACAAACCCATTGTTCTTATGATTATTAGTCACTTCATGATGATGAACACCACTTTGATCCTTTAGTTTAGCAGGGAATGATGATGAATCTTTGATGAGTAGTGAACCTGCACATTGTCTAGGTTGTGTCTGGTAGAAAACCTTAGACACAACTAACTCACCTTCTTTCTCCTCTTCATTGTTGCCAAGGTGGTACTGGTGCATGACCCAGTTTGTTTTCTCAGGCTTCCTTTGCTTCTTGTAGTTGGTGTAGAGAACAAGGATTTTCTTGTAGCCTTTCAACTTGCCACTGATGTAGACTGGTCTAGTTTTACCTGTTTTGTGCCACCTTGTTTCACTGCCATCAGCATCAGTGTGAACTTTTCTTCTTTTCCTTGTTCCTGTTGTGTATGCTTTGGATGGCCGGTGAAAGAAGTGACGGATCAACCCATCTTTGCCTACTCCTGCAGTTCTACAATTTATTAGACCAATAACTATATCTTGATTCATACATGCATATATGAATCGGAGTTAATGTAAAATATATGGGATAACAAGATTATAAGGAAGGAAATAAGATCAGAAAAGACTTGTCTTGATACATGAATTATGAAATGCTTTTACTTTAAATAAATTGATGAAGACCTGGCAACTTTTCTGGATGGGTGCAGCAGATTCCATTCTCGCCTTCAAGAGTAGGGATAAACTCATCAATTAAGGGGTGAAGCTTGTGAATATCAGACCTCACCTTGGCTTCCAAATGTTCTAGAATTTCCTGATCTGTTGGATCAAACTTCACTCCAGCTGGTAGCCCAGGTAAATCGTGAATTCCAGCACCCTAATTATCATATCATAATAAATAATAATCATGAGCACCCCAATTGTACAAAAATGAATATAACACATGCAAAATAATTGAAGTACAAAAATGTAAAAGAATTAATAACCTGGTGGTCTTGTTGACATTTGATATGATGACCACATGATGGACAAGTTCTACTAATTAAGATATCTTTGTTCCTCTCCACAATGGTGTTATGATTGTTTTCAGGGTAATCATTACTGTTGCACTGAGTCATTATTTCCTCTTGTATGTGTTACCCTATGTTTCCCTTCTCCTCTCTCATTCCATTTCAGGATACATATCTTCTTTTTCCTTCTTCACGCTGCCATAAGAAAATAATAAAGAAAAAAAAGAGATATATGCATCAAGCAAAGGAGATAGAGTGATTTTATGTGTAGATTGAGTTAAGAGATGAATATATTTAAAGTAATAGTGATGAGTACAGTATATAAGAAGGGGAAATAATAAAGAAGAAGTTGTCTCTTCTAAAGGTTGCTCCCCTCATGCAAGTTCTTGTTAAGGGTTGGGAAGGAATTAAATTCTCCTCTCACTTTTTTTGGTGCTTTCTTTCTTTTGCATGAGGTGAATAATATTGTACTCCCTCCTTCCCTGAAAATTCTAAATGGAGGAGGAATGAAACTACTAACTATTTAGAAAGATGAGATAGATAGGGTTAGTTGCACATGAGAAATAATGCATAATAAGGTTGCTTTGATCTCAAGTTTTGTGGTTTATTTGCTTTGTATATATCATTTGTATGAAAGCTTGTAGAAGACTAAATTCAAGTTTTTGTCCTTTCTACTCTGACTAAAGGTAGCTTTAATTAAAATCTTATTAATTAAGACCATAGTTTTAACTTGGAAAGAGACTATTAAATAAGGGATGGAAGAGTTGAGTGGGAATGGGGCAACCTAATGTCTAAGCACAAAGAGTAAGATCAACTTAGGTCCAATGTCACCCTGGAGTGTACATAAAGCTATAAAATAAATGAAAATGTATATGATAAAAATCATAACAAGTAGAAGAAAAATAATTGAAACTACATATATATATTTTATATGATTTTTGTGCCAACCATAACTTCATTCCTTCACGTAGACTTCTCATGCATAGCAAGGAAGCTAATAAGCGCTCTATTCTTCTCAACATCAATGATGGCTGCTGCATACTATATCTGTTGCCATATGGCAAAAGCAAACTCTACCTTGTGTCAACCATTTGCTGATATGCACCACCCAGCAGCCACTATCTCAAGCAAACACAAAACTTATATGTATAATATAATATTATAGCAAAATACTGTTACTTAAATATACTCACAAAATATTATATGCACATAAAATAAAGAGTGATGCTACGTATATATTAAAATCAGTCAGCAATATAAAATATATGTTAGAATATAAATATATATTAAAAATAAATTAAACCACATATATATTTATATACAAATATATTGATGGCTGATTTTAGTATTCAAAATAGCTTTTTTGAAAACATATTAAATACTAAATGAGCTATTATGTATTTTGATATAAATATATGTATTATTTAATTTATTTTTAATATTTATTTTTTATTTTAATATATATTTTATATCAATCACTAAATTAATAGTTAATTTTTAATGTATATATTTTTTGTATTTTTATTATTAGATAATATATAGAATGTATCCAAATATAAATGGAGTTTATATTGTATTTTATAATGATAATATGTCAACACAAAACAAAATTACAATTATATATTATTAGTGGCTCAACAGGCACGTTCAGCCACTTTTCTATTGTTTTTAAGAAATTAATATTATCTTTTTGTTAATATATTATTTATTTTTTAAATTTATTAAATAAGTATTTTTTTATTTTAATATTGATGTGACTTTATTTATATTATATTTTATTAAAATTAAAATTATTATAAACTAAAATATCATTCAAAAAATAATGATAATAACATTATTTTGATTCAAAAAAGTATATATAAATCAAAATACATGTTGATTATTTACAAAAAATAATTTTTACTTAAATATCATGGATATTTATATTTGTCTTCATCTTTTTTAAGTAGTAGGCCAAAATATAAATCTAAATACGAAGAGTTCTTTATTTTTTTTATAAATAGTAAAAAAATAGAATAAATAAGAATGCTTATTTTTTTCGTTTTAAATATCAAAATATAAGAATAATTAATAAATAAAATAGGAGATTATAAAAATTGTGTATCTGAAAAAAATCCTTCTTAATTCATCATACATCTTCTTATCAATAACTTCTTTAGTCTTAGAAAACTGTCAGATTTATTGACCATAAAAATAAATATATAAACCCTTTAAGATTATTCAATTAAAAATGATGTGTAATAAAATCAAAATAAAAATTTAGAAACATTATTTACAAATTAACTATTTATAAACATTATTAAGTTTAATTATTTATTTTTAATTCGTATTTAATTTGAAGCCGAAATAAAAATTTATATTAAAAGGCTAAAAGCACTCTCTATCTTCATGCATAATTTCAATTGTTAAAAATATTTTATTTTTTTAATTTTATATTTAATTTTTTTAATTATCTTTAATTTTATTATTTTTTTTAAAATTATTAATTTATATTTTTATTATATCCCTTACTATATCAAACACTATTCTTTCTCTTGCTATTATTTTCTATACACATACCTGTATGTCATTGTCTCATTGCGGTTATTATTATTATATTACATTGTTCTCCTTTCTCGTTTTTTCTTTTTCCTTCCATCTTCTCTTCACCCGACCGTCCGTAATTAATTATCACCAAGTATTATTATTGCAAATTTTAATCTTGTCTATCATTTTGATTTATAACCATCTATTCCGTTAACTTTTATGAGTTGTTGAAGTTTCGCTAAAAAAAGTAAGACATAAAGCATTTAATTTTATATTTAATTTTTAAATTTTTTTTAATTTTTTAAATATTTTATTTTTCTTTTTTAATTTTATATTTAATTTTTTAAATATTTTTAATTTCATTATTTTTCTAAATTATTAATTTATAATTTTTATTATATCCCCTTACTATATCAAATACTATTCTTTTTCTTATTATTATTCTCTATACACATACCTATCATTGTCTAATCGCTGTTATTATATTACTTTGTTCTTTCTCGTTTTCTTCTTCTCCTTCCACCTTCTCTTCACCCAACAGTAATTAATTATCACTATTTATATGTTACATCTTTTATATGTTAATCAAATAACCAGTGCCATATGCCAAACAAATGATATTATAGAAGTAAAAATAAATTATATTTTTGTAATATAATTCATTTATTTTAGTTTAATTTAAAAATAAATATTCATATACTTAAATTTTAAATATAATACTCTGTATAATTAATAATTTAAAAATTAAAAAAATAATATTATCACATGTGAAGGAGAACCAGAACAAAATAAAAAAAATAAAAAAAGAGAGATTGTCGGAGTAAAGAATTGAATAGAAGTTACGCGTGAGTTTTTGTAACTGTTAGTGAAATAAGTAACTGTATAATATTTTTGAATTATGTTAATAGGGTTAAAATAGGAAATAAAAAATTGGATACCAAACCTCCATGTTTTGGTATTATATATTGTTATAGATTATAGATATTTAGATAATATTATTTATTATATTAAAAAAGAATATATTATGTTCATTAGTTAAGGATGATTAATATCCGTACTTCTTAAGTTCATTCTCCTATGAGTTGTCTTCTATGTGTTTGATAAAAATAAAAATAATAAAAGAAATTTTATATAAGCCACAAAGATTCCATAAAATAATGAACTTTGCCTAAATTGGAAGTTTAGTGTCCCTACATTTTTATTATTTTATTTTGATCGATCCATTAGCCGCTGCTGCGTTTGTGTATTAAGGTGGAAGGAATTCTTGTTATCCCGTCCTCTCAGAAAAAAAAAATAAAAAAAAATAAAAGGGGAAACAATATAATGGGAGAGATTCACGTATAGAAGAATGCGATGTATATTATTTGAGAGTTAGCTAGATAAACAGACATTGTGTCAATCTATGTAAATGTTATCTTATTTAATCGATTAAACCACCAAAAATAATCATAAAAGATTGATTTGATAACAAAAATAATCATAGAAATCATAACTCTTCAAATATCTATAATTGATTAGTTTTTTTTGTCAAAAATAACTAAGGTTGATGTAGCTTTAATAGAGTGGTATACGTGGACCGTTTTTTTTATTTTTCTTAATTGAAATCCAATTTTTACAACGTAAAATCATATCCGAGCACAATCATTCGTTGTTCCGAATTACTCTACAGGAGAACCCTGAATTAATTTATTCTCATAGAATTTGAGTAATGTCAAGGAAAGAAGTAACTACAAGCGAAGGAAGCAGATTTTCAAGAGCTTCACATTCGAAGATGAAGAAGAAAAAAATTCTGGATGGAAGATGTTACTAGGTGAGTATGTTGTCTTGTTGGAATCTTTGACAGTTACTAATCCTGGAAGATGGTTTATTCGTTGCCCATCTTTGAAGGTATGGAACATTATTTATGATAGTTAGACAAATATAGGGTTCTTCTGCATTTCTGTTATTTTGATTTTTTGGCTTCTGTAGAATCAAGATTGCAATTATTTTGTTTGGGTTGATGAAATTGATGGGGGATAGCAAAGTTTGGCAAGGTGTTTGATTAGAATACTCAATGAGTATGAATATGGTGTTGCTAATCAAGATGTGACGATTGCTCCAATAGACCACAGGGAGAGAAATATTAATATGGCCATGAAGGTTGAAAAGAAGATTAAAGGTGAAATCAAAGTTATGAGAGTATGGCTTGTGTTCGTAGTTATTTTTGTCAAACAAAGCTAATCAATTATAGACATATGATAAGGAGTTATGATCTTTTATGGTTACTTTTGTCAACGAATCAATCTTTTATGATTACTTTTGGTGGTTTAGTCTATTTAATTATTTTAATTTGTATAATTTAAAAAAATCAATTATGAATTAAAAATTTGTTTGTTATAGATCTTTAGAAACTTTTATAACGATCCAAATTCTTTTGTTATATATCTTCATTATATATTATTGTAATTAATTTATTAATAACTGGATCGCTAAAATATATATACATCCTACAAAAAGTTATAAGTGGTATAGTTTTACTTAAATAATTGATATAAGTATTGATCTTTTTTTTTTCTCAAAGATAATAGGTTATATTTCATTAATTATTAAAAAATAAAATACAAAGATATCCAAAAGCAGAACAGCATAATAAAAGATGGGGATTTCCCAAAAACACTACACTGAAGGTATTCATCCAACGGTGTGTGGTCGAAAAACGAAGAAAAATCTTAAAGAAGAAATAATGATAAATCAAATTGAATGCAACTAAGAGCTTGTCTCATGGAGATGACGACCTAAACTGGGAGTTCTTTGGATTTCACGAAACAACTTGACAGAGCTTGCTAGAATGGCAGACGGTATAGAAGTAGAACCTTCAAAAATCAACTGGTTGCGAGCTTTCCAACAGTTCCAGCAAATGATGGCAAGCAATTGAGGATTACGGTCAACATTCTTCAACGGGTTAAGTATCTCTATTGATGCAGTCCACCATGTCCAAAAGTCGTTAGAACTCTGAGGGGGAAGACAGTCACGAAGATAACTCTGAGACCATACGTCTTTAATTCTAGAGCAATCGATCAACAATGAGTGACTGTTTTCGTTGCTTCATGACAGCAAGGACATATTGGTGATATAGATGGGATGCGGTGATGAATCTGAGCAAGCACCGGAAGTCGGCCATGGAGAGCTTTCCAGATAAATAGCTTAATTTTGTGAGGCAAGTTCAACTTCCATAGATCAATCTACGGCTTTTTCTGCTGCATATAATTAGGGCAAAGCTCCAGAAGCGGATGGTAAAATAAATAGCCAATTCTGTAACCTGAAGATGTATCATATTGCTTGGATTTGTTCAAATCCCATTGCAATTTGTCCCTACTCTGCTGAATTTTAACTGACAAAATCATGTTTGCAACGTCTTGGGGAAATAATTCTTGAATGAGATTCTGATTCCAATTTTTATCTTCAGTAATTAGATCTTTAACTCTTGGAACCAACTCAGAAATAGCCTGTCTATTTGGCATGTCAAAAATCATTAAAGGATACGGAGGAGGCAGCCAAGGATCCTCAAAGGTTCAGATATTCTCACTAGTACCCACAGCCCAATTAAGACCTTTTTCAACAATCTTTCGGCCTTCCAGTATGCTCCTCCATCCCCAAGAAGGTAAGACTCCAATTTCTGCTGTTATAGCATTACCATTGCTAAAGTATTTACCTCTTAAGATTTTGGATAATAAGGAAGTAGGCCGTGTTACAAGTCGCCAAAACTGTTTGCCTAAAAGCGCCAGATTTTGGATTCTGAGATCTTTAAATCCAAGGCCTCCTTCTTTTCGTGGGCGAGTCATAGTGTCCCAACTAATCCAAGCCATCCTCCTTTTAGAACCTTTTTGTCCCCACCAGAACTGAGAAAGTAGAGAGTGAATTTCCGAAATTAAACCATCAGGCAACTTGAAGCAAGACAATGTATAAATAGGAATAGCTTCTCCCACTGTCTTAAGCAATACGTGTCTACCACCTGACGAAAGAAGATTGCGCTTCCACCCTTGGATTCTTTTCCGAACCTTTTCTTTGATCATACTAAAAGAAGTCTTTTTCGATTTAGAGACTGTAGAAGGCAAACCAAGGTATTTATCCTGAGCCTCAATATGATTAATATTCATAGAGTTAGCCAGTAGTGTACGAGTAGTGGAAGGAGTGTTGTGGCTAAAGAATACAACAGATTTATTAAGATTTACCCTCTGGCCACTGATGCTTTCATAAGAATTCAATAAATGCAGGATATTTGAACATGCTTCAGGATTAGCCTTACATAATAAAATGGAATCATTAGCAAACAGGAGGTGGTTGACCTTGGGACATCACCTATGTATCTGAAGACCCTGAATTAGTCTGTTTTGTTCTGCCTTGAGTAGCAAGAAGGAGAGACCTTCTGCACAAAAAAGAAAAAGATAGGGGGATAGAGGATCTCCTTGTCGAATACCTCTATTTGGTTTGAAGAAATCTTAAGGTTGTCCTTCCACAATAACATAATAAGAAACAGTTGTCACTAATTCTCAAATCCACATGATCCATCGGGAGTCAAAACCAAACCTCTCCAATATAAACCAAAGAAAGTGCCATTCCACCCTATCATATGCCTTACTCATATCTAATTTTAGCGCCATTTCATTTTCGAAACCCCTTTTTTTGTTCTTCAAGTAATGCATACACTCGTGAGCAATTAGGATATTATCAGAGATTAATCTGCCTTTAATAAAAGCACTCTGCGTAGGGCTAATTAGTCTATTCATTATACCCTGAAGCCTATGTACAAATACTTTGGAGATAATCTTGTAAAAGACTGAAGATAGGCTTATTGGTCTTACCTGAGTCATATCTTTAGCATCAGAAATCTTGGGAATAAGACAGATCTAAGTGTGGTTAAAACCCTTCAATATTCTGCCCCCAGAAAAGAAGCTCCTAACTGCTCGAAACACATCACCACTAAGTATGTTCCAGAAGCTTTGAAAAAATTTTGCTGTCATACCATCATCTCCTGGAGCACTTTGAGGATGAATGCTAAATGTTGCGCGTTTCACTTCCTCCATAATCACTAGTCTTTGAAGCCTATGGTTCATGTGAGCTATAACCTTAGGTTCAAAATCAATAAACAGAGGTTCAGGGTTCTCATGACAAGTGGAGGAAAAAATGTCCTTGAAATAAGATTCAGCCACAGAAGCAATACCAGCATTTGAAGTAGCCACTTCACCATCACTGCTAGTTAGTTGCCAAATTCTATTCCTTCGGGTTCAGTTTCTAAATTTCTGATGGAAGAAAGCTGTATTCTGATCACCAGATTTGAGCCATTTGACTCTAGACTTATCTTTTCAATAAGATTCCTCATTTTGCAATGCTTTTTCAAGTTTGTCCTCTATTTCTGAAATGATGCCGCCTCCATGAATTCCTGCTAAACGAAGTTCCTCTAATTCCGACTATAGTAAATCAATCTCCACCTTCGAATTAGATCTGTGTTCTTGCTGCCATCTGACAATCTTATGCCGACAACGCTTTATTTTTTGAGCTAGGATATACATGGCTGAACCATCAATCTGTTCATGCCAAACCTCTCTAACAATCTGCCTTATTTCATCATTGGAACACCATCTTTTTTGGAATTTGAATCGGCGTTTAGATCTCTCAGTTCTCGGATTAGAGTCTAGGAGAAGAGGGGCATGATCTGAGCTTGATTCTGACAGTCTAAGAACCGTTGCATTGGGATAGAGTTGCTGCCAATCAACTCCTACCAGGAATCGGTCTAGTCTTTCCTGTATCAACTCATCACCCCTCTGTCTATTTGACCAAGTGAATGGTCTTCCGACCATACCAATATCAATCAGGGAATTATCATCAATAAAACTATTAAAGGTTTCAATAGAAGAAGGAGATTTAACACCCCCACCTTCTTTCTCCAATTGATTAGAAATGGCATTAAAATCCCCCATTAACACAACCTTACCATCGAACTGTTGGGTGACTGAAGTTAATTCAGTAAATTGAGCCATTCTATGTTGATCATTTGAACTGAGATAAACACCTAGAACACCATAGGGATCATTAGAACCAGCTGTCAGAACTGATGCCGCAATGAAAAATCTACCATGCTGTAAAATCTGAACAGTGCAACCATCCCTCCATGCCATTGCTAAACCCCCTGATAATCCATCCGGATCTACAATAAACCATTCCTTGAAACCACAAGATCTTAGTTTTCTTTCAACTTGTCGAGATTGATTTTTTGTTTCACAGATAAAACCAACCTCGGGGGAGTAGGATTTGCAAATCCCTTTAAGATTGTGGATTGTCAGGGGTGTCCCCAAACCCCGACAATTCCACGAGAGCAGTTTCATATTTCTTTGGGTGCCACTTGAAGGCTGGCACCCTCCACCGTCATAGCAATTATATGAGGGTTCTGAGTCTCTGATTTGTTGCTCATGGTGTAGAAAAAATCAGAATTGGTATTCAATGATTCCAAAGAGACATAAGATATATGGAATAAGTGAATTAGAAAACGGAATGAATTAAAAGAGGAATGAATTGGGAGAGAAAACGAAAATTAGGGAGCTAAGTGGAAAAGAAATTAAGAAAAGAAAGTAGAAGAAGATGGAAAAGAGTTTGACGAAGAAAAGACAAAGAAAGGTGTAACCATGGAGGCGGTGCAGTAAAATTCTAGCAGAGCGTCGGACGCTAGATGAGGAGTACGTACTCCCACAAAAAAAAATTGACATAAGTATTGATCCTAATAATACACAAAACGATAAATGAAATTGGAAACGTAATGGGGGGATATTTAGAAGAGAAATGATAAGCCAGTGAATAAGTGTTTTTTTTTTAACCAACTAATAGGGATAACAATTTGAGTTGATCCGACATGTTTCGCTCTGAATGGGATGAGTTTTTCAATGGTTGACTGGAATTTAGAGCAAGTGAAGATAATATCTTGTGATAATTGTTTAGATATGGGTAGCTAGATTTATCTTAGTTGTTCGAGTTTATACTCATCTTATTCCTATGAATAATAATCAAGTGATTTAGAGTCATATATGGCGATATTTATAACAGATTTTTAACGTCCTCTTCAACATAAATCTTTTTCTTCTGATTATTATATATTTTTGTCTGATTGTTATCTCTTTTTTTTTAAATTTTTATTTTTTTCTTTGATTTCATTGTGTTCTCTTCTAATTGTATTTTTTTTTTCAGATTTCAATATGCGTGTATTTTTTTTAAATCGAACCGTGTAATTAAAATCGTTTAGGTTTTACGTGTTCTAAAATAATGAATGATTCAAGTTCAAATTAGTTGAGTGAAAATGATTTTTTAGATTATTCTTCTAAATCAAATAAAGTGGATGAGGTTTTGATCGTTATTAATTTTATCTAGTTTTATTCTTCAACAATTTTGAATTGAATGAAATGAAATCTAATGCAATTGAATAAAGTGATAATGAATAATTTCATTTTTTTTTGTTAAAAATCAGTGTTGTTTATGAACACCATTTTTTGTTTATTTGTTATTACACAATGATGTTATTTTGATAATATTTCGGTTCATTCTTCAACAATTTTAAATTGAATGGAATCTAATGCAATTGAATAAAGTGATAATGAATAATTTCATTTTTCTTTGATAAAATCAATGTTGTTTATGAATTTGAATTTCGATAGAATACATGAGTTTTTGAATTTATAGAATGCACAATTTTTGGTTCATTTGTTATTACACAATGGTGGTGTTGTGATAATATTTCGGTTAATTTTTTAATAATTTTGAATTGAATAATGGAATGGAATGCAATTGAATAAAGTGATAATGGATAATTTCATCATTCTTTACTAAAATCAGTGTTGTTTATGTTAGGAAATTATTTAATTTTCTAATTTATTTTTGGGCAATACATATATTAATTATAATCACAAATTATGCTATTTCAAATTAAATAACTTATATAATGATGATCTCATTTATTATTATAAATGCTAATTGAATAAGTCATTATTACTTTTGATTTAGAATTAAATGAGAATAAAACCGGATATTATCTTTTGTTCTTTAGATAATTATCTTTTGGATTTTAGATATATTATCTTTTCGACTTTAGATACTATTTTATTTGGGCTTTAGGGTTTAATGGGTGCCTTGCTCAAATATAAATAGGCCTTCAGTGTTTCGGTCCCCAATATACCAAAACCGCATTTGTCGCTCTTTTCCCATAAGAAGAGTCACAATTCAACCGCCTAGAAATACAGAAGACTTTGGTTGAAAAAGATCGAAAGAACCACAAAATTCAAATTCTTCCATCAATTTTCGACTCTTATGAATAAAGGTACGCTTTCGCATTATGTTATATTTTTAGTGATTCAATATGAATAATTTAAATTATTAAAATTATTTATTTCAACAAATAGTATAAGAGACATCCATAATTTAATCATCAAAATATTCAGTTTATTATTTCTTTTGAATTAATATATGTATATGCGTACGTCGGATACATTTGGAATTTTTTATACTGTAAAATTATATACATATATATTTTTTAAACATCCTTACGTGGTTCGGTTTATTGCAACTGCATATATATAATTTACTATGTGCCTGCATTATATATATATATGCCATTATGGGTTAGTTCTCTTTCTGTATATATACTTGTACTATTATAGTATTATGTATGTAAATTTGGAGACATAATTATGTTGTTTTTCGGCTAACACATTGCTGTGTGTTTGTGATGGATACGTCCTGTGTCTGGTTATTTCTTTTCTTTTTGAGATGATGTTCATAAAATTATTTTGATAAATAAAATTAATTGATTATTTTTTTGGAATATAAGGATATATATATATATATCACTTATGTAAATATTAATTGATCCAAAAAGAGATTTATATTTAGTGAAGTTATATGTACATATTAATAATAAAAAAAATAATTAATTGTTACATAAGAAAATTAGTAACAATTTAAATTATTATACCTATCTATTTTATAAAGATTTGGTTTTGGAATAAATTGATTGAATATTATGCTACTAAAGTAGCCTTTTTTGTGAAAATTGATTTATTTAAAACATTAGGAATATGGTGATATGTAATTCATGTGAATATTGATCGGCCTAAAGGAAGGTCTGTATTTAGCCGAATTACATACACATATTAATGATAAATACATATTTGAGTAACTAATTAAGAATAAAGTAATGCTTATTATTTATGCGAACAATAATTGGCCCAAAGGAAGTTTATTGTTTGGCCAAATAATAAGCATTGCATACTTTTGTTTATTTTCTATTAATTATGCGGTCAATAATCGGCCCAAAAGAAGATTATTGTTTGGCCAATTAATAGAAAATATATGCGATAATAAATAGGTTGCGAAGTTTAAGTTTTCATGTGCGCATTAAGTCGGTTCAAAGAAATGCTTAATGTGTGACAGAAATTTTGACAATATTTGATTACTGCAATGAGAGTATCACTTACTGAGGATAAAGATGCCAAACAATTCCTAAAGGATGTTGAAAAATTCTTTACTAAGAATGAAAAGGCGGAGGCAAGTAGTCTTTTGAGCAAACTTGTCTCCATGAGGTATAAAGGTAAAGGGAACCTAAAGGAGTACATTATGGAAATGTCTCATCTTACTTCAAAATTGAAAGGACTAAAGTTAGAGTTGTCTGAAGATTTACTCATGTATTTCATTTTGATTTTCCTTCCTGCACACTTTGGGCAATTCAAAGTGAGTTATAACACTCTGAAGGACACTTGGTCCTTAAATGAGCTTATATCTCACTGTGTGCAAGAAGAAGAGAGGCTACAACAAGATAAGACTGAAAGTACTCACATGGCTTCATTTTCTCAGTATAAAAGAAAGTGTGATACTACTGCGGATGTACCTTCTCAACAGAAAAAGACTAAGAAATAGGATCAAGTTTCAACCTGTTTCTCCTGTAAGAAGGTGGGACACATGAAGAAGGATTGTACCAAATATGCCACCTAGCGTGTAAAGAAGGGTATAATTCTTACTTTCGTTTGTTCTGAGACTAGTTTAAGTTATACACCTGTTGATACTTTGTGGGTAGATTCTGCTGCTACTACTCATGTAAGTATTACTATGCAGAGTTGCCTGTGGAGCCGATCGCCAAGTGATGCTGAAAGATACATTTATGTGGCAGACGGCAATATAGTTGCAGTCGAAGCTATAGGAACCTTTAGATTATGTTCCACGATTGGATTTTACTTGGATTTATTAGAGACATTTTATGTACCGTCATTTAGACGAAATTTGGTTTCTGTTTTTCGTTTCAAATCAGGTTATTTTTGTTCATTCGAAAACAATAAAGTCAGTCTTTTTAATAATTCGAATAATATTTGCTCTAGTCATTTGGTGGATAATCTATATAGGCTTGACTTAAATTCCTATAATAATGAAATACTACAAACGGGTACAAAACAAAAAATTAAATGAGAATTTGGCATCATTATGGCACAAACGCCTAGGTCACATCTCTAAACAGAGAATTCAGAGGCTCGTGTCGGATGGAATTCTTGGACCCCTAAATTTGGCGAATTTTGAAGTCTGCATTGAGTGCATAAAGGGGAAAAGGACAAACGAAAGAAAATTAGGTGCCGAGAGAGCTAAAGATGTCTTAGAACTGTTACATACCGATATATGTGGCCCATTCCCTACTGTCTCTTGGAATGGACAACGGTACTTTATTACGTTCATAGATGATTACTCTCGTTACGGATATCTATATTTAATTCATGACAAGTCCCAAGCCTTGAATGTTTTCAAGTCTTTCAAAGCTGAAGTTGAACTTCAACTTGGAAAGAAAATTAAAGCTGTCAAATCTGATCGTGGTGGTGAATACTACGGAAGATATGACGGTTCAGGTGAGTAATATCCCAGGTCTTTTGCTCTTTTTCTAGAGGAACGTGGTATTGTTCCGAAATACACCATGCCAGGCAAACCTAGCATGAATGGTGTTGCAGAGCGAAGGAACCGAACTCTTAAGGACATGGTGAGAAGTATGATTAGTCATTCTTCCTTACCTGAATCACTCTAGAGAGAAGCCTTAAAGACCACAGTATACATCCTTAATAAGGTGCCAAGCAAAGCAGTTAACAAAACCCATATAAAATTTAGACTGGGAAAAGGCCCAGTATAAAGCATTTGCATATTTGGGGATGTCCAGCTAAGGCGTGACCTTATAGGCCGCATAAAAGAAAATTGGACTCAAGAATAATTAGTTACTACTTTGTTGGTTACGCTGAGTGTTCACGGGGTACAAGTTTTACAATCCTGCATTAAGGTCTATTTTGAAACGGGAAATGCGAGATTTTTTGAGGATGTTGATTTTGGGGGGAAAGAAATATTAGAAATGTTACTTTTGATGAGGATTCTGTAACTGACAATGATCAAGTCTTTGTACCTATTATTATTCAAGACGCAATTATAGTACAAGAGCACAATGAGAATCCTACTGTAGATCCAGTTACAGTATAAGAGAACAATGAGAATATCGTTGTTGCTCAAGATACTGCTACAGCACAGAAAAATAATAAGAGTCCTCCTCAATCCCAATCCATATAGCAAGTTCAACAACCTCAAGAAGTGTCATTAAGGAGATCCAATAGAGAAAGGAGAAAATCCATCTATGGTCTCAAACAAACTTTCCGTCAATGGTATCACAAGTTCATCAAGTCATTACCTCATGGTTTTGAGGTAAATATCATAGATGAGTGTGTATACCGTAAGTTCAGTGGGAGTAAATACATCCTTTTGGTCTTACATGTTGATGACATTCTACTTGCCAGTAGTGATATAGGCTTGTTGCATGAAACTAAGAAATTTCTATCGAACAAATTCGAAATGAAAGATCTTGGTGATACCTCTTTTGTATTAGGAATCGAGATACTAAGAGATCGCTCTCAAGGTATTCTTGGATTATCACAAAAGAACTATATCGAAAAGATTTTAAGTAGATATGGCATGAAAAATTGTAGATCAATGGACACACCCGTAGCTAAAGGAGACAAGTTTAGTCTCAAGCAATGCCCCAAAAATAATTTTGAGAAGACAGCAATGCATGATAAACCTTATGCATCAGTATTAGGGAATTTAATGTATGCTCAAGTCTACACACATCCCGATATATCATTTATAGTGGGAGTGTTGGTTAAATACTTGAGCAATCCGGGCATGGATCGTTGGATAGCTGTTAAACACGTAATGCGTTATTTAAAGAGAACAAAGAATTACATGCTTACTTATCGGAGATCAGAAAATTTGGAGATCATTAGGTACTCTGATTCCGATTTCATGGCATATGATTGCGAAACTTTGTCACTGAGTTTTGTATAGTAGATGACATTAAAAGGTCATTAAAGATATTTTGTGATAATAAGTCAGCAGTACTATACTCCAATAACAATAAGAGCTTGATAAAATCGAAGCATACAGACACCAAATTCTTAGTTGTCAAGGAGAAAGTTTAAGAAAAACAGATTTCCATAGGACATATAGGAACAGAGTATATGCTAGTAGACTCAATAACCAACGAATTGATCCCTAAATTCTTTCATGAGCACACTGCTCGAATGGGAGTCAATATTTGTGATGCCTTGGTCTAGTGGGAGTTTATTTTATGCTATATGTCCTATGACAGATATTGAGTTATTTTTCTGCAGAATTAAGTTGATGGTTTATTTCATGTCATGTGAAATGTTCATTTTGTAATATTTGTATTGTGTTTGATCTCAATAAAATTTTAAAGTTGTACCAGCTGGAAATACACATGCATGAGATCACTTGGCATGTAATTTCTATATTACTCATCCAAATTTGATATATGTTGTTAAGTATATTAGGATGGTGATTGTCGTGGTTTAGTCACGACATTAATGTGATAAAAGCTGTGGTAGTTCCATATCTAATGTATGAGACAGACCATATTGTTAAAGTAACGAGAGAAATAGCATTCAGATACGCGCATAAAGTTTATAAGATGTGATTATGTCAAGAAAGAATATATGTATAGCTCAAGTGGGAGATTGTTAGGAAATTATTTAATTTTCTAATTTATTTGTGGGCAATACATATATTAATTATAATCACAAATTATGCTATTTCAAATTAAATGACTTATATAATGATAATCTCATTTATTATTATAAATGCTAATTGAATAAGTCATTATTACTTTTGATTTGGAATTAAATGAGAATAAAACCGGATATTATCTTTTGTTCTTTAGATAATTATCTTTTGGATTTTAGATATATTATCTTTTGGACTTTAGATACTATTTTATTTGGGCTTTAGGGTTTAATGGGTGCCATGCTCAAATATAAATAGGCCTTTAGGGTTTCGGTCCCCAATATACCAAAGCCCCCTTTGTCGCTCTTTTCCCATCAGAAGAGTCACAATTCAGCCGCCTAAGAATACAGAAGGCTTTGGTTGAGGAAGATCGAAAGAACCACAAGATTCAAATTCTTCCATCAATTTCTGACTCTTATGAGTAAAGGTACGCTTCCGCATTATGTTATATTTTTTGTGATTCAATATGGATGATCTGGGTTATTAAAATTATTTATTCCAACAGTTTATGAATTTGGATTTGGATAGAATGTAGGAGTTTCTGAGTTTATAAAATATACAATTTTTGGTTCATTTGTTATTACACAATGGTGTTGTTATAATAATATTTCGGTTCATTTGCAGTCCAGGTGTGTTATCGATGAACAATTTGTCCCAAAGATTGAGATGACTTTTAAAACAAACTGAATGGAATAGAATGGAATCTAATGCAATTGAATAAAGTGATAATGAATAATTTCATTCTTCTTTGTTAAAATCAGTGTTATTTATGAATTTGAATTCGAATATAATGCAGAAGTTTCTGAGATTATAAAATGTACAATTTTTAGTTCATTTGTTATTATACAATGGTATTATTATAATAATATTTTGGTTCATTTGCAGTTCAAGTGTGTTATCGATGAACAATTTGTTCCAAAAGTTGGGATGACTTTCAAGACAAATTGAATAGAATGGAATATAATCTAATGTAATTGAATAAAGTGATAATGAATAATTTCATTCTTTTTTGCTAAAAAATTTGGTCAATATTTATCAGTAACATCAAGTGAACTTCAATTAACATACAAATGAAGCGAAATTAGTTCAGATTATTTGAACAAGCAGTCAAAAAGACTCAATCATCAACAAAAATACATCAAATTCATTTCTAGATCCAAATGAACCTCAATTAAACTAAGAAATAAACCGAAATTATTTAAGGAATAAAAAATTTGGTCAATACTTATCAACTGCATCAAGTGAACCTTAATTAATACATAAATGAACCGAATTAGTTCAGATTTGAATAAGCAGTCAAAAAGACTCAATCATCAACAAAAACACATCGAATTCACTTCTCGATCCAAATGAACCTCAATTAAACTAAGAAATGAACCGAAATTACTTAAGGAATAAAAAATTTAGTCAATACTTATCAGCAGCATCAAGTGAACCTCAATTAGTTCAGATTTGAACAAGCATACAAAAAGACTTAATCATTAAAAAAATACATCGAATTAATTTCTGAATCTAAATGAACCTCAGATAAACTAAGAAATGAATCGAAATTATTTAATAATGGCACAAAAAAAATCAGAACCAATAAAAATGTTAGCAAAATATTGGTATTGTTCGAAAGAGAAAGATAATAAAAAAGAAAAAGAAGAAGATGTAGTATCAGGAAAGAAGAAGCGACGGCAATGAAACGATTTTTCATATTAGAGTGCAAAAAGACAGATAACATTTTTTGGAGTTTCAGACACGTGTGCATGCTCTTTTAATGAGAATGATTTATGTTGATATTGAGCATGCTTAATTGGACTTAGATAGCAATAAAATTTAGATGAATAGCAAATCTTTATTACTATATTTACTGTAAATATACACCAATAAATATTTGAGATAAATTATTGGATTCCATGAATTTAAACCCTTTTAAGATTGCTTAGAATTTATAATTCGATAACTTTAGTTATATTTAAAACTTACATAATCTTTTTAGTACTTTATAATTTTATTTAATAAGTCATAAATTTTATTTCATACAAGAGGCATTATGGGACTGGGTGAGAGGGTAAATTTGTATGTGTTTGGATTGTGATTTGTTAAACTGAAGTTTTTAATGAAAGTGATTTTATAAAATTGATTTTGAGTAGAAATAAGTTTGTGTCAACATGATTTATGTTTGGCAATTCTATACTAAAATTAATTTTGATAAAATAAATATTGTTTGGATAATATTAGTTAAAATCACTTTTAAATAGATAATTACTAAAAAGAACATGACATTATATTATAATGTTATTTTTTAATAGATGTTTAATTTTTTTTATACTTAGAGTATATTTTTAGTACTCTTAGTACTCTTTTTTAGTATGCTATAAATTTTTACTATTATTATTTATGATTAATTTTTTGTTTAATTTATTTTACCTAATAGGATCAATAGATTATATTATAAAAAATACTGAAAAATATAATACACAAAAATTACCATTATAAAAATATATAATATCAAATAAAAAATTAATAAAAAATATAAATAATAAATAATAAAAAAAGACCTCATATAAAAAGAAATAATAAGAATTCTATAAATAATACAATAATATGTATAAAGGATAAAGTTGGTAGAAGAAAAATAAATGTTAAATGTAAATGGCTAAAAACTGGTTTTGTGACCAAAATAACTTCTGCGTTTATAGAGTGAAAAATTAGCCAAACTAAAAATTGAAACTTTCAAGAAGCTGTAACATGTTTTTCCTCTTTTAACGTAATTGGCAAACACACCCCCGAATTATAAGATACACTCGGATTTAAGTTTGAGGCAAAATTATTAATGTTTTAAAAGTTACTAGGTTTTACAAAAAGTTACTAGGTTTTATTTTTAAATAATAAAAATATATTTTAAAACAAAAAGATCATGTGCACACAAAAAAAAAAGTCACATGTATTTGTATTACTTAACTAATTTTAATATATATTTTATATTTGTCAATGTGTTATATTTCAAATGGTATAATTTCTCTATACTCAACTAAGAGGTTGCAAGTTTAAGTCTTTCTATCTTTGATAATATATATTTATTTATTTATGCAAGTGATGGATTTAATAGTTAATTTTTGTATACATAATTTTAAAATATCCTAAACCAAATACAAAAAAATCTTATAACTAACAAATAAATTATGAAAAAACACAATAAAGATGAACAACAACAGCTTAGAGAAAAACAAAAAAAAAAAAGCAGCAAAAGAAGAAAGAGGAGTTGAAGAAAAATGAAAGAAAAGAGGAAAAAAAAAGATAAGACTGACCTATTTTTTAGGGTTTTCGGTGCTTAATTAAAAATTTAGTTGACTAATAATTTACTCACCTAATTGTTCAGTTGAAAATAATTGAAACATATACGTTGATAACATTTTTTTTGTTCTCCTTAAAATATTTTTTTTTGTGACTATTCTCTTCTCCTTGAAATATGAAAAAAAGAAACAAATAGTTAGAAGGTAATTATGTGGATAAAAATAAAAAATTATATAAAATATTCTGAGTAGGACTTGCATACTACACTGTATCTCACTTGAAATATGGGACCTATGCACAAAATATATATAAAACTTTTTACTGTATTACCAAATAAAGTTTATGATCATTCAATTTTATTCTTTAGTTTCTTACTTAAAATAGAGAATGTCATTCATGAATCATGCATGCATAAAATAAAAGCATTAACTTCCAGACTGTTAGAAAGGTCCTATATATATCACAGAATCATCATTATCTTCGCTTGTAAAAGAGTAAAGCTTCACAATATAATATACTACTCTTTCATGACATATGCCTTTTCGGTTGTGTTCAAAATTTCCTTCTTAGTTTCGTATAATAATTTCAAGTGAAATGAGATTTCAATGATTATCAATTTCATTGCAATTGTTTTAAGCTCTCTTTTTTGTCTCGTGCATAAATATTCTAAGTACTAAGTCCTTAGCATAGTACTTACGTTAGTTACGTACTTCTACTTAGATTCATTTTGTTTGGCCACGGAATTCTCGTAGATCAGAAGCGCCAGCATATACTTTTGGTAATTAAAAAGAGGAAATTACTGCAGAATATAATCTCCCTGATGTAATGACGTCCTCTGCAAGTAATCAGATTCCATAAAATTTAATGTATATAAATAGAAAACTAGCAAAAAATTGTCGATTAAATTAATTCAATTGAAAAGATACAAGTAAGTTTGATTCGAGAAGTTATTTTAACCTTTACATATAATGAAGTATTGTTTACAAATTGGATGGCTTACAAATTCTCTACTTATAGCACAAGGATACGATAGAGTTTAATAACAATAATGAAGTTGAAAAACACAATTTCTAGGGTTCAAATTAATAGGTTTTATAATTGATTGATGGCATCTTAGGGTTTCAACAACTTAATTAGGTACTAGTACATTTTTTAGTGTTAAACTATAAAGTATATTTTTTTAGGATATAATTATCTTGTCTTAAATGTACATGTTAAAATTATAAATTAAAATTTTTTTTAATAAAAATACAAAAAATCTAAATTATTTATTTTGTATTTATTAAAATAAAATATTTAAAATATTTTACTAACTAATACAGACAAAAAAAAAGATAAATATAATGACATGAATTGAAATTGAATAATAAAGATACATTAAAATGGAAATAAAAAATAAAAGGGATAGATTGAAATTAGATACAAAGAGAATTACTCTACTTTTTATTCAATTTCTTGATCTAACGAAAAATGAACTCCTCAACCTAACTTGTTTACACTATAGTTTGAGAATTGAATCGAAGAGACTCCCTAACCTTTTACCAAATTTTTCGTGCAACAAGAAAGGGACTCACTCAATCTCACTTGTTCATACCATGGTTTCATCACGAAACCAAAAAGTGTTTTGACACCTCTAATCACTTAATACTACGACTACAATAGTTTATGAGGTATTTATAATATCTTATTAGGTTAAAATAAAGAAAATCCTAAACTCACAAACACAAAGCATAATCTAGTAACTAAATAAATAAAATTAAAATACATAAAATTAAATTGAACATTCTAAAAATATAAACTAATAAATTTTAAATAATATTTAAACTTTTATATTACGAAGATTTGAAATACATATCAGTATCACTAGCAGTAACCTTATCTGGTGTTCTTTTTTTTTGTGGTCAGGTATCTGATGTTCTTAAAACACAATTGTTTTTATTAGCAAAGGGGCTTACGTGTTGCCCAAAACCAAACATATTAAGCTGCAACAACTCTGAAATATTATTATATTAACACTCCTTTTGTCTTTGGACGTGAAATATTAATACTCCTAAAATTCCTTTTTTCATCTTTTTGGGCCTTGTGGAGAAATGATTGAAATCTTTGACAACCGAAATATTGGGCTACAAAATTAGCCCATATCCAACTGCAATGAACCCAAATCCTAGGATTAAGCACAGCATTTATTCCTTTCGTTGAGTAGCTAAACGGGTCCCTGGCCCTTCAAAATGACAATCTCATAGCAAAAACAAAAATTAGAGTAAATGGCCTTTATGATTCATGAATCATGATCATTTGTCCTAAGGATAAAAAAGTATTTCTATATAGTTCACCGAAAAAAAAAAGTATTTCTATATAATTTAAAAATTTTTAATTGGTCTCTAATTATTAAAGTAATTTGTTTAAGAGGTCCTTATAAAAAAACAGTAACCTGTTAATGTGTTAGGAGCTGCTTAAACCAGTTATTTAAATAATTAATGATTAATTAAAAATTTTATTTTAAATTATAAAAAAATCATTTATTTTTCAAATAAATAATCAGAAACCGAAAAAAATATTTACTCATTTAAATTATGCATATCCGTCACAATAATGTCGCATTACCTTGTTTCCTCATCCAAATATTAGCTTATTGCTTGGAAAATATGTATTTGGAAACAAAAATTAGAACAACTATCAGTACAACTTAAAAAACTGAGGGGACAATGACAAAATATAAAATATGCATGATGCAATACAGAAAGGGACATGAATTTGTTTTTGCTTTAAAGAAGATTTTGATCCCGTACTTGGATGATGTATATTAAAAACTTTACTCCAATTATAAAATGATTTCATCTAAAACGATATCTAATCAACCATATGAATATTCGTTCACAATTCATGACAAACAAAAACACTTTATTATTCTCAAGTCCCATGCAATATGCATCTCACTGGATAAGACTATGTGACGACATATTCTTATGGCAATGAAAATGATGCGTGACACCTTCAAATTACTTTTACAATACAATCATATTCTAATTGGTTTCACCAAAACATTTGTCAGAATATAGGTCAACCATATAGGGTATCAGATTCTATTCCTAAAATGATCAGTGGCAAGTGGCAACAGATGCATAGATGAACACACAAGGCAAGAAGATATGGACAACAAATCCGGGACTAACACTTGCCATTAAAAATTTCATCCAAGAATATTACTTTAGTTCCAACTATGATAGCAATTTCAATTATACAATATCCAGTTCATGAGAATTGAGAAAAATGGCAAAGTTAAAATTGGCATTTCTCTCTCTTAATATTTCTTACAGTTGCTGTTACATGTAGTAACTTTTTTATATGTAAAAACGTGATAGTGATGAAAATTGAACCTAGTTATGCTATCTCTTACCATTTCTTACAATAGATGTTTCAAATACTCTGTCTAATTTTAAATATCATGTTTTAGATGATGTATCTAAACACAATTTTTTACCTAAATCTAAATACACCCTAAACATGATACTTAAAATATATGGATAACTGGATCAAACCGTGTTTCCATGATGATTTTCATTATCAGATGCCTCTTCTTGATAATAAGGGGACAATTTTCCACTTGTTGTTCTGGGAATTGCAGATATTTCATGCAGCATTGTCACCACCTTGCGCATTGAAGGCCGGTTTATGGGAAGAGGGTTTGTGCAAAGGAGCCCTATGTTTAGTACCTTGATGATTTCTCCCTTGTACTTAACATCCATAATTGGATCAATCACTTGATCCTCTCCACTCTGCTCCAATGTGGAAGAAACCCATTTCACCAAATCTTTGTCACCATATGCTGGATCAAGTGGAGCTCTCCCACTTACCAATTCTAAAATTACCACTCCAAAACTATAGATGTCACTCTTCTCATTCACTCTTAGAGTGTAAGCATATTCTGCATCACATACATTAAAATGCAATTTAATAAAATCAAAGATAGGTGTATACATAGTTAGTAAGTGATTAACCTTCCATATATGAATCTATTGTTATATCAAAGTAAAATCAAAGGTAAACAAAAGTGAATTTGATGTTAATTTTTTACCTGGTGCTATGTAACCATAAGATCCGGCAATTGCAGACATAGATTCTGCACCTTGGGTAACCCTGCTAAAAGTTCTGGCCACACCAAAATCTGCAACTTTTGCTCCAAAGTCTTCATCAAGCAATATATTGTGGGATTTGACATCCCTATGAACAATAGGAGGAACACAATAGTGATGCAAATAAGAAAGCCCCTCAGCAGCATCAATGGCAATTCTGTACCTAATTGGCCAATCCAACAAGCTTCTCTTGCTACTGTGAAGCAAATCAGCAAGGCTTCCATTAGGCATGTACTCATAAACTAAGAGCTTGCTATCACCACTGTTACAACAACACCATAGCCTCACAATATTCTTGTGCCTGATTTTTCCCAATGTTTCCACCTCAGCTTCAAAAAAACCATCTTTTTCAGAAACAGTAGTCCTGTTTTTTGGTCCCCATAATTTCTTCACTGCCACAGCTTCACCATTGCTCAGGACAACCTTGTAAACTTTCCCGGATGCTCCACTACCTATGACATTGTCTTCACTCAGCAACTTCACAACCTCATACTCACTGAATCCAAGTTTGTGAAAAGATCTCCATTTTAACATGTTAGGCATCACTTTCTTCTTTATCTTCTTAATGCTCCTAAATTTGAACCAAAACCATGTTACCCCAACAACAAACACAATTCCAGCAAGCACAAATATGAACCTGAAAACCCAATCATACTTTATCTTGTTCTTCTTCTTCTCACCTAAATTTTGACAGAGCCCAGAGACTGAAGAAGAACTACACAGCCCTGGATTTCCAAGAAAACTCTTCTTGTAATTCTCATTGTCGAATTCTTTAGGGATCTCCCCTGAAAGCTGATTATTCGACAAATTCAGCAAATTAAGATTCAAATTCTGCAGCTCAATTGGGATCCTACCGGAGAAAAGATTCCCTGAAAGATCAAGATAATTAAGCACCGGCAAGGTTCCTAATTCACTTGGAATGTTACCATCAAGCTTATTATTGGACAAATCAAGATCATTAAGCTTTTCCAAAGCACTAATCCCCAAAGGTATCTCACCCGAAAGCTCATTATCACTAATCACAAGCTTCCCCAACTGACTCAATTTCACAACACTCGTCGGAATCCGACCAGATAGCCTATTATGGCTGGCGACAAACTGAACAAGGTTGTCCAAATTCCCAATTTCCTGGGGAACAGACCCTGAGAACATGTTGAAGGAAAGCGACAAACTTGACATGTTGCTTGCGCCAGAAATAGAAGTAGAAATCGACCCAGTAAGGGAATTATCATCAAGCTCCAGAAGAAAAAGGTGTGGCAGTCCCCACATAGCATCGGGAACAGTTCCCGAAATGTTATTGTTCCTTATTCGAACCCTCATCAAGCTCCTGCAATCCCCCAGACTCTCGGGGATTCTGC
This sequence comes from Arachis ipaensis, assembly GCF_059453495.1. Lineage (NCBI taxonomy): Eukaryota > Viridiplantae > Streptophyta > Magnoliopsida > Fabales > Fabaceae > Arachis > Arachis ipaensis. The sequence continues at coordinate 12,728,113 of NC_142443.1, read as the reverse complement.
CGGAGAACGAGTTGTAAATTAGCATGATCTCCTGCATCGCTCCCCGGCGGCACAATCCCGCCGGAATCTCGCCGGAGAAGTTGTTGTACGAGAGGTCGAGTGTCTGCAGGGGCGAGTTGCTCCCGAGTTGACTCGGCAACGACCCATTGAGCGAGTTGTTGAACAGTTTAAGCTCGTACAAGCTCTCGGCCTCGACGATACTCTCCGGCAGAGAGCCTTCGAGGTTGTTATTGAACAAGTTGAGAGAACCGAGTTTCTTCAACCGAGTCAACTCGGAGGGAATCGTCCCTGTCAAGTCGTTCCCGGAGGCGTCGAAGCCTTCCAAATGGGTGAGGTTGTTCCACACAGCGCCACGTGGCAATGAACCAGAGAGCGAGTTTTCATAGAGCTCGAGAAACACGATGCTGGTGAGGCCGGAGATGAGAGACTCCGGTATGGCACCCTGGAGGCTGTTATAGGTTAGTTCAAGGTTTCGAAGGTTGGATAGCTTCCCCAATGAAGCGGGAATTGGACCGAGGAGGTTGCAGCCGGAAAGAGACAAGTCCTGGAGGTTGGTCATGTTGCCGAACTCACTCGGTAACGGAGCAGGAAGAAAAGGGTTGTAGGACAAGTGGAGGAAGGTTAAGGTGGTGAGGTTGGTGAGAAACGAAGGGATGGTTCCGTTGAGGAGGTTTTCGACGAGGTTGAGGGATCGGAGGTTGGGGAAGAGAGAGAAGGAAGGGGGAATAGAAGCGGAAAAGTTGTTGAAGGAGAGGTCGAGGTGGAGAAGGGAGGGGAGAGAGGAGAGAAAAGAAGGGATGGGTCCGGTGAAGAGGTTTCCAGAGAGGTTAAGGTGGGTGAGGGAGGTGCAGAGGGAAAGAGTGGAGGGTAGGGGGGAGATGAGGAAGTTGTCGTCGAGATAGAGAGTAGAGAGGGAGGGTAGGCGGCAGAGGGACGAGGGAATAGGGCCGGAGAGGGAGAGAGAGGAGAGGGAGAGGGAGATGACGTGGGAGGTATTGGGGTTGCATGTGACGCAGGTCCAGTTGCATGGGGTGGGGTCGCGGGGGTTCCAGTCGGCGAGGGAGGAGGAGGATGATGGAAGTAGTTGGTTCTTGGCTTCTAGAAGGAGCAGGCCTTCTTGGTTGAGTGAGAGAGTGGGAGTAACAAAGAAGAAGAAGAAGAAGAATAAGAGAGGCATGGCGGTTATAGTTTAGAGAGAGAGAGAGAGGGAAACGAGAGATTTAATTACGAGTAGTGCTCTCATCACCCACCTGAGGGACATACCACTATCATGCTGCTATAATTATCACTACGCTACTACATTTTTGTACTAACATAGTAACATCTCTCTAGTCTTTTTTTTTTTTTTCTATTTTTAATTATAATTTTTTCAAACTATTTTTATACAAACATACGGAAAGAGCATACTATGCTTATTATAACTTAAAAATTGAAAACGGAAAAAAAAGAGAGATGGATTGAGATTGATGTTGCTGGAGGTTCATACAAGTCTACCTATATGATATGTTCAAATAAAGTTTTTCCGCAAAATTTGCTTTTCCAATTATACCCCTTAATTTGTCTTTTTATCTTCTGGTACCAAAAAATCAATGATGTTGCTATCTGACTGAACACATTTTCAACCGCATGCATGCATGCAATCAAAAATAGTAGTAAATACAGGAATTACTAGAGGGAAAAGAAGATTGAGGCCATAGATATATGGATATGATGCAGAGTGTGAGTCTAGTCTAATCTGTTGGGTCAACCCACAATGGAAAACAATAAAAAGAGTAGTTGTTAATAATAATGGAGAGTGGTTCGAACTTCTTCGGAAAGGCATGTGAAGTTGAAAACGTTAACCAATGCAGACAGCTTTGAAAATATTGTTAGACTAGCTTTTGAAAATCTGCTCTCACTAATTAAACCAGAAAATCACTATTCAATTACGGTAACAACTTTTTTGACTCTTCAGTCTTCATAGAGGCCTACCATTATAGCACTACCTATCTCCTAATTTATCAACTTAGCCATTAATTAAAGTATAAGTAACTAATCAAGATAGATTTTCTTCAATTTTAACCGAGTCACTATTGCTCTTCTAAATATTTATACCACTCTTTTCATTTTTAAATAGCTATGTATACAATATTATTGCTTGAATTAAAGTTTAATAGGAATTATTAAAACTTGTATAAAGATGAGTTACTTATATAATATTATAAAATTACTAAAAAGAATTAGTTTTAGTGGTAAATTTTAGTGATAATAATTTTATAATCATTGATTTTTTTTATTTACTTTTTTGTAACAAATATATATTTGTTATTACTGTTAAAGACAAAATAAATTACTACTAAAATTAATTTGGTGTAGTAAACGTTCTTGAAGCGATAAAGGTGATTATGCCAAACCCTGTCGTAGTAGGTATTCAATTTTGAGACGTTTTCATGTCATATGATTAAACAGTTGAGTTGGTGCACTGCTAAATCAATAAACATCTTATCAAAAAATTCGAAGCTATATGTGTAAGTGATGCTGTCTAGTGTCTATGCATAGGACTACTAATTTTCAGATCTATATAACCTTTGTGTTTCTTAACGTTTAAATATATGTAAAATTTATTTATTTAAAAGAATCGTTAAGATATTTAGCGAGTCTCTTTTTAGAATAAATTGCAAAATGAATATAAATAGTAATGTACCTAAATTATATCCGTTTCACACACAAAATAAAGATGCTCATGATGATGAATATGTTTATGCTTTACGACAAATTCTTCCAGAGTGGAGAGTGTTGAAATTTTCCAAATACTGGCGATGCACTAAATGGAGGCACATAATTAATGAATATATGAGTATTAAATTGAATAATGGGATTGACAAAATTACTCTTAGTTTCAAATGATTGTTATTGATGTATGATTAGGCATCACAAACAAATTTCCAAGTTCCAACTCTTTCTTTTTGACTCGACTTTGGTGCCCAGAAAGGCCACTATGATATTGAAAAGTACAGCTTAGAATTTTGCATACGATTATGCCTTTTCAGATTGACGCTATCTTCTTGGCATGTAACATGTTGCAAATCACAAATTAAATGTAGCAAACATACATCACTGTAGAATCATATAAGAGAACGACAGGTTCAATGCACATTCACATATACATTATATACTAATTATTGATTAGTCCTTGTTTTTATTAGGTATAAATCACTTAAGCATTTTCAACACTCAACATAAGTGCAACTTAAATTCAATAAAAACATGAAGCTTATGCCTATTCTTTCCACGGAATCAAAAATTAAAATGAACAAAGGCCTCTCAAGCAGGGATCAAGATAGAAACTTGTCAAAGTCATTCTTTTATGCATTTAGGCTCCGTTTGAAAAGTTTTAAAAATAATTTTTTTGAGCTTATGATTTATGAAAAATAATAGTATTAATATTTAGTACAATTTTTAAAATTAAATTACAATTTTTTAAGAAATTATTTAGGAGTTTATAGAAAAATAAAAAAAAAAGGACTTTTATGATACTACTATTTTTTTTTTTAAAGAAAGAGCTCAACACTTAAGTGGAGCAAAAAAAGACAAAATAACAAAATAAAAGATAAGATAACTCCTATGTCATCTCCGATATAGCCATCCACAACATGAGTTATTTACCACACCACTCTGCAGCACAGGAAAAGTTTGAGCCACGCAATCTACAATTTTTGTTGTCTTACTGTAAAAACTGACATCATTCCATCGTAACCAAATGTTCCAAACAGTTGAGAAGAACCCCACTAGCAAGAACTTGCGTGTCTCTTTTTTCGTCGGCATTGATCTTCAATTCTCAAAATGTTCTTTCAAAGTACCTGGTACAACCCACGCCTGACCAAACTCCGAGATCCACACACACCACACCTGCCAAGAGTACTCACAAGTAACAAATAAGTGTTGTATATTTTCAACATCTTTCTTGCACAACACGAACAAATTATCATTCTGTTGTAAGATTCGCAATCTACTTAGTCGATCCTTCGTATTGACCCGGCCAACCAATACAAACCAGGTGAATAACTCGACTCGAGGTGGAACTAAACCCTTCCAAAATTTCTTGGTGAATCTGAATCTCAGAATCTTCTCATCCAAAGTCTCTTCCTGCAAAACCTGCACAAATGAGTTAGTAGAATAAACTCATTCCTTGTCAAATTTCTAAACCACTCTATCTTGCACTTCTTCTATCAATCTAACAGATTGCAAGACCTGAAGCATCTGGTCCAAGGTAATTGTCTCCCATTGACGTAGTTCCCTCCTCCATTGGAAGTGTCAAACTCACTCTATCCCATTTCAGAATCCACACTCTCCAATAACTGATCCTTTTTAGTTTAAAATCAAGAAGAGTCTCGGAAAAGAGTCTTTCAACTTTCCCAATTGGAGCCATGTATTCTCCCAAAATCTTGTAGATCTACCATCTCCTACTTCCATAGCAAGGCCATCAATCATCTTTTACCTTACATGTTGATCTTTTATTTGCACTTGGCATGTCTCTCCACGGGCCTCCTCTTTCTGGTAATTTCTGAGTTAACAGTAAGTGATTTGTGTTCAGATTATTACAGGAACACACAATCCTTCTTCCATAGAGCTAAAAACTCAAACACAAAATAACTTATTTATAAGCTACTTTTAATATAATTATTTATTGTTTAAGCTATTTTATCAAAAGAAACTTAAACTGTTTATCCAAATTGGGCCTTAGTAGATAATTTTGATACCACAAAAATCAAGATGTAAATAACATAATGCATTTTATAATTTTTTAAATATGAATGTCATGAGAATGTAAATTCTTTTTTTGTACATAACAAAATAATAACATGTATTTGCCAATGAGTTATAGTTCAAATGGCATAGTTTTCTTATACTCATATAAAAAATTACGGATTCGAATCTCCTTATCTTTAGTATAAAAAAAATAATATGTATTTTCTGTCATGATCCTGTTCAATATCTTTTCTATTATAGGGTTGTTTATTTAAGTTTCCAAACAATTATATTTATTTATGAAATTGCATACGAAACTGAAGAACTAAAAAAAATGTCACCAAACTGATGGATATTTTTGGAAAACAAATTCCAATCACCTAAACTCACCGGCAAGTATATCGGGTCACATCAAGTAGTAAAACTCACTTAGAGTGAGGTCGATCCCACAGGGATTGATGGATCAAGCAACTTTAGTGGGTGATTAGTTTAGTCAAGCTAACATTGAGTGAATTGTGTGAAGTTGATCAACAGAAAGTAAATTGCGAGAATTATAAAGTTGCAGAAAGTAAAATTGGACAGAAGCTTAAAGAGCAAGAAATATAAATTGCAAGAATCTTAAATGACAAGAAATGTAAATTGCATCAAATGTAAAAGGGATGGGTGCTGGAAATTAAAGAGAGCAATGAAGTAAAATTAAGAACAATTGACAGAAAAGGAAAATGTAGGAAAGTAAATCAAGCTCACAGCAAACTCAATGTAAATTGGCAGAATGTAAATTTGCAGAGAAATAGAAATGTAGAAAAGTAAACCAGCAAGAAGACTTAGATCAATTCTCAAATCTCAAAGAGAAATTAACAATTTCAATGAAATAGTAAAAACAGAAAGGAAGCTAAGAGCTCAATTGCTCTCTCAATCAAAACAGAAAGGAAATTTGCAAAGGAAGGAAAGTGAAACAGAAAGGAAAAGAAAACTCCAATGTGATCTTCAATTCTCAAATTCAACAAGGAAAATTAAAAGAGAGAGAGCTATTCTATCCTACTCCTATTGCTCCCTAATGGAGCTAGCCTCCTCCATGAAAATGAGAATGATGCCTTTATATAGGCTTTTTACAAAATAAAATGAAATTGAAATAAAAAATAAATTAAATAAAAATCCTAATTCTAGCTTGTTCTTGTGCCTTTGAGTGATGATGTGGGCTTTGCTTGCTTTGGATTTGAAGAGAGATGGGTTTGGTTGGCCTTGGTTCAATTGGTTTTGAATTGAATTTAAATAGAATTTTGGTTGAATTTTGGCCAATGGGTGTTTGCTCCCAGTAGAGTGCTCTGCTCCTGGTGAGAGCGTAGCATTGTGGCTCATGTCCTTGGCTCTTTGTTGCGTATCAAGCTTGGGTGCATCAAGATAGCGCTCCGCTCTTGGGGAGAGCCTATCATCATGGCTTGCTTGTGTTGCCTTGTGCGCACCAAGCCCCTTGACTGTGCCAAATTGTGCGTGACATGCTTTCCTGGGCCGTGTCAAACTCGTGCAAGGAATAAGGAAAGTAGCGCTCTGCTCTTGGCAAGAGCGGAGCACTCCTTTTGCTTGGGTGAGGTCCCAAGTTCGAAACTTAGTGGGAGCATTTCTCCATGCTTTGTTCCTCATTTTTTTCTTAGTGAAGCACGACAATGCTCTCCAAGAGAGCGGAGCACAATAATGATGTAGAGCGCTACTTTGCTTTGGAGTGAGGCTCCAGCTTCGAACCTTGGTGGAAGCATTGGCCGATTTTTTTTTTGCTTGTTTTTGGCCCATAAAGATGCATTTTATTCGTGCCTCAATTTCATGCCAAATATAGATTACCATACATCGTTAGAAAGATCTGAATGTTAGCTTTCCAACACAACAGGAAGCACATCAATCAGACATCTGTAGCTCAAGTTATAGCCCTTTGAAGGAGGCATGGTCATGCTGTGAGCGCCCAGATTTTAACTTAGCGAAAATTTTGTTTCCAAGCTTATTTTTGCATCACGATAATGCTCTGCTCTTGGCAAGAGCGGAGCATTGTATGCTGATTGCCAATCTCCTTTAATTTGGTCATGGGTCACGCTTTTAAAAGCGTGGCCTAAGCCTCCAAAGTGTGCTCCAACTTCAAAGTGTGTCCCAAAGCTCTTTTTTTCTCCTTTTTAGATTATTTTGTGCTTCTTTGCTTCTTTTTCTTCTTATTTCCTACAAGATTTATAAAATTAAAAGATCAAAGAAATATACCAATTAAGCATAAAAGCATTCAATATTCAAGCACAAATCATAAATTTCTTGTATGAAAAAGCATAGAAAAACATGACATGGTGACATGTCATCACAACACCAAACTTAAACCTTACTTGTCCTCAAGCAAGAAAAGAATCATGCAATAAAGATTGACAATCCAAGGTAAGAAGAATAGCAACTCAATGTTCATGGTTAGCTAGTTTTCTAAGCATGCTACAATCACAAAAGAGATGTAGATGATTGATGCTTCTATCTAGCTCATTTTATGAAATCTTTCTCTTATATTTCTTCCTTGAAACAAGCTTTTGATTTTCTTATTGGCTTCTCCTTTTGGGTGCTTTGCCCCATGAGTTGATAACAAAGCTACGACTTCTAAACGCTTTGTTTTCAAGTATTACCACTTGATACATAAGCACCACAACCATTTAATTAGAGGACTTCATTAAGCTCATTTGTTTCTTTTCTTTACTCTCTAATCATTGATGCTCAGAGCCTTGAGCTTTGAGGGAGTGCATTTGCACTTGAGCCTAGCCTTGACTTCTAAGTGTTTTGTTTTCAAGCTTTTTGCTTGATACATAAACACCACAAGTACTTAACAAATAAATTGCCATTGGTACTCAGAGCCTTCAGCTTTCTCATTCTTTCCTTTTTTCTTTTCTTGCTTTAATTGTATTTGCTTCTTCAAGGTTTTCATGATTTCAAAAGATTTCACAAAATGTCCAAGATGAAAACTTCAATTAACTAAAATCCAATGCAATTGAGCAACAATTAATCATACTAGCTTTCCAAAACTTGTATGCACATGCTAAGTTCTTCTTTAATGCCTTGTTTGTTTATGATCATGATACTTTACTGCTTTGAATTCACAAAACTCAAGTTGGTAGTCATAATATCATGGCAACATGTTATAAATCAATATTCAAGCTATGGTTATTCATAACACACATGCATACAGAGAATATAAAGACAATCATGCAAAATAAAGTGCTGGAAACAAAGGAGAGGAAAAGGAACTTTACAACCTTGTAGTCCATCTTCTTTATTGTTGTCTTTTTCCTTCTATTCTTCCTTCTTCCCATACCAATACTCATAATGCTTGCTCATCCTCAAGCAACAATTAGAACAATGGCTATGGGGCTAAGATGAATCATGAGTGTCTTATACAATGAAATGTTAGTGGTACATGTGCTTTAAGCAAGCAAAATTGAGGATAACAATCAAGGCACAAGAGACAGAGACATTGGGATTGCAAACATAAGAAGGTGTGCATGATACATGGCATAAAAGATAAGTGGCACACCAAATTTAGTGTGACTCTTTCACTTGGAATTAATGCAAGTATCGGTAAGGATTGGAAGCAAATTTTTGTTGCATAGCAACACCAAACTTAGAATGCAATCCTATGTCCATTTTATTTGAAATAAGACTAAATGAAACTGTTGTATGTTAAATACAATCACCAAGCCAAGAATCTTGTCATGAATAAAGCTCTCTTAGTGATGTATTAACAAACACAGTTAATAAAAGACAGCATTAAAAACAAGTAAATGAATAAAACAAAGAGGAAACTAAAATGTTAAACCAAAAGAGAAAAATTGCAGAGGCATTATGATTATGCAAACAAGTAGTGTTGCTTGAATAAATTGCATAGAAAATAAGTGGCACGCCAAACTTAGAATTTTAGTGTGACACTTTCAATTTTGATTTGATGCAATCATCCAAAAGGATTGAAAACAATTTGTTGCAGGGCAACACCAAACTTAGAATGTAACCATATGCCATTTTATTGAATTTAAACAAGTAAAAAAAGAAAACAAAGCATAGAAGAGAAACGTTACCTACTGTTGGCATGTTGTTCTTTACTTTCTTCCTCTTCTTCTAGTTTGTTAAGAGGAATGACCTCAAGGGAGGAGAAGATTCAGCTATTGCCCCCTGTCTTTGTCTCTCCTCAGCAAGCTTTCTTTTGTTAATGGCTTGATTGAGCTTGCTTGCTGGATCAGGGGGAGGATCGCTTGTAGTTGACCTTCTCTTCTTCATGAATATTGTCCTTTGTAGCTTGGTCACAATCCTCTTCTCGGTGCTTTTGTTAATTGCCTTCACTTTCTTGAATCCAAGTCTTGGTGGTTGTGTGATTGTTGGAGTTTTATCTTCATCCAGAGCCTCTTGAATTAGTGGTTCTATGAGCCCTTCCTCTATGCACTTCTCTGCTTCAATTGAGTGTGACTTCTCTTGATTGTCCTCCTCCATTCCTTCTTCACAACTTTCCATCAAGTCCTTTGGGAGGGAATCTTCGTGTTCTATTGTCACTTCAATTAGTTCTTGTGAATTTAAAATCCTTGGCTCATATTCCTCATCCTTCAGTACAATTTCACTTGACACAGGGACCTTTGGTTCTTGTTTTTCCACTTCCTCATCCACAAATTGGTCTTCATCCTCACTGTTTGTTGGTTCTAAGTTTCTCCTTATTTGCTCTAAATGCCCATCCATCTTCTTGAGGAGGATTTCCTGCTCTTTCCAAGAGTCCATTGATGTTTGTAAGTATTGTTCAAATGCTAGCTCAAGGGATGAAGGCTGAGAATGAGTTTCTAGATATGTGGGTGCTGTGGTGAAGTTGTTTTGAGTGGTATGAAATGAATCTTGTGGATTGTGGAATAAGTTTTGTGGTTGGTAGGAATTGTAAGGATCTTGGAGGAAACTTTGTGTTGAGGCATAATCAAGTGATGAACACTCTTCCAGTTATGCTCTGGCAGCACAATCAAGTGATAATGTCCTTGAATAATTAGAATGTGAATCATTGCATTTCCCTTCCCAGCCATCATTTGTGTACGTGCCATAACAGTATGAGTCACTTTGTGGCTCTGGAAAATGTTCATGCTCTTTCATTCCTTGGTGATACTTCCATCCACCATGAGGATAATGATATGAATCATTTTGTGGTGGTGGTTGGTATCCCATATGATTCTCTTGCTCATCTTGTGTCTCTGAAGCAAATCTCCATGAATTGGAGTGCTCATAATTTATATTTTCTTGGTGATATTCCCAGCCACCATTAGAGATTGGTGATGGTGGGTAATATCCCATAAAATTAGTTTGATCATAAGATGAGTTGAACTCCATTTGAATTTTGGAAAACACAATACCAAGGAAAATTGAAATTACTCATATCAGAGATGAGAATTTCTTAGCGAGGCAAAAACTCAAACACCTTGGTTTCAATTTAAAATAGAAAACAAAAATAAAGAAAATGCTTGATCTAGACTTCTCACCCACTTAATCATTGTTGATCTAAATCAATCCCCGCAACGGCGCCAAAAACTTGTTGGATATTTTTGGAAAACAAATTCCAATCACCTAAACTCACCGTTACCGGCAAGTATACCGGGTCGCATCAAGTAGTAAAACTCACTTAGAGTGAGGTCGATCCCACAGGGATTGATGGATCAAGCAACTTTAGTGGGTGATTAGTTTAGTCAAGCTAACATTGAGTGAATTGTGTGAAGTTGATCAACAGAAAGTAAATTGCGAGAATTATAAAGTTGCAGAAAGTAAAATTGGACAGAAGCTTAAAGAGCAAGAAATGTAAATTGCAAGAATCTTAAATGACAAAAAATGTAAATTGCATCAAATGTAAAAGGGATGGGTGCTGGAAATTAAAGAGAGCAATGAAGTAGAATTAAGAACAATAGACAGAAAAGGAAAATGCAGGAAAGTAAATCAAGCTCACAGCAAACTCAATGTAAATTGGCAGAATGTAAATTTGCAGAGAAATAGAAATGTAGAAAAGTAAACCAGCAAGAAGACTTAGATCAATTCTCAAATCTCAAAGAGAAATTAACAATTTCAATGAAATAGTAAAAACAGAAAGGAAGCTAAGAGCTCAATTGCTCTCTCAATCAAAACAGAAAGGAAATTTGCAAAGGAAGGAAAGTGAAACAGAAAGGAAAAGAAAACTCCAATGTGATCTTCAATTCTCAAATTCAACAAGGAAAATTAAAAGAGAGAGAGCTATTCTATCCTACTCCTATTGCTCCCTAATGGAGCTAGCCTCCTCCATGAAAATGAGAATGATGCCTTTATATAGGATTTTTACAAAATAAAATGAAATTAAAATGAAAAACAAATTAAATGAAAATCATAATTCTAGCTTGTTCTTGTGCCTTTGAGTGATGATGTGGGCTTTGCTTGCTTTGGATTTGAAGAGAGATGGGTTTAGTTGGATTTGGTTCAATTAGTTTTGAATTGAATTTAAATGGAATTTTGGTTGAATTTTGGCCCATGGGTGTTTGCTCCCAGTAGAGTGCTCTGCTCCTGGTGAGAGCGTAGCATTGTGGCTCATGTCCTTGGCTCTTTGTTGCGTGTCAAGCTTGGGTGCATCAGGATAGCGCTCTGCTCTTGGGAAGAGCCTAGCATCATGGCTTGCTTGTGTTGCCTTGTGCGCACCAAGCCCCTTGACTGTGCCAAATTGTGCGTGACATGCTTTCCTGGGCCGTGTCAAACTCGTGCAAGGAATAAGAAAAGTAGCGCTCTGCTCTTGGCAAGAGCGGAGCACTCCTTTTGCTTGGGTGAGGTCCCAAGTTCGAAACTTAGTGGGAGCACTTCTCCATGCTATGTTCCTCATTTTTTTCTTAGTGAAGCACGACAATGCTCTCCAAGAGAGCGGAGCACAATAATTATGTAGAGCGCTACTTTGCTTTGGAGTGAGGCTCCAGCTTCGAACCTTGGTGGAAGTATTGGCCGATTTTTTTTGCTTGTTTTTGGCCCATAAAGATGCATTTTACTCGTGCCTCAATTTCATGCCAAATATGGATTGCCATACATCGTTAGAAATCTCTGAATGTCAGCTTTCCAACGCAACAGGAAGCACATCAATCGGACATCTGTAGCTCAAGTTATAGCCCTTTGAAGGAGGCATGGTCATGCTGTGAGCGCCCAGATTTTAACTTAGCGAAAATTTTGCTTCCAAGCTTATTTTTGCATCACGATAATGCTCTGCTCTTGGCAAGAGCGGAGCATTGTATGCTGATTGCCAATCTCCTTTAATTTGGTCATGGGTCACGCTTTTAAAAGCGTGGCCTAAGCCTCCAAAGTGTGCTCCAACTTCAAAGTGTGTCCCAAAGCTCTTTTTTTCTCCTTTTTAGATTATTTTGTGCTTCTTTGCTTCTTTTTCTTCTTATTTCCTACAAGATTTATAAAATTAAAAGATCAAAAAAATATACCAATTAAGCATAAAAGCATTCAATATTCAAGCAAAAATCATAAATTTCTTGTATGAAAAAGCATAGAAAAACATGACATGGTGACATGTCATCACAACACCAAACTTAAACCTTACTTGTCCTCAAGCAAGAAAAGAATCATGCAATAAAGATTGACAATCCAAGGTAAGAAGAATAGCAACTCAATGTTCATGGTTAGCTAGTTTTCTAAGCATGCTACAATCACAAAAGAGATGTAGATGATTGATGCTCCTATCTAGCTCAATTTATGAAATCTTTCTCTTATATTTCTTCCTTGAAAGAAGCTTTTGATTTTCTTATTAGCTTCTCCTTTTGGGTGCTTTGCCCCATGAGTTGATAACAAAGCTACGACTTCTAAATGCTTTGTTTTCAAGTATTACCACTTGATACATAAGCACCACAACAATTTAATTAGAGGACTTCATTAAGCTCATTTGTTTCTTTTCTTTACTCTCTAATCATTGATGCTCAGAGCCTTGAGCTTTGAGGGAGTGCATTTGCACTTGAGCCTAGCCTTGACTTCTAAGTGTTTTGTTTTCAAGCTTTTTGCTTGATACATAAACACCACAAGTACTTAACAAATAAATTGCTATTGGTACTCAGAGCCTTCAGCTTTCTCATTCTTTCCCTTTTTCTTTTCTTGCTTTAATTGTATTTGCTTCTTCAAGATTTTCATGATTTCAAAAGATTTCACAAAATGTCCTAGATGAAAACTTCAATTAACTAAAATCCAATGCAATTGAGTAACAATTAATCATACTAGCTTTCCAAAACTTGTATGCACATGCTAAGTTCTTCTTTAATGCCTTGTTTGTTTATGATCATGATACTTTACTGCTTTGAATTCACAAAACTCAAGTTGGTAGTCATAATGTCATGGCAACATGTTATAAATCAATATTCAAGCTATGCTTATTCATACCACACATGTATACAGAGAATATAAAGACAATCATGCAAAATAAAGTGCTGGAAACAAAGGAGAGGAAAAGGAACTTTACAACCTTGTAGTCCATCTTCTTTATTGTTGTCTTTTTCCTTCTATTCTTCCTTCTTCCCATACCAATACTCATAATGCTTGCTCATCCTCAAGCAACAATTAGAACAATGGCTATGGGGCTAAGATGTATCATGAGTGTCTTACACAATGAAATGTTAGTGGTACATGTACATTAAGCAAGCAAAATTGAGGATAACAATCAAGGCACAAGAGACAGAGACATTGGGATTGCAAACATAAGAAGGTGTGCATGATACATGGCATAAAAGATAAGTGGCACACCAAACTTAGTGTGACTCTTTCACTTGGAATTAATGCAAGTATCGGTAAGGATTGGAAGCAAATTTTTGTTGCATAGCAACACCAAACTTAGAATGCAATCCTATGTCCATTTTATTTGAAATAAGACTAAATGAAACTGTTGTATGTTAAATACAATCACCAAGCCAAGAATCTTGTCATGAATAAAGCTCTCTTAGTGATGTATTAACAAACACAGTTAATAAAAGACAGCATTAAAAACAAGTAAATGAATAAAACAAAGAGGAAACTAAAATGTTAAACCAAAAGAGAAAAATTGCAGAGGCATTATGATTATGCAAACAAGTAGTGTTGCTTGAATAAATTGCATAGAAAATAAGTGGCACACCAAACTTAGAATCTTAGTGTGACACTTTCAATTTTGATTTGATGCAATCATCCAAAAGGATTGAAAACAATTTGTTGCAGGGCAACACCAAACTTAGAATGTAACCATATGCCATTTTATTGAATTTAAACAAAGTAAAGAAAGAAAACAAAGCATAGAAGAGAAACGTTACCTACTGTTGGCATGTTGTTCTTTACTTTCTTCCTCTTCTTCCAGTTTGTTAAGAGGAATGACCTCAAGGGAGAAGAAGATTCAGCTATTGCCCCCTGTCTTGGTCTCTCCTCAGCAAGCTTTCTTTTGTTAATGGCTTGATTGAGCTTGCTTGCTAGATCAGGGGGAGGATTGCTTGTAGTTGACCTTCTCTTCTTCATGAATATTGTCCTTTGTAGCTTGGTCACAATCCTCTTCTCGGTGCTTTTGTTAATTGCCTTCACTTTCTTGAATCCAAGTCTTGGTGGTTGTGTGATTGTTGGAGTTTTATTTTCATCCAGAGCCTCTTGAATTAGCGGTTCCATGAGCCCTTCCTCTATGCACTTCTCTGCTTCAATTGAGTGTGACTTCTCTTGATTGTCCTCCTCCATTCCTTCTTCACAACTTTCCATCAAGTCCTTTGGGAGGGAATCTTCGTGTTCTATTGTCACTTCAATTAGTTCTTGTGAATGTAAAATCCTTGGCTCATGTTCTTCATCCTTCAGTACAATTTCACTTGACACAGGGACCTTTGGTTCTTGTTTTTCCACTTCCTCATCCACAAATTGGTCTTCGTCCTCACTGTTTGATGGTTCTAAGTTTCTCCTTATTTGCTCTAAATGCCCATCCATCTTCTTGAGGAGGATTTCCTGCTCTTTCCAAGAGTCCATTGATGTTTGTAAGTATTGTTCAAATGCTAGCTCAAGGGATGAAGGCTGAGAATGAGTTTCTAGATATGTGGGTGCTGTGGTGAAGTTGTTTTGAGTGGTATGGAATGAATCTTGTGGATTGTGGAATAAGTTTTGTGGTTGGTAGAATGAATTGTATGGATCTTGGAGGAAACTTTGTGTTGAGGCATAATCAAGTGATGAACACTCCTCCAGGTATGCTCTGGCAGCACAATCAAGTGATAATGTCCTTGAATAATTAGAATGTGAATCATTGCATTTCCCTTCCCAGCCATCATTTGTGTACGTGCCATAACAGTATGAGTCACTTTGTGGCTCTGGAAAATGTTCATGCTCTTTCATTCCTTGGTGATACTCCCATCCACCATGAGGATAATGATATGAATCATTTTGTGGTGGTGGTTGGTATCCCATATGATTCTCTTGCTCATCTTGTGTCTCTGAAGCAAATCTCCATGAATTGGAGTGCTCATAATTTATATTTTCTTGGTGATATTTCCAGCCACCATTAGAGATTGGTGATGGTGGGTAATATCCCATAAAATTAGTTTGATCATAAGATGAGTGGAACTCCATTTGAATTTTGGAAAACACAACACCAAGGAAAATTGAAATTACTCATATCAGAGATGAGAATTTCTTAGTGAGGCAAAAACTCAAACACCTTGGTTTCAATTTAAAATAGAAAACAAAAATAAAGAAAATGCTTGATCTAGACTTCTCACCCACTTAATCATTGTTGATCTAAATCAATCCCCGGCAACGGCGCCAAAAACTTGATGGATATTTTTGGAAAACAAATTCCAATCACCTAAACTCACCGGAAAGTATACCGGGTCGCATCAAGTAGTAAAACTCACTTAGAGTGAGGTCGATCCCACAGGGATTGATGGATCAAGCAACTTTAGTGGGTGATTAGT
Source organism: Arachis ipaensis (assembly GCF_059453495.1). NCBI lineage: Eukaryota > Viridiplantae > Streptophyta > Magnoliopsida > Fabales > Fabaceae > Arachis > Arachis ipaensis. The sequence continues at coordinate 12,712,457 of NC_142443.1, read as the reverse complement.
TTAGTCAAGCTAACATTGAGTGAATTGTGTGAAGTTGATCAACAGAAAGTAAATTGTGAGAATTATAAAGTTGCAGAACGTAAAATTGGACAGAAGCTTAAAGAGCAAGAAATGTAAATTGCAAGAATCTTAAATGACAAGAAATGTAAATTGCATCAAATGTGAAAGGGATGGGTGCTGGAAATTAAAGAGAGCAATGAAGTAGAATTAAGAACAATTGACAGAAAAGGAAAATGCAGGAAAGTAAATCAAGCTCACAGCAAACTCAATGTAAATTGGCAGAATGTAAATTTGCAGAGAAATAGAAATGTAGAAAAGTAAACCAGCAAGAAGACTTAGATCAATTCTCAAATCTCAAAGAGAAATTAACAATTTCAATGAAATAGTAAAAACAGAAAGGAAGCTAAGAGCTCAATTGCTCTCTCAATCAAAACAGAAAGGAAATTTGCAAAGGAAGGAAAGTGAAACAGAAAGGAAAAGAAAACTCCAATGTGATCTTCAATTCTCAAATTCAACAAGGAAAATTAAAAGAGAGAGAGCTATTCTATCATACTCCTATTGCTCCCTAATGGAGCTAGCCTCCTCCATGAAAATGAGAATGATGCCTTTATATAGGCTTTTTACAAAATAAAATGAAATTGAAATGAAAAACAAATTAAATAAAAATCCTAATTCTAGCTTGTTCTTGTGCCTTTGAGTGATGATGTGGGCTTTGCTTGCTTTGGATTTGAAGAGAAATGGGTTTGGTTGGCCTTGGTTCAATTGGTTTTGAATTGAATTTAAATGGAATTTTGGTTGAATTTTGGCCAATGGGTGTTTGCTCCCAGTAGAGTGCTCTGCTCCTGGTGAGAGCGTAGCATTGTGGCTCATGTCCTTGGCTCTTTGTTGCGTGTCAAGCTTGGGTGCATCAGGATAGCGCTCTACTCTTGGGGAGAGCCTAGCATCATGGCTTGCTTGTGTTGCCTTGTGCGCACCAAGCCCCTTGACTGTGCCAAATTGTGCGTGACATGCTTTCCTGGGCCGTGTCAAACTCGTGCAAGGAATAAGGAAAGTAGCGCTCTGCTCTTGGCAAGAGCGGAGCACTCCTTTTGCTTGGGTGAGGTCCCAAGTTCGAAACTTAGTGGGAGCACTTCTCCATGCTATGTTCCTCATTTTTTTTCTTAGTGAAGCACGACAATGCTCTCCAAGAGAGCGGAGCACAATAATGATGTAGAGCGCTACTTTGCTTTGGAGTGAAGCTCCAGCTTCGAACCTTGGTGGAAGCATTGGCCGGTTTTTTTTTTTCTTGTTTTTGGCTCTTAATGATGTATTTTACTCGTGCCTCAATTTCATGCCAAATATAGATTTCCATATATTGTTGGAAAGCTCTGAATGTCAGCTTTCCAATGCAACTGAAAGCACATCAATCGGACATCTGTAGCTCAAGTTATAGCCCTTTGAAGGAGGCATGGTCATGCTGTGAGCGCCCAGATTTTAACTTAGCGAAAATTTTGCTTCCAAGCTTATTTTTGCATCACGATAATGCTCTGCTCTTGGCAAGAGCGGAGCATTGTATGCTGATTGCCAATCTCCTTTAAATTGGTCATGGTAAAAGCGTGGCCTAAGCCTCCAAAGTGTGCTTCAACTTCAAAGTGTGTCCCAAAGCTCTTTTTTTCTCCTTTTTAGATTATTTTGTGCTTCTTTGCTTCTTTTTCTTCTTATTTCCTACAAGATTTATAAAATTAAAAGATCAAAGAAATATACCAATTAAGCATAAAAGCATTCAATATTCAAGCACAAATCATAAATTTCTTGTATGAAAAAGCATAGAAAAACATGACATGGTGACATGTCATCAGAAACCATCAGTATTTAACTGATGATGGGTATATGCTACCAAACGCTACATACTCGGCACATGAGTAAAACAACTAAAAGCTAATATCCAAGAAAAAACATATTTTTTTTTTTGTTTTTTATGGTATTTTCCAACTCGACAATGTAAGGGCTAATTTGTCGCAATATTGAGTTCTATTTAAGAGTTTGACGCTGGCCAATGGCTTGCTGCATACACAAAGCAGAATTCGAACTCCTAACACTTGCTTAAGTGGACTAATGAGCTAACCACTAAACCAACCTAACTTAATTTAAAAGCCTAGGGTTTACCTAATTCAAAATGAAGCAATCATTTTTTTTTTAATTTTTGTGCTTCTTTTTTTTTTTTTTTTTGTCATGGGCTAAGCCCAAAAACCCTACCCAAACCCCAACCCAACCCGCCCACCCAATTCCCAAATCCATTCTCTCCCTTACGGAAGTTATGCTGTGAGCCACCGAAGACTTCCTTCCATGACCTCCATGAGAAGATTATGGCTATCTACTTCCGGAATGCTCCAAGATTTGGAATTAAGTTGCAAATCTCTTGTTGAAGTCCGAATCAGTTCTCTCTGCGGGCTTCACTTCAGTATAAAGCTCCACTGCAAAGGTTAAGGATACCTCCAAACAACAATCCGAATGCCGATCCTTTCCCAATACCATCGTCGTTCTCGGAGGGTTGTTCAGCGCCGTCTTCCTCAGTCGCAGGGTCGTCTCCTTCGTCAACCTGGTATCAATTGCCACTGCCGCCTTCAATTGTATGGCACGTTGTTCCTCTTTTATTAAAGCTTAGTTCTTTGTTGATCCTCAAATTTTAATCCAATTGAATTTCGCTTCTGATGATACTGTAAATGTTTGCAGGTGGTTGAGTGCTCTAGTTATGGTGCAATATCCCTATTTCTGCTGCCTTGGCTATTTCATGGGCGAGGAGATTCCCGTTTCTAGGAGTCCAAGTTAATTCCTTTTCCATTAATTGTTCCATTAGCATATCAATGTCTTGAAGAATTGCTTAAATTTCCCCTATTGAACCCTTTGATTTAATTGCTTGTATGAGTTTCAAATTATCAGATTCTATTAGAGTCTTTTCCATCTGGAGATTATTAACTATGATTATGGCTTGTCTAACTGCTGTTGCTTCTGCTACGATACTTGAATTTGCTTGAATTTTCCCTGTAAAGCCTAATACAATTCTTCCTCGGTTATCCCTGACTACCACAGATATTGCACCAGAACCCTTTTCTTTCCTGAATGCTGCATCGACGTTTGCCTTCAGCCAACCAGTTGGAGGAGGTCTCTATCTTACCAGGTTTGTTCTGTTCTCTTTTTCTCTAATCATCGTTCCTGCTTGTTTTTCTTTTAGTCTCCAATAAAGATTTTTCATAATATTTGCTTTTTTTATTGTCCACATTGGATTTATTTCTAGATGTTGAAAAAATTTGTCATTTCTGGTCTTCCATATTTTCCACATCAAGAACCCAAAATTACTGATTCTCTTCTCTTGTTCTTCACCTCCTGCTATTCTAATTTTTCTTATATTTTCCAATAACCAATTCCCAATAGATGTGACTGTCTCTCTAGTTGGAATAGTTTGACATTCAGCCCCAAACCATGTATCTCTTACCCAATCGCATAGCAAGAAAGCATGTTCCATTGTTTCCATTTCTTTAGAACAAACTTGGCAAATTGGTTTTTGTATTATCTTTCTCTTATACAGATTGTGACCCACTGGCAATATATCCTGGCTTGCTCTCCATAGCAGCATTCTGATTTTTGGTGGGACATCCATTTTTCATATTTCTCTCCATAGGTCCCTTTTATCTTCACTTGTTGACGAATTTTCTTGGTTCAATTCTTGACTTGCTGTTTTAGCCACATGATATCCTGTTCTGACTGTGTAACTCACATCCTCTCTCCATGGCCAATACAACCAATCTATTTTGTTTACGACACTAATAGGGGTCTTTAAAATTGCTGTGCTGATCTCGTGGGGAAACATTCCTACAATATTCTTTTCATTCCATCCCTCTCCCTCCATAATCAGATCGTTAAATTTGGTCTCATTACTACTTTCTGCATTCAGAGCCTTGTTCTTTCCGGCAATCCAATTGTCTTTCCAAATGTATACTTTTGACCCATCTCCTATGCTCTACTTGCCTCTTGCTCTAAGAAGCTCTCTTCCATGCAAAATGCTTCTCCAAACCCATGATGCTCCTTTTCCTTTTTTTGCTGTCCAGAAATTGTCTTCTCGAAAGTATAACGATCTTAGAATTTGGACCCAAATCAAATTCGGGTTTTTGACAGCTCTCCAAGCTTGTTTTGCAAGAAAAGCAGTATTTTGTGATTCCAGATCCTTGAAACCCAACCCCCCATCCAACTTACCCTTAGTAATGGATTCCCACTTTTTTCAATGGATACCTCGGTCTCTTCCTGATGCTGCCCACCAGAATTGTGCCACCTTAGCGCATATTCTTCTGCAAAATTATTTTAGAAACTTTATGACGTTCATAGCGTATGATGGTACTGCTTGAATTACCGCTTTGATTAGAGTTTCCTTACCCGCTTGATTTAATAGCTTCTCCTTCCATCCTTCTAATTTATGCATTATTTTCTCTTCAATACTTCAATCCATGCTAAAGCTTTGGTTTGAGATCTTCCCCAAATAGCTGGAAGACCAAGGTACTTTTCAGGTGTCTCCCACGATGCCATGCCTAGTATCTCCTCAATGTCAACCCTTTTCTGAATTGATACATGACTCCCAAAGGTGATACCCGACTTATTCAGATTTATCCTCTGTCCAGACACCTCTGTGTATTCATTCAGCACTGAAATAATTTGATATGCTTCTTCCTCTTTAGCTTCTGCAAAAATAATACAGTCGTCTGCAAACAAAAGATGAGTAATTGTAGGGACTGTAGGAGCAATCTTTAATCCAGTGATGTTGCCTTCATTCTGTGCTTCCTGCATCAAAATAGTAAAAACTTCGACTGCCAAAATGAATAGGTAAGGAGACAAAGGATCACCCTGTCTTAGGCCTCTTTGCGGCTTGATTTTTTTGGACAACTCGTCATTGACCTTAAATTTGTAATTGGCACTTCTCACACATTTCATCACTAATTCCACCCATCTTTCATTAAAACCAAACTTCTTTAATACATTCTCAAGAAAATCACATTCTAATCTATCATACGCTTTATTCATGTCTAACTTGATTGCCATATTATTAGATCCTCTTCTTCCCTTTCTGTTCAGGATATGATATATCTCTTGCACGATCACCACGTTATCTTGTATCAATCTCCCTCCTACAAATGCATTTTGAATTGGTGAAATTATGTCCTCTATTAGTCCTTTCAGCCTCACCAAATCCTTGGTATAATCTTATATATGAAATTACAACAACTAATGGGTCTTAGCTGGTTAAGTCCTTCTGGATTTTTAATTTTCAGGATCAAGACCACTGTGGTTTCACTAATGTATTCCGGCAGTAGTCCACTTCTGAAAAATTCTTTGACAACCTCAAATACCTCCTTCTTGATTACCTCCCAATATTTCTGATAGAATAACCCGTTTAAGCCATCTGGCCCTGGGGCTTTGAGACTCCCCATGCTGAAAACTGCATTCCTTATCTCATCGTCGATACCTCAGAAATCAACCCTCTGTTCATTTCTTCCGTGACCCTCACTGGAATCTTACTTAGGGTGTTGTCATACCTTTGTCTTGTAGTCGAAGTGAACAATGCTTCAAAATACTCTTCAATGTGCCTCATTATTTCTTCCCTCTCCTCCAACCAATAACCTGCTTCATTTTTCAATCTTTCAATGCGGTTTCTCTCTCTTCTCTGGATGGTTGTTGCATGAAAGAAGGATGTGTTCTTATCGCCCCACTTCAACCATTTCAATCTGGATCTCTGGCCCCAAAATTTCTCCTCCTGTTTTCATAATGCTGTTATTTTCTCCTTTAAAGCTTGTACCTAATTCTGCTTTTCTTCGGTGAAATCTGAATCTTGTAACTTTTTCAACTCTTCTTTCAACCTATTTATTTCCTTATCTGCCCATTTAAAAGTAGATTTACTCCACTTTTTCAGTTCTTCCTTGCAATTGTTCATCCTCCTTGTTATCCTTGTCCATTCGTAGCTCTGTGAGACCTCTTTCTCCCACCCCTTCTTAACAATTTTTTCACATTCCTCATTGTCAGCCCAAAATGCCTCAAATTTAAAGCTTTTTCTTATCTTATATACTAACTTTAGGTCCAAGATTAACGAGCTATGATCCGAGCTTATAGCAGGCATAGTTGTAAGTGAAGCATTCTCAAACAAAAGTCTCCATTCCCAATTAACTAATGTCCTATCAATCCTTTCTCTAGTTACAAACCGATTTCTTGGATTACTAAACCAAGTAAATCTACCCCCTTTGAGATCTAAATCCATTAGAAAGTTAGAATCAACAAAACTTCTGAACTCTCTTACTTGGCTATGTGGCTTTGGGTGTAAACTCATCTTCTCCTCTTGAGTTAAAACGTCATTAAAATCTCCTATAAAGAGTTGAGGTTCAACCTTGTTATAATTGGTTGCTGTGATTTCCTTCCATTGCTCTCTCCTCCTGCCAAAATTAGGATTGCCATAAATAAAATTACATACCCATGTATTTCCTTTTCTATCAACAATACGGGCTTTTATGTAGCTATCACACCAAAAGTAAACATCAACATTATATATATTATTCCAAAAGAGACATAGCCCTCCGGACAAACTCCAGGGTTCTATACAAAAAGTATTCTCAAAATGTAGTTTTTTATTTAATTTCATAATAGATTTTTCTTTCGCTCTTGTTTCAATAAGAAAAACTAAAGCTGGCTTGATTTGCTTGCACATTTTGTGCAATTCATAAACTGTCACAGGGGCTGTTACCTCACGACAGTTCCAGCTTATGATACTCATGGCTGAGTTGGGGGCAAGTTTAGGCCCACCTCCTCAGCCATTGAGTCTTCTATGATCTCTTCTTTGTTCTGCTGGTCTTCCTCTATTGGCATTGCTCCAGCTGATCCTGATGATTGCTTGCTTCTTTTACCAGCTTTCCAAACTTGTAGGAAAGCTTTCTCTCCAACCATATTTTCCCTCAGCAATTGTTGCTCGTCCTCCCTTTTTCTTTTTAATTTCAGCTTTTTCTCCATTCCTTGTACAAGTTCTATTTCATATTCTGTAGCCACTACTAATGCTTTGCTATTGTTGGGCTCTAATTCTTCCTCTTCATTTGCAAGTTCAATGTAATAAACACCCCCATCAGCTGCTGTATATATCTGCTTGTTATCCTGTTCTAATTCTTTGTTATTGAGCCTTTTAAGTGGTTGTCCAATAGTGAGATTATTATCTTCTTCTTGTGGCCCAATTCTAAAGAGATGAATATTTTTATTGGGCCTTTGGCAGAAGTCAGCCCATGTACCCTTAATTGCAGATTCCTCTCTTAATACACTTGGCCCACCCATTTCTTTGCCCTTCTCATAGATCCTTTTGCTGCCCTTAACATTTTTATTCTCCTTTACCCAATCCCTAGCATCTCTCTCCATTTCTTCTGTTTCAGTTTCTCTGACAAGCAGATCTTCTAGGATATTCTTCTCCTTTTCCACATCTCTATGATCTTCTTTGTCAGTTCTTCTAGGAGCTTCGGCTATACTGTCCTCTTCTATTCCCCATTCTTTTTCCTGTGCACTGTCAGCTTTACTCTCTACAGTCTCCTGTGTTGACTCACCTCCCTTCCTCCAATCATGTTCTTCACGCGCCACCTCCCTCTGATTCTGCCCTGAGCTACTCTCTTCCTTGCTTACCCTATATTCTTTTGGCTTCAACGCTCTTGCTTGTGCCACTCCCAAACCAGCTGAATACCTTGGTTCATTTGGGTTCCATGTTGACATTGCTGTTGGATTCTTGCATTCCTTCTTGTTATGATCGATAATACTACAGTTCAGAAAATAACTATCCAAGATTCTTTCATACTTAAACTGTATCCATGTTTTTGGTAGTCTGTTCCTGTTCAAATAAAAACCAGTGGGTATGGGTTTTGAAACTGGTATTGCTACTTTAACTCTAAGAAAAATTCTTTCTAGAGTGTCTCCCACCATTGGGTCTTCAGCCTCTACAACTAAACCTAATTTATTCCCAATCTCCTTTGCTGATTCCACATTAATGAACTCTTGGGGAAGTCCATGTATTTGGACCCAGATTTCCAAAAAATCATGTCTAACCTCAGATATGGAATCTCCATGCATCCACATTTGTAAGTTTAGAATATGGCCTCTAACATTCCAAGGCCCTCCTTTTAATATTTGTAACCCTTTCGTCTTGTTCTTGAAGCTGACTAACACTTTGTTTTTGTCTACTTCAGAAATTGACATACCTTCAGGATCTCCTCAGACTTCAATCAGAATATTTTTTATGGTTTTGAAAGCAAGCTCTTTGTTGGTGATCACTTTTCTAACTAGATTCAAGCAGTCTGCCTTGAACTCTTGTTGCGCCGTCTTCTGCAAAAAGATTGTTTTTCCTTCTATGGATTCAAGACCAAAGTTCTCCATTGGACCTGAATAGGCTTTAGGATATAGTTGTTCAAGTATTTGTTGGTTTTGCAATTTGTATGTTGGTGATTTGTGGATGATGGTGGATATTGTGTAAGGATGAATGTGTTAGTTGAATATGTGTAATGGTGGATATTGTACAGAAAAGATTAGGTTAGATTTTACTAGAAGAATTACCGAGGATTTGTATAATATACTGGATAAGTCAAAAGATTTGCTTGTGTGATATTTGATTAAGTGTGAACAAGAAGAACCATATGTTCTTAGAAAACTCTCCTATCCTGAGAGAAACATTCTCCTAGAGAGACAGGTGTTGCGGGTGCGCTAACCCAAATGAGTCTCATCTACTTTTTGTGCTTCTTATGATATAGTGTCTAACACCATAAATAACACTTTTGGACCAGGTTTCTTCGTTTTTTTTTTTGGACAGTGACCAAATTTCTTCATTTATGTAGATATAGATTGTTATGATATTAGCCCAAATAGGCCCAATTGAGAGAAGTAAACTTATTATATTCAATTGAATTTTGATTAAACTTCAGTTAAACTTACTAGACCAAAAAAAAAAAATACTTGTTAAACTTTTAAACATTTAAACCTCTAATTCTAATTCTACCGGTTCGATAATTGATTTTCAGAACCTTAAAAAATAGATTGTGAATATATATCTTCTTAAATGTTCAATTCTTTTTCTTTTGAAACAAAAGTTGATATAAGCTAAAGAAAGGATTAAACTTAGGTTTAGTTTGGTAAAACTTTTATTTTTCTAAAAGAAAATTATGAAAACTAATTTTTAAAAGTTAATAACATCTATTTGCTAAATTAAATTAAAAATAACCTTTAATAAGCATAAACAATAAGTGCGTTTGCTAAAATAATTTTTAAAATTTTTAAACTACTATAATAGACATTAGATGCTTTTAAATTTAAAAATACTATAATAACTTCTAAAATTTAAATATTAATTAATGTATGAAATTATATCAGACCTTTTAATTTTAATAAAAACAAACCAACTTTAAAACATCCTCTTTAAGTACTTTCAAAAACACCTCTAACTCTTAAAAACGATAAACACACATACATAAATTTTTTGATTTGCCAAATACAAAATAAAGTGTTTGTGCTTTTAAAAAACAAACACCTCTTTAAAAAATTTACCAAATCAAACTTTAGTTTTTTTTTTTTTTTTGTGCAAAAACCCAAAATATAATTAGTTAATGGTGTAAATGAATTTTATTTGATGTTTTGTTATACTTACAGTGCAATAAAATTAAACTAACTAAATCTTCCTGCACAAATGTGGTTAATGTTCAACTGTTGATCCAAATTTGGAAGGAAAACGTTTTCTAAGTTGCTGCCACATCAACTGCTAGTTGCTAGTTATAATAGAAAGCTATTCTTTTCAGCAGTTAATAAGCAATCATACAGGAAGAGGATAGCATCTAACCAAAAATTTCAATCACTATACTATGTTCCAAATTCCAGAATACATATATGATGATAACCAACCAAACCAAATTATTTCCATTTGCCTCCTCTCAAGATTGTTGTAACTAATGTACATTTTCATAAACTAAAGCCGCTGGACTGCCAAGTACTCAATGTTTCAACCAGCCAGGAGTTTCTTGATTCCAGATTTCTGGTCGGCGCTGAGCCGACTTGGGAACTTGATGTTGAATTTGATCCTCAAGTTTCCTTTCTTTGACGGATCCTTTGGAAGCGGCATCCCTTCCCTTGGGACGACCTCCTCATAATCTGGATGGATGACACTGTTGATGGGTATTGTTAAGTTTCTACCATCCAACGTCGTAAGGTTTACCATGTATCCGGTTAGAGCCTCCACAAGAGAAATCTTCTGAGTTGTGATCAGATCATTTCCTTCACGGGTGAAGACGCTGTGTGGTTTCTCATCGATAATGAAAACAAGGTCTGCAGGCGTTACATTTGGTTGTTCGTTTCCTTTCTCCGGGAAGGTGATCTTTGTTCCCTTCTTCCAACCAGGCTTGACATTAATTGTCAAGATCTCCTCCACTGGCATGGTTTTGCTGCACTCACAAGGAAAGCAAAAAAAAAGTCATCAGTAATCAACTCAAGTCAGAAGAAATAAGATTATGAAAATTGACTCGGAACAAAAAGGGAAAGACAAAGTATAATATTTCATAAGATGCTCCAATATTTTCAGTAGGTAAAATAATAACTAAACATCACAGTCACATATCCATCAAAGCAATATGCCATACCAGTTAGATTGGGAGGAGATTTGGAAGATCATATGTGCAATATACAAGATCAAGTCAAATGAAAAACATTGTTACAACAGATAGTGCCTCGAAAACTATGAAGCATGGATACTAAAACAAACAATGATATAGACACAACACGGGGAACACACACATACGAGTGTCAATGGAGTGCCCTGTCCAAAATATGTCGAACACATAGACACAGCAACTCAAGGAAGTGTTTGTGCTACATGGTTTAAAAATATATCCCACAAAATCTGGTTCTTAAGAGTATAGGTAATGAATATAGAAATTGTAATGCACCATGAACTTAATAAAGCTTTAAACAAGTATAACATTAGATGATAGCATGTTTGGTAGTTTCAATTCCAACAAAAACTATATATGTAATTATGTCATATTCAATCGGAATTGAACTCCAGCACATCTTGCAAGTTCTAGATTATAAACTACTAATAACTAGAGCTCATGCATTTCCACAAGAAGAGATCATATTTTCACAACCAGGTAAGCTATCTAAATTTACCATACGACGGTTAAACTACATGCAATTATACAAACCAATGTAGAAAATCTATAACGCCAAGAAGACTTCAATAGTCCTAGTATGATAGCTACTGCAACCCAGAAAACAATACAAATACTATATGCAGAAACCACCAACTTAGCTCCAAGTCAAATGTTCAAAGTTAAAAAAGGGGCAGCCTGGTGCACACGCACATGCATCCTGCACTACACAGGATCTGGGAAAGAGCTGCAGAAGAAGGGTGTAATGTAGGCTGCCTAAAGCCCTAACCTAATAAATGCAGCAGTTGCTTATTCCACAGCTTAACAGGGAATAATGTACTGTTATTGTGGCACATTTAAATAATTACTAGAACCTTCATTATCTTTTCTTCTCTATATTTTTTTTTTCCGATTAAAAATATGATCCAGTTTCTTGAAGTCTTCAACACCGGTGGTTGCTCAACATAAACCTCTTGAATAAAACCATTTAGAAAAGCACTTTACATCAAGTGCTCGTTTATCAAGCATCCTAGAAACTTGATGATATAGTGGAAATCTCTAGCATCCTAGAAACTTGATGATATAGTGGAGATCTCTGACACCTTGGTAGGGGTGGAAATGGACCGAGCCAAGCCGAGCTTTAACTTTGACAAGCCTGGTCCATGTAAATAGATGGCTCAAGCCTAGGCCTATTACCTCTCATAGGCTTTATTTCAAGCTCGAGCCCAGCCTGTTTAAAGCCCAACAAGCCCACGAGCCTTTTGAAAAGCTTGTTTCGTGAATTATAACTCAAAACAATAAACTTAGAAATTCTAAATTGATATTAAATGCATTCCAAAATTTATAATTCATAATTTGTAAAGCATAATTCATTTATATATCAATCGTTTTAGTCATATATCATAACTATACTTACAATCCATCAACTTTTTCTTTGAACAAAAAGGCTACAATTGGTGAGGAGAACTGGATGCATGCGAAGAGTTTATTTCTAATCTTATGCAGAGTGAATTTGAAATGTCTATGATGGGAGAACTCAACTTGGTAAATTTGATGCTAAGGCTAATGAAGGAATCCTTTTAGGTTATTCATTACCTAGCAAAGTACTTTATTTAACAAAGAAAGAAATGGCACATAGCAACATACACAAGACAGATTCTAGATCAATATAAGCTAGAAATAGTGTTGGGCATATTATATCCCACGTTCCTAAGTCATCAAACCAAAACACATGAAAGCCATAAAAACCACACCTGAGAAAACAAAAAGCCAAACAAAGGGACAAATAAATAATGAAGAGTACACAGTTCAGCACTTAAAAAAGAGTATCCACACAACAGATCCAACCGGAAGAATTAGTTGAATTGTATATTGTACACAAATTACTTGGTACATATCAGATACAAACAGCAGCCATAAGAGCATCTTGTTAATGAATAAATTAACCAAACAAGGAGCCAGAAAAAGCAAGTCATGCTATAAGGCCAATTAGTTTCTAATCAAAAGTAAAAACCCAACAACGAACTCAATTACTTGTGTCTACTATCGAGTACTATCATAAGAAAGTAGTAACCAAGCAAACAACTAGCACCAAATGTAGCATTATTAGAATGAAAGCTACTAGATGCAAGATCAAAAACTCACCCACTAGCATCAATAATTTCCCTGGAGATCTTCATCTTCTTAGTGGTGCCTTTATATATGTCCTCAAGGGTGCAGGGAAGCCTGTTCTCAATAGGGGGAGCCTTGCGTGGACCACCTTGACTCATGTGCACCCCTGCTCCACCACCTCCTTCACCAAAAGATGCAAACATGTCATCACCAAACATCCCATTAGGGAACCTTGATCTCATGCCACCGCCACTGCTCCTTCCCATGCCACCAAAGGGGCTTGAAAACCCAAAAAACTCAGCAAAAATGTCATCGGCGTTTCGAGGATTGAACCGAAACGACCCCGGCATGTCACCGGTGGAAAAGAAGGTGGATCCACCGCCACCAGAACCAGCATCAGGTGGTGGAACCTGACCCTTCAAACCTTCTTCCCCATATTGGTCATAGATTGCTCTCTTCTGAGGATCACTCAGCACCTACCCAGATGAAAAAAAATCATTTGGGGTTGATTGAATACAGAAAAAATTGAGATTTTGAAATACCCATTGATAAAGAAATAAACTAAAGCTTACATCATATGCTTCGGAGATTTGCTTGAACTTGGCTTCAGCTTCTTTTTTGTTGTTGGGGTTCTTGTCGGGGTGCCATTTCATGGCGAGCTTTCTGTAAGCTTTCTTGAGGTCATCTTCGGTGGCATTTCTATCAACCTGCAAGACCTTGTAATAGTCCACGCCCATGTTCGGTGGCGGTTGATGTTCTTCTCTCTTTCTCCTCTTCGATTTGTCTTCCTCTTTCTTTCTTTCTTTCTTTCTTCTTCCTCTGTTTTTCCTGCGGTAGGGGGATTCAGAGCACTTGGTTTCCGCGTGGGTTTATGGGTATGGTGGCATTTCAGGGAGGTGTTCGAAGTATGGTTCGATTGTTTGAGAATGCTGTGGAATGTTCTAGAAATCTGAAATCCACAAGTTTTACTGTTCAATTTTAATTATTTTCATTTGTTAGTTAATTATTGAAGAATTTTCACAAAATCAATTTTGATGTTTTTTTTACGGTGGAAACTTAGGTGCTAATTTGACTGATTTGACTAAACTTTAGAGAATCATTAAATAATTTGACTGATTTGACTAAACTTTTATTTAACAGTTCTCAACTATCAACTTCACATGAAATCGACTTCACCTGAATTTTCACCTTCTTTTTTACACAGTTGTAGATATTAAATCGAAGTCAAATGTATATTATTACTTTATTACGAGTCTTACCGTTGTAGATAAAAGGAAGCTCCTTGTATGGTCTAGACTATAATCTTTTTTTTTAACGGAATTAAATTTTAAAGTTGTTCTTAATTTTTAAATAGCCTTTTTTAAATTTTTAATATTTTAAAATTATTTTAATATTATCTTTTAATAAAGTTAACAATAACATAATATTAAGATAATTTTAAAATATTAGATCTGTAAATAAGACAAAAATATTAAAAATAAAAATAATATTATTTTTAAAAAAATTATCAAATTAATTAAAATAATAATAAATTTTAATAAAAAAATATGATACATATACGTTAAAATATAAATGATATTTTTTATTTTTAATATACCAATTTTTTTAATATTTAATTAAATTTTATTTTATTTTTAATTTTAAAATAAATTTTATTTTTATTTTTTAATAATATCAATTTTTTATAATATATAATTATTTAATTATTTTTAATTATATTTAAATAAATTACTCTTATTTATATCAATTAATTTATTCTAAATAAATTTATTTTTTAATTTTATTCTTAATCACACTATTTTTATTTTAAATAAATTTATTTTTGATTAAAAATAAAATTTAATTTTAATTTTAATTTTCTATACATAATCAAAATGTGCTAAACGTTTATGCTAACGGTAGATATTGTAATAATTTTGAACAAGCACTTGAACGTCACAGAAAAATGAGCATTTTGAGAGAGAAGAGGAGACGGAGAGCGGTCATGCATTATAAAAAGATCAAAGAAAAGAAAAAGAATGATATCAAATATGAAGCAGGAAAGTCTGAAACTGCCTTCTATTACAAAACAATAAAGAATCCAATGATGAAAAGGATCAAAGTTTTAGTAATGACTACAAAGTAATGAGCCTAAGTAATTAACAATAAGGAATTTGGTCAATGAATGAAGCATCAAAGAATGACTAGGAACAACTAAACTACCACTAACAAGGAATTTGGTGAATGAACCACCTAATAATTCGAACCGGAAGCTTCACAAGACTCACTGCCAAATTGGCCAATCCGGTGCAGCAGATGCAGCATGGGCACAAACAACTCAGTATTGTTCTGCATTACATACATTCCAATCAAGAAAAACAAATTAAATAAAAACGACACATGTTTTCTGTGTTTAATTTAATTAAATTTAATTGAATAATGAATATAAAACAGAGATATTTACATACCCAAGAACCCAGATAATCGCACCAAGAACAGACAAAACCAAGGCCAATAGAGCAAAGGGTAATCCGATCAAGAAACCCAATGGCCTGCATTGGCATCCATCTTCATCGTAATCTCCCATCTTAATTGGATTATGTGAATAAGAAGAAGAATCAGAGAAGTGGAAATTGACTTTATATAAGGCACAAAGCGTGTTGTGTTGAATTTTTTTGGTGCACCAAAACGGGTTGATTTTTTCTAAACAAGAAGCATGATATATAATAGGCAATACCATGACGCAGACACCGCCTATATATATAAACAATTTAATTGTTGTCTAGGGAAAACATGACTGAAATGCCCTCATTCCCAAATCTTATATATTTATCTTATTATATACCTTAAATCATATCTAATCCAATTTATGGGAAAAGATTGAAGGCTAACGATTTTAATTTATATTGATTTATATACCTTAAATTAATTTTTCATCCCATGAAATATAAAAGCCTTTCACCGTTTTGATAAAATATAACTAATTATTGGTTAAAGGAAAAATTGATTCTCTCGGCAGGTGGAAATATAATGGAAGGAGATTTTTTTTTTACGATATTTTTTTTTTTTGGTAATAATACGGGGCACTAGCCCAAAAGCAAAAGACTACACAAAAACAATACGAGAGATAGATACTCCCGTTAAATCATCAATAAGCAAGGTCTGAAGACCTAAAGGAGGCAAGTTTATAAAACTGTAACCTGGTGATTGACTCTGAAATCTGAATACTTCTAGCTAGTCAGTTTGCACACCTATTTGCCTCCCTATAAACATGTCTAAATATAATTCGGCAAGTTAAAAACTAATTTATCGCGATATTGAACTTCATTTAAAGACTTGCTTCTGGCTAATGGATTGCTGTATGTACAAGATGAGATTCAATTTGTTATTAATAATACTAAAGAGATAATATCTTAAAATTATTTTATTTAGTTTAATATTTATAATTATAAATTTATTATATTTAAATATTTAATTATTTTAACGGTAACTAAAAATTATAAAATAAAATAAGGCATAATTAATAAAGAAATATAAAATAAAATAATTTTAGACTTTTTTAAATTAATTTTTTATTTTTTAAATTTTTTTTTGTAATTTTCGCTATACGGTGACAGAAAATTTTGACCGTAAAAACAAAATATATATAACATAATAATAATTTTTATAATAAAATTATTATGTGTATGTAAAACCAGTTATTAAATTATCTATTAACTATTATATATTTGTGTATAAATATATATATTGTTTAACACATTTTAATGTATATTTTGTATTTTAATATATATTCTATACTGTTAGTTCTTTTATATATATATATTAATTTCAAAATATCTAATTTACAAATTAAAACACAAAAATAATAATTAAATAATTTTTTAAATTTTATATTTTAAAAAAATTGAGTAATATTTTTTTAACAATACAATTAAAATATTTCTTTTTTTATATATATCATTAAACAATTATTTAAAAATTTATTTTTTATACCATTAAAATTTAAAAATCAACTCTTGTTGATATTTATAATTAAAAAAATTCTTTCAATTAATATAGTTGGTACAAAAAAAATTAAAATTAATTTTTTTAAAAAAATAAATAATATTTTTTTGAGTTAATTTAAAAGAATATTAATTTTATTTAAATTAAAAATTAATTATTTTAATAAATATCTAATATAAAATGTTTAAATTAACTATTAAATATTAAAAATTACCATAGTATGTGCCTATGTGGTGATAACTTTCTGTTCTATCATTCTCGAATTTGATGAGTTTAATAATAATAATTTTAAAATTTAGATTCTCTAAATTTTAAATTTTATTATAGAGAATAAAATATAATTTTTTATTATTTATTTCATAAATAGAATTAAAAAAATATAAAAAAATTATTTAAAAATAAAAATATTTTATTTTATTTTTAAAATAAAAATTTAAAATTTAAAAAATCCAAATTCTTAATTTTGATAGTAATCATAGTATGTTGTTGGTGGAGGTTAATATTGGTAATTCGCAATGCAATTTCCTCCTATGTTTCTCTTAATGGAACTCGTTGTTAGTTGGCTACCGTCTGCTGACATTGACTGGCTTCATTCTTAATGAGTTAGTACTTAGTACATTCACATTCACGCGTTTCCACAATAATCATTTCGATTTCCTCATTTGCGCATGTCTCTCTTGACGGTGAAATGGTGGGTTAATACTTAACAGTGAAATTAATTTCTAATGATGATTTTTTTAATTTATATTTAAAAGATTTTATTAATTAAATTAATTATTTAAAAATTATAAATTAATTATTTTTATTTTTTAATCATTAAACCAACGCTTTTTATTAGTAATTGATAATATAAAATATTAATTTACATACATAATATCTAGTATATTTAATTACTATCCGTTAACATTTTATATTATCAATTATTATTATAAACTATTAATTGAATAACCAAATAACAAAAATAATTAATTTATAATATTTAAAAAATTAATTTAATTGATAAAAATTTTTTAAAAATAATTTAAAAAATACTCATCTATTTGATTATTAATCCGTAAAGTGAATATATTTGACTTAAACACCACCACTAATATCATCATAAACTATGTATATTAAAAGATTTAGATATTTGTTAGGATTATTGTTAGTATAAATCTTTAGTTTTTTCTAATAAATAAGATAAAATATATTTTTTCTTAAAATTTATTAAAATATTTTAAAAATATTCATAAATTTTATTTTATTTTAGTCTTGTCTAAAAAAAATTTATTTGCATAAATAATTTTTTTAAATTAGGACTAATCAAATTATAATATATAATAAATATATTTGATTTGTTTGTATTAAAGATTATTCTTATAAAATTATACCTGTATTTGATTATATTTTTTTTAAAAATTAGTCGTTAGAAGTAAATTTGATGTAAATAAAAAATTTTTAAGATAAAATTAAAATACTTAAAAATATTTTAAAAATTTTTATCGAACTTAAAAAAAACTTTACCCTAATAAATATATTCAAAAACTTATATTTTGAAGTTTTTTCATAAAAAATTATCAATTAAGCAGTAACCTTAACAATAACAACAAACTCCTATACTAAACTATCACCACGTAGCAATCAATGTGTATCATTACTAGTCAAAGCAGGTTTTAATGGCATGTGATGTCATCTACACATTCTCCTCACTTGATCAGGTCATTTCCCTATAGCCTTGTTTTCATGTTTCTTTTTTGGTGAGTGGTCTTACTTTCATGTATGTTTAGTCGAACTCCAAAATCTTTGTTTTTAGTGGTGAGCGGAATGTATTACCTCTAGACGGCAAAGAGAGACAAATATCATGTGAGCTACAGTTCATTGGTAAAAATAAATGTATTATGTTATGTCTACCATAGTAAACTCGTTGATTTGTATTTGGTCATCACCTCCTCCATTTTTTATTTTCAACAAGTAAAAAATGGGCTCACCCGACGATGATTTTCAATTTCCAATACGTAAATCATGGTCCAAGCCCACATATATGAGAACCAAAATTAGTTGTTTTTGGTAACCACTCCTAACCCAAAGAAAGTTCTATAACTTTAAGGTGTAGTGGCTAAGTGAGGAAGAGTGGGGTTCTGAGGTTTTTATGTTTGGGCTCTGGCCCTTGACCTGCTCGCAGGCCCCAACCATATATACTTTTACCCAAGACCAAAAATTTTTAAATTTTCAAAAGAATATATAATGAAAGGTGATTTCTTCCAAATCTAAAGTAATTGTAAGGGTTATTTACCCTTGATTAAGTGTCACTATCACAGTCATTGATCAACACAAACATTCAAACGTTCATTAATTGATGAGTTTAAATAGTCAAACTTTTTAGTATTTTCATAATGAACCTATAACATAAATATACTATATTGTATTGTATGAATAGTTATTGTATATAGATATTGTATAATATATAGGAGGACATTTGCAATTATAATTTCTAATCTCTAAATTGATTTCTAAAAAAAAAAAAAAACTCTCCATATGTTTCTCAAGTTCAACATGCATCTCTGAGAAAAGGAACACGTATAGCCTCCACTGACCCAACCCTCTTTCGTTTTTTAGCCTTCGTTGTATGTTATACAACACATTATTCAACCCCAGGTTCATTTAACAAGCATTAATTCCTTCGAGTTACAGGAGTCATTACTAGAGCTCCGTTTCCCTCGACTAGGTTCCGACGTCGACTTAGGCACATACCCAACCATTTTCTGTTTTTATTCTTCACTTCAACCACAGGTTCATTCTGTTATTTGTAGTTACAGGAGCCATTACTAGAACTCTGTTTCCATCGGCTAGGTACCGGCGTCGACTTAGGTGAGGCCGAAGGCTGACTTTTGTGTGACTCCGGTTGTGAATTTTGTGAACCTAGTAGATTAACCTCTGCTCATGAACAAACTATTGCAGGTGGAAGGCGGTTTACCATCCCCATTTTTCAGCCGGCTTCGAATCACGTGCGGGTGTTTAATTAAGGTTGTCTCTCTCTCTACAAGTTTAGTTTTTTACTCATTGGAGCTCAAGCTTTGGTTGTCATCAAGGTATCTCCGATTCAAATTTTTTTATTAATTGAGGTTAGTTTAATTTTAATGGAGGTCTCTGTCTTTTCAACATTTCTCTTTTTATGGTGTTGGGTTGATGTTCTGGAATTAGAATTTTAAGTCACATTTGCCAGTTGTATTCTGTGGCTAGGTTTAGAGCATTGAAATTAAAATGTTATACTAGACTCTTAAACGTTATACTGATTCTGATAATGATTTGGGTGATGATTTCGATTATGAACTGAACGCACACGATGATGTTGAAGATGATGATGTTGATTCGTTGGATTTTACTAGAAAGAGTAAACAAGATTGTGGTGTAAAAAGAATAGCAGATTTAATGGTAGAGGATATTTGGAACCTGGAGTTTAGGACAGAGGATGAAACTTGCCAATTTTATAACGCTTATGCTTGTTGGCATGGCTTTGTAATGAGGAAGGATAACGTTGTGAAGGATAAGGAAGGTAAAATCATTTGCAGGCAACTTGTTTGCAATAAAGAGGGCTGGAGGAATATGAGGTATCTTGATTTGGATAATAGATCAAGGGTGGCAAGGTCACTCATGCGAACCAAGTGTCCAGCTCAGCTTAAGGTCAAGGTTGACTACGGCTGTGGTAAATGGAAGGTATCATGTTTTGTGGAATCTCACAACCACGATTTGACGCCCTCCAATTTGCGCATCTCGTTCCAGCCAATCATCGTCTCACTGTTACTGATAAAGTCCAAGTGAAAAATCTTCATAATTTGGTGTTAAAACGTGCCATATTATGGGATATATTGTATTCCAGAAGGGTGGATATTGTCATACTAGCTTCACACGCAAAGATTTGTACAACCATATTGATCGTTATCGTAGATCAAAATTAAAAAATGGGGATGCCAATACAGCAATAAACTATTTGATTGGAAAGTCAAACAATGATCTGCTGTTCTTTGGGAAGTATACGTTCACTAGTGACCATAGACTTGAGCATATATTTTGGGCAGACGGGCAACCAATTGTCGACTATCACTGCTTTGGAGATATTATTGCCTTTGATTCAACGTACAAGAAGAATAAATACAACAAACCTTTGGTTATTTTCTCCGGATGCAATCATCATGGGTAGACTGTTATTTTCGGCTTTGGTCTACTATCGAACGAAACGACAGATACGTATAAGTGGTTGTTGGAAACATTTGTTGAAGCAATGGGTGGGAAACATCCTAAAGCAGTTATAACCGATGGAGACCTTGCCATGCGAGATGCAATCAAGAATGTTCTTCCTGATACGACCCATCGGTTATGCGGGTGGCATCTTCAGAGAAATGCACGTGAA
Source organism: Arachis ipaensis (assembly GCF_059453495.1). Classification (NCBI taxonomy): domain Eukaryota; kingdom Viridiplantae; phylum Streptophyta; class Magnoliopsida; order Fabales; family Fabaceae; genus Arachis; species Arachis ipaensis. Next base: position 12,691,307 of record NC_142443.1, on the reverse strand, counting down.
AATATAAAGAATCCTAATTTCCGGGATTTTTACTGTGTTGGAGGATAACCCAACTTAACCTTTATATAGTCAGGCCTGCAATAACCCACACATTCATTGAATATTACTAGATCATAATGAAAAATAAACGTTGTGAAGTTTGGTGATGTACTAGATTAATGAAGACACTAGTCGGGTGTCAATTATCTATTGTGGTGGCTAGATGATTACTGTTAGGGGAGTCCAATAGAAATCTGTAATTTTTTTTAATTTTTATGCTTGAGACTTTTACAGACTTGCCAACCATTGAATTATAACATGATTGCAATGTTACGCTTCCATGTTAGGAGATTGAAATTTATTATTCCTGAAATTTGGACAAGTTACTCCAAGATAATAGCAATTTTATGCTATTTAAATTATGGACAAACTAGTATAACTAACCCACAAGTCACAATCATAGACCATATCATGTACATGGATCTATATGTAGAACAAGAACACGTCAGTATATACATAATCAAATTCCAATACTGAGTTTTTGTCAATGAAAGTTTATTTCAGGAAACTGCAACACCAGTTTTTTTTATCTTTTCTTTTCTCTCAATTTTGCATTTACATTATAGAAGAAAAAATCACAGACTTTCATAGATAACTAATTTGCCTCGAACTATCTCCAAACAAAGAATCATCAATGATCTTTCGTCATCCTGCACCAATTTAATAACAAAGTCATACTGTAATCTTCGATAAACAGAACAAACATGAAAGTTAATGTTAAGTTATTAAACCTTTTAGAGGTGCTTGTGATTCTGGTTTTCTTCTTTTCATCCGTCTTTGATGACGAAACCTCCTTCTCTCTTGCAGCTGCTTCTATCTTCATTTTCTTCAACTCTACTTCCATGGCTTCTATCAGTCCATCACCTTTCATTGCAAGCATCTGAAATAAACAACATCTAAAATCTTTAGTTCAATATCAGAAGGATGCTTATGTGACAAGGCATTAATTAATGGCTATCAACACTACCTTAATTTCTTCATCTTTGGCTTGCAAGTTACTGTCTTCAACTTCACAAGACTTCCTCAGATTCACGACTTCTTTTTGAAACTTATCATACAAAAAACCTGAGACCACTTCTTCAATGCCAAAATCATTTGAATTACTTGCGTTACTTGATAATTGCTTTAAGCCCTTGACACAACAGTTAATGCTTTTTCTCTTCTCTAGGTTTACTATTCTTTCCTCTAGATCTGTCATCATGTTCTCCAATTCTTTTTTTCTCAAATATTCTTCATCATCATTCGGCTTGTTGTCACCCAATGCCCTTGTTTGCTCCACGCCTCTGAGTCTTACAATGTGGTCATCAACCCACATAAAGAATTTGTAATGTGGTTGTTTCACCTAAATCGAATTGAACACAATGAATATATGTTGGTACAAAACACTCCCATTCAATCTAATATACATATATCACTGTAATTAATCCCTAAACTCAAATTCTTAAAAATCCTTTCTAATTTTTAAACTAGTTTTGATATTAGATCAGGTTCGATGTCAAATCATTTCAAAATTAATTTATTTATCTAATTAGATTTATTTCCAATAAATAAAATTTTTTCCAACCTCAATTATTTTTCAAAATTAACCAGCTCCAATATTAAGTCATCTACAAGATCAACCCAATTCAACATCAAACTGCTTACGAAATCAAATCATTTTGCATATCCAATTCTCAGAAAATTTTCAACATTGCAAAATCACATCCACAACAACTTGACCCAGGAAAAATCAACAAAATCCAGAGTTTAAACCTCCAATCTAATAAATCATAATTTAACCCAATTTTAGCTTAAACTTAGTATGCATACATGAAGAATTGCGATCTTACCTTTAATAATGGGCATCCAAAACATAGTCTATTCGGGTTATTTGTCTTTGACATGTAAAAGATGGCATATTTTCTGCAGAAGCATCTTGGAGACACACCATCTTTCACATTCTCAGGTTGCAGCGAATTTAGGGTTGCATATCCAACTTTGAGTTTGTGTTGTCCGCCGTCTCCACCTCTGCTTCGTCTCGTGCTTGAGGAGCATGTATCACTGGCCATCAATCTAACTAACACCAACATAAACAACTATGATCAACTACTGAATTCGAAATTAAACTAGTCTTCTTCCACGAACAGTGATTATAGAAAGTGAGTAATAGAACAAATAACGCAAAATTGGAAGTGAAATTTAAAAAAAATACAAACGCATGAGCTAGAAGAATAAGCAGTAGGCCTTACAAGGATATTTGGAGAGGGTTTTACAGTCGGGTGGCCGGATCCTAGCCGGAGAGGGAATAAGTTAGGGTATTCAAGGGAATCGAAAAAACTTAACCCTGCCGGTGAGGCACCGAATAAAAAATACAAATGCATGAGTTAGAAGAAAAAGCAGTAGGCAAGGTCTTCAAGAGATTCGGAGAAGAGGAACCCTGCCGGTGAGTCACCGAAGAATACTAACGCATGAGGTAGAAGAAGAAGCAATGGGCCTTCCAAGGAGGGTTTTGCTTGGACGAATTCACCCCTAATTTTTTAATTTTGAAACATTTGGTAAAAAAATAACTATTTGCACATTCTACCATTCATATTGGAGTACATATACGTTAGGTGGTATAATGTAAATAAAATAGAATACAATGCAGTGTGAAAACATTTAATGAATCAATTAATGAACTTTTAAAAATTTTACTTGATCAACAGCTGTGATAGTGACACCTAATCAAGGGTAAATAACCCTTACAATTACTTTTGGTTTGGAAGAAATTACCATAATTAAATAGATCTCTAAAAAATTTTGAGTTGGATATTTTTGTCTTCTAAAATTTTTTTTACATTGATGTTGATGTTTCTTAATTTTATAAAAGTAAGATATATAGGTTATTCTGTTGCACCTTTAAAAATTTATTTGTCCAAATAAAAATGAATCTGATTAAAATATGGACTTATATATATTTACTAACAACGAGTCTAATTAAGATATAGACTTATATGTATTACTTTTATAAAATTCAGAAACTTCAACTTAATAAAAATTTTTTGGGAACAAAAATGTCCGACGCAAAATTTCTTAGAGACCTATTTGAGTATATACTCTTTTGAATAAAACCAATCGATTCAACCAACTTAGGTTGGTCTATAGTAATTAGCTCACTAGTTTGTTTAAATAAGTGTCGTAGGTTCAATCTCACTTTGTACATGCAATAACTCATTGGGCAGCAAAAAACTTTAAACAGAACTCAGATTCACAATGAATTAATCTTTAACCTGCGGGATTAGGAATAGCGCAGAAAACAAAAAAGAAATCAATTCATTTGTGTTCCTTTTTGGCTAAGGAACTAATTAATTTTTTTCAATAAGCAATCGATCATAAAATTAATGGATAAGTAAATGTTGAAAAAACAAAAAGAAAAATTTAAAAGAGAAGATAAATATTATTTGCTGATTATTAACTTAAAATAGTTGGTTTCCGCTCTTTTTTCTATTATTGCTAGGCCGATTTCACAATAGCATTTTTTTTGTGACTAAATAGAAAAGAAAGAAAAAAATAGAGATAAAGCCAAATTAATTGGCTAGATTCATATCTAAATCTATTAGATGTTGAAACTCACTCCATGGTTGGCTCCAATTCGAGTAAATGTCCGTGCCAGAAACAGCTGTTTTAGCCATACAATCTGCAACACTATTTGCATTCCTCTGAACTAAAATAATAGAGACTCTCCAATTCCAATTCATAACTTCCTGTATATGCTTTGCCAAATCCCATTCCGGAATATCCTTACCAAGCATTCTTTGGTTTACCAAGAAAAGAGCTTCTAAGCAGTCTGTTTCACAAATAACCTCACGAAATTCACTCTCCCAAGCAAGGAGTAAACCTCTCCAAATTGCATACAATTCAGCAAAAAAGAATACTGCACACTTTGACTTTTCCAGTGCAACCTTTCAACCAACATCCATCACGATTGCGAATGATACAACCAAAACCAGCATAGCCAAAAGGAGCAAAACAACTAGCATCACAGTTCAATTTAACAGAATGAATTGGAGGTGGAACCCAATGCAAACAAAGCGAAGGAGGAGACAAAGATTGATGCATAGCAAAAATAGTGTGAAACTCCCTTACTGAACTACGAATCAAACTCACCACTTTACTAGCACTCCAAGAATTATCTATATTAAATAAGTCATGATTTCTGCTTCTCCAAATTCACCAGATGGTCGAAAAGAAAAGAAAAACATCTCCACTCCTTGCACCTCTGTAGAGCCAATCACGTAAATCCGAGTTATCTGAATACAGGCCTAAAAGGTTCCAGACCTCCTTGGCACTAGGGCACTCCCAAAGACAATGAAGAATGGATTCAGAACCATTCTGACACTGATGACAGGTGCTAGATAAAGCTAAGCCACAACCCAAATGAAACTCTGCCGTAGGAATAGCATTATGAAGACTGAGCCAAATCAAAAACTTGTACGTCTCAGGAATATGCAGTCGCCATACCCACAACCAATTATCATGCTCATTCCAATCAAACTTTCTTTTGGCTAGCCAACTGTACCCACTCCTAGTTGAGTAGAGTCTAGAAGATGCCATACCCCACGACCAACTCGAACTCTCTCCAGCATTCAAATCCGGATTATAAGCATTCAAATGCTGTTTGACATCTTCTGGAATGATAGAGAAATATCATGGAGATTCCATTGACCATCTTTCTAAACGTCTCTAATAGTTAAATCAGAATCAGATATATGTATAAAAGGGGCATCTTGAGCAATTGGGCCCTCAATACTCCAATTGCCAAACCAAAAATATTGATCAAGTGACCCAACGCACCAAGAGAAGGCATTCTTAAGAGCACCAAAAGCCTTGGAGATACTCTTCCAAACATGAGAAGCGTTACAAGGGACAGGGCCATCTAAAACTCCCTCATTCCTCAGATACTTCGCCCTCAATAGAGCAACCCAAGGCTTATCCTGACAATGAAAAGTTACCAAATCAATTTACCAAGTAAATATATATTAACACACGCAGGATCTCTAACACCCAGGCCACCAAATTTCTTTGGAGTGATCAGGGTCCTCCAATTATCAAGAGAAAGACCTCTACCATCAACTTGACCATTCCAAAGGAACTGTCTCATCATAGAAGATAATTTATTGCAAACCCAATTTGGAAAAAAAGATACCTGCATATGATAGACAGGAATGGATGCTGCAACAGAATTGATCAGGCAAAGTCTCCCTGCTTTATTTAGAAGCCTTCCTTTCCAGTTAGCTATACTTCCCCAACCTTTTCAATCACCGAATGAAAAGAAGCCCTACTGGTACGTGAATGATTAAGGTTAACTCCAAGATATCTTCCTAAGTTCAAAGCAAAACGTATTGAAGAAACACTAGTAAAAATATCTCTTCTACGAGCAGTCACATTTTTAGAACAAAAAGCTTTAGACTTTTCAAGATTCACTTTCATGCCAGATGCCTTGCAAAAAATATTAAGAGAATGCATGACCATTTGGACCTGACTCTTTGTAGCCTGATAGAAAAGTAAGAGATCATCTGCAAACATCAAATGAGAAAATTTTGGGCCACCCCTAGTGATAGAAACTGGTTTCCACACACCCTGGACCACCTTATGAGATATATAGCAAGCAAGTCTTTCCATACAAAGCACAAATAAGTAAGGAGACATTGGATCACCCTGTCTAAGCTCCCTTCTAGGAGCAAAACTATCCAATCTATTTCCATTCCACATAGTAGAAAGAGATGATGCACGAACACAATTCATAATCAAATTAACAGTGATGATAGGAAAACCAAAAGCAATGAGAGTACTCTCCAAAAACCTCCAATCCACCCTATCATAAGCTTTCTCAAGATCAATTTTAAAAGCAAGAGTACCTTTCTTGGATTTTGTGTGCTTTATAAAATTCAGAATTTCTTGGGCCATAATAATATTATCAGGAGCACCACGACCCGGAATAAAACCTCCTTGCAAAGGACTAACAATATCTGGAAGAAAAGGCTGAAGTCGATTAGTCAATACTTTGGTAATAATTTTATAAACAACATTACACAAGCTAATAGGCCTGAAATCCTTCATAAAGGTAGGGTTATCAATTTTAGGAATAAGCACAATTAGAGTTTCCATGATGCTAGGATTTAAGTACTCTCCCAAGAAAGCGCTCCGGACAATATTCCAAATCTCAGTGCCTACTATCTCCCAATATTCTTTAAAAAAATAAGCTTGAAAGCCATCTGGACCAAGAGCCTTAAAAGGGCTCATACCGAATACTGCTGACTTGACTTCCGCAAAAGAGACAGGGTCAATTAACCTACCACAAGCCTCGGTGCTTAGAGTGGGCATCGGAACATCCCCTAAACAATCAACCTCAATCTCTTCCGTTGTACCAAAGAGTTTCTTGTAAAAAGAGAGGGCTTCTTCTTGGAGAATATCTGGATCAGTAGACCAAGACCCATCTCTAACATATAATCCATGTACTCTATTATGGTTTCTACGCACCAAAGTCTGAAGATGAAAGAATTTAGTGTTTCTATCCCATACTTGACCCACTGCTCCCTAGATTTCTGGTACCAAAAAAGTTTCTCTTGCAATAAAAGCCTATTGTAATCTTTTCTCAGTTCAGCTTCTTTAATTCTCAGAGATAACACATCGGTAACCTCCAAACGCCGTTGAATCTGATCAATCTGATATTCCAGCTTACTTTTTCGCACAAAAATATTTCCAAAAATTTTTGAGTTGAAGTCCAAAGAAGCTTGTTGAACCATCTTAAGCCTTTAGTAACACCTCCAAACTCTTGATTCCAAGCCTTACTAATAACATGTTTATAAGAAGGATGTGTTGTCCACGCAGCTTGGAACCTAAAAGGACGAAAACCTTTCACTCTAAGGCCACCATGACAACGAACTAAAATAGGACAATGATCAGAATGAATCCTGCTAAGAATTTCAGAATAACCCTCAGAAAATATTGTCATCCACGCCTCATTAACTAGAGCTCTATCCAACTTTTTAGCCAAGTTCTTGCCAGCCTGAACTGCTCTATACCAAGTATATCTCCTACCAGTCACTTTAAGATAAAAGAGCTCACAATCATCTAGAGTAGCAACTAATAGACTAGCTCTGTGAGAAGAAAAATAAGCACCTGTACTCTCGTTTGGCGCCACAATCTCATTAAAATCACCAACGGCCATCCACGGTCCATTATGGCCTGAATTAATAGAATGCAAATGATCCCAAAACATACTTCTTTTTTCGAATTGAGGACTCCCATACACTGCACTACAAAGCCAAACTAAGTTACCCACACTCACTTTTATTGTGATACATTGGTCAATTTGGTCAATAACCACACAAGAAGAATTAGCAATAGAAGATAGAAACCAAATGCCACCCATGTGTCCTACTGCTTCCTCAATACCAACACAATGAAAACCCAACTTATCCCAAAAATTCTTTAAATTATTAAACATGGTATGAGTCTCAAAGAGAAAGAATAAAGATGGTTTATATATTCTCACCAAATTTTTACAATGCACACGGGCCATCTTGTTAGACGCACCCCTCACATTCTAGGCTATGATATTGAAACTATCCATAAAAAACAGTAAAAAGGGAGCTCCAATAACAAACCCGAGACTCAACATGATGTCCCTGTCTTCAACGATCCCGCCTTTAATGGACTCTCAAGTTGCAGCACAATTTTCTCCGTCGAAACTTGCGCCACACCCGCCGTTGATGCTCCATCCTTATCTACTGGTGAATTCTGCAAAGAGTTTGGGTGAGGACGCTTTCTCACAGTGCCATTTGTTGTCTCACCTTGCTGCTGATGGTGAACATTGTGCCGGGTCTTCGAAGAAGCCACATTAACCAGTTTTACAATATTGATGCCCCTGCTTAATTTTACTTTGGATCCAGTAGCATGTGTTGTACGTTGGTGATTAAGCCTTGTCCAAGTATTGGTAGCCTTGTTAGGAGTCTTCTTTGCTTTTGGTTGGATCTGATGGGTGCTAGGAGAAGGCTTTTGACCCATTTTATACTTTTCTTTCCTAATCACTTGAGTCCACCCTTCCAAATCCTCATGTTGTGCATGGTCTACATGAACAGCATGCAAATCACTCTCCACCAAATTTGGGACAGCAACATTTACAGTCTCATCTCCAAGATTCTTGCCAAAATTAAAACTTGCCTTTTCCACATGCACTGGATTTTTTGAATTTGAACTTTCTGGCTACTTTGCTACATCACCGACCACTTTGGCATTAGTTCCTCCTCCCGCATTGCTGTCAGTCTTGCACACCTTCATATCATGACCAAATTTGAGACAGGAGCCACAAATAAGGTGAAGACTTTCATATTCAACCTCATATTCAACACCTTCAACAAGAATCTTCTTAGTCACTGGCAATCCTAAATCTATCTGAACACAGGCTCGAGCATATCGCCCTCTTTCAGCTAGTTTTGTTGTCAAATTAACCTTGACGGGAATGCCAACTGCAGCCGCAACACGGAGCATTGCATCTTCTTGGTAGCACCAAATTGGTAATCCGAAAATTCTAATCCACACTAAAGTTGCTCCAAAATAGTTTTCACTTGATCTAAACTCTTGATCCCAAGACTTCACTGCCACATAATTTCCCTCAATCATCCATGGGCCTCCTAAGAGAACCTTTTCTCGCCCCTTAGCCACATCAAACTTCACAAGAAAGTAGTCAAACCCTATGTCCAATAAATCAAAACCTCCCTTAATCCGCCATACCGTTCGGAGTTTATCAGACAATGCAGTGTAGCTATAATGTTTACCTAGCACCTTAATCACTATAGCATCCTTATATGGTTCTGCCAATTAATTCTTAGCTTCTTGAGTAAACGTGACACTCGGTGGCAAGAGATCTCCTTACTTCCCAGAAACTACCACAATGTTATCTCCTGACAAAGTTTCAACGAGTGAAAAAGCTTTAGCAATCTTAGAGCCCACAACTTTATCCCTGAAAGAAACTTTCAAAGGCTTAGAAACCCCTCCCGAAGTATAATCCTCCTTTTCTCCTGATACAAGCCCTCCCCGCTCTCCCCCTTATCTCTTCCGCTGACATTATTGGCTGCCTCACCGTGTTTCACCCTCAAAGTCTCTTTCCCGCTCACTCCACCGCTCATCTTCGATTTTCGAAATTGTACAGAATACTTTCACAATAGCATTTGAACATCGTTTAACGAGAACAAAAAATAAATATATTTAAAAAAAATTCAAAAGTAGAGAGCCCTCTATAATAACCAGCAAGAATATTGTGAGAAAAGAAACCTAAGATCTAAATCATCTCATGTCTTTTCTCTTTGAGATGACCAAAGTCAATAGAAAATATTTGCAAAAAAGTTACCTTGTTACTTTAAGTTAGTCATTGCGTCTGAACTTGAGCAACATAAAGATAGTGCAACTAGCACTAATCATGATTTAAATTTCAGCTTAGAGTTAATTGATCACCAGTTCACCACAATTTATTTGGAAAAATTATGCTACTAGCAAAACGCCCTAAATTATTAAGTTTACTTTATATATATGGAATGACATTTAGCCTATATATATAGTTCACATGTTTTTTTGTCTAAATAGTTTCTTGTGAATGATCAGCGATCAAGAGGGAATAATCCCTGGAAAATTGTGACCCGTCTCATGTTTGTGGCCCACAAAAAAATTAACAACGACATTTGGCTATATACATAAATAAACCGTAAACGGTGATGGCGCCAACTATGTCGTTGTTCTTAGCTTGGCACACACGAGACATATACGGATATATATTATGTATATATGTAGATGTAGACGTATATTATGCATACAAACAAGTCTGCAATATACGGATCTAAAGTGCAAACAAAATACTTGCCACCACAAAATTTACTCAGAATACTTACACGCACCAAAGACAAAATGTTCATCTCCACATATACATGTTGATGCTTCTGGGCCAGATCTTAAAATATCATTTCCAAATTCAATTCCCAAGTGACCCACTTATTTTATATATAGATCCAATATGCCGCGCGCCTCTGCCTCCTTCCATTCATCGTTTTCAAATAATTGTTACTCCTTATAATTATATCTTATACCTACATATATATCCAATTCATCATCTGTATAACAATGTATCTCTCAATATTTGAATCTACCTTCAATTATTATTTCGTTCCCTGGTAAAATTCACAAATCTCAACTAATTAATTTGTACGTACATGCATTATAATAAGAGAAATAGAAAGATACAAAGGTAGCAATGAAAATTTCACCAACCTCGTTTAGTTTCTTTCAACCATATAATTTGGGGGGTTTCTATTCATTATTCACTACTAATAAGTGTCTTTTTAAACTAGGACTATCTAGGATGTTATCATGTTACAGTAGTTGGAGAGTAGAAAATGAAAAATTTTAGGACTATGATTCATCTTTTTAATTATTTTTTAAACTTCTAAAGAAAGTTTTGAAGTTTTTATTTTTTATATTTTCAAAAGATAATAAATTTATATTAAATTTTTATCTTTTTAAATATTAGAAAAACAACTAATTGAGATGATGAATTAGAATTTTCAATCATTACTCGTAGAAAATATAGCATGTATGTGGCCATCGCAGAAATATCACTTGTTCACTGAAATAAATAATAAAGTTGAGAAGGGGAAAATTGAGGCTCATCAATGATGCCTTATTGCCTTTAATAATAAATTTCCTAAACGAAAGGAAAAGTTGTTTGTGTTATTACTCAAGACAAGAGTATATTAGAGCGAGATATAATCATGATATAACCATTTACCTCTTCTTATTATTATAAATTTTTAAAAGAATTAATTTTATGACGTCATATTAAATTTTTTATGATTCAAAAATATAAAATTTGATTTTTATTGACTTTAAAAAATAATTATATTAAATGTATATTAAAAATCAGCCACTTCTATAAAATATATATTAAAATATAAAATATACGTTAAAAATAAATTATATATATATATATATATACAAAGACATAGTGATAGATTTAATAATTAATTTTTAGTGTGTACGTAATATTTTAAAAAAAAAATTAAGCATAAAGCATATTAGAATGAACAAAAATGTCAAGTGTGTATACTAAATTTAACTATTATATATTGTTATATAAATATATGTAATTTAATTAAATTTTAATATATGTTTTATATTTCAATATATATTTTATAACTGAGTTTAGCATATATTTAATATAATTATAAAATAAAACATAATTATTCATATATCTTTTTTTATTTATTTGAATTTTTGAAGAAGTAATTTGATGATACAATATATAAGGCTTTATTTAATTTTGAGAACAAAAAAAACAACACATTAAAAATATGATATAAAAGATAAAAATATAAAAATTAATATTTTTTATTTTATTTAATAGTAAATTGAATATAAAATAAATAATAAAAAATTTAATTTAATTTATTTTTTTACATAAAATTTAGAATATATATAAAATAAAATAACAAAAAATATAATTAAAAAATTTAATATTAATAATAAAAAAACAAATTATATCTTTATTATCAAAAAAAATATAAAATATATTAATTTAATATCTTTATTTATATCTTATTTTTTAAACACGGTTTTATATTTTTATAACTATTTATTAGGGTCCTTATAAATAAACACAGGAATCAGAGCTGAATTATTAAGGGTGGGTCTATGCATGTCAGTGCCACCGTTTTGGATTGTTTTAGTGGGTGAGAAAATTATGGGACCTCTCTTTGAGAATGACACCCCATTCATCATACTCATATATATAAGAGAAAGAAAAACATAGATTCCCGTTTTACAACAACATATATATGTAATTGTAAGCACCAGCAACGATACGATAATTATATTATTGCTAATTTAAAGACAATTTTTTTTATAAATCAATTCGAATATTTGTGTCCATGTTCATTATCATTAGGACCATCAGTAGTAAAGACAGTTGTGTCTTTTTTGGTAGTACTAACAAATTAAAGTATGTCAGTTAACTATAAGAAAAATAAATGGTTCCCCTCATCAGTATGGTCCCTTCATCCACATGGTATGAGTTTGACCTGAAAGACCCATGACCTAGATTAAATTCCAATGCATTAATTACACACCAGCCATATATATATATAGATGCTGACATTTATTATGTGTAATATAATATGAACAGTTATTTAATCCAGAATAATTTTATTTTTTAACACGGGTTCTATCATGTCATGTTATATATAATAAGTAACAAAAAAAGTTAAACTTTGATAGCTTATTAATAAAGGCATGCTTGTAAAGGGTTACTAGCTATACGTAGTTATTACGTACTATATTTCCTAGATTTTATTTAACATTTAATTAGTACGTATATACGTACCATCCAATTTGGAAAATCTGGATAATAATAATAATAATAATAATAATACACCTTTTTAAGTATAAATATATGTTTATAAACTGAATTCCAAAAAATTTATTCAAATTTTTAAATTATTTTATTAATCTCTATAATTTAATTATTAAATTTATAATTAAAGTTTTTTTTTATTTTTTTAAATTAGATCTCTATATTATTTTTAATTTTATAATTAGATTCTTTTCACGTTAAAAATGTTAAAATTAATAAAATATTTTTTCTAAAAAATATGTAATAAATTTTTAATTAAATTTTTAATTATGTATACTTTCAATTTATAGAAAAATTTTTCACTAACTCTAATATTTTTCACAATAACAAAAACTTAATTACAAAATTAAAAACAGTATAAAGATCTGGTTATACTAGGAAGACAAAAGAAACAGTAAGAACTTTTCTTATTTAGCATTCATTAGCTGTCGCAATAATGAATGAATATTAATATATAAGATAAATTATGATTATTTTTGACTAATTTTTTTTTATTACTAAATATTTTTGATAAAGATCCAACTGAAAAAAACAAACATATATAAACTTAATTATAAATTTAAAAAAATTATATATAACAACCAATAAAATAATTAAACCTTTTAGATTATGGGATATTATGGGATGTATTCAATGATAGGATCTGCAATATCTATCACATTTTTAGAACTAACCTGGTAGTTAAAAATGAAATCTAGAACTTGCTAGTTAATAAAAATGAAATTTCAACTGCAATGACAACAAAAAATACTATTTAACACGAAAGTCTTGTGTATTTTAAGAACAAATTTAATTAAGTTATTTGTTCTATATCATTCGTTGTTTGAAATATTAACCATGCATGTTTATAAGAAATTCTTTTGTTTTCAATTAATAAACAAAGGATTCTATCTATACTTGCTTAGCTTGAAGAGTATTCTTTTGTGTTTTGGTATCAATTCAAGCTTGGGCAATATCGTGCACGATGTTATTACATACTTGTACAGTTGTACAACCATTTTAACTGAAAGTTACAAAATTTATAGTATTTCGTTTCTTAAAATATTAGGGTTTAATAAACTACCGCACTTTAATAAGAGAACAAAAACATATTTAAATTATTATCAAAGTAAAAGAAGTGCAATAATAATATATATACAAACGATACAATTAATGAGCAGCTTCTTGAAGAAGTGCTTTCTAATAACGAAATTAATTTATATTTATGTGATTATGGTGAAATTGAAACAAGATATGCATTATCTGTTAAGGGCGAATATAAGTACAGAGGTCAATTTCATCCACCAACATCAACACATAGCATGCATGATGCATAGCTTTCATTTTCCACTGTACTGTGTTACAACTTATATCTATGTATGTACAGAGCGTGACAGATAGAAACACCTTCAGCTGAGACCACTAGCCACTTCTCCTACTCATTTAGTATTAATTAGTATATATCCATTTCCATTACAACTTTGAAATTTCCTTCATTAAATCGCCAACCCTCCTTCAGCACATTCAATCTTATAAACATACGAAAAGACATCCACGAACCAAACTAACATAAATATACAAGAGCCAAAAAAGAGGCCGTTTTAGTTAGTATAGATTACATTTCAACCCTTATTTATATGCTAAAATTCAGTTATTAAATTAGCGGTACGGTAGAATACAAAATATAAATTAAAAATAAATTAAAATACCACATACTCATATATGTAATGAATAATTTAATAGTTGATTTTTTTGTTAAATTTAGTTAGTTCAGTTTTAAATATAATTAATCAGTTTATTTATAATTTAATTTAGGGTTTATTTTATCCTTTAATGGAGATCATTATAGAATTAATATTAAAATTTTATAAACAATAAACACCAGTGAAAGGGGTCAAAATATGCAAAATCATTTTTTTTTCTTTTTCTTTTTTTTTTTTAAACTTTTATTAACTAAACTCGTGGCCACTAGGTGGTATGGTAATATATATATGAGAGGAAAGCTAATTAAGCGAGTTAATAATGTTATTATTGCAAATTCATTTATGGTGACAACAGTTAATGTAAAATATTAAATGTTACAAACAAGAGACTAGGAGAGGAATTTGAAAAGTGTATTATTGAAATGTGATCAAAAGGTACAATATACAAGAGGTATTTATAGGTGCTAAATGAATTAGAGTAATAAAGGCATAGAATCCTATAATTAATATACAGACATACTATAAAAAGATAGACGATACTAATTGATCTAAAATGATGCTAATGATTCTCTAACATCCCCCCTCAAACTCAAGTGGGAGCTAAGGATACCAACTTGAGTTTGGATAACAAAGTCCGGAAACGAGTCGGGTGATGAGCTTTCGTGAAGATATCAGCAGTCTGATCTAGTGTTCCAACAGCAATGAGACGAATAGCATCAATAAGGATACGTTGCCGAACAAAGTGACAATCAAGCTCAATGTGTTTGGTGCGTTCATGAAATACATCATTATGGGCGATCTAAATAGCACTGCGGTTATCACAAAAAAACATCAGTATGGGACGACTGAGGAGCACCCAAATCTTTGAGAAGCCAACGAACCGAGACAACTTCAGCAGTGGTGTCAGCGAGGGCACGGTACTCAGCTTCTGTGCTTGAGCGAGCAGTGAACGTTTGCTTCTTAGCATGCCAAGAAATGAGAGCGTCGCCAAGAAACAAACAGTAACCAGTAGTAGAACGACGATCAGTGGGATCACCAGCCCAATCAGCATCAGAGTAAGCCTGAAGAGACAAAGAGGAATGGGTAGAAAAATAAAGGCCATGAAAGAGAGTGCCTTTGATGTAGCGAAGAATGCGTAGAGCTGCCGCATAGTGAGTAGTACGAGGAGCTGACAGGAATTGGCTAAGTACATGAACCGGATAGGCGATGTCTGGTCGGGTGACAGTCAAGTAGACGAGACTGCCAACTAACTGTCGATAGAGAGTCAGATTATCCAAAACAGTGCCATCCATAGGGGTAAATCGAACATTAGGCTCAAGAGGAGGAGACCGTGCGACTATCTGTAATCCCAGCGTGAGCAAGAAGATCTGAAGCATACTTAGCTTGAGAGAGATAGATGCCATCATCGGTGGAGATGACCTCGAGACCAAGAAAATAGCTGAGAGAACCAAGATCTTTCATCTCAAAGGTACGGTGAAGTGAGGCCTTGAGATCAGAGATACCATCAACATCATCCCCAGTAATTATCATGTCATCAACATACAAAAGTAGAAGAACAACTCCACGTTCGCTTTTACGAATGAAGAGCGCATTCTCATGAGGGCTAGAAGTAAAACCAAGACTGCATATGGTAGTGCTGAACTTGTCAAACCATTCACGAGGAGCTTGCTTAAGTCCATAAAGTGCCTTGCGAAGGAGACAAACCTTATTAGAAGGACAAGGATATCCCGGAGGTGGTTTCATATAGACTGTCTTTTTCAAATCCCCATTAAGAAATGCATTCTTCACATCTATCTGACTGAGAGACCATTTTTTAACCGCGGCAATGGCAAGAAGAGCTCTAACAGATGTAAGACGAGCGAC
This sequence comes from Arachis ipaensis, assembly GCF_059453495.1. NCBI lineage: Eukaryota > Viridiplantae > Streptophyta > Magnoliopsida > Fabales > Fabaceae > Arachis > Arachis ipaensis. Next base: position 12,675,305 of record NC_142443.1, on the reverse strand, counting down.
ATGGGCAAAAGTCTCTTCATAATCAATACCATACTCTTGCGTACAACCTTGAGCAACCAAGCGGGCCTTATAACGGTCAATAGAGCCATCAGAGCGAGTCTTGATCTTGTATACCCATCTACTGCCCACAACTTCCTGATCAGAAGGAGGATCAACCACATCCCAAGTGTGTACTTTTTCAAGAGCCTGTAATTCTTCTTGCATTTCTTGTTGCCAATTTGGGTTTGAGGAGGCTTCTCTGAATGTCTTAGGTTCATGTTGATGAAGAATAGTAGAAAAGCAATGGTAATCAAGAAGATGAGGAGGTGGATTCCTTACCCTAGAAGAACGAGCGGGAGGAGGAGGCATGACGGTAGGAGCAGGATCATCGTCCGGCCTGGAATCATCGGGAGATGGAAAAGGCGGAGGAATAGGAGGCTGTGGAGGGTCACTCGAGATAGAACCTGTAGAATCATCACTAGGAAAAAGATCAACATTGGGGTTAGTAAACAAAGGTGACTGAGTAGTAGGAATCGACTCAAAGGATGAGAACCGAGAAAACATGTGGTGCTCCCAGAAGACAAGATGACGAGATATACGAATACGTTTAGAGAGAGGATCCCAACAACGATAACCCTTGTGTTCAGTGCCATAACCAAGAAAACAACACATACGAGCTCGAGGTTCAAGTTTACTATGTTCATGAGGCTGAAGAAGAACAAAACATACACAACCAAAAATTCGAAGAGAACTATAATCTGGGGGGTATGATAAAGACGCTCAAAGGGAGTAACATTACCAAGAACAGAAGAAGGGAGTCTATTGATAACATGAACAGCAGTAAGAACAGCTTCACCCCAAGTACGCTCAGGACACAAAGAAGAAAGGAGCATTGCACGGACGGAGTCAAGAATGTGACGGTGTTTACGTTCAGTTCTTCCATTTTGTTGAGACATACCAGGACAAGAAAACTCAGACAGAGTACCCTGTTATGCAAGAAAGGCTAAGAGTTTGGAATCACGGTATTCCATAGCATTATCACGTCGGAAAACCTTAATGACCTTGGAAAATTGAGTTTTAATCATAGTAGCAAAGTTGATATAGATCTGAGGTAATTCATGGCGATTAGTCATCAAATAAACCCAAGTAAAATGGGAATAACCATCAATAAAAATGATAAAGTATCAAGCTCCGCCCATAGAGGCAGTGGGAGCGGGGCCCCAAACATCAGAGTGAATGATATCAAAAGGAGAGCAAGCAAGAGATGAATTATTGTGAAAAGATAAAGCATGTTGTTTGGCAGTTTGGCAAGAAATGCAATCAAAAGATTCATTTGGAACCTGACCTAAAACACCCTGAGACACAAGAGGATGCAGTTTTCCTAAGGAGGTGTGGACAAGACGTTGATGCCATAAGTGAAGGGTAGAGGGAGAAGAAGCAGCACATAGATTTGGTACAGGAGGAATATGAAGACTTTCGAGTTCAAACAACCTTCCGACTTTACATTCAGTCCCGATAATTTGTCCCGTCCGAGGATCCTGTACACGACAACCAGAAATAGAAAAGGTGACGTCAAAACCCAAATTAACAAGTTGACCAACAGAAATAAGATTGAAGTTTAATTTGGGAATGTAGTAAGTATCAGGAAGATTAAGAGATGACTGAGATATAGAACCCTTGTGTGTTGCGTGCAAGAGGGAGCCATTTGTAGTATTGACAGAAGGTCCATTTGTAGTTGTAGACATGGACGAGAAAATATTACACAACGGAGACATGTGATTAAAGCAACCCGAGTCAAAGTACCATTGAGAATTACCTGGAGGGGTCGATAAAGCAGCAGAGGTATTACCAGAAACAGAGAGAAGACGCTGTAGAAGAGATGCAATATCAGATAGAGAGACGTGAGACAGGTTGAAAGGTGCAGAGGTGGTAGGTTCAGTAGTAGCAGCAACAGCAGAAGCAGGCACAGGACGTGGTGGACGAGTAGGACAGGTAGTAATCAAATGTCCCGAGAGCTTGCAATAACGGCAGAACAACTGTGAACAATGGTAGCTAATATGCCCTTTCTGGTGGCATGTCCGACATTCAACAGAGGGGCAGACGGAGAAAAGCGAGGTGCCCAAAACGGTTGCAGTTTCGACAGAATGTATCCTTTCTGTCTGTGGCAACAAAAACATCCGACTTTTCCATGACAGTAGTCACACAAATCAAAGAGAGGAGAGAAAACTGCAATTTCGAAGCAGAAAATGAGAAAACGGAGCGCGGAATCGGAAAGAGCTCACCAAAAAACCTTAGGGAGGGTCTCACTTGTCTGCCACGTCAGCGCCACGTCAGCAGACACGTCAGCGAATAATGACATGTGGCAGCACCTGAGAGGAGGGAGAGAGACACGCTGGCAGCGAGTTGGAGGTGCGGGTCAGATGCGGGCCGGGTCGGGCGGGTCGGGTCGGGCGGCGCGAGTTGGCCAAGGAAAGCTTCGTCGCGACACGTGGCAGGACCTGGAGCGTTGGACCGGCACGAGATCAACGGCTGCTGAACCTTCTGGAGGCAAAACAACAGAGGTGGCCAGCTCACTTCCGGCGGCGCGTCCGGTAGAGTCTGGTGGCGATGTCGGCGGCGTTAGAAAGCTGACGAAGAGAAGATCACAATGATGCCAGAGGTGACGAACCAAAGCGTCGGAAACACAGAGAAAAATGAGGATAAAGAGGCACGGGTGGAATCTGGAAGGGAGAGCAACCTGGTCGTGGCAGCGTCTTTCAGCGGCGCGTGGAGGCACGTCTGGAGGCGGATGGCGGCGTTTCTGGTTGCGATGGAATCACGGCGACAAGACAAACAAGATGGTGACGGGAGTGACGAACCAAAGCGTCGAAAAGGGAACGGAAAAAGAGGCCAAAGAACACTGCCGGAAAAGAAAAACAATGGGGCTATGAACTAATATTAAAAAAAAAAAGGCCTAAACTCTTGATACCATGTTAGAAACAAGAGACTAGGAGAGGAATCTGAAAAGTGTATTATTGAAATGTGATCAAAAGGTACAATATACAAGAGGTATTTATAGGTACTAAATGAATCAGAGTAATAAAGGCATAGAATCCTATAATTAATATATAGATATACTATAAAAAAATAGACGATACTAATTAATCTAAATTGATGCTAATGATTCTCTAACATTAAATATAGAGAAATAAGACAAATTTGTTTTTGAGGAATTATACAATAGATTTATAATTTTTTTTAAAAAGTATCAAGTAAATTTTAAGAAAAAAATTTATAAATAAGTCCCTTGTTGAAACTTGCTACAATATAATGGATTTATAGGTTCAGAACGAAGAATCATTTTTAACATTGTAATTTTTTAGATGCCTAGAAATCTAATATTTCAATTTTTATGGATTGATTTAATAATTTTCCCTCACAAAACCTGTAAGTGAATTAAATTTTTCTCATGAAGTTATTTAGTATTTTATATTCTTTAAACACCTATCAATGTTCTATAATAACTAAAGATGTAATTATTTTAAGTTGGTCTAATTATTAACTCATTTATCTATTTAGATAAATATTAAAAATTTAGATTCTATCTTATGGATATAACAACCTATTAACTAATAACAAATCTTTAAATATGACTCATATAGTCATATCTATAGTATTGTATATTAGTCTTTGCTTGGTTGAGTTAGAAATACTACTATGATAAATAAAAAATGGAAAAGTATAGGTAGATAATAAAAATATTAAACAATGTGAATAATAGATATATTGAATATTCATTTCACTAGCTGTGCAGATGATTATTCTAATATTAAAATTTAAGTGAATAATTTAGAAGTATAGTGTATTTTGATTTAATTAGTAGTTATTCATATTATTAAAAAAAGTTATTGGTTAACTAACATAACCCATAAAAAATTACTCAAAATACTATAAAGTCTAACTAGAAACTAACTACTTATTATTTGCCATTTTTAAATTTAATTTTTTATTCACATTAGCATTCAAATGAATATTCAAAACTATATAGCACAAAAACATTCAAAATCTCATTAAAAAAATATGTGTATGAAATTAAATTCAGATCTTAATAATTGTCGTGAAAAATAACGTGAATAGGAAAGAAAATCAATTTAAGATGAATAAAAATAGTTAAATTTGGTATAAAAAATCAAGTCGATGTGCTTTTTGAATATTATATTTGATTTGATTTGATTTTATGGAATATGGTGGAGAAAGAATTATTGTTTGCAGACGCAGATGGGAGGTGCATTGCAAGTTGCATGTAGCTGGTGTAGCACGCCACACGCCCAAACAAAAACATATATAAAATGACTTCATTTACTTCTCTCATAACACAACTTGTGGTTCACACACATCCAACCAAGGTCTCCTTCTCCAACTCTTCAAATAATTCAATTCCAAACTATCCAACAACTACTTTTCATGCACTAACTAGCTAAGCACTCCTTGCTTGTTCATCACAATTTCAAATTCAAATTATCTTTCATTCACTTGAGAGTGTGTTGGGGAGAGGATTGATGCTTGCGGTGTCACCTTTGAGGACCAACAGAGATGATGAAATCCAAGGACAGGACCTGGAGACCTTATCCATCATTGGAGAAGACGACTTTGCTGAATTATCCGAGGGCAATTTGTTGGAAAGCATCAACTTCGACGATCTCTTCGCCGGCATCAGCCACGCAGATGTCTTGCCGGATCTCGAAATGGATCCTGACATCTTCGCCGACTTCTCACTCAGCGGAGCTCACAATTCTTCATCCCTAGTCTTGAATGGTTGTGGCAAATCGGCTTCTTCGGAATCCGGGTCGAGTAGTCGAGGGGAGGAGATAGTGAGCAAAAGAGATGGATCCGTCGTAGTGAATCCATCCCCTGGTAATAAAGAAGGTGATAATAAAGGAAGAAAATCATCTTCCTCCTCATCATGTCAATCAAAGAATCCTCATCAAACCAAGAAAAAGGTTAAGAAGGTAAGTACAGTAAGTTTAGAAATTACTTTCTCTGCAACTACTAATTAATTTGACTTGAACTCATTGGATATGAGATGATTAAGTAATTAGGCTTGGGTGAAGTTGATGAAATTAATGAACGTTTTAAGGTTCTGTCTCTATCTGTATACTGTCGCCCAGAGTGTGAAGGTACTCACTCACGGGTACCATAAGCTACAGGGTGTCATAGAAGATCTAAATTTAATGCAACTGTCCTATATAGTAATGTTGATGATGTTTAATTTGTGTGAAATAAATAAAATTAGGTGGATTGGACCCCAGAATTGCACAGGCGATTTGTTCAAGCAGTGGAGCAGCTGGGAGTTGATAAAGCAGTCCCTTCAAGGATTCTAGAGATCATGGGAATTGACTGCCTCACCCGCCATAACATCGCTAGCCACCTTCAGGTAACAATATATATAGTTACTGTTGAAGAGGTATATATTGTTCTAAACTGTGGAAAATTGAATGCAGAAATATCGATCACATAGGAAGCATATACTAGCTCGGGAGGCTGAAGCAGCAAGTTGGAGTCAACGGAGGCAGATGTATGGTGGAGGGAGAGGGAAGAGAGAGGTGAGCCCTTGGGTTGCACCAACCATTGGTTTTCCTCCCACTCCAATTACATCAATGCCGCCCCAGTTTAGACCCTTACATGTGTGGGGTCATCCCACCATGCACATGTGGCCGCCTAAACCTCATCAGCCACCGCCTCCTGCACCTTGGCCTTCAGACCCTTCTTATTGGCACCACCCTCACCACCAAAGGGTAACTCTTTCTCTTTTCTACTTTATATATAATTTCACTTTTATAAATATTACATCTATATATATAAAAAGTATTAGTTACTCTTTATTTGTGTAATTATATATATATTTATATTATTTAATTCATTTTTAATGTATATTTTATATTTAAATATATATTTTATATCGATAACTAATTTTGTATGTATACATAATATAATTGTTTAACTTCAATTGATAATAAATGCTTTGTTTATTTATTTAAGAAAATTCACCTTTTCTTATATGAGTTTAATTTTTATGCACTAATAATAGTATAAACGTTTTATACAGTCATACAATGATAATCATTTTTTTAAATGATCATTCACGTAGTTAATATAAAAGAGAGTTATTTTCGCTAATACGATGTTATATGATTTGATGCAAATCTAAAATAATTTTATACTACGACGTTGTATCAAAATTAATTTCTTTTTCACATACTAATTGAATCTATTTTTCTCTATCATTGAATTATGTACGAAATTTAATTGATTTAAATCTCATATCTTATCTAATAGTAAAATTGAGAACAAATCAGCTTCAAAAATACTTTTAACTTTTTCATATCATTACTTAGTTAGGGTTTAGGGTTAAACAAGACTTTTCTTGATTAATAATTGATATTTGTATGCATTAATTTGTGTCTAAACTCTAAGAGGCGTGCATATTATTGTTGTTTGAGTACAGGCTCATCAAAAGGCAGTACCACCAGCAACACCGTGTTTTCCACAACCTCTGACAACAACGGTAACTACTCATGACCCCATTTGGAACCATTCTACTTGTCTTCTCCTTTCAAACTTGGATCCTAATCTTTTTATATAATATCTCACCATGAGCACACATACATACACAAATCATGTTGTAACATATTTCAACTCAAAATTAAAGTGTGCTTTATTTTGCTTCACTCACCAATATGGAGGAAATTAAATACAATTAAACATGCAGAGATTTGGTTCTCCGCCAACCACCACCGTGGCGGGTATCCCACCACCACAGCGTGCCATCTATAAAGTAGATCCCGGCATGCCCAAGCCCCTAGTTGACTTCCATCCGGTAAATTTTCTTCACTCGCTTCTTTGTACTGTATACTTCGATTATTTTAATACAAACACGGTTAAAAAATGGTAAATCAAAGTAATACTTCTTTCTATTGAATAAACAAGTTGTATAGTATTATATGAATTTAATTTCTATGTATTATTAATATAAAAAATTTTAGATAAATAATTAATCCTGTATTATTACATCATTAAAAATAATTAATTTTAAATGTATTATTTTAAAAAATATTTAAGCAATTAAATGGTCGATCATATAAAGCTCTTTTATCATATGAATGCATAAAAATTAAAAAAATAAATACGCGCGCACGTACACAGATATGTATAATTTGTATAAAATAGTTTTATACATATAAAAAATATCTTTTATATTAATCGTATGAATAATTATTTAAAAAGATTATTATAATTAAATAATTATATAAAATATTTTGCATTATCAATTCAAATTATATATATAGAAAATCAAATTTTTTCTTTTTAAAGGTACAAATACAAATAAAAAAAAAGAAAAAATAGTTGGTTATTATTTACTACAAAGTGGAACTGCACATGTTAGTTTTAATTTTGGTAAAATCTCGCCAACAGTTCTATTTATATGAAATTAATAATTTAATTAAATATATTAAATTATTTAATAATTTTAACTATTAATTTTGCATAAAAATAACTACATATAAATTTTTATTTTTAATTTTTCCCCGTAGATTTAAAAATAAAACTTTGGCATTATATAAAAAGTGTAGACGTGTAATAGATAATCTTAAAAAATGTTTTGGTTTCATCATCGATAATAATTTTTTAATAAAATTCTATGATTTTACAGGATATATTTAGTTAGAGTAGTAAAATATAATTGTGATGAAAATTTTATACAATGCATTCTATATATAAAAATACATATGAAATTTATTGTATATATATATTTTAATGTTTCGTCAGACATTTCATATGGGTCAAGCAGTTTTATATATAAATATATATTTTATATTCTAATAAAACAGAAAAGACTACAAAAGTCATACTACAATAAATTCAACATTTATTAATGATTAGAAATAAAATTGAATTGTAAATAAAACTGAATCAATAAAGAGTCACCAAAAAAAAAAAACTGAATCAATAAATTAAATAACTCATACATACTACACTACATTATAAAAGGCTCACAATTGTATAATAAAAAGAAATAATCGGTTCCATTAGGAACTAACTATAAATGAAGCTAATTCTGACAAATTAACTAAAAAATATGTTTATTATAAAAACAATAAAAGATAATTTTTTATTATTTTAATTTTTTGAATTTTAAAACAAAAAATAAAAAAATTAGTTTAGTTAACTTATATCATAGTTAATTCTTTAGATTATTTTTTAAATTAAAAAGGTCTTCATAATATAATAATAAAAAATATTATATATACATAAAAATTTTATTACTAAATCGATCATTATATATTTATGTATAAATATATGTATATAATTTATTTTAATATATATTTTATTTTTTAATATCTATTTTATATTAATAATTTAGTAGTTAATTTTTTATATACACACTTAATATGATTGTATAGTAATAGTAATAATAATACTCCCAAATATTATTATTGAGTTGATGTTAATCATCAAAGAAGAAAAAATAGAAGAAATATAATTTGACTATGTTACGTGTATATTAAAATTAGCTACCAAAGTTAGTCACTAGTATCAAATATATATTGAAATATAAATATATATTAAAAGTAAATTAAATTCATACATATATTTATACACAAATACATTAGTTACTGATTTTAGTATCTAATTTTAGTGTATAAATAATATTTTTGAATATAATTACCATATTGTGATTAAATAAGTTTGAATTGGTTAGAGCCAATGAGTAATAGCTCAAATGGCATAGTCTCCCCATACTCAATTAAGAGGTTGCCGGTTCGAATCTCCTATCTTTTGTAAAAAAAAAAAAAGTTTGAATTGGTTAGATGTACCATGCCTGTAATTCTTCTTCATCTCCATATAAATCCATCTCTTTCTGTCATTTTTCGTCTTTGTCCATAAATACAAAGTTTCATTTGTTGGATTCGTCACGTTCCATGGATAGTTAATTTCCTTGTTCTATTTTCATCGTTAATCCCAATAATTAAATAATACAAGAAACTCACTTCGTTTGTTTCGGTAAATACAATTTCATGCATGATTGATTCAATTATCTAACTTGTTTCTGGTTGTTGTTATTGTGTTTAATTAATCAACAGTCAAAGGAAAGCGTAGATGCTGCGATTGGTGATGTATTATCAAAACCATGGCTGCCACTGCCACTTGGGCTTAAAGCTCCAGCGGTAGAGTGTGTGGTGGGTGAGTTACAGAGACAAGGAATTCCAAAAATTCCACCCTCAACTCCTGTGCTTAATTAATCTTTCAAGGAGAGGGCTCTATTTTTTTGCCCCTTTGATTTATGCTAAACCCTAATTCGACGACTTCTCAGCTTTTTTTTTTGTTTGTTTAGTAGGAGAGTAAATGACAAATAATTTTTAAAAATTTATACTTCGAATATATTAGTCTTTAAAAAAAAATACCAATAAAATTTTTTAGTATAATAGATGTGGACTTAAGATAGAAAATCTTAATTTAAAGTAACTTATTTACATTTGTTATCTTAAAAGATTTTCTTGATATTTTTTTTAAAGATTAATCTATTCAAAATATAAATTCTCAAAAATTTATTTGTCGTTTTACTCTTAGCAAAAAGAGTGGATTACCATTACTTGTTTGCCATCACTAATATTCACTACTCATCATTCTGTGTATCCATGACCCTGTGGATTATCATATACAAACCCTAGCTGTGAGTTTTGTATTACTTATTAATTAAATCTCATGATATGAGTAAATTGATCCTAAGCTATTATGCAAAAGAGTGATAAATTTGCGTCTATTTATATTCATGCTAATTAAGGTATGAGGTTGTATACTATTTGTATCTTCTAATAAGAATACGTTTTTGTTACTCACTAATATGAGTTATGACAATATGATTTAGAATATATAGCATGGTTTTTCCTTTTACAAATATATGCAGGTAAATGTCAATAAGTTATAGTTTAATTGGTATGAATATATAGTATATTTTTTCTTTTACAAAGGTATATAAATAAATGTTAATAAATTAGAGCTCAATTAACATAATCTTTTTATCTATATTCGAGTCTCACTTTTAATTTAAAAAAAAATATATGCAGGTAAATTATTAGTCTTATATCCGAGCTTAAAAATTGGGTAAAAAGTTATTAAAACTTAAAATATTTAACAACAAAATTAAGATCTTATTATACTACTTGATTACAATAATTTATTTTAATTTAAATATTTAGCTAAAATTTTAAACAACAAGAACCAATTTATACATTTGTTATATATCATCTTTTGAGATATCATTATTAATTTAATATTTTCAATAATAATTTTATCCATCTTGCAAGTTTCTTGAATACGGTTTTAATATGAACTTACATCATAAATTAAATTAAAAGACCTTAATTATAAATTATTTCTTCATTCTCATTTTTCTAACCATTAAATATAAATATCAGTATTTATTTAAAAGTGAATATTATAATTCTTATTAAAAGTTTACGGCATTTATTAACCATCACTAGATATTAATGTTTTATTTATTTATTTATTTATGATAATTAATAAGCTATTAAAAATTTAAAACCGCCCTCAATTTTATAAACGCCGATAAAAATGTTATCAGATTTGTTAACAATAAAAATGTCATTAAAATATTATAAAACACAACAAAATATCCAATATTAAATATATATTTTTAAAAAATGTTTTAAACATTGAATTTTAATGTAATTTTTCAAGTATAATTAAAAAAATAAAATATTTTTATCTATAAAATTTAGTAATTTTAGACTAAGTAATTTTTTTTTTGTAAATGCCAAGAATATTTTTAAAAAATAAAAAAATATTCTAGAGATTAAAGTTTGGTCTGATTTTTCTATATGTACTTTTTAAATAATTATTTAAATATTCTTACAAAATTTTGGATCAAATATATAAACAATCTAAAAATAAAATTCATTTATCACTTATAAAAAATAATATTTTTAATTATTTTATTATATTTTAAAATATTTATATCGCGCTCAATGATATTTTGACATTTTTTGTGATTAAAAGTAAAAATATTTTTGTTAATATCTTAACAAATCAACCATCATTTTAGTAGTTTACTTTTTTTTTATTTAGTTTCAGAAACATTGAAAGTACATAAGAGTCATTAACATTTAAGAAACAAAAATTACATAAACATTTTCTATTTGGTTTGTAGAAGTCCTTAAATGTTATATATATGGAGGGGGAACCAAATAAATCTCAAAGTTCACATGTATGCATTGAAACTGTATTGTATTCTTAATACATTGGCAAAATCGGGTTATACCTCCATAAGATCAAACAAATTCAAAATATATAAGTTTCTATCGTAACTAACTTTTTTTCCAAATCTTGTACTTAATGCTATGGATATTTCGATTAAAAAACCGATGAATATTTCAGCTATAGCAACTATAAATCAGAGTTGGGATTGGCAATAAGGAGTAGAAGATCGAAAAACAGAACACTCTATCATAATTACTTTTTTTAAGATTTTTTACTGAATTGAGTGTTGGAGTTCTTTTTGCAGGTACTACGTTTGAGTCTTAGTTCACGAAACTACTTCCTTGTTGGACGAGAGGCTTCCAAAATTCATAGAACAGCGCGGAGCCGACCTATAGTATGGAAGAGTATCCTTGTCAGAATATTTGACGTTCACTGTGGGCCCAAAATTTGTTTTCAATTTGATCTAACGTTTTACTAGTTCTTTCTTGTAATTCCTTTTTTTTTGGGCAGAGGTTAAGTCATGATGGACCACTCGGTAACCTCTCAACCACCTCCAACTAATGCTGAGCTTCTGCCTGTGAATGCCGCTCTACAAGCAGAAGTCCAGCAAATGGCTGAGTTACTAGCGACAAAGCAGAATGACGGCAATGAAAAAGATGACCATAAAAAAGGCTAATGACGACCTTCACAAAGAATATCATTCTAAGTCAAACACAAAAACAGGCGGAGCACCCCACAAGACGGAAAGGCAGAGGATTGACCCTTTTTCCAAAGAAATAATGAACTTTAAAATGCCTAAAAGTTTTAGACATTGGCACCGTATAAAGGAATCGAAGATCCTAAAGTTTACATTACTAAGTTTGAGTCCATAATGTTTCTTAACAGTGACTTCGACCCTAGCTATTTTGTGCCGATTTTTTCCTACCTTTTTGGATGGAGCCACTTTACTTTGGTTTTCTAATTTGCCTACAGGTTCAATTTCAAGCTTTGACGAATTCGCCAAGCTATTCATAAACAACTTTGCAACATCCAAAGTTTACTTACAAGATTCTACCTATTTTAGTATAATCAAACAAGGGCAACATGAAAGCCTGAAAGATTACATGACACGATTCATGACGGCAGCCATGGAAATCCCAAATCTCAACCCAGAGGTACAACTACATGCTTTAAAAAGCAGCATCCGACCTGGAAAGTTCCAGGAAGCGATAGCGGTAGCGGAGCCGAAGACACTGGCCGAATTTAGAGACAAAGCAACCGGGAAAATTGAGATCGAGGAGCTAAGGGAGGCCCGAAGAATGGAAATACCACCATCTCGAAAAGAAGAAGAAAGGCCGCATAGATCCCAAAACAAGGACCTTAAGAAACCTTTCAAATTGACACCAAAGTTCGAATCGTACACTAAGTTCAACATCAAGAGAGGGGATATAATTAAAGAAATCCTACATAACAAACTTATAAAGCCGACAAGCAAAGCATGAACATATCAGGACCAGAAGTATGTAGACAGAAGCAAACATTGTGCATTCCACCAAAAATATGGCCATACAACCGATGAATGCATAGGGGCCAAGGACCTATTGGAAAGATTAGCCAGACAAGGCCTCTTAGATAAACACGTCACCTAAAAGAAACCAGAGACACAGATAAGCCGAATTATAGTTCAGTTCACAAAGACAAAGGAACTTGGCATGGAATAGTCGAGTCTTTTACTTCGAAAGGAGTAATAAACTATATTTCTGGAGGCTTTGCAGGAGGAGGAGCAACAAATACGGCTAGGAAAAGGAGTTACTGAGCCATGATGACAATGGACGAATCTCGCCCACAGACACATACTTCACCTCCAATAGAACGGATTGCCTTAGGTGCCTTCGACTTCAAGTCTCAATGTCCGAATTTAAATGACCCAGTAGTAATTTCCATACACATGGGAGAATTGAGAATCAAGAAGGTCCTATTGGACCCTGGGAGTAGCGCCGAGGTGTTGTTCTACTCCACTTTTAAAAAGATGCAACTCAGCGACAAGGCCCTACAAGCCTCAACTGGAGAATTGGTAGGATTCTCCGGGGAAAGGGTACTCGTATCAGGTTATGTATGGTTAAGAACAACACTAGGAAAGTTTCCGAATTCAAAAACCCTAGATATACAATTTTTAATAGTTAATTGTACTAGTCCCTATAGTATCATTTTGGACGCCCATCTCTTAACTCTTGGAGCCATTGTTTCTACAGTTCACCTTTATATAAAGTTTTATGTGCAGGACAATATAGTGGCAACAGTGCATGCCAACCATAAAGAAGCACGGCAATGCTACAATGCGGAATTAAAGACCATACCAAAGGAAATCATCCCAAGAGTAAACTCTGTCAATACAGAGAACATCCCAATTCTGGCCGAGCTGGACCCTGTGAACAATACTAGTCAACCTACTCCAACGGGCGACCTATAAAAGGTACAACTAGCAAAGGCCGACCAATTTACTAACATCAGTTCTGTTTTCTCCGCAGGAAAACAACACCTTGTCAGCTATTAAGATCCAACACCGACCTTTTTGCATGGACGCTTGCAGACATGCAGGAATTGACCCAAACTTTATATGCCACAAGTTGGCAGTCAATCCGAATGTCTGCCCTATACGACAGAAAAAGTGGAACTTAGGTACAGAAAGGAGAAACGCAACAATAGCAGGAACACAAAAGTTGCTCGATGCAGGCTTCATCCGAGAACTCATATTCTCATATTCTCAAATTCTTCGGATTCCTACTAACACACAGAAGGATAGAGGCCAACCCTGACAAATGTCAGGCTGTGATACAAATGCAGTCACCTCGGTCAATCAAGGAAGTACAACAACTCACAGGCCGCCTAACAGCACTATCACGTTTCTTGCTGGCGGCGGCTGCAAAGTCATATCATTTCTTCAACACCCTGAGGAAAGCCGAGAAGTTCATCTGGATAGATGAATGTGAAAGGGCTTTTACCAAATTTAAAAACCTCCTCAGTTCACCACCTATACTTCGAAAACCTCAGCAAGGTAATCCCCTTTACTTATACCTTTCGATTTCAACTAACACAGTCAGTTCTGTACTTGTAACAGAAACAGGGAAAGAACAACATCCAGTATATTTTGTGAGCAAAGTCCTGCAAAACACAGAAATAAGATATCCAACAATAGAAAAGCTAGCATTTGGTTTAATAATCACAGCTCGGCATTTGCGACACTATTTCCAAACCCACCAGATAATAGTTCGGATCGGCCAGTCATTACGCCAAATATTGGCAAAACCAGATCTAGCAGGACGACTCACAAAGTGGTCGATAGAACTTTCGAAATTTGACATTTGTTATCAAACACGAGGATCACCTATGGCACAAGCACTGGCCGACTTTATTGCAGAATTTACCACTCCTGAAAGTTTATCCCCCGAATGGGAGCTATACGTAGACGGAGCATCAAATGAAAGTGGGTGTGGAGCAAGAATCTTACTGAAAGATAACATTGGAGTGCATGCCGAACAATCAATGAAATTCCTTTTTCAAACAAGCAATAACCAGACCGAGTATGAAGCACTATTAGCCAGACTAAGATTAGCAAGAAAGGTCAAAATCCAAAACCTAAAGGTATACTGTGATTCCCTCCTTGTAGTACAATAGGTAACTGATCACTTTCAGGTACGAGATCCGCTCTTAGAAAAATATTTAAATACAGCAAAATTTATGATACAACATTTTCAAAATTTTGAAATATCACATATACCTAGGGAACAAAATGGTAGGGCCGATATTTTATCTAAATTGGCTACTTCCAGAATAATAGATTCAATAGATACTATGTCACATCTCAGTATCTCACTAACAAAACTAAGTTTAGATACCAAGACTGTTTTAAGTGTGTCGCGGGAGGAAGACTGGCAAAGATCATATATTCGGTATTTAAAAACCAGAGAAGTACCAAAAAACGAACAACCAAAGTAATTCAGGCATAAACAAGCCATTACACAATCATGGGAGATGACCAGTACAAATAGGGCTTCTCTTGACCATTATTGAAGTGCCTCGGACCATCGGAAGTAAAAGCTGCTATACCCGAGGTTCATGATGGCATTTGTGGCCACCACACTGGAGGTAGGAGTTTGGCCACGAAAACCCTACGAGCAGGGTACTACTAGTCGAGCTTGCGCAAATATTGCATGAACAAAGTACAGAGATGCGACGCATGCTAGAAGTGTGCACCACTCATTCACAATCTGGCCGAACTATTGCATACTTCGGATGTTAGCTGGCCTTTTCACAAATGGGGGATGGACATTCTAGGACCATTCCCAATATTAGCAGGATAGGTAAAATTTCTATTGGTAGCAATTGATTATTTCACTAAATGGGTAGAAGCACAACCATTGCAAAAATAACCTCGAACAAGGTACGCGCTTTCATCTGGAAATCAATCATATGTAGATATGGTTTACTTAGAGAAATCATTTCTGACAATGGTCGGCGGTTCACTGATAAGAAAATTGCATATTTTTTAACTGACCTTCACATTCAGCATCATTTTTCCTCTGTCGAACACCCGCAAAGTAATGGGCTCATAGAGGTAGCTAATAAGATCATCTTGTAGGCCTTAAAGAAAAAACCAACAGGTGCTAAGGGATGATGGGTCGAGCTAATACCAGAAATACTGTGGAACTACAATACAACACCACAATCCACAACTAAAGAAATCCCATTTCGTTTAGTATACGACATGGACTCTATGATCCCAATCGAGATTGCTCAAGGTTCAACTCGGGCCGAGTACTTTAGCGAAGAAGCCAATACGGATGCCAGATCAGCCGAACTCGATACAATAAGTGAGGAATGAAGCCTGGCTGAAGTTCGACAGAAGTCCATGCAATTAGCCATGCAAAATAACTATAACAAAAATGTACGACCGAGGGTACTACAACAAAGAGATATAGTGCTAAGACAAATAGAGGAAGTCTGAAAGCTCACAAGACATGAAAAGTTAGCAGCAACATGGAAAGGTTCTTTCCGAGTTTCCAAAGTCATCGGAAAGGGGACTTACTGCCTAGAAACCTTAGATGGGACGGCCTTACCCAACACTTGGAACATTTCATCATTGAAGTTTTATTATAGTTAATTTTCATTGTAAACAAATTGGAGTGGGCAGGTACTCTTTTTCCTGATCACAAGATTTTTTCCCTAATGAGGATTTTACTCGGACAGGTTTTAACAAAGCCAACCACTCCATGCCTTTCAAACTGAAAGGTTTTTTCCATACCATAAATGAAACATATTCTTTCCTTTCTATTTGATACACTATTCTGTCTCATTTCATCCGAACCAACGCAAATCGAAAAGTTGGATACAACATCTATGCAACATACAAAAATAAGCATTCAAATATTTCAAGTCTTAAGTCGACATCATACGTTGAAAATCAGTTCAAACACACACCGACACTAGATCGGTCATCAAACCAAAGTATCAAAATACAAAATAATAAAAAATATCCATAAAACAAACTTATTAATCTCTATCAGAGAGGGGAGGAGCATTCTCATCATGTCCTCACCCGCCTCATCCTCAACAAGCTCGCCATCCACCACAATTTTTGTCACGTCTAGCCTCCCGACATCAAAGTCGGGCGTAAACACAGCTCGATTAAAACCTGCAGCAAACATCTCCAAAACCTCATTTTCTAACTCGTGAATGCGAGAGGTCATCTTACCCTTGGTCTTGTCATTTTCCTTAATTTCATTTTGCAAGAGACGTATCTGATCTTGAAGCTTAGCAACCTCCTCCTCCCTATCCTTCATCTTAGAGGTTACATCGATGATCACATTCTCCTTTTCTTTAACAGATCGCTCCAAGTTCACAAATTTTTCAGCAACAGCATACTGCTCTGCACCTAGAAGCTCAATGCCATGGCCAACACACAGCAAACGAGAAGTCACAATTTACAACAAAAAGAACAAATAATAACGAAGCACATATACAAACAACACAACCTAAACAGCAACAAAAATGTACCAACCTGGATAAACTTTCCCATCCCTTCCACACCCGTATGATGAGTCAGCCTCATATCCCCAGGATATTGAGAAATCCTATCAGCAAGCTTAGAAACGGGATATTGCTCACTCCAAAGGGATTAAGGGTTCACCCCCTCATAAACCCATGGAGTTTTTTTTGCTTCTCAAAAATTGACCTATCACCCTTGTCCTCTTTAGAGAGCACCTCCAGTGACTTCTAGGACTCAACCCTTTTTCTCTTTGAGAAGGATGAGGTCGGGCACTGGAGTGAGCAACTTCCCCACAAACTTCCTTCACTACCCCTGAACCGCTACCATCTTTCTCGTTTTTCTTTTTCAGAAAAGATTGCAGCCGAGAAGTGGTCAAATTAGGTACCCTTCCACCTGTAAACAAACATAGTGGTATGTCAATAATTAGCAACCAACCAATAAAAAACTACAAAAACACATTACCTATATAAGACTTCAACCCCTCTTTGTCATTCTCCTTCTCAAAATTCAATAATTCAGAAAACATTCACCATCCACAAAACACTCTATCAAAAAATCCAAAAACATATTTTCTTCTTCTTCATTCCTCTTCACAGCCTCAAGAATTTGCATTGGTTCTAGACACCAATACAGTGGAAATATCTCTATCAACTCACTATCCAAATAGAAAGGGTATTCGGTCTCTAATGACCAAACCTTCACAAACATATATTTAAAGTTTTTAAAAGAAGATTTATACAAAAGGAAGATAGAACGACCAGGAAAACTGCTAAGGTATACCCACAAACTTTTTCACACCCCCTTAGATTGAAACAGAAAAAAAATATTTAAAGACGCAAGAAATTACAGAAAAGATGTCAAAGATTCAAAAGCTCGCAAAAAGCCAACGAGTTTGGGTGTAACTGTGAGGGAGCACAATTCAGTTGCGTCAAAATGTTACATTCAAAATCAGAAAAAGAAAATTTCAAATAGAGTTCTGTAAAACAGAGGGTATACATATAGAAGTAAGTCCAGTTTCCCCCCCTCTCACAAACACTTTCCTTACCGCCGCAAGGGAGAAGCTCGACGCCAATAGTCGAACCCTCCTTGATCAATTTCTGAGCTTTAAGCTCGAGCAGTAAGTCATTATCACAGTAGGTAGAAGCACAAATTTTAACATCAACATGCACCCAGTGATAAAGATTTTCACTTTTAACCTCCACCACTTTTTTCCTTTTCTTTTTTCCTACCCATTGTTGAAAACAGAGAGATACAGACAAAGACAAAAGAACTAATCTTTTGAAGTCATGTCTCTTTCACAAACTTAAGGAAGAAGACTTGGGTCAAGAGTTCGTGTCTTTTTTCATGATGGACACGGTAATAAAGCATCACTACTAACATAGTGGGTAATTCAAGGGGTAACTGTTTGCATACCTTGATTAAAAAAATGGTCCAGATCTTACCTAGAAATATACATGAATTTATTGCAACCCAGTCCACGAGGTACAATCATTATTAATTACCATTTTTTATTATTATAATTATTTCATTGGTTTTATCAAAAACCCAAGCTAGAAGAATAACAACGCGCGTTGAGTTTGGGGGATAACACATTCGTCCAAAGCCGAGGTATAACAACATAAAAAAAAGCTCAACTTGCTAAACGTAAGTTCGGCAAGTCAAGTTTGGGAGCTATGTACTGTATCCCTAATACATCGGCAAAATCGGTTATACCTCGGCAAGATCAAACAAATTCAAAATATATAACTCCTTATCGTAATAAACTTCTTCCCCGAATCTCGCACTTAATCGACTACGGATATCTCGACTTACAAACCGACAAATATTTCAGCTATAGCGGCTATAAATTAGAGTCAGGTCTAACGATACTAGGCAGAAGATCGAAAAATAGAACACTCTATCATAATTACTTTTTCTAAGATCCCTTACTGACTTGAGCATCAGAGTCCTTTTTGCAGGTACCACGCTTGGGTCCGAGTTCACGAGGCTACTTCCCTGCTGGACGAGAGGTTTTAATAATTCGTAGAATAGCATGGAGCCGACCTATAGCATGGAAGAGTATCCTTGCCAGAATAGAAACTAATCTTATTAGGTTGGGTAAAACACATCATTAAACCAAACACTAATTAATATTACACAAAAGTCTCAAATTCAGAAATGTTACACACATATCATCGTACATATATCTATATAAATTGAATTAATTAAATTCGAATTATACATTATAGTACTAAATCGAATTACATTGATTCGATTTATTATATATGTTATATCAATAGTAAATCGAATATAGTCGATTTGATTTACTACTGAATAACACATATATAGTAAATTGAATCAGCTTAATTTGAATTACTACTTGTAACAGATCATTGACATTTACTATATAAACTTTAAAACATAAATGTCAATAAAGAAATATTCCCGTTTGAATTCAAATAAAATATAAAAAAAACTAAAATGAATAAAAATAAAAATCTAACTCTTGTATTTTAGTTCAAATTTCAGAAAATCTACATTTTTATAAACTTATGAATTTAAAACGAAATATTAAACGATTTTTAAAAATTCAATAAGAATTATCCTTTGACTCATTAGCATCTAACGAATCATTACCAAGACTTTTAATATGAAAGATTAATATAAAATATAGCCTTCCAAGGTGGCATAAGAGTTAAAACTTGAATTTTTTCAAAGTTAGAAGTAACAGATAGTTATACATTATAAAATGACCAACCGTATTTAATTATACAATATGTAATTTGAGAAACAATTAAAATAATAAAGTATAGGGCAATTTACTTAAATAAATAAAATGGACATCAATTTTACCTAATTACACATTTTTGAAAACCAAGACACAAATGCATTTTTTCATGAATCTATAGAAACCGCTATTGGCAGTAGCGGATTAGGGGAGAAAGTAAACTGCTACTGACAGTCGCGGTTTACGTGCATTGGGAGGAGAACGGAAACCGCTATAGGCAGCAACGGTTTCTGTAGAATATTGTTTGGACATAAATCACTACAGGCAGTAGCGGTTTATGTGTATTGGATGTTGAACGTAAATCGTTAGAGGCAGTAGCGGTTTACGTTGAGTGTGTTACCAATGCCCAAGTGCCCAGCTCCAAGAGTGTCTAGTATGTCAAGAGCTTCTAATTTGAAATGGGCGCTTCATTGTGGTAATGCTCAAGTTTCTTTCATGAATCAAATATTCATGCTTCTATTTGGAATAACGCCCCTCATTTTGAGTGTTAACAACGTCTATTTTGAGAAGAAGGTTAGGTGTTATTCTTAGATGGCGCCCTTTGAGTTGGGCGTTATCAACGCCAAACTTTCTTTGATTCACGCTATTAACATGCATATAAACTTCATAAATTAACATTAATGCATGCATGCTTAATGCCTTATGCATGCATTATTAGTGAATTAATGATTAAAGTATGCATGCATGTGCTATTAATTAATAAGAAAAGTATGAGGAGCCAATACCTTTATTGTACAATGTATACAATGGGAGTTTAATTGAATTTAATATTAAATTATGGGTACAATCATTAATTATAAAGATTTGCTAATTTGAATTTAAAAAAAATTAGGATTCAGTTATTTGAAAACAAAAAAACCACGACCATCTCTCTCTGAACGGTGAGGACAGACAAAAAACTCAGACCCTCTCACTGACGGTGGTAACTCATCTTCTCCTTGGCTCGTGTGTTATCACCGGAAGTCATTCCGTCTGACATCGAAGTCCACACTGGTGAACGCCCAGCAGCGCATTCTGATTGTGTGGCTCGTTTTGGTGGCAGCACATCAAGTCTGCCTGCGACGACTCCATCGCAGCCGGCGTGTACCTTCCTCTGTCCATTGACGGTACAAGATAAAGGAGTCATGAGTGTCTTTCCTTTGATACGTCCATCACTGCGTGGTAGTTCGTAGATGGCGTGCAATGTCGTGCAATCGCCGTGTCATGTTCCATCCTCCGTTGCTGATCACAATTCATCGAAGCCGCATGAAAACGCTCCCGACCATTTTGTCGCCGACAGTGAGCAGTGTGAGAATGGTTTGTTGAATCAGTGATAATGGATGGTTATTTCCATAAGATTTAGATGTTCATCGTTAGTGCAAGTGGAGTGTTTTATTGTATGTTAATTGCTTACTTGGATGGAACATGAATATTCTTCAATTAACCATATTTGTGCTGGTTTTAAATTCATGGTGCGCATTTATGTATGGAGGATATGCATGTGTTAATCAGTCATGGAATATGGATTTTACCTGCGATGAAAACAGTTCTTTTGTGGAGTATCCTATATGGATGTATCAATTTAAATATTCAAAGTTAAACCAGCATGTATAAGCAATGTAATTGGTACACTGGACAACTGGCTAGTTAATAAGTAATCACCCATGATTTTGTGCATGATGCCCATAAACCCGCTTGAACCTTATTAGTGTAGCATATTGTTAAATAATATAAAATAGAACTAACTGTATTTTTATTATTAAGAGTTTTTCTGAAAGTGTAAATTAAATTGAATAGAATGCTTCCTGCATGTTTAGATTAGGAATATTTGTATGAGTATACATGATAGATGGTCTTTGTATTAAAAAGGCAACTCTAGTGACTTTGAACTCTACAACTGAGGAATGAAGTAAGTGCATGGTGGTTGTATGTGTTGCTTTTTGATATCTCTGGTATACAGTGTCATGTAGCACAGAGAATATTAGTAGTTAAAATATTTATATAATAGGTAAAATAAAATTAGTAATTCAATTACTATCAATAGGTGATATTGATGCATTTCTTTCCAGGTTAATATAGGTAGGATAATGTGGTTCATTTATATTTGTGTATCTTTTTCTGTGGAGTTTAGAGAGGATTTTTGTACATCTCATTTACTAATAGTTTATCTAATTAGTTTTCATGATTCGATTTGCGTGTTTATTTCGTGATTATAGGTCATGCCACTGTTGGATGTTACTGAGGTTAGAAGTAAAGAGATGGATCTTGGTTACGAGGTTTGGATTCTAGTTTTATCCTGTTTGAGACAGTAACCATCCTCTCGGGTACATTGAATTATCCGAGAAGTCAAAATACTCTATACTTCTAAAATTACAGCAACTAGTTTAAATTGTTTTATGATCAAAGGATAAAAGAAAAGTTGTTTATAATTTGCTGAATTGGGTGAATAGGTGGCGTGACTTCATGAGCATGTGTACATGTACTGTACCTCTTGGAATCTTAAATAGGACTTAAATAACGTGTTTTATTGCTGAACAACAATAAAAAAAGGAAACAGGCCCGAGGAATTAAAAATTATATTTGTCTTGCCTTTTTGTGATGTTTAGTGTGAGTCTATTTACATGACATTTACTAAGGGTTTCTGATAAGCGGATAATTTATACGCTTTTTGACATTATTTTTAGGTACTTTTCAGTATGTTTTAGTTACTTTTTATTATATTTTTATTAGTTTTTAAATTAAAATCACATTTCTGGACTTTACTATGAGTTTGTATATTTTTCTGTGATTTCAGGTATTTTTTAGCTGAAATTGAGGGACCTGAGCAAAAATTTAATTCAGAGGCTGAAAAAGGATTGCAGATGCTGTTGGATTCTGACCTTCCTACACTCGAAATGGATATTCTGGAGCTACAAAAGCCCAATTGGTGTGCTCTCAATTGCGTTGGAAAGTAGACATCCTGGGCTTTCCGGTAATATATAATAGTCTACACTTTGCCTGATTTTTGATAACGCAAACTGGCGTTTAAACGCCAATTTTCTACCCTATTATGGCGTTAAACGCCAGAACTGGCATAAAAGTTGGAGTTAAACGCCCAAACTGGCACCAGAGCTGGCGTTTAACTCCAAGAAAAGTTTCTACATATGAAAGTTTCAATGTTCAGTCCAAGCACACACCAAGTGGGCTCGGAAGTAGATTTCTGCATTAATTACTTATTTCTGTAAATCCTAGGCTACTAGTTCATTATAAATTGGACCTTTTACTATTGTATTTTCATCTCTGGAACATATTATGTAACTTTTACGTTTTGAGACCTCCATGGGAGGCTGGCCACTCGGCCATGTCTACCCTATTTTCACTTATGTATTTTCACGGTGGAGTTTCTACACCCCATAGATTAAGGTGTGGAGCTCTGCTGTTCCTCATGAATTAATGCAAAGTACTACTATTTTCTATTCAATTCAAGCTTATTATTATTCCAAGATATTCACTCGCACTTCAACATGATGAATGTGATGATCCGTGACACTCATCATCATTCTCACCTATGAACGTGTGCCTGACAACCACCTCCGTTCTATCTGCAATAGCTTGAGTGCATATCTCTTGGGTTTCTAATCTAAGATTAGAACCTTCGTGGTATAGGCTAGAATTATTGGCGGCCATTCTTGAGATCTGGAAAGTCTAAACCTTGTCTGTGATATTTTGAGTAGGATCTGGGATGGGATGACTGTGACGAGCTTCAAACTCGCGAGTGTTGGGCGTAGTGACAGACGCAAAAGGATCAATGGATCCTATTCCAGCATGAGTGAAAACCAACAGATGATTAACCGTGCGGTGACAACGCATTTAGACCATTTTCACTGAGAGGACAGACGGTAGCCATTGACAACGGTGATCCCCCAACATACAGCTTGCCATGGAAGGGAGTATGAATGATTGGATGAAGGCAATAGGAAAGCAGAGGTTCAGAAGGAACAAAGCATCTTCATACGCTTATCTGAAATCCCACCAATGAATTACATAAGTGCTTCTATCTTATTTTCTGTTTTAATTATATTTCAATTATCAAAATCCCATAACCATTTGAATCTTCCTGACTGAGGTTTACAAGGATGACCATAGCTTGCTTCAAGACGACAATCTCCGTGGGATCGACCCTTACTCACGTAAGGTATTACTTGGACGACCCAGTGCACTTGCTGGTCAGCTGCACGGAGTTGTGTGAAAAGTGTGCGATCATGATTTCGTGTACCAAGTTTTTGGCGCCGTTGCCGGGGATTGTTCGAGTTTGGACAACTGACGGTTCATCTTGTTACTCAGATTAGGTAATTTTATTTTAATTTTAAGCTTTTTGTTTTTATTATTTTTTATTTTCGAAAAATTTTCAAAAAAAAAATTTTGTTCTTCAAAGTTTTTAAGAATGAATTCTAGAGTTTCATAAGATATGTTGAATCCTGGCTGGCTGTTAAGCCATGTCTAATTTTTTTTGGACCGAGGTTTCACTTATCCTTTGAAGAGCTTCTTTGTCTTTCTCATCAATTTAGCTGTTGTATGTGATGTTTTGCTGAAGCTTGGCTGGCCATTGGCCATGTCTAGTGTTTTGGACCGAAACTTTTACTGAAAGCTTGGCTGGCTAGTAAGCCATGTCTAATTCCTGGACCGGAGCTTTAGACTAACATTGCATGATTCCTGAAATTTGTATTAAAAATTTTGAAATCCTTATCTTTCTTTTTTCAAATAATTTTCGAAAAATACAAAAAAATATTTTTAATAAAATCACAAAAATAAAAAAAATTAATTTATGTTTCTTGTTTGAGTCTAGTGTCTCATTTTAAGTTTGGTGTCTTGCATGTTTTTAATTTTTTTATGTTCCTGTATTTTTCGAATATATGCATTAGGTTCTTCAATGATCTTCAAGTCGTTCTTGGTGATTTTATTGGGTTTGATCCTTAAATTCTCTTGTTTTGTGTCTTTTGTTATTTTTCATATGCATCTTCAAATTGTTATTGTCCCTAGTATACAAACTTCTAAGTTTGGTGTCTTGTATGTCTTTGTTTTCCTGAAAAATTTTCAAAAACGTGTTCTTGCATGCATTGTTTATTTAACCTTAGTTATTCATGATTAGTTTCATTTTGTTGTTGCTCTCTCTCATCATTAAAAATTCAATTTTTTTTTTAAAAATTATGTCTTTTCAAGTCAATAATACAGAGAATTGAAGATTCAGAACATACAGCAGAGGAATTACAGAGAAAAAGCTGGGCATTCAAAACGCCCACTGAAGAAGGAAAATTGGCGTTTAAACGTCCAAAAGGGTAGTGTTTAACGCCAGGATAGCATCAAGGAGGTAATTTTGTTTTCAATTCAAATCTTTTTCAATTTTGAAAGTTTTAAAACTAATTTTTCAAAATCTTATCTTTTTCATATCCTCTCTTATCAATCATATCTTTTTCAAAATCAAATCTTTTTAAATTATTTTTCAATATTTTCGAAAATCCTTGCTATAATTAATGATTTGATTAAAAAATTTCAAGTTGTTACTTGCCTATTAAGAAAGGTTCAATATTTGAATTTTAGAATCAGATCTTTTAAATTTCTTGTTAGCCAATATCATTAATTTAAAATTTTTAAAATTATTTTTCAATCATATCTTCTCAATCATATCTTCTCAACCACATCTTTTTCAAAATAATTTTCAATCATATCTTTTTTATTACTAATTTCAAAATATTTTTCAAAATCACCTAACAACTTTCTCACTTTTAATTTTCGAAAAACCATTAACCATTTTTCAAAATTCTTTAACTAATTGTTTTAAATTTTAATTTTATTTTTCTTTTAAAAATTTTCGAAAATTCCCTCTCTCATCTTCTTCTATTTAAGGACTAACAATCCTCCTCAATTAGCAATTTGGACTCTCTCTCCTTCTTCATATGTTTGAATTCTTATCTACCTACATCATCCCTCTATTCTTGTTTTCCTCTAACACCTCAAAGAATCTCTATACTGTGACATAGAGGATTCCTATTCTTTTCTGTTCTCTTCTTTTTCATATGAGTAGGAGCAAGGATAAGAACATTCTTGTTGAAGAAGACATGGCCGAACCCAACAACAATGGTGGAGATGCAAGGAAGATGCTTGGTGACTTTATTGCACCCTCTTCTAACTTTTGTGGAAGGAGCATCTCAATTCCTGCAATTGGAGCAAACAACTTTGAGCTTAAGCCTCAATTAGTTTCTCTAATGCAGCAGAATTGCAAGTATCATGGACTTCCATTGGAAGATCCTCATCAGTTTTTAGTTGAATTTTTGCAAATCTGTGACACTGTTAAGACCAATGGGGTTGACCCTGAGGTCTACAAATTTATGCTCTTCCCTTTTGCTGTAAGAGACAAAGCTAGGACATGGTTGGACTCACAACCTAAAGAAAACCTTAACTCTTGGGAAAAGCTGGTAAATGCCTTCTTGGTAAAGTTCTTTTCACCTCAAAAATTGAGTAAGCTTAGAGTGGTTGTCCAGACCTTCAGATAGAAGGAAGGCGAATCCCTCTATGAAGCTTGGGAAAGATACAAGCAGTTGATCAGAATGTGTCTTTCTGGCATGCTTTCAGAATAGAGCATCATATGCATATTCTATGATGGTCTGTCTGAACTGTCCAAGATTTCATTGAACAACTCTGCTGGTGGATCTCTTCATCTGAAGAAG
This sequence comes from Arachis ipaensis, assembly GCF_059453495.1. NCBI lineage: Eukaryota > Viridiplantae > Streptophyta > Magnoliopsida > Fabales > Fabaceae > Arachis > Arachis ipaensis. Next base: position 12,648,592 of record NC_142443.1, on the reverse strand, counting down.
ACGCCTGAAGAAGCCCAGGAACTCATTGAAATGGTTGCAAATAACCAATTCATGTACACTTCTGAAAGAAATCCTGTGAACAATGGGACAACTCAGAAGAAAGGAGTTCTTGAGATTGATACTCTGAATACCATATTGGCTCAGAACAAAATATTGACTCAATAAGTCAATATGATTTCTCAGAGTCTGTCTGAAATGCAAGCTGCTTCAGGCAGTACTAAGGAGGCTTCCTCTGAAGAAGAAGCTTATGATCCTGGGAATCCTGCAATGACAGAGGTGAATTACATGGGAGAACACTATAGAAACACCTATAATCTTTCATGGAGAAATCATCCAAATCTCTCATGGAAGGACCAACAGAAGCCTCAACAAGGCTTCAACAACAATAATGGTGGAAGAAATAGGTTTAGCAATAGCAAGCCTTTTCCATCATCTTCTCAGCAACAGATAGAGAATTCTGAGCAGAATTTCTCTAGCTTAGCAGCCATAGTCTCTGATCTATCTAAAACCACACTAAGTTTCATGACTGAAACAAGGTCCTCCATTAGAAATTTGGAGGCACAGGTGGGTCAGCTGAGTAAGAAAGTTACTGAACTCCCTCCTAGTGCTCTCCCAAGTAATACAGAAGAGAATCCCAAGAGAGAGTGCAAGGCCATAAACACGTCCCACATGGCCGAATGCATAGAGGAGGGAAAGACAGTGATTTTCACTGAGGAAGACCTCAATGGACGTCCCCTGGCCTCCAAGGAGTTCCCTAATGAGGAACCAAAGGAATCTGATGCTCATATAGAGACCATAGAGATTCCAATGAACCTACTTCTGCCATTCATGAGCTCTGATGAGTATTCTTCCTCTGAAGTAGATGAAGATATTGCTGAAGAGCAAGTTGCTAAGTATCTTGGAGCAATCATGAAGCTGAATGCCAAGTTATTTGGTAATGAGACTTGGGAGAATGAACCTCCATTGCTCATCAATGAACTGAATACCTTGGTTAGGCAGAAATTACCTCAGAAGAAACCGGACCCCGGAAAGTTCTCAATACCTTGTACCATAGGCACCATGACCTTTGAGAAGGCTTTGTGTGACCTGGGATCAAGTATAAACCTCATGTCCCTCTCTGTAATAGAGAAACTAGGGATCCTTGAGGTGCAAGCTGCAAGAATCTCACTAGAGATGACAGATAATTCAAGGAAACAGGCTTATGGACTTGTGGAGGATGTCTTGGTGAAGGTTGAAGGCCTTTACATCCCTGCTGATTTCATAATCCTGGAAACTGAGAAGAACATGGATGATTCTATCATCCTTGGCAGACCCTTCCTAGCCACAGAAAAAGCTGTGATTGATGTTGACAGAGGAGAGTTGGTCCTTCAAGTGAATGAGGACTATCTTGTGTTTAAGGCTCAAGGATCTCCCTCTGTAACCATGGAGAGGAAGCATGAAAAGCTTCTCTCAAAGCAGAGTCAAACAAAGCCCCCACATTCAAACTCTAAGTTTGGTGTTGGGAGGCCATCATCATGCTCTGAGTATCTGTGAGGCTCCATGAGAGCCCACTGTCAAGCTATTGACATTAAAGAAGCGCTTATTGGGAGGCAACCCAATTTTATTCAATTATATCTATTTATTTTCCATTGTTATTTTATATTTTTTTTAGGTTGATGATCATGTGAAGTCACAAAAATAACTGAAAAAGTAAAAAATAGAATGAAAAACAGCATTAAAAATAGCACACCTTGGAGGAGGAGCTTACTGGCGTTTAAACGCCAGTAAGGGTAGCAGAATGGGCGTTAAACGCCCAGTCTGGCACCATTCTGGGCGTTTAACGCCAGAAAAGGGCAACAAGCTGGCGTTTAACGCCAGAAAGGGAAGAAAAGCTGGCGTTAAACGCCAAAAATGGGCAGCAACCTGGCGTTTAACGCCAGGATTGGCACTCTAAGGGGTGTTTACACGCCAACATGGTGCGGGGATGAGAAATCCTTGACACATCAGGATCTGTGGATCCCATAGGATCTCCACCTACCTCAACTCTCTCCCTCTCTTCTTCACACCTTTCCATAACACCCTTTTCCAAATACCCCTCACCAATCACCTCCATTTCTCTTCCCCACCACATCTTCACCAATCACCTCCACCCACTCTTCCCCAAAAACCCCACCAACCTCACAATTCAAATTCAAATACTTTCCCTTCCAAACCCAACCCCTAATACACGAAAACCCCCTCTCTCTCACCTTGTAAATACCCCCTTCACCACCTTCATTTTCACACATCATACACACTTCTCTCCAACTTGGACGAACCTACACCAACCCTCCATCTCCTCCATTTTCTTCTTCTTCTACTCACTTCTTTCTTCTTTTGCTCGAGGACGAGTAAACCTTTTAAGTTTGGTGTGGTAAAAGTATCACTTTTTGTTTTTCCATAACTATTTATGGCACCTAAGGCCAGAGAAACCTCTAGAAAGAGGAAAGGGAAGGCAAAAGCTTTCACCTCTGAGTCATGTGAGATGGAGAGATTCATCTCAAAGGTGCATCAAGACCACTTCTATGAAGTTGTGGCAAAGAAAAAGGTGATCCCCGAGGTTCCCTTTAAGCTCAAAAAGAGTGAATGTCCGGAGATCTGACATGAGATTCGAAGAAGAAGTTGGGAAATTCTCACTAACCCCATTCAACAAGTCGGGATCTTAATGGTTCAAGAGTTCTATGCTAATGCATGGATCACCAAAAATCATGATCAAAGTGTGAACCCGGACCCAAAGAATTGGCTTACAATGGTTCGGGGAAAATAGTTAGATTTCAGGCCGGAAAATGTAAGATTGGCATTCAACTTGCCAATGATGCAAGGAGATGCACGCCCCTATACTAGAAAGGGTCAACTTTGATCAAAGGTTGGACCAAGTCCTTATGGACATTTGTGTGGAAGGCGCTCAATGGAAGAGAGATTCAAGAGGAAAGCCAGTTCAACTAAGAAGGCTTGACCTCAAGCCAGTGGCTAGGGGATGGTTGGAGTTCATCCAACACTCAATCATTCCCACTAGCAACCAGTCTGAAGTTACTATAGACTGGGCTATCATGATCCATAGTATAATGAATGGAGAGGAAGTAGAAGTTCATGAGGTTATATCCCTAAAACTCTACAAGGTGGCAGACAAGTCCTCTACTTTGGCAAGGTTAGCATTCCCTCATCTAATTTGTCACCTCTGCAATTCAGCTGGAATTGACATAGAGGAAGACATCCTCATTGATGAGGGCAAGCCCATCACTAAGAAAAGGATGGAGCAAGCAAGAGAGCCCACTCATGGACCTCAACAAGAGCATGAGAAAATTCCTCATCATGAAATCCCTGAGATGCCTCAAGGGATGCACTTCCCTCCACAAAATTATTGGGAGCAAATTAACATCTCCCTAGGAGAATTAAGTTCCAACATGGGACAACTAAGGGTGGAACACCAAGAGCATTCCATCCTCCTTCATGAAATTAGAGAAGACCAAAGAGCCATGAAGGAGGAGCAACAAAGGCAAGGAAGAGACATAGAGGAGCTCAAGCGTTCTATTGGATCTTCAAGAGGAAGAACTAGCCGCCATCACTAAGGTGGACCCGTTCTTTAATCTCCTTGCTCTTATTTTTCTGTTTTTCGAAAATTATGCTTTATGCTCTATCTATGTTTGTGTCTTTATTACATGATCATTAGTGTCTAGGTCTTAAAGCTATGAATGTCCTATGAATCCATCACCTTTCTTAAATGAAAAATATTTTTAATTGCAAAAGAAAAAGAAGTACATGAATTTCAAATTTTAAAATAGTTTAATTATTTTGATGTGGTGGCAATACTTTTTATTTTTCTGAATGAATGCTTGAACAGTGCATATTTTTGAATTTATTGTTTATAAATGTTAAAATTGTTGGCTCTTAAAAGAATGATGGAAAAGGAGAAATGTTATTGATAATCTAAAAAATCATAAAATTGATTCTTGAAGCAAGAAAAAGCAATGAAAAGCTTGCGAAAAAAAAATGGCAAAAAAATAAAAGAAAAAGAAAGAAAAAGAAAAAGCAAGCAGAAAAAGCCAATAGTCCTTTAAACCAAAAGACAAGGGTAAAATAAAAAGGATCCAAGGCTTTGAGCATCAGTGGATAGGAGGGCCCAAAGGAATAAAAATCCTGGCCTAAGCGGCTAAACCAAGCTGTCCCTAACCATGTGCTTGTGGCGTGAAGGTGTCAAGTGAAAAGCTTGAGAATGAGCGGTTAAAATCGTGGTCCAAAGCAAAAGAGTGTGCTTAAGAGCTCTGGACACCTCTGATTGGGGACTCTAGCAAAGCTGAGTCACAATCTGAAAAGGTTCACCCAGTTATGTGTCTGTGGCATTTATGTATCCGGTGGTAATACTGGAAAACAAAATACTTAGGGTCACGGCCAAGACTCATAAAGTAACTGTGTTCAAGAATCAACATACTGAACTAGGAGAATCAATAACACTATCTGAATTCTGAGTTCCTATAGAAGCCAATCATTCTGAACTTCAAATGATAAAGTGAGATGCCAAAACTATTTAGAAGCAAAAAGCTAAGAGCCCCGCTCATCTAATTAAGATTGATCTTCATAGATGTTTTTAGAATTTATTGTATATTATCTTCTTTTTATCCTACTTTGTTTTTAGTTGCTTGAGGAGAAGCAACAATTTAAGTTTGGTGTTGTGATAAGCGGATAATTTATACGCTTTTTGACATTGTTTTTAGGTAGTTTTCAGTATGTTTTAGTTACTTTTTATTATATTTTTATTAGTTTTTAAATAAAAATTACATTTTTGGACTTTACTATGAGTTTGTGTATTTTTCTGTGATTTCAGGTATTTTCTGGCTGAAATTGAGGGACCTGAGCAAAAATCTGATTCAGAGGCTGAAAAAGGACTGCAGATGCTGTTAGATTCTGACCTCCTTGCACTCAAAATGGATTTTATGGAGATAAAGAAGCCCAATTGGCGCGCTCTCAATTGCGTTGGAAAGTAGACATCCTGAGCTTTCCAGCAATATATAATAGTCCATACTTTGTCCGAGTTTTGATAACACAAATTGGCGTTTAAACACCAACTTTCTACCCTATTCTGGCGTTAAACGCCAGAACTAGCATAAAAGCTGGAGTTAAACGCCCAAACTGGCACCAGAGCTGGCGTTTAACTCCAAGAAAAGTCTCTACATGTGAAAGCTTCAATGCTCAGCCCAAGCACACACCAAGTGGGTCCGGAAGTGGATTTCTGCATTAATTACTTATTTCTGTAAACTCTAGGCTACTAGTTCATTATAAATAGGACCTTTTACTATTGTATTTTCATCTCTGGAACATATTATGTAACTTTTACGTTCTGAGACCTCCATGGGAGGCTGGCCACTCGGCCATGTCTACCCTATTTTCACTTATGTATTTTCAACGGTGGAATTTCTACACCCCATAGATTAAGGTGTGGAGCTCTGCTGTTCCGCATGAATTAATGCAAAGTACTACTATTTTCTATTCAATTTAAACTTATTCTTATTCCAAGATATTCACTCGCACTTTAACATGATGAATGTGATGATCCGTGACACTCATAATCATTCTCACCTATGAACGCGTGCCTGACAACCACCTCCGTTCTATCTGCAATAGCTTGAGTGCATATCTCTTGGGTTTATAATCTAAGATTAGAACCTTCGTGGTATAGGCTAGAATTATTGGCGGCCATTCTTGAGATCCGAAAAGTCTAAACCTTGTCTGTGGTATTCCGAGTAGGATCTGGGATGGGATGATTGTGACGAGCTTCAAACTCGCGAGTGTTGGGCGTAGTGACAGACGCAAAAGGATCAATGGATCCTATTCCAGCATGAGTGAGAACCGACAGATGATTAGCCGTGCGGTGACAGCGCATTTGGACCATTTTCACTGAGAGAACGGACGGTAGCCATTGACAACGGTGATCCCCAACATACAGCTTGCCATGGAATGGAGTATGAATGATTGGATGAAGGCAATAGGAAAGCAGAGGTTCAGAAGGAACAAAGCATCTTCATACGCTTATCTAAAATCCCACCAATGAATTACATAAGTGCTTCTATCTTATTTTCTGTTTTAATTATATTTCAATTATCAAAATCCCATAACCATTTGAATCTTCCTGACTGAGATTTACAAGGATAATCATAGCTTGCTTCAAGCCGACAATCTCTGTGGGATCGACCTTTACTCACGTAAGGTATTACTTGGACGACCCAGTGCACTTGCTGGTCAGCTGCACGGAGTTGTGTAAAAAGTGTGCGATCACGATTCCGTGTACTAGTTTCTCCAATTAGGTTTCCTGATAGGAAAAAAATAACGCTGTTGTTTTTTCACGGTCCAACTGGATGTTCATTTCTGTATGAATTTGGATGTTCACTTTTCTCATATAACTAGATGTTCACAATCACAGTACACAAGATTGTTAGGTTTCAGATTCATCCCCAAGTTCACTGTTGCATCTGTTAAAAAAGAATAACATTAACTTGGCCCAAGGTCAAATTTCAAGAGGGCAATGCTTAACCAATTCAAGTCATTCATCCTTGGAAAACAAAAAATATATATCCTTGAATAAAGACATAAACAAATGTTCGTAGTAGTGAACTGGATGTTCATTTCTGTATGATTTTGGATGTTCACTTTTCACATATAACTGGATGTTCATAATCACAGTACAAGACATTGTTAGGTTGCAGATTCATCCCCAAGTTCACTGTTGCATCTATTCAAAAAGAATCACATTAACTTGGCACAAGGTCAAATTTCATGAGGGCAATGCTTGACGAATTTAAGTCATTCATCCTTGGAGAACAAAAAATACGTATCCTTGAATAAAGACATAATTAAAAATTGGTTGTTTCTAACTCAGATCAGAATCAGGGTTGCGCATCATACAAGGGTGTATTGACATAACAAAATCAACCCAAAAAAAAAACCGATCAAACATCAACCGATTCAATGAAGTCTTCAACCTAATAACATCAAACTGCCATTCACGTTCATCAAAATAATCCTCAAATTTTCCCTATAGTAAGCACATTTAATTAGGAGGAAAACTATATTCAAGCAACAGCAATGCGAATAGATATTAAACTAGCCACCAATTTCAGTTAAAATCGGTTCTTAGTAACTCGGATCAGAACCCAGTTTTCCCATCATACATGCATTTGTTTACCAAACAAAAAAGAAACAACATATGAAAAAAAAAACTAACAGACATCAACCGATTCAATCCTCCATTTGCCCATACAGTACGCATCTTTAATTAAAAGAAAAACTATAATCAAGAAAGCACTCATTCGACTGTGAAAACTAACCATCCAAATACTTACTCAAGTAAGCCACCAATTAAACCGGCAAAAATATCTAAACCATCCAATAAGTGTATAACACCCATAAACAGAAAGGATTCCATCAGCATTAGTTTAATTGGTCCAATATACCGGGTCAATCAGTTACAAACAAAGCAATCATCAAGTTAAAATATTCTCACATGATACAACAACATGGCAGCCCTATAAATCAATGTTTACAGCCAGAAACAGTGACACGAAAGATATTAAATTAGCCACCAATTTCAGTTAAAATCAGTATTTGGTATCTCATATCAGAAGCCAGTTTTCGTATCATACATGCATTTGTTTACTTAATAAAAATAAACCATGTAAGAAAAAAAAAACAAACAACAACCGATTCAATCCTCCACTTGACCATATAATAAGCATCTTTAAATAAAAGAAAAACTATAATCAAGCAAGGATATATGCGACTATGAAAACCAACCATCCAATACCCTACTAAAGTAACCATCCAATGATGGTCAACAATAAGAAGCTAGTGGCCAGCTGGTTTACGTTACATCGCATCCAAAGGTCCACACGGGGCGGGAAAAAAATGCTATTTAAACTAGATTAACAAACTTATTTCACCCTTCCCGCGCAAAAGTTATATCAATTGGAACGATCTCAAACAACAACTAATTTCTCATGCTCCAACATACTAAAATTCCATCTATTGCATTTTCACCATGTAAAATCAAGCAAATAAGCAACATATACTCTCTATGGAACAATAAGCAAGTTGAATGATGTATCATGAAAGGAAGAAACTAACCCACTTAACGTGGATGCTCGATGTTGGTCCCGGTGAATGGTTCACGTCATGCATCGAAACTGTTAAATCAATTGCAACAATCTCAAACAACATCTAATTTCTCATGCTCCAAAATAATAAAAATCCATTTATTGCATTTTCACCATGTAGAATAAAAAAACTAAACATCATAAACACTCTATAAAACAGGAAGCAACTGCAATGAGGAACCATGAAAAGAAGAAACTAACGCACTCACGGTGGATGGTCGACGAGGTTCTGGAACACGTCAGTCGGCAAATCAAGGATCGGATCTGCAGCCGCGAACCGTGCGCTGGCGATGCTGTGCTTCCAGCAACGGCGAACAAGCGCGGCGCCTGGGCGCAGCTACTCGGGTCGGAAGTGATGACTGTCCATGCGATCCCGATGCTGCCAGCGACGGGGTTTGCTCGCGAACAAGGGATCTCCAAAGCAGATGTTCGCGGAGTTGCTGCAAGTTGCAATTTAGACGGCTACACGGCGGGGTGGGGGTTGGTGAGCAATGAGGAGGAGGCGGTGTTTTGGTGGTAGGGTAACACGGTCAAAATGGGTGAATTGGGGGTAATTTCATTTAGGGATTGTAATTAGATTAATTGAGGGTTTATTATTATTTTCAAATAAAATTGGACTAGATAAAAAGCCCATTGTACATATTGTATACAAATATTATTGTCTCCCTAGTGGGACTCTAAATTAAATTTCTATGGGATAATGGGATATGGGACTTCTTATTGAGAATTAGCTGATTAGTCCTTCTTAAAAAGCTTTACGTTGGGCTCTATATATTCTATTTTTATTTCTCATTTCTTTTCATATTTTTAAATTCAATCAATGCAAAAAGGTTTTTCCTGTTGGGATTAGAAGAAATTTCTATCACATTATGCCCATTGCAAACCAGTGCAAGAACACAGCACAGTAAAAAACATGATCAAGTAATGTGAACTATAGGCTAAAATAAGTTAGCATAACGGAAGAGCATTTAAGTCTGAAATATTGTATTCCCTGCCTGGGTCATCGATCAAAACTTGATCCTCACAAAAAGAAACTATGCTAATTAATCCTCATTATCACTTTCTTCATAATCACTGTTAATTTTGTCCATTATTTCATTAGTAACACTCTGCAACTCCATCAAACACTTCTTATACTGATACGTTTCCCCTTGCTCCACCCCATCATTATTAACCATATCTCTGGTCTCTCTAATAGCAGCCATAATCCTCTGTTTATCCATTGCAGAAACCTTAGAGAAGAAGTTCCCATCCTTGATAGCTTTCTTCACTTTATACACACATTCATCCAAAGCATTCTTTGCTTTAACTCTCTCTTTGTACTTCTCATCTTCATCCTTCAACATTTCAGCTTCTTCAATCATTTTCGCAACTTCCTTGGCCGAAAACCTTCCCGTGCCATTATTTATTGTAATCTCTTGTTTCTTTCCGGTGAGTTTTTCCTTCGCAGACACACTCAGGATCCCATCTTCATTTACATCGAAACATATATAGATTGGAAAGCCACGTGGGGCCGGAGGAACATCGAAAGAGAACAATCCAAGCATGTTGTTCTCACTTGCTCTTAACCTCTCTCCTTCATACACATCAACGCAAACTGTAGGTTGGTCATCAGAATCTGTGAAGTATGTTCCTTTTTTCTTTGCAGGAATTGGAGTATTTCTTGGAATCAAAACACTCATGAGATCCCCTTTTATCGATGTTCCCAGCGAAAGCGGAGTAACGTCCATTAAGACCAAGTTCTTCAAAGTCTTACTATCATTGCCTCCCTGACCGTTATTTATCATATAAGCCTGAACGGCGGCGCCATAAGCGACGGCTTCGTCGGGGTTGATACTCTTGCAGAGTTCCTTTCCAGGAAAGAAACTCTGCAGAAGCTTCTGAACTTTGGGGATTCTTGATGAGCCGCCGACAAGAACTAAGTCATGTACATGATTCTTGTCGACTCTGGCATCATCAAGACACCTCTTAACTGTGTCCATACACTTTTCAAATAGATCATCGTTGAGTTTCTCAAACCTGGCACGAGTCATGGTTGAATGGAAGTCAATGCCTTGAAACAAAGCATCTATGTCAATGGTGGCTTCATTGTTATATGAGAGTATTCTCTTGGCTTTCTCACACTCATTTCTCAACCTCCTTAAAGCTTTTGAGTTCCCATTCATGTCTTCTTTGTACTTCCTTTTGAACTCTTTAGCAAGATAACGCACCATTCTATTGTCAAAATCTTCTCCTCCTAAATGAGTGTCTCCGGCGGTGGCCTTAACCTGGTAAGTGTCACCCTTAATTGTAAGGAGTGACACGTCAAGGGTGCCACCACCGAGATCAAAAACAAATACATTGCGCTTTCCGACGCAATTAGGCCTCTTCTGAAGGCCATAAGCAAGAGCCGCAGCTGTAGGTTCATTGATGATCCTCATAACATTTAGGCCGGCAATGGTTCCGGCATCTTTTGTGGCTTTCCGCTGAGAGTGGCTGAAATAAGCAGGGACAGTAACAACAGCATCAGTCACAGGAGATTCCAAAAATGCCCCTGCAATGTCCTTCATTTTTGTGAGGATCATAGATGAAATCTCTTCAGGAGTAAGTTCGTTTTCTTGGCCTTTATAGTTAACAACAATCTTTGGCTTGTCTTCAGCATCGGCTACAACCTTAAACGGCCAAAGCTTCAAATCATTCTCAATAACAGGATCGCTATATTTCCTACCAATCAACCTCTTAGCATCTGTGAAAAGTAGCATTGTAAAGATTTCGTGCTATAAGAACAATTGGTGAAAAAGAAGATGAGATAAAGATAGTACCAAAGACAGTGTTAGTTGGGTTGGTTGAAGCCTGATTTTTGGCAGCATCACCGACCAATCTCTGTGAATTAGTGAAAGCAACAAAAGAAGGGGTTGTTCTGTTTCCTTGATCGTTGTGAATGATCTCGGCGCGAGAATTTCGCTCCTCCCAGATAGCAACACATGAATACGTGGTGCCAAGATCGATTCCTATGGCGTGTTTTTTTGCCATTGTGTTTTACGTGAATTTAGAGATTGGAATTTGAAGAAATAGGAATAGTACTATGGAATACGAACCAAAATTTTCCTATAATACCACATTGAACGGATGAAGATACCTCGGTGCCATAAAATGGATTAATTGTCAATCAACATCAAAAGTCACGATTTAATATTGATCCTCTATATCTATTTGAAAAGATTCAAAAGTAATTTTTTAAAATTTTTTATTTATAAAAAATAATAGTATTAATATTTGATATAATTTTTAAAATTAAATTACTTCTTTATAAGAAACTATTTAAGAACTTATAAAAAAAAATAAAAAAAATGACTTTTTTCGTAATATTATTATTTTTTATTATATTTTTATAAAATAAATATTTTTAGAATTAAAAATTAAAAAAAATAATTTATTTATAAATTATTTTTAATATAATTATTTATTATTTAAACTATTTTTTAAATATTTAATGGTATTGGGAAATCAGTTTCCTGTGCATGCATGCTCGCATTTACCCCGCTTGGAGGTTGGAAGGAGAAATCTTTTATGGAAAAGTCTCCGCCAGCAATTTTATTGAATTTTGACCAATATATAATCAGTAGAAAAGTAAGTCATTAAATAAAATTTTACACAATTAAATTATCATTAATGATTATTTAATAGCTACCAATTACAAAAATTACTGGTCTTTAACCTTACTCATCTTTTATACCTTCTAAGCGAGTTAGTATTGGAGAATGTAATTTTTGATTACACTCAAATCGGCATTTCATCCTCGTCGTGGTACAAAGCAATGGGAGTTATCATAAAGTTCAACAATTAGTAATTTATGATTTATCTCTGAGATAAAATGTGAAAAAAAATGAATAGTTAGCTGCAAATAGAATTGAAAGTGAGTCAAATTAAATTGAATTAGACCAAATTTAAATTTGATTTACAAAAATTAAATTTAGTTTACGACTCGATTCATTAACAATCGAATTTATATTGTAAGTTTAAGTTCGACTTAAGAAAAGCTTACGAGTTTGTTCGAGCTCATAAACTAGCTCAAATAATAGAAACATATTCTATAATTCTATATCAATAAATTATAAGGGTTAACTACCAAAAACATCTCCGAATTATTCAAATGCTGACAAAAATGCACCTGAATTTTACTATCGACCAAAATGCCTTCAAATAATTTAAAAACACAACAAAAATACCCAACAGTAAATATATATTTTCAAAAAATGTCTTAGACATTGAATTTTGATGCAATTTTTTGCAAGCATGATTATAAAATTGAGATATTATTATCTTTAAAATTTGGTGATTTTTCGTTAAGTATATATCTTATAATTTTTTTGTTAACAACCAATAATACTTTTCAAAAATTACAAAAAAAATATATACTTAACAAAAAATCACCAAATTTTAAGAACAATAATATCTCATTTGTTTAATCATGTTTGCAAAAAATTGTACCAAAATTCAATCTCTAATGTATTTTTTGAGAAATACATATTTAATGTTAATTTTTTTGCAAGATTATCTAACATTAAATATGTATTTCTCAAAAAATACATTAGAGATTGAATTTTGATACGATTTTCAGCAAGCATGATTAGAAAAATGAGATATTATTATCCTTAAAATTTGGTAATTTTTTGTTAAGTATATAATTTTTTTGTAATTTTTTTGTTAACAACCAATAATACTTTTAAAAAATCACAAAAAAATACATACTCAGCAAAAAAATTACCGAATTTTAAGAATAATAATATCTCATTTTTCTAATCATGCTTACAAAAAATTGCGTCAAAATTCAATCTCTAAGATACTTTTTGAAAATACATACTTACTGTTGGGTATTTTTGATGCATTTTTAAATTATTTAAAGGTATTTTTGTCGATAGTAAAATTCGGATGCATTTTTGTCGGCGTTTGAATAAATCGGGAGCGTTTTTAGTAGTTAACCCAAATTATAATTTATATATATTAAAAATATTAAAAAGGATAAATTTTATATATTACCTATTTATCAATTACAAATTTTTATTTATATCCTACATCAAAATTATATATAAAAAATTATTACAAAATTTTAAATAATTAAGAACATTAATATATATATAAAATAAATTATTAATACGAATATCTTATATGTATTTAATCTATATTTTTAATATTATACATATAATCGAGCTAATTTATGAGCCAATAAATTGAGTTTATCCAAACTCAAACTCGACTCATTTAATTTATGATCTTAATTACATGTTTAAGCTCAATTCACCAACTCACAAATTCAACTTATCAAGCTATTAACGAGTCAAGTTTAAATTGGCTCATGAACTAACTTGACTCACTTCTAGTCTAACATGCAAACAATTAGCTTATTCGAAAAGAAAAAGATTAATTGATAAGTGATGACTCAAGGTAAACGTTTGCAATTTTGCATTATGCAATGCTCCGAAATTCCAATTGGTTGTTGGGCCTCGGCCCTCTTGTAACAACAGAAGATTGTACCAATAAGACGAAATCATGACCAAAATAGAAGAAGAGATGGATAAAATGAAGGATAAAAAAACTCACTTGCGTTGGTCTCGGTTCATTGGTCAGCAAACTACAAACTTTTAAATAAAATTTAGAGAAAAGGACAAATTAATCCCTGACATTTTAACCCGAGGACATTTTCGTCTCTGAGCATTGGAAAATACATTTAAATCCCTGACGTTCCTAAAAATGAGACCGATCAGTCCCTTCGTCCATGAGCCACCGTCAGACCGGACGAAAAATGCTGACCTGGCTCCCCTTATGCTTACCTGGCTCAACGGCGTTCCCACGTGACACGTTAGTGGGATGGAGGTTTTGAAAACGGGACACATAAGTCCCTCTCACTCAAAACGACGTCGTTCTGAGTGTTGCCCCTTATATACAGTCTCGTCCCTTTCCTTGTGTAGAATCCCTATTACACCCACAGAGCTTTTACAGAATTACATAAAACCCTAAGGAAGACCAAAGATCAAACGCAGGAATACTCTGTTTCTCCCTCCAAAAAAACCACCATCCAGACTGGGAAGGTTCCGGTATGTATTCGGTGTGAATCTAGTCTGATTTGCCGTCTTCGTCACTGAAGGTAAGAATCAGTTGCATTGCTTATTGAGTCGATTGTGTAGTTCAATAGTAATGAAAGTATGAATTGTTGTACGTGCATGGTGATAGCAATGGTAAAAATTGTATGTGCGTTGTAACAGTGAATTTGATTCAATGTTAGGGCAAAGGAAAGTTCTTGGTTAATTTCTGTTTCTATTTTTTGTAGGAGATTGATGTATGAGTGTAGAGTTAGTTGATCGTTGATTTCTGTTTTTATTTTTTTCTCCAGATGGTAGATGTGTTTGTGGTGCCAGTTTTCCACCATGGAGGTAGTTTTGTTAGAAATAGTAATGGTTCCCTTGTTTATCAGAATGGAAAGGTAGAAAAATTTCCCGAAATGGACCTGGATTTTGTGAATTTTGAGAACTTGATCACACTTTTTAAAGGCTTGGGGTACCAGTCGTACAGGGCAGTTTATTGGTATGATCCAATGAGTGATGATGTTGAGTCAGGGCTACACAGTTTGACAGGGGATGCAGGGATCAATGCCATGCGAGAGAACAAAATGAAGAATACAAAGACGAATGATTTTACCTATACTTTGACCACCATGTTGATGAGCATGAAATTGTGGAGGATGGTGAAAACAAAGGCAAGAGTCCTGTGTTAGAAGAGATTCAGAGTTCATATTCAGATGATGGGTATGAGAGTACGGAGGATGAGCCATATAAACCTCCACCACCCGGATATGAAAGTGACAGTGATGATGGTGATAATAGTGCTGAGGACAGAGCACGCAAGAGGAAGAGAGTTAGTAAGGGAAAGGAAAAAAATTGTGTCTCCAAGAAAGTCATTTGCAAAGAAGCCATGTGCTAAGAAACCAACTGCAAAGAAGACAGGTGTGAATAGGAATAGGAGAAGTTAGTTAAAGAAGGGACAAAATAGTGGAATGGGGACATCTGAGATGAATAGAAGGCAGCAGGCCAGGAGTGAGCCCAATATACAGCAGCAGGACAATTCTGGACCCAATGATCAACAGCCCAACAGAGATCCAACTGTGAGGTTCTATGTCAGTGCAGTCTAAGGTGATGATGATGATGACCCCATATATGATTACCATTCTGAGAATTTACACACTCCTAACTCCACTGATGATGAGTCCAGCAAGCACACATTTTCTGAATTTGATGATGATTATACTTTTGGAGAGGGCAGGTTTGAGTTAGGGACAAGATTTGCAACCATAGAGAGATTTAAAGAAGTTGTGAAAGGCTCTTTCATTGCTGAGGGTAGAGAGCTTAGGTGGATTAAAAATGATAGGAAGAGAGTAAGGGTGGGATGCATGGATGATGACTGCCCTTGGTTAGTTCATTTGTCATACAATAAATCACTGCAATGCTACCAGGTGAAGACTTATAAAAACGATCACACATGTGCAAGGGACCTAGGAAGTAACGCTGTTGATCAACATTGGATTAGTCAGAAGGTGGAGAAGAGAATGAGTTCACAGCCTCACATGAGAACAAATAAAGCTGTTGACTTTCTGAGAGAGGAGTTCTCACTCACTGCACATCTAAAAATGGTCTATAGAGCAGTTAAGGAGGCAAGGGAGAAGATAATGAGCAATGAGAGGGAGCAGTACAATAATGTGAGGGGTTACTTGTTTGAAATTCTAAGAAGCAACCCTGGCTCCAGGGCAGAGGTGTGTGTAACTCCAATTTCTCAAGCCCCTCCTGTGTTTGATAAGCTATATATAGGGTTAGAGGCATGCAAGCAGGGGTTCAAGAGTGGATGTAGGCCTCTAATCCACCTTGATGGTTGCTACCTGAAAACATATTATGGTGGACAACTCCTAACTGCAGTGGCACAATATGCGAATAATCAATTTTATGTTGTTGCTTATGGAGTTGCAAGGTATAAAACCAAAGAGTCTTGGAAATGGTTTCTTACCCTACTTCAGGAGGATCTGGGGGATGTGCAGACTCATGGTTGGAATTTCATGTCCGACCAACAGAAGGTAACACTCACAACTCTTTATAAACTTGATAATGGTTCAATTATTTCAATATGATGTCTATTGCAGTTAGATATTTATTCACTGATATGCCTAGTTTAATAATGCAGTCGTTCAGAATTTACTAGTTATGTTTAATTGTGAAACCTTTGTGTACTGTGTTAGGGATTGCTGCCTGCTTTGAAAGAAGTGATGCCAAATGCACATCACCGAAACTATGTGATGCACATTTGGAAAAACTTCATAAATCGATTTAAGGATTTGTACATTCGGGAGGTGGTTTGGGATTGTGCTAGGTGCACCACCATACCCGAGTTCAAAGAACAGATGGAGAAGCTCAAAGGCATTAATCAGGGGGCATGGGAATATCTTTCCAAGTTTGAGCCAGCAACTTGGGTGAAGGCGTATTTCTCCCACGGGCCAAAAGTGGACAACCTCACAAATAACATGTGTGAGGTGTTCAACTCGAAGATAGTCAACTATAGAAGAAAGCCTATCCTCACAATGGTTAAGCATAAAGAGCTACTTAGTGATTATACTGGAAAGCTTGCACCAGTTCAGCAGAAGAGGATGGAGCGTCTAATAAGGCCTAGCAATAAATGGCGTGCAGACTGGACAGGTGATGATGCACGTAAGCGTTTTGAAGTTACTCGTAAAGCCACAAAGGTGGACGTTAATCTCATCAGGCAGACCTGCTCCTGCAACAAATGGCAGCTGACTGGTTAGTTCTAATTTATTCTAACGCATTATTTCAATACATGTCGAATATATGGTTAAAGTTGTTGGCTGATTGATGCTTTAATATATGGCTTTCAATGTTTTAATTTGTTGGATGAATGATGTTTTAATCTATTGTTTTCAATATGTTAACTTCCTGGCTGAATTTAGTTTAATATATGGTTTTCAATATGTTAAGTTGTTGGCTGAATGATGGAGTAATATATGGTTTTCAATATGTTAACTTGCTGCCTGAATGATGTTTTCTGAATGGTTCAGTCAATTCTGGTTCATGATGTTGTCTTTTGTGTTAGGCATGCCATGTATCCATGCCATAGCAGCCATAAGGAAGAGGCATGATCATCCAAAGGATTATGTGCATCCATGGTTATGCATGGAGTCAATCCACAAGACATATGCTCATTGTATTCAGACAGTGCCAAGTGAGGAGTTCTGGACAAGGACTGAGTATTCAAGGCCGGATCCTCCTATCATAAAGAGACCAATTGGCAGGCCAAAAGTGCATAATAGACAGAAGAATCCAGCTGAGCCAATGATGCAACAAGGAGGTAAGTTGAAGAGGTCATTCAAAGTCACTTGTAGTAAGTGTGGTTCAACAGGACATAACTACAAGACATGCAAGGGCGCTCCATCTGATCCCAATTGGAAACCTAAGACAAAGAAGCCCAAGAAAGGTTCCACATCTTAGTCATTGGCAGTCATCCCACTGTCACAGTTAGCTCCAAATGATAGTGTAAGTAATTTGCTTTAAGAGTAATCTGTTTGATTTCTTAACTATGCTAGGAGTTTATGTGCTTACTTGAATGTTTATTTACTAATCTGTTCTCTATGTTTAGGAGTAATCTGGTTGATTTCTTGTCTATTTTGGTCAGGATGCTCCACCTAGTCAGGACGCTCCACCTAGTCAGGATGCTCCATCTGTTCAGGATCATAACATACCTACTCAACAATCCACACCTGATGTAAGTTACAATCTGTTCAATGTGCATGATTGATTATTGGGTGACTACTTTGTATAATCTGTATGACTAATTACAATGCTTGTCAACCCAACTCTCAACACAGGTTTCAAGTGGTGTCATCCCAGGTTCTTCCAACCCTGTGGCAGCAACACCAGCAGCACCCCAAGTCAGGCCAGCACCAGTGACCAGAAGGATACCGTTTCAGCCTCCACTCCAAGTTCCATCTACAGCGGCCCACAAAACTCAAGCAAATCCAGCGAAGATGAGGCCCAAGCAGAAGATATTCAGCCCACCAGCTCCACTATGCCCCACTCCACAAACCCCTCAAAGTCAGCCAAACTCCACTGGCCCACAACCACCTCAAGTCCTACCAGGAACAAGTGGATCAGCTACCCAGGAGACATTAGCGGCAGCAAGCCCGGCCACAACCAGATTGTTCAAATTCATCCCTAATCCACCTACCATTGTGCCTAAGAAGTGAAGATCTGTGTAGCTTTTAGTTATGTTAATTTTGCAGTTTGACTTAGACCTATTTCTGTACAGTTTGGCTTATGCCTTATATTTTGTGTTTGAGGCTTACTTTTGACATGTTAAGCTTCATCAAATTGTTCAGTTTAGGAGACTTTTTCATTTTGGGAAGATTTAGTAAACAATGGCTATGAAAAACTTGTTTAGCAATATAACATCCTCTTTCTAAATTATGTATGCAACTACTGCCTCTAATTCCTCAATGTTTCCAAGTTTATTTAGATATTCAAAATATAAGTTTAACATACTGATATTATAACTCGAGTTTCATTTAGATTACAGGACCCATGACTTGCCAAAACGGCATGTTTCAATACACAACATAAACCTACAACATACCATTCTCTATCATGATTGTTATAGTTCATCTCTCAAGCAATAGCTACATAAAAGGCAACAACAACAGCAAATATAATTACAGAAAAATACAAGGCTACTGGATTTTTCTTCTTCTCCAAAGCAATAATTTTCTCCTCCAAAACAGCCATTCTATGATCCAATTCATCTTCCTTTTCCTCTTCCTCTTCTACAACTTCAACATGTTTCTCAACCAAATGTCTGCTGTCACAGATGCAACAATTGCTTCCTATTCTGGCAAGATGCTCATCGACCCAAACAAAAAATTTGCAATGAGGTTCCTTTCCCTGTCAAAATCACCAACATCATCTACTGCCCGCATCCATCTCAGATCAAACCAAAGCCAGAATTTTTAAACTTACCTTATAGAATGGACAACCCAAGAAGATTATGTTAGGGTTGCTTCTGGTCCTCGACATATACATTATTGCATAAACTCCACAAAAACACCTAGGGGTGACGGCGTCGTTTGGATGGTCAGCATGAATACCACCTGGAATTGAGCTTGAAACAGAATTTTCTTCTCTTACTCCACTAACGCTTCTTCTTGAGGTTGATGATGCCCCCTTCGTAGCCATTACTGAACTCTGAACAAGTCTTCTCCTCACCACCACCCACCACCATGAAGGAATGACCTAAACGAATTTTAGTATTAAGGTAGCACTCAGAACGACGTCGTTTTGAGTGAGAGGGACTTATGTGTCCCATTTTCAAAACCTCCATCCCACTAACGTGCCACGTGGGAACGCTGTTGAGCCAGGTAAGCATAGGGGGAGCCAGGTCAGCATTTTCCGTCCGGTCTGACAGTGGCTCATGGACGAAGGGACTGATCGGTCTCATTTTTAGGAACGTCAGAGATTTAAATGTATTTTCCAATGCTCAGGGACGAAAATGTCTTCAAGTTAAAAGATCAGGAACTAATTTGTCCTTTTCTCTAAAATTTAAATTTAAAGTGAATTAATAGTCCTTAGTTTCCAAAAATAAAAAATAAAATTCAAATCTAGAGTGGATTAGTAATTCTTAGTTTGCAGAAATAAGAAATACTGGAGACAACAAATAATTTTTTTTTCGACGAAATGTAATTTATATGGCATTTGTCCTTTTTCTGGATTTGAACCTCTCCTAATAGGACAAAAAACATATTTTTTGTTTTTAATATTTTTAAAAATATTACTAATACTTAATTTCATTTTGTATTTAAAATAAATTTTAATTTAATTTTATTATTATTAATAATCTTTTTGAAAATAAATAATTAGTCAAATTATTTTTTTAATTTGACAATTAGGTTCGGTAATGGGTTAATAACGGTAGTAAAAATAAGTTGGTGTTAGATTTGGATTTAAAATAAAGAGGAATACAATTATAAAATATAATTTGATTAATTATTGATGTTTAAAAAATTAATAACAAAAGTAAAATATATTAAATATTGATAAACTTGTTAATGTTGTAAGTGTGAGAAGTGTATGAAGTTAGTCCCACATCAAAGAAAGCAAGGAAGAGTGAGGAGTTTATAAGATGAGAGACTCGTTAACTTATTATCTTAAAGTTTTGAGTTGGATGTGGTGTCTTTTCATGTTATGTTATCTCACTTAAATTTCAAACAAGAATGTTGAAGAGTTATTGTGGATGAAGATGTTTCTTGTAGCACTTGGTTTCAAGCAAGACCATTAGATTTTTTTTTCTCCTTTGTGAGACCCAAGTCCAACTTTTTGAGGGTGTCTCTTTGCACCAATTGTGCCACAACCCTAATTAGATTTTTGGGATCATTAAGAGGTAGAGAGTGTAGCCACCAAAGAGAGAAAGAAGAGGAAAAAACAGAATTTTCGTTTTTATCCAAATCAGTAAATTTCAAATGACAATTTCTTATTCGTTCACCGTTGGATTGGCTTGCAATTTGAAGTGTCAGAGAAGGTATAGTCAGGTAAAGATGTTTCTTATGATCATTTAAGAGTCTTTGAATGTAAAGCTTTTGTTCATATTCCCAAAGATGAGAGATCTAAGCTTGATATAAAGACTAGGCAGTGTATTTTTATTGGCTATGGCATGGATGAGTTTGGTTACAGGTTTTATGATCCTGTTAGCAAGAAGGTGATTCGAAGTAGAGATGTTGTCTTTGTTGAAGACCAAACATTAAAGGATGTTGATAATGCGGAGAAGCCAATGGTTCAGGCTAGTGATGATTTTTCTGACTTGGATATTACTCCCTCTATACCTATGGTAGAAGATGGTAGAGTTGAATTTTAAAATAATGAGCATGATACAAGTGCAGATGAAGATAGAACAGTTGATCCGATACTTGATGAAGTTGGTGATGATGATCCAGATGAACAACCAGCTTTGGAAATTCCTGCAAATGCATTCAGAAGATCTACAAGAGAGAGGAAGCCTTCATTAAGGCATTCTTCACATGAGTTTGTTTTGTTGACTGATGGGGGAGAACCTGAATGTTTTGGAGAGGCTGTTGAAGATGAAAGCAAAGCTCAATGACTTGAAGTTATGGAAGAAGAAATGAAGTCCTTACTTGAGAATGATACCTATGAGTTGGTGAAGCTACCGAAGGGTATGCGAGTTTTGAAGAACAAATGGGTATTCAGAATCAAGAATGAAGAACACAATTCTAACCCTCGGTATAAGGCTAGATTGGTTGTTAGAGGCTTTAGTCAGAGAAACGGTGTTGATAATGAAGAGATCTTTTCTCCTGTTGTGAGGATGTCATCCATTTGTGCTATGCTTGGATTAGTAGCGTCTCTTGATCTGGAGATTGAGCAAATGGATGTGAAGACATCTTTTCTTCATGGTGATTTAGATAAAGAGATCTACATAGAGCAACTGGAGGGCTTTATTGTTAAAGAAAAGGAAGATTTTGTGTGCAAGTTTAAGAAGAGTCTTTATGGGTTGAAGCAGGCTCCAAGACAGTGGTACAAGAAGTTTGAATCTGTTATGGGGGAGCATGGTTACTGTAAGACAACTTCAGATCATTGTGTATTTGTGCAAAAATTTTCTGATTGTGATTTTATCATTCTTTTACTTTATGTGGATGATATTTTGATTGTGGGCAAGAATATATACTTTGAGGATTAATGAGTTGAAGAAACAGTTGAGCAAGTTCTTTGCTATGAAGGACTTGGGTCCTGCCAAACAAATTTTGGACATGACTATTACTCGTTATAGAGATTTCAAGAGGCTTTATTATCACAAGAGAAGTACATAAAGAATGTGCTTCAAAGGTTTGACATGAATGATGCCAAATGTGTTGCTAGTTCTTTTGCTCCTCATTTTAAGTTGAGTACCAAGCAGTGTCCAACCACTGATGAGGAGAAACAAACAATGGATGAAATTCCTTATGCCTCAGCTGTTGGAAGATTGATGTTATGCTATGGTGTGTACTAGACCAGACATTACTCATGCGGTTTATACTGTTAGTCATTTTTTCTCTAATCCAGGTAAAAAACATTGGAATGCTGTTAAATGGATTATGAGATATCTCAAAGGTACAACTAACTTGAGTTTGAGTTTTGGTGGTGAGAAATCTTTGCTAGTTGGATTTACTAATTCAGACATGGCATGAGATATTGATTCTCGAAAGTCTATTTCAGGTTATTGGTCAAGTTTGCAGGAAGAGCTATTTCATGGTAGTCAAGGTTATAAAAGTATGTTGCACTTTCTACCACAGAGGCAGAGTTTATTGCAGCAACTGAAGCATGTAAAGAGTTATTGTGGATAAAGAAGTTTCTTGTAGCACTTGGTTTCAAGCAAGACCGTTATATGTTGTTGTGTGATAGTCAAAGTGCTATTCATCTTACCAAGAATTCTACTTTTCATGCAAGATCTAAACATATTGATGTTAGGTATCACTGGATATAGAATGTGTTAGATTCCAAATTGTTGGAACTTGAGAAAGTTCACACTGATGATAATGGTGCTGATATGATGACAAAAGCATTGTCAAGAGATAAGCTTGAAGTGATTTGTCCAACTAAATTTAACAAAGTTATTTACATACACGTGCTTCTAAAGTGTAAGAGACTTTTAACATAAACGGCTTCTCTCTCAATGTTTTTCTGCAGATTTTATTTTTTTTATTTCTCTACAAATTTCATTTTCTTTTTTAATTTCTCTACATTTTTCGTCAATTTTGGCTCTTTTTCTCAACAAATTTTTGTTTTTAGGATGAATGTTGTTTGATCTGAATTCATTTTCAATCAAATAGTGAAATCAAGCAATGAAATCAAATTCATATAGGCTTTTCGTGTTCGAATACAATGAATGATGCAAGTTTAGATTAGTTTAATCAGGGCGAATTGAATTATTATTTTGAATCGAATCAAGTAGATGAGGTTTGGTTCGTTTCTAATTAATATAGTTTGTTAATAGTTAATGGTGGTGTAGTCGTTTTGTCTACGAGTTGAATAGTTTCATTTTTCTTTGTAAAAACTCAGTGTTCATGGTTGAAGGTTTGAATTTGAATAGAATGTAGAAGTTTTGAATTATTTTTTCGATGAATCTATTTATGTTACGTTTAATGGTAGTTTCGGTGCATTTTGAAACGCAATTTGGTGTAATATAGAATTGTTTTCATTGTTGTGCTTATAAGTCTTCAGTATTTTTTTATCAGTTTGTCCCAAAGGTTGGAATGGCTTTTAACACACTTGAAGAAGAAGCTGTTGTTGCTTTTTCTTCTCCGTCTCGTTTTTTCTCATTTTTATCTTTCATTATCGTTATTGTCATCGTCGTTGTCTTTTTTTTTTATATGTATAACAGTTCAAATTCAGAATGCACCGAGATTCTTTAATGATGACCAAGGTTCTGAAAACTGAACCGGTCATCGAACCGCTTTAGCTACTGGTTCACTGGTTCATAGGTTCAACCGGTTCGATCGTGGTTGAACCGAAAAACTGTTTTATAATAAAATAATAAATAAAATATAAATAAAATATAAATAAACACATGAAAATATAATTAT
Organism: Arachis ipaensis; assembly: GCF_059453495.1. Lineage (NCBI taxonomy): Eukaryota > Viridiplantae > Streptophyta > Magnoliopsida > Fabales > Fabaceae > Arachis > Arachis ipaensis. The sequence goes on along the minus strand of NC_142443.1, from coordinate 12,624,781 downwards.
AGTCTAATTTAAACTTTAAAATATCATTCAAATTAAAAGTACTACATAAACTAGAATGTTATAATCTCATTCAAATACAAATTCAAAAGTCAAGAAACAAAACAACCAATCAAACAGAACATAGCAGCATCAAAATGATCCAAGTTTGTTATCAATCATCAAAATCCTCCATAACTTGCTGCAGATTTGTGTCATTGATATCATCACCTTCATTTCCACTACTTGGACCAGAAAAAGCAAGTGGTGCAGCATAAAATGTACTACTACTACCACCACCACCACCTTGATCTAAATCAGCATCAATCTCATCTAACAAAATATAACACATTATCAATAAATTAAAGATCAAAGCTATTGTAAGTTATTGTCTGATCAATAAACTATAATACTCACCAAGCAAGTCTTCAATATTACTTGGAAGATCAGGCTCTTTTTCAACAACCTCTTTCGTCACCCAAAAATCAACCATATCAATACTTTCAATATCGATTGGATCATATTGCAGCTTTTGCTTTCTTTTTTTCTTTCCTTCCTAACAAATTAAATACAATATATGATAAGCCTAGTATATTAATTCACTATACAAAATCTAATGATATGAAATGAAAGGTTGAAATATATATTACCTGGATTTAAGACGCAAATTATATGTAACATACACAATATCACTTAGCCTATCATGCTCCAATCTATTCCTTCTTGTTGCATGAATTTGATCAAAAAGACTCCAATTCCTTTCACACCCTGAAGAAGTAGATGCTTGTCTAAGAATGCGAACTGCCATGTTTTGTAAACATGGAGCAGAACTACCAAACAACCTCCACCATTCATCTACAAGTTACAATCCCATATCTCAAGTATTAGTTATCAAATTAAGGAAACCAAAAAATAAAATAAGTAAATAACTAAAGCTTATTATCAAACAGATATTATTACCAGGTTGAAGTTTTTTTGCAGCTGGAACAGCTTCAGGCCTATCAAAGCTTTCCTTTCGATCTCTATATAAGTGTATCTCTTTCATTGCCTCAACTGAATCTAAATTATTAACCTTGCAATGCAATGTAACAAGATCAAGTAAAGCTCGCATGACATCTGGTGCTTCTCTATAATTTTCAGAAAAAAGCAAGCAGGATTCAAGAAATAAGCTACTGCATGAAGATTTTTTTTTCAAATATTTGTCCCATCTTGAGTTGATAATCTCTGTGTAAGGTTGATATGCAGTCTTCCTATGCTTGAACATTTCTTTGATTCCATTTTTTTGACCTCAGTATACCTTCATAAACAATTCCCAATGATGGTTTATCATCGGCATCTACCAACTTCTGCAATTTAATCAACGGACTCACAATTTGGCATGCAGTAAAACAATCATCCCAAAATTTATTGTCTAGGATAATTGCACTCACAGCTCTATCATTAGCACTCCTTCCTAATTTGTGTCCGGTAAAGTGTGTATCAACAACCAATGATTGTAAATCCGATTTGCGCTCAAAGATACTCATCAATGTGATGAAGACAGTGGCAAAACGAGTTGCACCTGGACGAACAATCTCCCTCCAACCAGTTCTTTGTCTTAGCCAGGACAAGAACACCGTATGATTATATACAAATACGATAATCTTCGAAGCACGTGTTACAAGGTTAGAAATATGTGGCATGCTGCTTATATCTTTCAGAATAAGATTCAAGCAATGAGCAGCACAAGGTGACCAGTGAATATTTTCAAATTTCTTATTAATAAGCCTACCAGCAGCAACATAATTCGCGGCATTATCTGTCACTACATGAACAATATTATCAGGTCCAATCCATTCAATCACCTCTGAAAACAAGTCACACAAGCTTGAAGCATTTTTAACCATACTTGAGGCATCTACAGATTTCACAAAGCACAACCCTTTCGAACAATAAACCAAAAAATTAATCACGTTCTTTGCCTTTGATCTGTCTAACCATCAGCCATGAATCTTGAATCAGTTCACGGTTTCACACTACACAGTTCAAAGAAAAATAAAATAGGGAGACAAAGTTTCAAAGTTTACAGTTTCGGTATTCATCATGTGATTGTTACAGAGCTTCACAAAATCAAAGATTCAAAGAAATACTCAATCAAACTCATCAGGAATCAAACAACCATAACTAAAAAAAATATTACTTGGAACTCTGGATTCTGGAAGCTCGAAAGCACCTTCAAGGCTTTAACAGACCATGCAAATTGCAATAGGGAGAGTAGGAGACAGCAAAGGGACGACGGTGAGAGTGAGGTGTTCTCAGTTCTCGACGGTGAGAGTGAGGCGTTCTCAGTTCTCGACAGCTGCTGCGGTGGCTCGACGGCGGTGGCTCGACGACGGTGGCTAGACCCATGTGAGAGTGAGACGTTCGATGTTCTCAACGGCTGCTACGGTGGCTCGACGGCGGTGGCTTGACCCGTGTGAGAGTGAGGCACTGAGGCGTTCTCACCTCTGAAGCAGCTTCAGTGAAGCTCGATGAATGAGAAGGCAATTACGGATTTGGACATTTGGTAACTGATTTAGCCATTTAGGGTTTCAGAACCTTGGAAATGGCAGCGTTTTGTTGCCAGCCAAAAAACCGGCTGGGTCACGGTTCAGTTTAACCGACTGGTTATCGGCCGGTTTACCAGTTCAATTCCGGTTTTCAGATTGGCAGTTTTGCTGATTGACCGAATCGTTCTTGGGTCTGGTTCACGGTTCGACCGATTTGACTGGTCGGTTCGAACCGGTTTTTAGAACATTGATGATGACGACACACAAACAAACTTAGTTTAAAATAAGATCACACTAAAAGTATACCTTATTTAAATCCAGAATGCACCGCAATTACTTAATGATGACGACACACAAACAAACTCAGTTTAAAACAAGTTCAGACCAAAAGTGCACCTTATTTAAATCCAGAATGTACCAAAATTCAAAACCAGAATGCACCAAAATTACTTAATGAGGATGACACACGAACAAACTTAATTCAAAACAAACACAAATCAAAAGTTTACCTTATTTAAATCCAAAATGTACCAAAATTATTTAACGATAACTTAAAACCCATCATCTTCCTTCTTATTGTTCTTCATCATTATCATCATCATCTTCTTTTCTTTATTTTTTTCTTCTTGTTTTATCGTCTCATTTACTTTTTTAACAAGAATAAAAACAAAAAAAAAATCAAACAAAAAAATACATAATAATGCAAAATCACTAGAAAGAGGAGAAGAAAAAGAAAAAAAATAGCAACAACAATAAAAGAATGACGATAAGAAGGAAATACGCGAAGAAAAAGAAGGAAACCAAAGAAAAAAGAGGAGAAACATAAAGAAAAAGGAGAGTTAAATCTCAAAGTAGTCCCTGAACTTGCACTCAAATCTCAAAGTGATCCCTGAAGTTAATAATTACTCAAATTCGTCCCCGAAATCGCTCTCCGGGACTCATAGTAGTTCCTAAAATAATTTTCACCCATCCTTGCCATCGGAAAGACTAAAACGATGTCATTTTGTATTTATATAAAAAAAACCTAATTCCCAACACGACGTTGTTTTGTATTTATAAAAAAAAAACATAATCCCCAATTCTCTTCTTCTTCTTCAACTCCATAGTAGCAACAACAACATCATCATCATCATCATTGCAAACAATAGTTAAACTATCAAACTCATATTAGTTTATGTAGACATCCAATGATCATGTCCAAGCCAAAAATTTGATTTAAATAACAAAAACTTATATAAATCATAGCAGCGGCAATAATAACATGCAACAACATCTCATCGATCAACAATAAAAATTAAAACATAAGCAGCTAAACAAAGAATAAATAAAAGGGAAGAAGAGGCAGAGCAGACCGGCAGAGCAGAAGGAAGAAGCAGGCCACCGGAGCAGAGGAAACCAGAAGCACATGCACGAGAGGAGGCGCCACGGCGGCCTAAAAGCAAATTGACGAGAGGGGGCGACAGCGGCAAAAGAGGCAACACCCGCAGCACCAGAGCAGCCTAAGCACAACAACGGGAGAGGAACTCTAGAATCGCAGATTGTAGAGCTTTAGGTTAGCGTATGATTGGGTAATAATTAAGGTAGCAAAAATCGCGTTCTTCCTCATGGAATCGGACGTTTCTACGCTTTAGGAAAAGTTATTCGTCTCCGTTCACGCTTCTGGCATCGGATGAGGCAAGAAATAGTAGAATCGGAGTCCAAGCGCATGGAATTGCGGACCGAGGCGCTTCCACCGCATCAAACTTGGCTGCTCAAAGAGGGGAAAAAAATGGAGCCTGTCGGTGACATTTAACTTGTCTTGCCGTTGAGGTAGTCCTCGGGATTTGTGAAATCCTCTGGTATCACTCCGACTGGGACTGGTAGTCGGGGGCAGAGCTGTAATGGTGGTGGTGTGGTCATTGGAAATTGTGGGACGGAGATGGTCTGCGTCCCATTGCTTGTCGATGCGTGGAGAGTGGGGAGCGCGACAGGAAAAAGAAAAGTACAATGTTTTGGTTTGAAGGAGGAGGAGGAAGATGAATAAGTAGTTGAGATGATGAAGAAAAGCACGATGTTTTGTTGGATGAAGAAGATGAATTAACGAAGGAAGGTTGTTGAACTTAAGCTCACGTTCTGTTTTTTTTTTTTTCTATAAATATAAAAGAATGTCGTTTCAGTCTTTTCGATAGCAAGAATGAACGGAAATTATTTTAGGGACTATTATGAGTCTCAGAGAGTAATTTCGGAGACAAATTTGAGTAATTATTAATTTCAGGGATCACTTTGAGGTTCAAGTGCAAGTTCAGGGACTATTTTAAAATTTAACTCGAAAAATGAGAAGAAACACAAAAAAGAAGAAGAAAAAAGAGAAAGAGGAGAAGGAGATGACACAGAAATGTTCCTGTAGTTGGAGCATGTATTCATACTTTATTAATAAAACTAATTTATGTTAGACTTAAACTAACTTAGTTAGATTTAATTAATAAAAAGACTTAGATGTATAGTATAACTGTACCTAATAATACTAAATACAAAATTAGAGTATAAAATATACTCAATAATTTTGGCATGACAAAAAATTTATTTTAAATATAATAAAAATTCACATATAAATATTTTTATATAAAATAATTAAATATCAAATTATTTAACCATTTTTTTATTATAAACTTCACATTAATTACACATCAGTCAAACATATTCACTAAGAATATAATAAGCTGTACCTTGAGTATTGTTGAAGGGAGTCACTTGAATTTTACCTCATTAAAATTTGAGATAACGCTTCCGAAAATCGCATCTCATTTTCTGGAGCGGGCTTCAAAATAAAAACTTAAAAAGTCAAAAGGTTCAACCACCAATTCCAACAGGCATGTTCCCATCTTCACTTCGATTGTTCCCCCGTTGATGGCGCCACAATATTCCAAAGTAAACCGATGCTTCAACATCACTTTAATCCAAAACATGTCCATGTCCAATAATAATAATAATAATAATAATAATATGCCTTTAACTAATCATACCGGCCATTGAGCTAACATGACAATTTTCCTTTCAAAAGACAAATATGGGTTCTTTTGCTATATAGATTATACAACTATCGTGGGCCAATGAAATTGATTATATTTTAGGCACAATGCCTTTATTTTAACTTGCATGTTTTTTGGTCCCCCTTAAAGCGGGTGATTACTGATTATGTAGACCTTCCAGAATCAGTGGTTATAACTTAATATCAATCCACTCAGTGTATGGCTTCGCAACTAAGTTTGCTTGATTGGAGACTGCATTGCATTAATAAATATTTTTTCATTTAATTAAATTAAATAGTACACAGCAACTATTTTTGTTTTATGAGTAGTGCTTTGCATGAATTTTGACAATCATCAAAATTAGCCGTATGATCTAAACTATTATAATGAACTTGTAGCTTTAATACTAATTAATTTGTCAGATAAATAGTGTTTTAACCTACCAGACTACCACTCTAACAGTGCAGGGTTGTTGGAAAAAGGTTTATTCATAAACAATAATGACACAGTGACCAAGTGATTTATAGTTTCAACCTCAACGGCATCCTAGTTCACACTTAAGGAAAATGAGCATAGTGACCTTGAAATTTCAATTCTGAATTCAGATAGCAAAGGAGGGGTTCTTAGCAATGTAACCAGAGAAATTCTGAAGAAAAAGTGAAAACGAAGTGCTCTTTATTCCATTTAACAAAACTTTATATATATATATTGTTTTCTACGGTATCTCCCAATTCGTTATACTAAGAATTAATTCATCGCAAATCAAAATTTCATTTAAAAATTTTACCGCTAGCATTGTTGCATACACAAAGCGAAATTTAACATTGATGTATTTTACCAAAATAGGCTTATAAAGTATATTATAGCATATAAATTACACTTTTTTAAGTTGTGAAAAACAATCTTATCTTACATAAGCAGCATTTTGCAGGTTGTGAAAAATAATCCATTACACATATTATCTTCCTAAACATTTTGAATTCATATCCCTATAAATCACCCCAATCACCCATTTTTGATAAATTACAATATTGTTTCAAATTCTCTAATTAGTTACAAAAAAATACTTACACTTTTTGACCAAGACTAGTGCTCAGTGTGCTTCATTGCACTATGTATCCTAATATTTCCCATGCTGACTTTCCCAAACCTTTTGCACATGCATGATAGCCAAATGGTCACTATAATCATACCCCACAAACCCCACCTTTTATTCCACAATCCCCGCATAATTACAAGGCCTCTGACTCTGATTTTATAGAACCAACAAGCCAAGGTCTTAACCCTTAGGACTCTATAAAATAACCCTTAACAAGTTTAGTTCTCTTAGCAGTCATCTCTTACTGTCTGTTCAACACTACTATGGCTTCTTTAGTATCCAAACTCTCTTTCTTCTTCTTCTTTGTCCTTGTTCTCTCCCCTCAAATTCAAGCCAGAGAAGGCAAAGTCTTTAGCCTCTTCACCCATTTTAGAACCATCTACAATGTCAAAGAGCATCAAAATTTGCCCGAGAAACCAAAAGCTAAATCACCAACACCAGCACCCGCACTAGAGCCTATAGCAGCACCAACACCAGAACCAATCACTGCACCAGCACCAGCACCAGCACCAGAATCAGGATCAACAACAGTAGAATCAGGGCCAGCACCAGAGCCTGATTTTGTTGACAATGGAAATGGCTATGGCCTTTATGGCACTGAGTCTTCTGCTACTCAATATTCTTCTCCCAACAAGGAGACTCCAATCACAACCACAACCACCTTTGAAAACGAGCTTCTTGATGAAGATCTCACTGGTGAGAGCTTCAACAACAACAACAATAATTATAATTACAACCCCAACAGCTACAGCAACAATGAGGTGAAAAGAAATAGCAACAATTACAACAATGAAGAAGAGTTCAGGAACAATTACAACAATGGCTATAACAAGAACCATGAGGACAGCTACTCCAACAACAATGAAGAAGAGTTCAGGAGCAGTTACAACAATGGCTATGATAACAAGAACCATGAGGACAGCTACTCCAACAACAACTACAATGAAAGGTACACCAATAACTACAACAATGGCAATGAATACAGCAACAACAAAAACAGCTACAATGAAAAGTATACCAGTAACTACAACACTAACAATGAATACAACAGCAACTACAACAGTGTCTTTGATGAGGTGAAGAGAGAAGGAATGAGTGACACAAGGTTCATGGAGAATGGCAAGTACTATTATCCTGTGAAGAACAATAATAATCAGAATTATAACCTCAATGAGTATGAATCAGTGAGAGGAAAAACTGAGCATGAAGGATACTATGAGAAAACTCAATACCCTAATGAGTTTGACACCATGGAAGAGTATGAGAAGCAGCAAGAAAGCCAAGGGTATACACCATGAGTGTTATTTTTTCCCTTACTTTTTTCTTCCATCATATTTTTAGACAATTAGAGAGTGAGTTAAACAGAATGCATACGAATTCAGAAGAACAAAGATACTAAGTTATGTGGGCATTGTGATGCTTTATTTTCTAGTTTCATCAGTGGTCTTGCATAGTTTCTTGTTTTGCAGATCCAAACGATGGAAAGTATGATGTAATATTGTCATTTTGTGCAGTGTGAGATTCTAGCTTTCTTTGGTAGTTCACCAAATGGAAAGTTTTACATTTTGTGCTCAAATGTTCCGTTAACAATTATATGAAGTAAATTTCTTGCTTTCTTCATTATTTTTATCCTTCTTCATTATTTCATTGTCCCCATAATTAAGCAAATCCATATCCTCATGTTAACTTATGGCTCCTCCTTTTGGTTGGCATGATTATTTCTTTATATTTATTTGTAATATTTGATTTGGGAACATTGTAGACAGACACAATTAAGTATTAGAGATGAGACAGAATACCGAAACATCCTTAAATGGATATCATTCAGAAACATGATTTATGCATGCTTGCTGTAATTATTAGTATCAATCATGAATGCTTGTATGTTACATTTTAGTCAAAAAGGCACCGTATTAATGCATTTATTTTTCTAGAGCTTAGTTTACTTTTACTTTTACTTTTACTTTTTAGCACTACAAATTCACCAATTCATGGAGAATGGATATTTGCTAAATCAACAAAGCTCCATTCTTTCAATGCTAAAATTAAAGTGATCTTTTTTCTATAAAATGGAACTTCACTTTCCCTTTTTTTAATATTTTCCATCTTTTCTTGATTTCTTGTACCCTTTTTATTTTGCGATTACCGCTTCCTTTGAGCATAAAAAAAAACTACGATGGAAAGATATTTGGTTCTAAGATGTATATTCAAGTACAAATCCGTTTCCTCTGCTTCGTTACTATGGCTAAAATAACTTAAAAATTAGAGAAAAAAAAAACAAATTAATCTATAACTTTTTAGTTTGTGAACATTTAAATCCATAACTTTGTCAAAATCTAGACACATCGATCTTTAAGTTCAATTTGTCCCATTTTAAAAACTCTCCCACGTGAACATTCGTATCGACCAAGTCAGTATAATAAGAGTCACGTTTGATTTTTTCGGTAGGAATCAATATGTTCAAATTTTGAAAAAGTCAAAAACTTAAATATATTTTCAAATTCTTGGGGACTTAAATGTCTTCGGACCAAAAGTCCAAAAAATCAAAGACCTCTTTGTCCTTTTCTTTAAAAATTAGTTACCAAGCAAAATGCGCTACCGAAAAATCAAAAGAAGAAATAATAATACATAACATGGCACTACCACCAGTAGCAGATACAAGTATCCAACCCAGAATTAAGGGTTAACAATTCAATCTTGCAATTTTCATTGATAGACACCACAATCTTCCACTTTTAATAGTCTGTAAAAATATTCTGTGTAAAACTAGTACATTATTTATGAAATTCTGATTAAGCCCGTCTCTTTCGATCATCTTCCTCATCCTCGTCAGAATCACCACTCTCGCGAAATCGTGGATTTTTTTCCTGCCACAATTTGACATAGTAAGAGATTGATTGAGACAAATTGAACTCCTAGACAACTGTCAAAACATGACATGCCTAAAATAAGTATATGGACAGACTACCAACATCCGCAATTGTAAGCACAAGTATTAGGAATAAAACCAAAACCATTCCTCGAATTGAAAAATATAAGTTCCTGTTGAGAAAAATGGAATTAAGGTCAGTAGAGTTTACCGGTCTAGAATCAGGGTCAGCATTTCTCCGAGATTCATGATCTGATGTTCTCTTTGAGGATTCATGTGGAGGGTGGCGGTCATCATCTCTGTATCTCTTCCTATGGTAGTCTATGGTAAATTCAAAGGCAAATCAGTAACGGGAAAATTACAGGTACCGATGGAAAACCAAATTGCTGGACAAAAAAACAAAACAGATTGTCATGTGATGGAACTACCTCTACCATGCCGATGGGATCCACCATGACCATGAGCATGGGCATGGCCTCCACCATGTCTACCATCTGCAGCAGCAAAATTGCTCAAAAGCTTAATTTGCGAGGAATATAAACTCTCAAAAAATGATAAGGAAAGACTAAAACATGAATTTGCATATTTGGATTTTAACCAACGATCCAATACAGTTGACTGTTGAACACAATAAAAAATACCCAGCTTTCAAATATTAAGATGCAGCAATTTCCATGTCCAACTTGAGCATCCACAATGGCATTTACATTTACATTGTGATTTACTTTGCCAACAAAATTTATTTCAAAAAAAAAAGGTAGAACTTCTAACATAGGAAATTGTGAACCTTAGTCTTCAATCAATAAGAAATAATGTAGGACTGTAGGTGTCATTGGCTTTCACTTTTATGACATTTCTTTACACTGCAGGCAGATACAATGCAAGGGGTAGGCTGCTCCTCACAACCTAAACCCTAGTCTACATGAATACATATATTTGGAAGCTGCCTCGAGTTGAATATTTCCAGAGAGGCAGGCACAATTTTAACCGCAACTTGAAATTTCAGAGGTAAGCATAGTAAGGGAGTAGGAGAATAGCTTACAAATGAAGCAGAATTTTGAATTTACATAAATGGAAAACACATGATCCAATTTTTTTGGTAATTCCAATTTTGAAAACTAGCGAAATATTGTGTCAGAGCCACTCCTAGCAACTGAAGATCTGTGCAAAATACAGATTGAAGTCACTTACATGAATGCGGAATAACAGGTGGGAAAGAACCCAAAGAACCAGCGCCATAGTCTACAAGCTGCCTTTGTACTTCTAACTCTTTCTGGACCAACTTCCCATAACCACCTCTACGTATGGAAAATTAAGGAAACTAAAAGGAGAAGCATATAATGACTTGTCTCTGGTCTATTCGCTTCAATGGACAAAAGAAAACTAGATAAAAACTAGAGTATTCCATTCTTCAACAATGATACAGTGAATTTCCTGGTTCTAGATCAATGAATGGTGCAAGAGTTTTCGTAAATCATCATCACTTTGAAGAAACATGCTCAGTGAACAAAAACTCAATTAAAATTGTTTATTACACATACCAATCGACAGTGAACCATAGTAGCTATATAATACCCTCAAATTTTAAGAACTGACACATTTGTGTAAGTGCATTTAAAATAATAACGTTATTTTCCTTTTTCTGTAAGGAAGAAAATCAAGCACATAACAAAGTAACTATCTAGTATGCAACTGTTGCAGACAAAATTATTTGGAGCAATTAAAAGGATATCAGGATCATAATCAGTTCGGTATTCATCACGAACCTGCACGAATTATGGAAAATGAAAGATAAAATACAACTTCATATAAGACCAGAACAAAAATATTCAGAGAAAACAAAAGGCATAACAGTTAACCTGGCCACCGCTACGACCACGGCCCCATTGTCTTCCATCTTGGAACCCCCAATCAAAATCAACACGAATGGGGCGATCATCAAGTATTGTCCCACTTATATATTTGCAAGCATCCTCTGTATCTTCACGTGAGTAATATCTGGTAAGAAAATACTACACAATGAATAATTCTTGAATATTCATAACAAATCACTGGAAATAACAGAGCGCATTCATAATGAATTGCTGAAGCAGAATTTATTCTTAATTACGGTGCACCAGAAAGTAATTATTGCTAATAAAGAGAGTGGACTCTGCAAATTTGTTTTTCCACATTTACACCTCATCCATGCATCCAGTAAGAGTATAATGCCATTGTATACATGTAATCCAGCAATTTGAGTCTTACAGAACAAAACAGAAGCCGCAGGGTGTTTTCGAGTTCTTATCCAAGCCCATGATGATCTTCTTAATTTCTCCAGCTCGGGAAAACAGCTCATAAACTTGCTCCTCTGTCGTGTAAAATGACATATTTCCAACATAAACCGTTGTTGATGTCTGCAGAGCATGCTCAAACTCCTCCTGATTTCCGGGAAATCTTCTATCTCGATAAGCTGAAAGCTTCGCTGGATCCTACAACCACCACCATGAACAAATAAATAAAAATAAATTAAACACATTTTATATAGCTACACATTTTTTTTAAACCAATTAAGATTGCAAAACCGCCTAGTCCATGAACCCTAGAAGGAAAAAAAAAAAAAAAAAACCAAGCTCAAATGAAATAGATTACTATACCGTACCTTAAATAACGAAGCCATGCGTTCTTCTATAACTCAGTAGCGACACTGTTTGACTGCACCCGTAGTGAAAATTCATCAAAAAAAGGAAAGCAACGAAACAACGATAGAGTGAAACCTCAAATAATTTCAAAATTTCGAGTGAAGAAAGATTGAAACCTTACAATTTTACAAGGTTTTTGTAATCAAATACAGCGAGGAACAGAAAGACAGAGAGAACATTGTAAAGAAAAAAAAGGCGAAACTCACAAGCAACAACGGCGACGGTGACGACGGATTTTGGGGAGGATTTGGAGGAGCTCCGTAGAGTATGTTTCGGGAACAAGCTGCTCGAGAGTAACTCACCCCACTCACTCACACACACGCACACTCGGGTTTCAAAAACGATGCCTGTTCTACCCGAAAAGGATCCGGCCCAATAGTAAGCCCAAATCTAGAGAGAAACAACCAATTGGAATTTTCGAAGCCCAAAAACACAAACCAGCTACTCGCCAAAACCGGTGCAGGGTTTTAGCTTCGTAGAACCCTTACAGTTACAGTTACAGAGCCGGCGAGAGTGAGGAACTAAGGAAGCAAGGAACCCTAAACATTATTTTCCGATCATTTCGATTATTAATTAAAAAGGAACATGGCATCCGCCGCCGGCGCCACCGCGAGGTCGATTTTCCGGTCATGCTCTGCTCGCCGCGCCGCTTTCCGTCTCGGCGCCGAAGCTAAAGCAGCTCGTTCTCCGTTCCGCCTTGGCTCAAACAAACCTCTGCCACAATCCATGCTTAGGTGAGTAACTTACTTACTTGCGTTACCCACAGATTCCCCAATAAAGTAGGACATTGCTAAGATTTGGTGAATTACAGGTAGAGTTGAGCTTAGCTTGGGTTAGCTGAATTTCTATTTTGTTTATGATTAATTTAAAGATGCAATTGTTCTGTGCTAGAAGCTTTTTCGTGCAGAATCGCATTTGGGCAGTGCTTATCATTATTAGTGCTGAATTCTAATTTCGTTGTTTATCAATCTGTGATGAATTGAATTTATTGTTTTTTGAGAAGGTGTCCTGCGGAATTGAGCTTCTGTGTGGAATCAATGCTGCCTTACCATACGGTCACTGCATCAGCACTGATGACTTCCATGCTCGCTGTCTCTCGCCGCAGTTATGGTTGGCTCTCGGAAGGTATCTTATCTTACTCTAAAGCAGTTGCTTCTTTAGTTATTATGAAGAGGTTCAATTGATTTTATTAAAATGTCTTTGGTTCAGTGGCATTGTTTTTGGAAGATATCTCTTGTCACATTATACTGTAGGTAGCACTCCATGCATTTAATGTGCATATTTTGTTTTAGTAACTGTGGTCTTTTGCAAATGGCCTACAAAACGATGTTAATTCCCCGTTTTATTAGAATTCTTAGTATTGATGCTCATGCCATATGGTTGGAAGTTGTGATATGAGTTTTTGAAAGAGAACGAGAAAGACTTCTGAAGATATTTGCAGTTTATGTTTGAGGGAAAGAGTATTGTGTAATGTGGTTCTCCTCTTTAGGTCTCCTGGTCTATGCTCATTTTAATTGCCTGACAGTTGGATTTTACTTTTGAATTAGGTAGCTAAACATCTGTGTCATTCCTTGTGTTCTTTCTTCAATTTGATTTTCCGGTAAGTGAGTGTTTCTTATCAATTCTCTGGTTCAACTTAATAGGGTCTTGTGAGATTTCGTGAAAAAAACTGTCTAATGCTTGATCAGGTGTTTGTTGATCTATTAATTCTGTATCTAGGATATTTATAGATAAACTTATTCCCTGAAATTTCTGTTTTCCCAACTCATGCAACTAAATCTATTAGTGAAGCCGTACGCACTACTTTTGTTTGTAGGCAAGGAGAAGACTATTTGAAGATCAAGAGCAAAGTTGGGATGACATGGAGTCCTTATTAGGAAGAATTGCTAGATATCTATCCCCAATTATTTTTATACAGAGCACATTTGTCAGCTCTCAGAAATTTTTGCTAAGTTGGGATCATGAATATCACTATGTCATTATGCTAGATTTTTCTTAGTTCTATATCGTGTTTTAGAAGATAATTACTTGCCTCCAATTTTATTTATCATGTTGTTTAAAGTTTGTGAGTACAATTCACAGGAATAAAAGAACAGTAGGCATTATTTCTCGGTGAGGATGTGAGTTTCTAAGATACTGTATTAAAAATCGTTAGTAAACATTTCTCCAGAGTTCAGTTTGTTGCTTTGTTTAATGTTTGGCTGTGCTGCTGAAATTCACTAAAACCGTGTTTTTTGCATTTCTTTTTGGCGTAGTACTAGGATGAATTGATGACTAAGGTGTATACTGATATTTTTTGTTTAATCAGATTGCAATGATGATGTGTGATTAGTGTTCTGAAGATGCAAGCAATCTTTTATGTACAAATCTGCTTCGTGAGGCAGTGTCTTGACTGAGCCATCTGTACTTCTTTTTCTATTTCAGATGCATAAAAGGATGCTACTTTATCCACCTTGATTTTAGTTTCTGAAGGCAAATAAGCTGAAAATGTATTGCGCATCGTTGGATAAAGTTTTGACTTATTTGTCCTTGTTTAGAAATTTCAAATTGGATCAGCTAGGGAGGTTTAGTGAATGTTAGAGCTGGATTATGTAGTCAAACTTCTACATTCAACTTCAACTCTTAAAGGGTGCCTATTAAGCATCCTTCTTTATATGGCTGATCCAAATTCATCTAGTATACACTTTCCTTTTTCTCAATTACTTACTGCGAATAAGTAGGTCTCATATTTTTGTTCACATGATAACTTGTTTGTCTTTAGATTGCTACCTTTCTGTGAATTAGACAGTTGATGATACGTTCTTATATACTTCTTTTTACTCTCAACTTTCAGAAGGAGAGGGAACATGATGTGATGATAACTACCGAATGCAATACCGAATATGCTCAAATTTTATTTCTTGAGTATCAAAGTTGGCCAGTTTTTGTAGCTCACTTCTTAGAATTTGAGTTTTGGATAACAAAGTACAGAACTCTTACATTTAGGTCTTAATTCCCCTTGTCAAGTACTAATTCTATTTTTTCCTTTGAAGACCCTCTGCAGCTTGTACGACTTCTGTGTCTAAATCTTGCACAAGATATTAATTTGTTAGATGAAGTTTGCGAGATTCAGTGATTCTCCGTCGTAAATATGCAAAGTAGCAAACTATCCCCGTTTATTGTTGTTTTTGGGTAAACCAGCGGGGCCTAAGCCCAAGAAAAAGAGAAAAAGAACTAGTTGGAGGGAGTAGTGCCCCTGTTTACATCATTTATAAGGAGATCTTTCATCTCTTCCAGTGGACTATCAAGAAAATAAAATCCAAATTATTTTCTTACACTAGCCCAAATAAAATCCAAATTGTTTTCTTACACTAGCCCACTTTTATGTGTGTGCATGACTTTGATCTCCCAGGCTTATACTATCTACGTTTGTTGTTACCCATCATCATGCTGAGAATCCAGTGTAATCCATCACAATTGTCACCCTTAGCTATGGCCGTTTCAAACCAACTGGGATCCTACCTATTTCGCACGAATAACTTTGGACATCATACGAACCACAATATCTTGTTAACAAGAAAAGTAAACGTGAATCAACTCTACTTCAGATACCCTTACTGCTATAGGAGATATTCTAATAAACAATTTAACAGAAAGCACAGGGTATGATAATCCACATCATTTTGTAGAGCTCTCCTAATTCTTTACCGGCTTCCCCAATTTCATTGTGGGAAAGCAACAAAAATGAGCTCGAACTAGTATCGTCTTGAGGATGTTTAGTTATAGAATTCCTAATTATATTTTAATTCTAGACAATATTAATAGTAGGATCGATTCACATTTTTGAAAGATCGAATGTAATAAATTACTTTGATTTGATATTAAAAGTATAATTTATAGGCTAGATATTATTACATCAGTTTGTTTAGTTAATAATGGGAAACCGAAGTGAATACACACGAACAGCTATGATAACAACCACTCTTCAATTGCAAAGGGCAACTAGCATAGAATATAGACGAGTTTAGACCGGCTATTGGATGCATCAAATGAAAAGGATAGCATTTACAGAAGAATTATCTGTACGAGCTTACGGTTCATGATTACATTTGCATGAAAGATGACTCCATAAAAATACTAAATTATGTAAATTTATAGCAATATTCACTTCTGCATGTTAACCACAAGAACCATCATCTTTCAAAACTGACTTAAATAGGGTAAAAATGTGCACTAACCACAGCAATTTAGGACTAAAATAAACAGAGACTGTACCACTATTTAAGACTGCCCCGCAGCCAATAGTTCAATTGTAAAAATAAAGATCAGAACCTCTGGCAACTCTAAAGACACCCAGAAATCAAAATCACTCTTCAACAACATTGACTAGTTCATATTCAACTAATGAAAGATTGTTATCCTCTTTAACCTCAAAAGTTGCAGGTTCAGTGACTTCAATACGGCCCCATTTATCAACTGCTAGCCTCATGGATCCTTTGAACATGTCGATCTTTGCGTTACGCAAAATTAGAGTAGATCCTGGCTTCATGAGTTCCACTGCACAAAAATAAATCAATCAATCACAAAAACCAAGAAAAGGCTGAGAGCATTTTAGCATAGACTGGAAAAACATGTGCTAACAAATGTAGAAAAGAAACAAAGAAAGCATCAGTTTGGTAGACCACACATGTTGACTACTCCATGGACTCGAAAATGTATCATGTTTCCACACACAGATGCTAATGCATATTCACATATAATGTTTGGCTTACTAGGGGAAATGTTAAATATCTTGGTTACAACATGCAAGATACCATAAATCACGATCAACCTAACTTCGAACTAACAGAATTAAATACATTAATTAACAGCATTTGCGTATTTAATTCGTAATGCGCAAAAGTGGAAAGAGGAATCAATATGTGGTTCCGACTTAAGCCCTAACCGGAAAGTCCGTTAACAATTCAAAATTAAAGTTACCGACCAATAATCACCTCTATGATATCATAGACCATTCAGAATACCGGCTGGTTTTCCCACTAATTCTCCTCCAAGAAACAACAAACATATGGCAACCCAATTGCGGAAGAACTCATTTAAGTCAGCTAATGGAGAGACATAGCAAGTACAAAAGGCATGGGGCGAAATTATTGTGTTAGCATTAGCAACATGGATTGTTTCCCTTTTTAAGTTCAAAATCATAACATGCTTTTCAAATGGAAAAAAAAAAAAAGCTTCCCTGAATGAACTCAACTCCTAAACAGTAAAATTGCCAGGCCAAGAGGTATGTATCCTTTGATATTAAACACTATTGATTGAAACTTTTATGGCAGCCATAGCAACTTTCGCTATTAAATCAACATGCACGAGTAACAAAGTGTGATTGCTAGCAACTCCAGCATACATAATCCCCATTTTCTTCTAACGTAAGGGACTGAAGCCTAATCCTATCACAAAGTCAACAACTTTACATGTTTTTTCCTTGATCACACACCAAATAGAACTTAAATCATCACAATTACATACACATAACATACACAGATTGAACTTTCAAAAAATGAAATGACAGAAACAAGAAACATACCCTGTTCGTTACGGGCAGTGAAGACTATGGTTCCAGTTTCATCTCCGACGAGGCACTCGGCGATGCGAGAAGGACGAGCCGCCGCCAGCATCGACGTCCGACCACCACGGTTGCTGACTGTCTTGACGGGCTTCGAGCTAACAACCTTGACTGTGAGCGTGTGACCGCTTGTTCCCGGTTTGAGCTGATCCACCTTCACAAACACTGGCTTTCGCTTTGCCGCCGGTGTCGCCATTGATTTCACAAACTTCGTTTTTTTTTTCCGCCCTTTCTTTTTTGCAGTTCGCTATGCGAGATAATCGATCGAAACGGAAACGGAAACGGAATCAAAGGTATAAGCTAGAGAGTAGAAACTCAACTTAAACCCTAACCCTACTCTCTCCCTTTCGTTTTTGGATTTGGGAATTTTGAGTAATTGGGCCCACACTTTGTTAGCCCATGTAGTTAGGCCCCCACAGGTGTAAGGATTTCAAAAAGAATCAGTACCCTTCAAAACCCGAAAAAAAAACAAGAAAAAGAAATGGGGTACCCTTCACCAAGTCTAGTATTTTGCTAGAACCTAGAATAGTAGAATGTACCGAAACCAATTTGGGTTGGTCTAGTGGTTAGCTCACTAATTTGCTTAAGTAAGTGTTGAGAGTTCGAATCCTGTCTTGTGTATGCAGTAATTATTGGTCAGCGACAAATCCTTAAATAAACGTCCGATCTGCGACGGATTAGTCCTTAACTTAGCAGGTTGAGAAATACCATAAAAAAGAAAAAAAGAATAATATAATACTTAAGAGGTATGTATAAATTGAGAATTTTTTTACCCTTTTTTGGAATAGAAAGACTCATGTAGTTTATTTTTATGTGAAATTGATAAACAATTATCAACTATTAAATACACATAACAGATATTTATTATGAACTTCAATTATTGTATGTGAATTTTTGTATTTTTTTTTTTTTTTTGTAAAAAGCTTGAGTGAATCAGAATTTATTGTGCGAAAACAACTAGTTATGTGAGTTTTAGTTGTCTACACAGAAATAGTATGTAATTGAAAGATGCTTGAATATTGGGTTGAGAGTTCAACAAAAAAAAAAATTTATTTGAAAGACTGTGATTTTTTAGTTCAGTTTTGGTTTTTTTGTATAATGATATTTATTGCTACTATGTTTTTTTTGGCGTCTGTCTCATGCAATTAAGTAAAATTATTTTCAACATACTATTTACTGAATTATATGGCATTTCTAATAGCTATCTAAATATGGTGAAATTTTCAACCCTCCTTATCAATGGTCAATTAAAACTACCATGTTATAAATGATGGTGATATTTTTAGATAACGGTGATATTTTTAGATAATGCTAAGTTTTTATACATTCTTAATATAAAGTTTTGATTTGTTTCATGAACGGTTTAGGATGAGTTATCAACAAATCTTATAATATTGGAGGTGTAAGTTATAAATCAATATTTAATATGTTTTGAATTTTTTATGAGTTTTAGATGTGTTAATAAAATAATTAGCATGAATTTTTATGATTTTAAATGTGTACTGCTAATTTTTTATGTATTTAATATACAGTGTACAACAATAATGCCAATAAAAAAGGTATTTGTCCTTATCCAAAGAAAGAAAAATAGCAAATAAGACGACTTCTATTGATAAGTCTCATAAATTCAATGATAAAACACTACAAGAAGA
The DNA here is from genome assembly GCF_059453495.1 of Arachis ipaensis. Classification (NCBI taxonomy): domain Eukaryota; kingdom Viridiplantae; phylum Streptophyta; class Magnoliopsida; order Fabales; family Fabaceae; genus Arachis; species Arachis ipaensis. The sequence goes on along the minus strand of NC_142443.1, from coordinate 12,605,366 downwards.
ATGGAGATTTGCGGCGGTTTTTTCTGTTATTAACGGTGGTTTTAAACCGCCACCAAAACCAATATCAGTGGTTGAGTGAACCGCCTTAGTTAGTAGCGCAGGTAGTTGATTTTGCGGCGATTTTCAGCAACCGCTGATATAACTGCCGCTAATCAGATAATTGATTTTGCTTTACTAGTTTTTTTTGTTAAATTGTGGCGGTTTAGAATTGTCACAATTCTAATAGATGCTTTAAAAAAAATATAGCAATTTTTAACCTACCGCAGTTTTTTACATGATATTTAAAAAAAATAACTGCTAAACTACTACATGTGATACTATTTTTTTTTACTATAACTTATTTTCTTTACATCATAATTGATTAAACTTAATAATTAGCAATTATTAAGCCAAATACTACTATTTAACTCAACTGTAGCATTCATATAGTGTTACTCATAGGTACTTTATTACTCAACAAAATATAATTCTTATTGTGAAGTTAATGCAGAGAAAAAAAATAGAATAATCTCAAGCACCTAATATAGTTTCATAAGGAATAATGATTCCTACTTTCTAGGTTTCTTGAACTAATTTATGGTGCTGGAGTGCTATTTTTAAGGCTTAATAGCATTGTAAGGCTTAAAATCAACTATTCTATTAAATAAATATATCCATTTTATGTCACAAAACTGTCTATTGTTAAATTGTATATATATGCACACAATGAAAAATATAGTAAATTTTTAGGAAACATTGATCTCACACTGCAGAAACAGGATCCATATGAACACATTTGGCTTCATCTAACTTTCTAGCATCATAGCTATAGCAATTTCCATCTTTATTTTCCTGCATGGTCATGCAATTTATCCATAAGAATACAAATAATAATTGAAAAGATAGAATTTCAAAAACATAGATAAATATTTTAGAAGTTAGCTAAAACCAAAATTTTATACAATAATAGCTTAAAAAAACACTGGTTAAATTCATCTCATGAACTTACAGCTGTGAAATTTATTGGTTTTATTGGGTTCCATGCTATCGAATTCGTTTTGGTCTGCCACATAGGGAGAAAAAGGTCAGTATAGTCATGAATAAGTAATTTGGATAAAAATGCAAACTGAAAGAACACATATGATGATGATAGCAAGAATGCAATAGAGAAATGAACCGATGATATAATCTACTATGAAATTAGAAGTAAATAAGAGAATAAGTTACTAATTAAAGTAAAGTAAAATTGATTGCTCGACTTAGGAAAATGAAAATCTACACCTGTGTTGAAATTGAAACTAATTAAATAGAATAATTACCATCATTGTCATTTTTGTCACTGGAGAAGCCATACATAGATCGTATAACATTATACCTCGGTCACTATAATAAAACAGGTTAGACAAATAAGTAACTCATAACAAATTCAAACTCAAACATTACATACATAGACGGGCAGGAACTCATGCATCGTGCAGGGGAAACAGAAGTAAAATGACCCAACTACTTATAGGCTCAGATATGCAATATGAAAGACAAACCAATAAAAAGAAATTCTAAAGGGAAAAAAAGATTAAGAAAATGGGTAAGTTCTTTGTCCGAAATAAATAAACTGACACCTGTTGTGATTCCATATATCTACTTGGGCGCCAGTTGTGGCAAACAGTTCACCATCCCACTGGTGATCAACAGTCCTAAACATTCAAGAGCAAGCTACACATAAAAATAATATTAAAACAAGTTTCAATATTTTTCTGGTGAATCACATCAATACTTACAAAAGTGCATTCTTCCCAACATGAACACTTGCTGGCTGTAGAAGAGTGTTTGCAAAATTGTATGAGGAAGGATAACTGCTGAAAAAGGAATAAGAAAAATGAACTAACATCTTACCTCTACAGAATTCTTAGTTGAGTGACCCAACTCTATGAGATTATCAACAGAAGTATTCCAAAGTCTAACACTGTCTCCAAAACAAAAAATGCAGTTTATAAACAGACAGACATAATTGTAAAGAACAGATGCATTACTATATTAGAAAAAAAAAATTATATTATATAAAGCACTAATGTGTAGAAGATTCTTCACAATCAGAATTCACTCTTGCTGTTTCTTTCAATAGCCCAAGAGCTAGAAGCATAAATTTTCAGCCAATTTTTCCCAAACAATGGAACATTCATATACTCATGAGAAATAAATAAGGGAGAATTGAAGTACCTCCATCCATTGCACCAGAAAATATCTATTTCAATTGGGTAGGATTCTTGGCCATACAGGAAAACCCATCTATATGCCCATCCATTGCACCTATAAACGGTCTTACAAAAATTTAATCAACCACAAAATAAGAAGGAAAAGTAAAAAAAAATAGAGACAAAAAGTAATTCCATATGCCATAACTTCTTATGTTAGTTGATCATGTTTGCAGAAAATCTTAGAATCAATTTCAGATGATGGAGCAATTACACACTACAAGAAAGTTTCAAAATAGCGACCGATTTTAGCGACTAATTTTACAACCAATCAAACTTTTCTAGGATTTAAAAAAAATCGGTTACTAAATCGGTCGCTAAATTTCAATTAGTGACCGATTTAGTGACCACCCACTCTTGGTTGCTAAATTGGTCGCTCAAACAAAAATTAGTGACCGATTTAGCTACCGATGACAAAGCTAATCTAGTCGGTCGCTATTTTTTTAACTTAGCAACCAAAACAAGCTTCATGGTGGTTAGTCACTAAATCGGTCACTAAGAAGTTGGTCGCTAAATCTGTTGCTAAGTGTTAAGATAGCTATCGATTTAGCGACCAACTGTAAAATGATGGTTTTAACGCATTCGGTCACTAAATTGGTTGCTATTTTATAATTTAGCGACCGAATTAGCAACCGACTTAAAAATATGTTGATAAAATAGTTGGTTGCTAATTTGGCCGCTAAGGTAGCGGTCGCTAAATCGGTTGCTAAGTGTTAAGATAGTGACCAACTATAAAATGCTGGTTTTAAAGCATTCGGTTACTAAATTGGTTGCTATTTTATAATTTAGCGACCAAATTAACAACCGACTTAAAAATATGTTGATAAAATAGTTGGTCGCTAAGGTAGCGGTCACTAAATCGGTTGCTAAGGGTTAATATAGCGACCGATTTTAGCGACCAACTATAAAATCTTAGCATTAGAGCAGTTGGTTAGCGACTAAATTTGCAACCAACTAAAAAATAAAAGTTACAAATTAATTAGTTGCTAAATTGGTCACTGTTTTAAATAATAGGAACAAACTCGATTTAAAATAAATTTAAAAAAAGCATCACTTTTCAACCCTAACCCTAAGCTCTCTCCCCACACAGAGTCCCTCGCGTCACCTCCCTCACTCTCCGGTGAAGTGGAGAGAGAAGTCACTTTCCATGAGTCCTAGTTGGCGCCGTTCTCGTCGGTGCCATCTCTCCTCCTCGAGTCTTTTCGCCGTCTGCCCCTCGCCGATACTTCTTCTGTTCGTTCCCCCATTGTTGCAGATCGTCACATCCCCGTCTAGATCTATCGTTGCTCGCATCGCGTCGTTCTTTTCTCAGCGTCGCCTACTATGGTAACTTCTTCTCCAGTAACAACAACAATAATCTTCCGGTCAAGCTGATTTTCTCCTTCAGTCAAGGTACTTCAACTTCGTATCTCTGATTTTGATTTTCCACTATAATTCCAGAGAATGTCTCTATATTTTCATTTTGATTTGGCTTTATCTATTAGGATATTAATTATTTTTGTTAAATTAACACACAACACAAAATAGCTCAATAATAAGTTGAGCTTGAAGGTAGAAGCTGAAGGATTACCATGTGTTCATAACACGCAGCGGAAGAAAAGAAAGTAATCCTAAAGATCTATTTTTTGCTTAAACTTTATTCCAATAATATATGTATAGATTAGATCTAAATACCTGTGTACGCTAGTAAAAATCACTTTCTCCTTCCATGGTACGAAAGCGCTATGCGTATCCACACCGAGACCAATCAATCTTTGCTGTCAACTCTTTGACCAATGGACATCTGATCTAAATTGAGAAATCTCTTGCAACTCTTTACATGCCATAAAATTTTTCTCCAAGAATTGGCTTACATACGTTTATGTGTGTAGAGGTAAAGGAATAAAACACTTGTGTTTTATTTTCATCTATTATTCCTCTACTCTTGGCATACATATATATAGTATGAGATTTGTTACTAATTTTAAATCTGAATCTCAATTCAAATTTAAATCATATCTTACTATTTTAAACTTGAATCTTTCAAATTTATGAATCATATCATAACTCAATTTGAAACAGAATCAGTTAGAATCTCATCCAAACTTAGAATTCAAATTTAGAAATAGAATAACTAATTATTCTCAAATCTCATTTAATATTCTCAATTATCATATTATTATTATATTCTTGGTGCTAGCAAAGAATATAATAATATTCCATTTGAATTAATATAATTATTTATTTGATCAAATCAAAATAATAATTAAATAATTCTAAAGCAAATACTAGAATAACACTCGTTAATGTGTGACCCCATAGGTTCAATACTAAACGGGTAGTAAATTAGTCATACTAAATTTATTAATCAAGGTTGGCGTCTAGCAATACTCCTCAACGACCCCGATAGTATGAAGTAATCTACTTTTACTAAAAACCTCAGAAGAATAAAGTATAATTCCTTCAATCTTTCCAACTCTTGGTTAACCCTTAGAGTATGGTTTAATTGTCAAAACTCTAACTTGTTACCATTATTATAATGAATTGTGAATGACTTAAAAAACTCATTTCTTCATTCATTCAATCCCCTTGGCTAAGGTTTTATTCATCTCAGTTATTATAATCATAGAGCTTAAACTCTTTACCGAGAGTTGACGGATTTCTTATTGACTAATCATTAATTCTACAAGTATTTAAATCATACTCAATATCCATTCAACTAGCACCCTAAGATATTAGGTGTCCGGAATCAAAATATAATAAATACATTGTTAATTAGTATAATAGTTCGTGGGTTAAAGGAAACTCTATTACTATGTTCATCTTGAGAATATTCTATTGACAAATATGCGGAAATTATAACCATTAGGAATTCTCAAATTGAGTCAGTTCAATGGTCATATCTCTATATGCACCATCTATATATATATAATTTAATAAATGAGATCTATTAATCTTCATCCAATGAAGACTATTATATATATATATATATATATATATATATATATTGATTTTTTTGGATTATAATATCCCTTTTAATAATTCTATGACCAAGAATAATTTAGATTAAATTATAAAAGATTCATCTCTCAATATTATGATTACTATCACAATAATAAATCTCTAAATTTAATCAAAGATCTTATTATATTAACATTTTAATATAATAACAATAATAAATTATTTGACATTGATTGAATTGTGGTCATTACTACTTATTTCCAACAGAAGATACGCTGGAGTGAAACGTGAATTTCTTCACGGTGTGGCTCTTCTACTATCAGGTTCGTTCCTCTGAGATTCACTTTAAATTCTATAGATCTAAGCTTTGAGTATTGCTCCACCATTGCAAATTTGTGTTTCACTGCATTTTAGTTAAGTGCTAGGTTTCTTGGGAGTTTAAGTTTGGATTTGTAATTTAGGTGTCAATTTCTTCTCGTTGTGGATCTGTTTGTGGATTTGAGCTTAGCTTTCTATTATTTCAACTTTAGGGGATTTCTTTCTCTGAAACTGTCCATACTACAAGATAATGATGACAGTTAAAGAAATGGAAAGGAAAAGAAAAATAAAAAAGTTTTTGCTTATTAATATGATGATTTTATAGGTTGGGAGTGTTCAAGCAATTGCTTCTCAAAGAGAAGTCTATTTAAGCTAATTTAAGAGCTTGAGAAAGAGTTGCAGCTTGCACAGGAAACTATTGCTAACTAGGTATGAGTATGACTATGCTTTTTTTCACTTGCGATATACTCTTCGCGATCCAAGCTAAACTTTATATTATTTATTTAAGCATTAATCTATTTGATGACATTTAATCGTTAAAAATCTCCTTCTCTTTGAGCTATTCCTTTAAAATATTTCAAACTACTGAGTGTTTCTCTTGTATTATTTCCTTTTTTTCTTGAAATTCCAAGCAGAAAGGAGTAGAATCTCAAAAGTTGGAACTAGAGGAAGCCTTAAAGAGTTCTCATGAAACTTAGTCTAGAACCAAGTGACAAATTTAGAACAGAAATTAAATTGCAAGTGGCTGCTGATAATTTATCAGCTAAGGTAATTATCCTCCTAATCCTACCTTTATTTCCAACTAATTTTAAAGGAAGAAAAAAAAAACGTGAAATGACAAGATTTGCATCCATTTCAACTTTGCAAATCGCATAAAATGAATAATATCATAATTCAAACTCCTCATAAGGCCAAAGTATAATTTTCTGGGTTGATGTTTGGGAAAGATTATCCATTTTGATCTCTTGTGTGTTGACTATTGTAACTAGTCAAAGTAATGCCATTGTAACATAGCATTTAAGTACAAGAGATTAATGTTAATAGTATGATTAGAATAAAGAGTTTTGTGTCTCATATTGGCAGAAGAATATATAATTGAATGTCTGTATAAATATACGAAAAATGAATGAATTTGTTAAATGTGCTATAAAAATTTCGAAAATGTAATGTTTGCGATTACGTTATAGGGTGAGGGTGTTGAACCTAAAGAAGAGATGGAAGTTAAGTCCAGGGACATTGGATCAAGCATTTCAACACCATCAAAGAGAAAGAGCAAGAAAAAATTAGAAGCAACAACTTCTCAAGCATCATCTTCTTCTTTTAAGGCACATATTCAAACAACTATTATCCATGCTTCTTCTGCCATGAATTTCAAGTCTATTTTAGGAGTTGCTGGTGTGTCCATCATCTTTTAATAATCTTATTTCAAGTTCATTGATTTTTAATTATTTTGTTGCTTTTCCATCCTGTTTTTTATATGCGAAATTTGAAACTTGTAATTTTTTGACCTGGCAACATTTTTTTCAAACCTAATTGACAAATTCTCTTCGTAACATTTTCTTTATATATAATTGATTTGAATAAGCCCCTTAGCTTGTTTTCTAGGTACAGGCACAATGCCTATCCCTCACATCTTTCTTACATGTTCTCCATGCCTTATCTTGCAGGAGACTTTAATTGTTGTATAAGTTTGATTTTTGTTTTTAGAACTTATATATGACTTTGGTAATGATTTATTATTTGATTCCAGTAAACCTTTTTTTGGTTCTCCCCCCTTTTTTGGGGTTTCAAAGATTTGTGGACTGAAGTGGTCTTATGATAACCGTGAGTTAGCATCTGTAGGAAATGATAAATGAGTATGCACTTGCAAGTTTCATCAACTTTCTAACTCCATTTTCTGCTGTGTTACTCCTTTGATTTTCATGCACTGGTACACTAATAATTTCCTTTATATGTTTGTAGTTGCTTGTTTGGAATCAACACTCAACTCAGCCTGTTCTGAAGTAATGTGAGCACACGACAACTGTTAAAGCAATAGCGTGATTTCCTCATGTTCATGGACTCCTTGCATCTGGAGGAGGAACTACAGATTGATGTATTCGTTTCTGGAATACAACCCACAAACTCACACTTAACATGTATGGACATTGGAAGTTAGGTAAAAGTAGTTGTCCAGAATCATTTTCATAATATTTAGTTGACTTTGTTTTAAATTTTTTTTATTTACTGCATGGCTGATTATTGGGTGGAAGCACTATGAAAAATACATGCTCATGTTGAGGGGTATTTCTGGAAACTCAAACTATAAATGGATCACAAGTTACCAAATCAAACCCAACTCTACGGAAAATGAAATTAATTAATCATCAATAAAATTTTAATAGAAGGTTAAAAAAGAGTTAGTGCCAACATTTACAACAAGAAGAATTAACAGCAACCACCAATTCTAATTTACATCTCAGTATAAAAGACTACACCAAACTTGTTGGTGATAACAAGTGTCAATTGCGTGAACAATTAATAGCACTTGTTTTTCTATTCACTTATATGTTTCTTGGATTGTAATCTTTTTGTGACTAAAATGTGTAATAATTTTCTATTTTTGCTCCTATGTTACTCACTCTTTTAATGACATTTGAAATCTAGAATATAATTTGCTTATTCATTGTACCTAGATAGAAAGAGTGAACTTGACTAAAAGAATATTTATAAAGGTTTTTAAGCAATTGCTCAATTTTCATGTTAGTTGTTAGTGTTTCCAGAATAAATAAAGTTTTGTTAGAATTGAATAAGAATAAAAAAGCCCTTACTATTAAGAATTTGGTATATGATGTAAAAAATAAGCTTTTCAATTAATGTGGTTATTTAGGAATATTCATGTTGTCAAGTTTTTTGTTTTAATTCAATGCAAAGCAAGATAGCTCATTCTATCTGGGATAACGGAAATATTTTTTGTTATTAATAATGCTTGGTTGCTAATTAACAACCGATTTAGTGACTGAAATGTTGGTTGCTAAAATATAGGTCTCCACTTAGCAACCGAATTAGAGACTGAAACATTGGTAGCAAATGAGATCGAAATGCTGGTCGCAAACTAGCGACTGATTTAGCGACCGAAAAATTAGTCACTATTTAGCGACCAATATACTAAGTGATCAATTTAACGATCGAAAAACCCGGTCACCATTTAGCGACCAATACTCTATAGTGAAGGTTTGGTGTTCTTATTCAAAAATCGGTCGCTAACGTTTAGTGACCAAGGTTTCAGCAGTCACCAAAATTTTGGTCACTAAATCGATAATTTTTTGTAGTGACACTTGGATCCAAAATATAAGCTTTGATTTGACACTAAATTAAGTCTAGGAAGTGACTATAATTCATCACATATTTAACTTTATAGATCATAGTGCCCTTTATCAAATAAATAATATTGACAGACCAACTAATATACCATGTACATTAATATTAAGTACAAACCCAAATTCAATCTCATATCAGCCAAAAAAAAAAAACCAAATAAAAAATTCAAAATAGCAGACACAACAATAATTCTTTCATTCATCTAATCAGTTCAACTAATCATATGTTCTACTTATTTCAATCATATATGTTAGACACAAATATATACAAAATTACTTTTGTGAATATTTACCTTCACCTCATTAAGTATTTGTTGCGTTGATCTCTTATCTGTACTTGTTATATAAACCCAAATGATCAAATCCAAATTTGCCCATGTATTTTGGTCTCCATTGATCCAATTTCTAAAATTTTAAGAGAATCCAAAATGTTAGATATTTGGGCATTTCTTTTGATGACATGATAACAAAACCAATGAAATTATTGTCTGAGTTTCAAAAAAATGCAACACTTTAAATTTGTTATTAGAGAGCAAACCTTCACAATTGATCCAGGCGCATGACCAACGGCATCAGAGAGCAAACAATCATTAACTGTTTGTATTTATTTACTCTAATTAAAAATTTTACTACAAAATACACAAGAAATCAAAATAATAGTATCTTTAAGTCCTTAACTCTAAACAACCACAATTAACCTGAATTAATAAAATATATAGACAAAATTTGAATCAAAATAACCTGAAAGCATAATCTGAACCAAGAAGATATAGATAAATTTTTAAAAAAATAGGATTCAAATTTTGTAGGTGATCAAGAATGAAAACAAAAAAGAAAGAGTAATGTGGAAGAACGAATCAGTGACAGGAGAGAGGCCGCAATAGCTCAGATTCGCGCACAGTGGAAGAGGGTGTAAGGGTTTCACACACGGTTAAGGAGAGGAGAAACTTCGACGACCGTAAAAGAAAGATGTATAAGCAGCCACGCGATCGACTCCATGACGACATAGAGGCGCACGGTGGACCAGAGAATAGGAATTTTGCGCACCGTGGAGGAGGGAGTAGGGGTTTCACGCACTGTAGAGGAGGGGCAAAAGGTTGACACCGGGGAGAGGAGAATGGATGGACAACAGAGACGCACGACGGAGCAGAGAATAGGGGGTTTTGCATTCTACCGCTCTCAGTTCACGGGTTTCTGCTGTGGGGGGAATTATTAGTTAGAAGATGTAGAGGATTGAATAAATTATGATAAAGTGTCCTGACTAGCGACAGTTCTTCATGAAATAGCTACTAATGAATCAGATTCTGCAGCACATGAAAGAGCTCTAATGTCAACTGCTGTTATCTTCTTTATTTGTGGTGATTAGATAAACGACTGGTAATTTTTAGTCGTTATGTTTCGCTATCTTATAGTGAAAATATTATATTCTTGAATTTTAAATTTTATTTTATAATTTTTAGATGTATATAAAAAGTATTTTGTGTGTGATTTTATTATTATAGATGTGTTATAAATTTATGTAATTAACTAATTTTAAAAATTAGTTAAAGTACCGTACAATACAAAAATAAAAGCAAAATTAGAATGAATAAATGTTAGTATTCAAATGAGTGAAAAAATCAGTCACCAAAAAAAAATGAGTGAAAAAATCTAACTAATAATAAGATCAAATATATTAGATGTATTTTTATTTAAATACGATATGAAAAACTCAATTTTATTTTTAAATTTTATTTGTAGAATTTTAGATGCATGCGCGCAAAAAATACTTTTGTATATAATTAAATAATTTTAGACGTGTCATATTTAAAACTTTTTGTATATAATTAAATACATTTAAGTCTCTAAAAATTTAAAAATACATTTAAGTTCTTGATCTCTTTAAAATTTGGACATATCGATTCCTGGATTTAATTTGTCCAATTTTATAAACTCTCTCACGTGTGCATCCATATTAACCATGTCAATACATATAATAATAATAATAATAATAATAATAATAATAATAATAATAATAATAATAATAATAATAATAATAATAATAGTGTATCACAACGAAGCCACCAATGAAGCAGAAGAGTGTCATTCTGGAAAACAGGAAAAATTAACGGTGATGACGATGAAAAATTAAAATTCAAAAAGTAACTGCTGTTTTGAATGAAGAAAAAATATAACAACTTTAATGGACAAAAAAGAAAGTTATATAATGTATTCTATTATTCTACAAATTTAAAAATTAAATCTAGTATAAGATATTATAATTAATAAATTAAATTTAAAACATTAATTAATTTTATTTATCGACTGAATAAAGGTTAAAATTTAAAGAATACATAGCATTTTTTTAATTTATAGTGAAGTATGAATGGTGATAAGTCTATGATGATGGAAGTGATGGTAGATGATTTCTTTATTTATTTATTTTAAATTTATCATGAAAAATAATATAAACTTATTTCAGTTTTATTATATTTTATTTATTTATTGTTTTACCAAATACAATATATACACACTAATAATTTCTACTCATATCTTTAATATCTATTTATCTGTGTCTTATGGTATGTACAATAAGCTGCTTTACTTTCCAAAAGGTAACGTAAGTATATGTGCTGCCACTGCCAGCACCCTTTAAACACTGGCGCCTACTTCTTCTACATTTACAAAAGAAAACACACAAACTACACACAAGTCAAGCATAACACAGAAATAATATATCAGCCCCACAATCTTCTCCAATGCTTGTCCAGAATTGTCGCCGAACTTCGTTAAGTAGTAGCTCGACATTAAGGACAAAGGTTAAGAGAGAATTGAACTTGGCTCATCGGGGCTAGACACCAAAGATGGCCATGTGGAAGCAAGTACCAATGAATAAACATGAAAATGATAAGAAACAAACAAAAGACGAGGCAAGCAGAGAGAATCACGCAGAACTAAAAAAGAAAACAAGTTAGAAGAAAGAAAATAAATTAATCTCAATCTCAATATTATGTTAGAATCTGGTTCATCAGCTAATAATATTTCTTGATAAAATAATGTTATATATCCATGGAAAACCAATGAACAATTGAACATAGCCAATAAATCACAATCCAGTAGTAATATTCTCTTGGTCATCACAATCTATTCGTCACTTAGATAATTTCATAGTTACATGCATGTTGGCATGTTGCAAACCAAGCAACTATGGCATATGGTTCCAAAGTAAACCGTCCGTTCACATTTAATTTTAGGGGAAAGATAGACAAAGTCCACCGCTACAAAATGACAAAAGCGCTGTCATACCATGTATTAAAGGAAGATAGAGAGAACTGTATCTATCTTATCACAAGAATATGTAATTCTATCTTATCACAAGAGTATGTAATTACGCATTAAATACATACATCTCTCTTAACCATGTGGAGGGTTACATCTCATTTTGAACATAAAAACACTCGTTGTGGTGGCTGTTCACGTTAAGGCTGCGGTTTGAAAGAGAGGGTGAAATTGAAAAACACAGATTAAAAGATTACTAAATTAAATTTTTATATTATATTTAGTATAAAATTTATAAAATTGAATTATGTTTTAGTATTTTATTTGGTTTAATATATATATATATATATATATATATATATATATAAAATAAGAATATTTATTAAAATATTTTTAATTATTAAAAAAATATTATTAAAATTTCAGTTTTTATCTCTAAAAATTTTAATTATTTGTGTTTCCACTTTTTAGTAAAGATTAGAATTTTGTCTCTTAAATTTTATTTCAGTCTTTGATCCTCTAACACAATATTGAGTACTGAGTATTAGTCCTTTAGCATCTGAAAACAGATACTAACTAAAAGATCATATCTTTATAATTAAAGACAATATTACAACCAATATTTAACACAAAAAAAGTTATTTAAAATTTTTAAAAATACAAATATTGAAAATTTGATTATAAAAAATATCTAAAATTTAAACTTAACAAAAATTCATATTTAGTAAATTTTATATTAGGTTTATTTAGTAACTTTCTATAATAATGTTAATGGAAACTAATTGTTATAGTATTGGTTTTCTAATATTACTCTTAAGATATATCAATATGTATTATCTTAAACAATTAAAAAATACTATATATAAATATAATTTAATTTATTTTTAATATATATTTTACACTAATAACTAATTTTGATATCCACTTAAATAATTTAGTTATAAATATGGTCAGAATATTTACATGAAGACTAATAGCACTTCAATTAAAAATGTTGGGTCATTGTTTTACCCATTGATGGAAGAAGTGTTTCTAAACTAATAAAAAAGACAGAGTATAATGGTATAATTGTACTCTAGTGTAAATCCCTTAGACTAAAAAAAATATGGAAGCTATTTAAATGAAGATGTCAAAAATATTTTTTTACAAAGATTCTTTGTATAAAAGTATGGTTTATTTATTTGGCTACATTTTAAATAAAATAACACTTTTATAACATATCAAAATCTAATTCTACAATTCATTATCCAAAGGTTAAAAAAGAAAAGAAATTTTTACATAAAAACAATTATAAAATCTTCATCGAAATATCCACCAAAAAATAATATATATACAAACATAAAAAACATATACATAGTACAAATAAGATTATTGCTACTTTTAGACACTATATTTAACTATTTACATATAAATATGAATGAATATATTTTATATATTACAAAAATATGTAATTAACTATATAGTTTAGCTAGTAAATAAAATTAAAGTGATGTAAAACTTCATATCATAAAGGTACCAAATTCAATTCGATTTTCCACAGTAAATTTTTTAAAATTATTCCACTAATCAACATAACTGATCTAATATATTAGATATACGTAAATCTATAGAATAGTTATATGTAAGTAATAAAATGATTTTAAATTAGTGGTTAAAAAACCTATTCCTACCCACTGCTGGTTGTATACGTATAGGTTTCAGGCATGACTATTATTTCTTATTTAAAGGAGTAGGACATGCATACACATTGCATCCTCATTATACATTATCATTATTATTATTATTATTATTGAGACACCAAAAAAAGTTATTATTATTGATGTTGAAACTAGAAAAACAAATCTTGTGTATATATATACATCAAATAACGTTGGCAATGGCTACAGTAAAAGCAATGAGACTTGGTCCTCTTATTGCGTTCAGCTGTGCCCTAATTATAGGGTGCTCCCTAGTTTTTGGACAGTACAAGAAGGTGGAGGCAACATACATCGGCTATCCGGCAGTTGAAAAGGGCCGTGCATCTGGATGCAGTGTTAGACATACCGATCAATGTTACCCCACGCCGGCCAATCCATATTCAAGAGGCTGTGAGCCGGAAAATCGTTGCCGCGGGCCACCTGCTGCATCACCGGCATCACCGGCGTCATCTCCTCTTGACAACTACTCCAACCACCATGAAAAATCCAAAGCAAATTTGTTTCCAAAGTCATAGGATCATTGTATGCCATCATCATAGCCATAATATGCATCCTTTGGTCATCAGTTGTATTCTCGGAATAATAATAGTAAAAGGTAATAAGTCGCATGTAGTTATTTTCATGCGAAGTTGATAAAGAATAATTGAAAATTGTTAGATAATAATTTAATCAAATATATTAAATTATCTAAAAATTTTCAATTAATAATTTCACGTGAGATTCTAACATAATAAAAGCATAGTTTATTACATTTTATACGTGTCGTTTTGTTTTGTTTTTTTTTATATATTTGTATTAACTACAGTATCACACTATATATATATATACTTAATATTTTAGAGTAATGATCGAGAGGTTTAATTTATTTTTATAATTATCTTTTTATATTTTAAAAATAAAAATTTAAATATATGTTACTTTTTAAAAATATCATTGCAAAAAAATACTCATTTAACTACATTTAAAAATTATAGCTAAAAATGTAAAAAAAAAATTATGTCTTTGGCCAAGGTTACACTCTTTTTGCTTTGGAGACGTTTTAGTGGAGAATGTCTATTCTCAAAGGTTACGCTCTTTTATATCAAAAATTATACTTTTAGCGTTTAAAAATATGGTGCGTTTTTTAAGTGATGTTGTTCAGATCAAAGGTTACGCTTTCAACAACTTCCATACTTACTAGAATAGGTTACACTTATCTTTGCTACTACATCACCTTTAAAGCGTAGTTACATTGTATACCATAACTATTCTATATAAGTGTAGCCTATGTTCTTCAATTTTTTTTTTTATTTTCTATATATATATATATAAAAGGAATAGGAGAGTTTGATGTCTAATTTTCACTTTTCCATCTTAACCCTATTAATAAATAGTGATTAATATAACTGTCGTCTTAAAATTTGATCAAAAATATAATTACAGTTAATTTTTCTTTATTTTTGGTACAATTACCTCTTTATTCTATACATAACTTCTACCCATATTGTTTCTTTTTTGTTGTATGGAGTACATGTAGTACTCCCTTCCTATCTTTATTTCATTTAATGAAAAAAAATACGATAAATACATGTGTGGAGAATGGTAAAAAAATGAAAATAAAAATAAAAAATTTTAAAAAAATAATGAAACAAAAGATAATTTAAGATATTGAATATAAAATTAAAAAAAAATTTTTTAGCAATTAAAATTATGCGAGAAAAAGAGTTCTTTAAATAGAAATTTTTATATCTGCTTCAAATTAAATAAGATTGAAAAAATAAATAAATTTATAAATATATTTATAAATTTTTATCTTAATTATTACATATAATAACAACGTAATAATTTAGTATTATACTTAAATTAATTTAAATTTTATTATCATATACATTAAAAAAATTAAATAACTTATAAAATTATTATTTTTATTTTTATTTTTGTCTCAAAATTATAATTTAAAAAATATAAAAATTAATTTTCTAAAAATATTAGAAAAAAATAACTATAAAAATTATAATTTTGTTTTGAAATTAAATAAAACTTTAAAAAAAATCTTAAAAATTTTATTATTTAGAAACATAAAAGTTGATATATTAGATCTAAAGAAAAATTAAGAACTATTACAAATAAGTGTTAAGAGTAGGTAAAGTATTTAACAATGTAATAATTTTATATTCAATTGTATATGTTAATAGTACTAAAATAGTAGTGTCCATATAATATTACTCTTTTAAGAAAATATAATATATTTGATTTTTTTTTATAATTGTTGACAAATTTGATAATTTGATTAACAAAAAATTTGAATAATTTATATCTTAAATATTTTCTTAAAGTAATAAAATATGGCTTAACAAGTAAGTGTGAAAAATAATAAGGATTTATATAATAGTTATACATTTAGATATCTAAATTAAAGAAGAAAAAAATTCTTTTAGCAAATTTTTAATAACTCAAAAGTTAACACCATGAATAGTTATGGATCAAAGTGATAAACAAAAATAAGAGTTGGGATAATGGTACGGTAATAATTAATTACAATCAAGATGAATAGAAAAAAAAAAGAATAAAATAAGGCAACATAATAGTAATGATAAGAGAAAGGATAGTGTATAATATGATGAGATAATAATAATATAATTAAAATAAAAATTAATAATCTTAAAAAATAATAAAATTAAAGATAATTAAAGATGTTTAAGATAAGATTGAAGAAATATTTTCTTTTTTTATTAAAATTATGTATAGAGAGATAAAGAATATTTTAGATATAAATTTTTAAATTCTCTTCTAATTAAATAGGATTGAAAAAATAAATAAATTTAATAATATTTATAAATAACTAATCTGTAAATAATATTAGTAAATTTTTATTTTGATTTTGTTATACATAATAACAACTTAATATTTTTTAATTTAAATTATTTATTTTATACATTTTAAATGTTAAATAACTTAAAATATTATATTTTTTATAATTTATTTTAATTATTAATATTAAATTTATAATTTAAAAATAAAAATATAAAATTAATTTTTTAAACTCAATAGAAAAGCGATTGAACAAGCACAATAGTACCTGTTGAGCGGCTAATATATATAATATTCTAATAATTTTGTACAACTTAATATTTATTAATATGATTACATATATAATTCATCATTTTTAATTAAATTAGTTAAATATTATAAAATAAAAATAAATACATAATAATACTAAATAATTTCGTTAAATAATAAAAATGATCTTTTAACAAAATATATTTATAATGAACCAAAAGTATTGAAATAGAAATAAACATAATTTAAAATATTCATACATCTCACACTAAATTAAGCATATTCATATCAGAATATGCATGAAACCACTTAAAGTTTATTACTAATATATTACGAAAAATCAAAATATTATATCCTACATAAATATCTTCTAATAAAAATCATTAATCAACTATACATCTATCAGTTCTCAACACTATTTCATTTTTGCTAATAAACCATCGTGATAAACAACTTAATCTTTATCAACATTCTCAAAATTATTTAATTACTCTGCAGGTCCCTATAGTTTCACCAAATTTTCAATTAGGTCCCTATACTTTTTTTCTTTTCAATTGGGTCCCTATACGTGAATTTTTTTTTCAATTAAGTCCCTATTAACGTTTAACGTTAAAAAAAACGTTAGTGAGTTGTGAAATGACTTATTTACCCCTTTCTTCTCCCGATAAACAGATCTGTGTCTGAGTTATTTGAGGTTTCTCTTCTTCTCCGTTTTTCATTTTCAATTTTTATCTTCTCCAAATTTATGGCTCAAAGTCAAGGAACCTCATTCATTCTCTCTTCGGGAAGCTGTGTTTCCAGGAGCTCCAACCCAAAGGAAAGAAGACATCTGTGTTTCTGTGGAGAGGCAGTAACAATCTGCCGTTCCTCAGCCGTTTCTGACCATGGTAGGAGGTATGTTACTTGTGGGAAGATACCAAAATGCAACTTTTGAGTGAATTGATGATTTTGAGTGGATTGAGGTTGATGACGATGCAAAGAATGAGTGGCCAAAGGAAAAGAAATGGCGGGTTCACTGTTTTTGTGGTGACACTCTAAGTCTTCAAATTTCAGGAACAACAAAAAATCCTAATAGAAGATTTATTTCTTTCCCTAATAGAAGATGCAAATTTTTTGAGTGGGTTGATGAAGTTAGTGCAAGAAGTAACGTGTCTGCTGCTGCTGTTGGAGTTGTTGGAACACAAAATTCTGCTAAGTTGGAGGGTGAAATGTGAAAATTGGATGCACAAGAAAGAAAGATAGAGAGACTAAACGTGGAAATGGAGAGATTAATTGTTAAAGTCAGAGAAATAGATGCTTGTGTGGGTAGATTATGTGATGAGTTCAATATTTTCCAAGAACAAGTTGGGAGATTAGATGACAATATGAAAATTCAATGTAAAATGCAATATATGCTATTTATGTTTTTGCTAGTCTTAATAATTGAAATGTGGTTTGCAAGATTTTAGAGTTATCTGTGCTATGAAATTTTATGTAAAAGGATCTATGGCTTCAATCCAATTAAAGCTAATTATGTTTAGTTTGAATGAATTTTGCATTTTGATGTATTTTGTGTGTGTATAACAATAAAATGATAGTTGGAAAGAAACTTTATCAATGTGAATATTTAAAGTTTCACAATTGACAACAACTTGCAGAAAAAATGGCCAGATAATATGCCACATATATTTTCATTAAATAAGTGTTTCTGTACCTCTTACTTACACAAAATATCACAGCATAAGTGGTCATATATGCCACATACCTAGTCCAAAATAAAGGTCCAAGAAGTGCAACAATTAAAAGTGGTCCAACCTAATTCCAAAATATCAAAATAGTGGTCCTATCCACATAATAAACAGTGGCCACAGAGACACAATTGAAAACAAAATATACTATATAATAGCAACCCCAACAACCCTAACTATAAATTTAATCATACTTCAGTCATCACTTAGGTCTATATGTAGAGTAGGTGCCCCTTTTTGCTTCCTCACTCCTAACTTTAGCCGCCCATTTCTCCTCATACCAAACACCTTTGTCTTGAATAAAAGTTGAGAAGATGCTTTAGGTGGTTGTTGAGAATTTGCACTTGCCACAACTAGGGGAGGCTGGGAGGCTGACCCTTCAAGAGGTAAGGCTTGTTGTGAGGTGGCTATGGTTGGAGCCTGAGAATTTATTTATAACACAGCATAATCAATTTATAATCCTGTTATAATCTATTTATAAGGCAGCATAATCTATTTGCAATCCACATTGATAAAACAGCAATTTATAACACAGCATAATTTATAATCTATTTTCACACACCATATGTCATATGTTATACTATGACAACGTAATCCACTAAACACATCAAACACCCTATAATTTTGATTAGAAAATAGTAAAACAGCAGTTTGTATATTCAAATTTGTAAAATATCTGACATAATTAAATTAGGATAATACCTTCTATTATGTCTATATTATCTGCAGTTGCTATATGTAAACTATTATTGCTTTTTCTATCTTGCTTAAAGAAAAGAACAGAAAAGAAAAGTAAACAAAAAATAAATCCAAGAAGCTTGTTATTAGCACCAATCAATTTAAAAGCAATGATACAAGATGAATCATCCAATGAAAAGAAAACAAACAAGAAATAAAACCCCAAAGAAAAGAGATATAGATATTAGATACCAATACTCCCAAATTAGAGCTTAGGCAGCATATTAGCATTACTGTTAATGAGTGGGTGTGGAGTTTTCAAAGACCAGACCAATATGATCAATATTTTCAATTGACTTAATATGAGCACATAATTCACTTTGACCAAACAATAATATGAACACACAATTCACTTAATGCACGCGCACACACACACTTCACTTCAAATTCAATACTTCATCATGATCATCAGCTATATCCATCTATGAATGATCATGACTTTGGAGAGCATGATATATAAGGTCAAATCGATAATGTTTATATGTTAAAAAAAAATCGTCGAATTATGTATTTTCTAGAGCAATTTGCAAATTTGAGAGTAACACTCCAAATCAATTAACACTGTTAAGAGAAACAAAACTAAATTATTGCAAACCATTAAATCAAAACAATCCTTATACATAAATATTGATACCCTAAACCCTAACTAAACCATTAAATCAAAACAATCTAGAAATCAATTCAACAAATACATAATCAACCAATGCCATAATTTTAAAGAAATAAAATTAGCATAAATATCAAATTTTAAAACTGAAAACAAAAAGAGGTTTTTTTTTGTTACCTGTTTGCAGACAATTCGAGTGCAGGGAGAAGGAGTAGAGGCACAATGCGGAGACGGGAGGCCAAGCGCTACGAGGCTCGGCACGTGCAGCGCGGTGACGCCAGGCGAGGGACTTCACCGCGAGGAACGGCGACGCCTTGGACGGACAAGCGAGAGGGAAGGAGGCAACGAACAGCACACCACCACGCATTCGTTGCAGTTGATGCCAGACACAGACGCCGCCGACGGACCAACGCAGAAGACGCAGGAGACACAGGAGGAGACGAGAGCAACTTAGGGTTTTTTTTTTCTTTGGGATGAAATGTGAGGGGTGCTTTTGGTATTTGGGAAAAATTCATATTAGTTCACCTGGCCACTCCAGCTAAATGAGAGGAATATTCTTTTTTTACCAAGAATATTCTGTTATGTTAAACGTAATACTGACGGCAGGGACTTAATTGAAAAAAAAATTAACATACAGGGACCTAATTAAAAAGAAAAAAAAGTATAAGGACCTAATTAAAAATTCGGTGAAACTATAGGAACCCGCAGAATAATTAAACTTAAAAAATATTTATAATGTTATAGTGTTTAAATTAAACAAGAGTAAACTGATTCACAATTATAAAAATAGATAAATGAATACATAGTGGTTTTATCAAACACATTCATTTAGAACCCTTAATCAAACAGAACACTACTAGCTAGCTAGTTATTTAGCTCCTATTCTTCTTCCTCCTCCTCTTTAAACAAATTGAGTCGGGGCATGTCCCCAAAAACTGATGCTGCAACCGGAGAAGAAGGTAGGGTTACCATGACCAAGATGCCTTCACTCGATGTCTTCCTCATAGGGTATGAAACTTTGTCCACTTAAATAAGAGAAAAATTGGGTTTTATTATACTTTTGTTAAAAATAAAAAAGTACGTATTCAAGCATAGTAATAGCCCCCTTGATTGAAAATTTGCTGCATTCTCAGGTTCATTCGAATTGTTCTCATTCTATTCCACAAGAATTTATATGCACCAAGAAGTCTCTCATCATAGGACTGATCTAGCAGAGAAAGTAGATATTCAATTGTCTTCTGTAGTATGGGCATTGGTTGAATCAAGCTTGCTTTCCTCTCTGTTGTCCTAATATATTGCCATGAAACATGATAAATGTTACTAATGAGAAGTGATAATAGTATTTATGAAAAAAATAAACTAAATGAAGAATATATTCATAAACTTGTAAACTAAAACAGAATAAAAATGAAGAACAAAATAAATAAATAAATAAATAAAATCAATTTGAATTGAATCATCATATATATTGTTGTGATTTCTTTGTATTTTACAAAACATTGACAACTAATCTGAAATTCTGCACAAACCTTTCATAATCACCAAATCCCAAGCTACACAGATGGATAATCGACAGTTATAACTTGAATTATAGAGTTAAGATACTGAACTAAATAAAGAATTAATCATGTGTAGACAAAAACATTCTTATCCACTGTCACTAAACATTCAAAAAGTAATAATGAATAGATAAAAGAAAAGGTTAAATAATTGAGATAAAAAATAAGAAAAACAAACACTTTTGTGATTTGTCCCACATACCACTTTGACAATTGTTTCACCAGACAAACAATTATCCGAGGATATGGCTGGGATTCATACACTAATTTTACAGAACTGTCCTTAAAATTATACTGCAAATAAATGTAAAATATATAAAGTTTTCTGTTCTTTGTTGCACCTTTTGTTCAACCATTTACTAGGATAAACAGAAACTGTGGAGGGATGATGATAACAATAAAATTTTCACTTTTTAGTAGAGAAAAAAAAAAGTTTAATATTAAATGCTATGTTGCAAGTGCATGGTTGTCAATCACTAGAAAGATATGATACACAAACACAATTGTAATTTTAGCCTTATATATTGCATAGTATTGGTAGAACAAACAAAAGTATTCAACCACTTGATAAAACCAAAATAACGAGCATACCTCATTATCTGTTCCATGTCCAAGATGTCCGTACCGCAGAAGTCCTGCAGTCTTGGGAAATAAAATAAAAAATGTCTTCCAATTGATGCCATTCCTGATTTGAAAGAAACTTCCATAGCATTAGCAATTATGAATGCAGAAACAATATTGGGAGTTTATAACCAAATTATTTTAATGTGCAGAAATAATATTATTTGTTTATAACCATTCTCCTTAAATATAAAGTATCTAATACTACCTGCGACTTATAGTAACTAACAATCATAATTAATTAGGTTCGGAGATCAAGGATATAGACAATAGATTAACTTCATTATTATGATATTTAGACAGCAGTAGAAATTATATCTTTATGTTTGTATATTGAATAAAATCAATCAATTAATTCAATCAAATATGGGTTTTCTTTGTTTTAAGTGCTCTTAATACCTCCTTTGCAGCTAAATTCTCATACTTCTCTTTGGCAATTTGTTCACAGTCTAAATTTTACTGTCAATAGAATATTTATCTGGAGAATCAGAACTGATCTCTCACTTCTAAAAAAAGTGAAATAACAAAAACAGTTAATTATGATCATGACAAAAATATTACATTTAAATAATTTCAATCATTTGAAATGAGTACTTGCTCATATAATCTTAATTCATCAAGGGACTTTAAATACTGTTGTAAAAGTAAAGTAGCTTAAATTTTAAAGACAATATCACAATATGCTACTCCATTCATATTCAAAGTTTCACTGACAGTCAGAATAGCAAATATGACATACCACTTCATTATTGCTACGTTTCTAAGGTGCAACTAGCTTTGATTTCTTAGCCCCTTTCCTAGCTAGTTTTATTTCTTAACTTTCATCATTCTCAAAGGTCATCAAGCAGGGGTAGTTTGCACAAAAGAAAGGTATAAGTAAAAATTAACTAAACCAAAATATTAGATATTTTAAAAAGAGAATTGCCACACGAAAACAGTCATGCTTAACTAACAAGACCAGATTAAAATATTGTAAATTCACTCTGGCAAGTTATGATCAGATCATCAGAGAGTAGCATGAAGGTCAAGTTATGACTAGATAAACCAATCTACTAATAATTATTTCATGATATCTATCGTAAATGCATGCCATTCAACATGTAATTTAATTCATAATAATCAGTTTATCCCAAGAAAGTAATCCAGCTTTCTCAAGAATAACACTAATAATAACTACCAAACATGCTGGTACTTAGTTTCCAATGAGAGAATAACGCTAATAACAACTAACAAACCCTAACAAAGCAAGATGCAAATAAAGCAAAATGCAAAATAAAAAAAGCAAACTCTAGCATAGTAAGAAGCAGAAATTACAAAAGATTGTAAAATCCCAAAAATGAGAACAAATCCTCAAAAAAATTGCAAAACCAGAAAATTCATACACACCATTGATCTCTGTTCAGTGCTAATGTCTCGGTTCATCGTCACTACCATCTCAGTTTTCCATCGCGGTTCGTCACCAGTCAGGGACGGATTTATTTATAAGCTAGTGCGGGCAACTGCCCCAGTGAGATTTTAAAAAATAAGTAGTAATTCTGAGTGAAATACCATAATTGCCCCATTATATAATTAATTTTGGCCCCAGTAGTTCAAAGTTCCGAATTCCTAACGCTTCTTCTTCTTCTTTTCTCTCTGTTGGGAATAAGACACCATTCCCCCTTGAGAAAACACCTTTGACAGAGAAATAAAATAGACACAATCACAACACAAGAATTTAACGTGGAAACTCCAATTACCGGAGAAAAAACCACGGCCGTTATCAAATGACAACTAGAGAATATCACTATGTGAAAATTGTTACAACATATAGACTTCTTTCTCTCTAACACTGGCACCCCAGTACACCCACACTCTCTCAAAGCAAATATCTAACTACACCTCACAACACTCTCTAATCAAAGAATATGATGACAAGTCATCTTAGCCTAGTTTCACTAGCCTTTTTCTTTTGTTTTCAATTGATTTTATGCACTTTCTTAAGCCATAAGCAAGCCAATTGGGTAGATTTCCATGTTTCCTTTGATTCAATCAACCATGTATGAATTCATGCACTTTCATGAGATTTTATGCCATAATTGTCATATATTATGAAAGAAACACAATCTCATGATTTGGGGCATAGCTTTGATTGTTTTGATTGATTGATGATAGGTGGAAAGAGTTTTGAAGAAGGTTGAAGGAAGAAGGAATGGCTAGGAGCAAGAGAGAACAAAAAGTTTGAGCCAAAGTTTGCCTCAAACTTTAGCTCAAACTTTTAGAAGAGTTGAAAACATGCTAGAGAAAAAAAGCTTGAGCCAAAGTTTGCCTCAAACTTTAGCTCAAACTTTTGGGAGAAAAGCTTGCGCCAACGTTTGCCTCAAACTTTTTGGCAAACGTTGGCGCCACACATATACACAAGGGGGCCAACGTTTGAGCAAAAGTTTGACCTCAAACTTTAGCCCAAACGTTGGTAGCAGCAAGTGAAGCCATCTGGTATAAAAAGTTTGAGTAAAAGTTTGCCTCAAACTTTTACTCAAACTTTCATGATTTCAACCCGGTTCACAATGGATCTTTCTCCAACTCCAAGAGCAATCAACCAAGGCCTTTATCAACCCAATTCCATCAAGAGCAAAGGTCCAATTCAAGGCTTGAAGACCATTTGAAGAAAGTGTATAAATAGCTTAGGATTTAAGTTTTAGGAGAGCTTTTCCGGAGAGAATTTTTGGAACACTTACAGAGAGCTCACCTTTAGATTTTTGAATTGTTGTTTTAGAATTCTAGAGAATTGGGAAGGAGAATTGATCTCTCTTCTTCCTTGTTCTTGCTTGAGCACTCTTTACTTTTCTTGCTTTGGATCTTGGGTGAAGAATTGAAGAACTTCTGTTTCAATCTCACCTTGAGATCTTGTTAAATTTTCTGCATAATTGAATTCCTTTTCTGTTAATTGCTTCTTCTTCTAATCTCTCTGCAATTTACACTTCTTTATTTCCTTTGCAATTGTTCTTGCTGGATCTAGGAAGGCAGTGAGATCTAGACTCAGCTATCTAGTCTCTTGAGTCCTGAGATCTACAGTTTTAAATTTCAATTTCTTTATTTCATTGCTACACCAAGCTTTTTCTCATTTCCGTTTTAGATCCAGTTTAATTCAAGTCATCTTCTACTTGTCTGTTCATTGCATTTTACTTTTCCTTGTTTAATTTCTGCAAATCCAATTCCCAATTCCCTTTACAATTCAAGCCATTTACATTTCTTGCACTTTAAGATTCTGCAATTTATATTTCTTGCGTTCTAAGTTTCTGTCATTTAATTTCTTGTTCTTTAAGATTCAGCACTTTATTTTCTGTTCTCTTTAATTTCATGCAATTTACCCATTCCCTTTACTTTCCATGCAATTTAAATTCTGTTAATCACAAATCACTCAACCAAATCTTGATTCGCTTGACTAAATCAACCACTAAACTAAAATTGCTCAATCCTTCAATCCCTGTGGGATCGACCTCACTCCCGTGAGTTTTATTACTTGATGCGACCCGGTGCACTTGCCGGTGAGTTTTGTGTGTTTGGAATTCGTTTTTCGTTTTTCGAAAACACACATCAAGTTTTTGGCGCCGTTGCCGGGGATTGATTAGATTGACAATGATTAAGTGAAATGGAGATCTAGATCAAGCACTTTTTCTTTTCTGTTTCTTTAACTTTTGACTAACACGCTAACTGTTTGAATTTTTGCCTAAGCTAACTAATATTTCACTTCAGCCATGGATTGAAGTGTTATTGCTTTTCTAGTATTGTGTGATTCTTGTGTTTTGCTTGTATGTCAGATACAAGAAGAGAGATCCATACCTTTCATGAAACTGACAAAAGAATCCTCCGAAGGCTAAGAAGAGAAGCAAGAGAAAAAAATGTTGCTGGAGAGGAAGAATCAGATGAAGAATATCATGAATTGGAGGAACACTCAACAAATCCAACAAATCCACCAGTGAGAATGACCAACAACAATGGTCAACCCCAGAGGAGAGTCTTGGCTTCATATACATTTGCTAATCCAAGGCATTGTGGGAGTAGCATCCTTACCCCAAATGTCGATGCAAATAACTTTGAATTGAAGCTCCAACTCATCACCTTGGTGCAGAACAACTGTTCCTATGGAGGAGGCCCCTTGGAAGATCCAAACCAGCACCTATCCACCTTCCTGAGGATATGTAACACAGTGAAGACCAATGGTCTGCATCCTGACAGTTACAAATTGCTGCTATTTCCATTTTCCCTCAAAGACAAAGCCACTCAATGGTTGGAATCCTTCCCAAGAGACAGCATCAACAACTGGGATGATCTAATAACCAAGTTCCTTGCCAAGTTTTACCCACCTCAAAGAGTTATTAGATTGAAGACTGAAGTACAAACATTCACACAAATGGATGCTGAACCCTTGTATGAGGCATGGGAACGATACAAAGCTCTAATCAGGAAGTGCCCTCCTGAGATGTTTAATGAATAGGATAAACTCCAAAATTTCTATGAAGGACTGACAATGAAAGCTCAAGAGGCACTTGACTATTCACTAGGAGGCTCAATGCAACTCATGAAGACAGCTGAAGAGGCCCAAAACCTCATTGATATGGTGGCAAATAATCAATATTTCTTTGCTCATTAGAGACAACGCCAACCATCACTAAGGAAAGGAGTGTTAGAAATGGAAGGGGTTGACACCCTCCTAGCTCAAAACAAGATAATGCAGGAGCAGATTCAACAACAATTTGAGCAGATGGCTAAAAAGATTGATAGCTTGCAAGTTACAGCAGTGAATACAAGCCAACCATCAACCACATGGGGGCAAAATAATGAAAACCAAGAAGATCAGCAGCAGGAACAACCTCAATATGTGCACAACCAAGGTTCAGGCCAAAATGAGGTTTATGGTGACACCTACAATCCATCCTGGAAGAACCATCCAAATCTCAGATGGGGAGATAACCACACTCAAAACCAACAACCATGGCAAAGGAATTCAAACCAAAACAACTCAAGAAGCAACCAGAACAACAACCAGCAAAACATAACCCACAATCCATATAGAAAACCCCAAAATGACCATCCAAATTCCAGCTATTATCCACCCAATAATTCAGTCACTAACCAAAACAACCATCATCCACCTTCCACATCCACATTCCACCCACAAAACAACCCCACAAATAGTTCAAACAACTTCCAACAACAACCATCTCACTTTACACAACCACAACTAAATCCAGACTCCCAAAGAATCTCTAGTCTAGAGATAATGGTGGAGAAACTCATAAAAAATCAAGAGATGGCAAGACAAGATCAGGAAGCAGCACGGAAGGATCAAGCCATAACAAATAAAAATCTTGAGAGGCATATGGAACAAATGGCTAAACGAATTGCAGAGATGGATGAGAAGCAATCAAATGTATCCCCTAGTGCCACTCAAGACCACTCAAGGGACAAAGGAAAAGCTACAAAGTGGGAGGAGTGCAAAGCAATTATAGTGGAAAGTGAGAAGAAAGCCATCAATCAGGAAGAACACAACAGAGAAGTTCCACAAAAAGAGACAGAAGAGAGAAGTGAAGAAGACCAAGAAATCAAGAATGCAAAAAGCTCAAAGAGAGATAAGGACATCCTTGAAACACAACTACAAGAGAAGAAGGAAGGGGTGAAGCCACATATCCCCAAACTTCCATACCCTCAGAGGTTCAAAAAAGAGAATGAGGACAAGCAATACTCAAAGTTCCTGGACATATTCAAGACCCTCAGCATCAATATTCCTTTCTTAGAAGCACTTGAACAGATGCCAGTGTATGCCAAATTTATGAAGGAAGTGCTGAGAAATAAAAAGTCCCTAAAAGAAGGACAAATTGTTGAGATGACAATGGAATGTAGTGCTATTCTCCAAAGAGAGTTACCAGAGAAGAAAGATGATCCTGGGAGTTTTTATATACCTTGCACCATAGGAGACATAACAATTGAAAAGTCATTCTGTGACCTTGGTGCAAGCATAAACTTGATGCCTTTGTCTCTAATGAGGAAACTTCGAATTTGTGAGCTGAAATCCACACGAATACTCCTTCAAATGGCTGACAAATCCATCCAGCAAGCAGTTGGAGTTGTAGAGAATGTACTGGTAAAAGTGGGAAAATTCCTTCTCCCAGCTGATTTTGTCATTCTGGATATGGAGGAGGACCCTAACACCCCCATCATCCTAGGGAGGCCTTTTCTTGCTACGGGCAGAGCACTGATAGATGTTGAAAAAGGGGAATTGTTGCTGAGAGTGCATGATGAGCACCTAGCATTCCATGTTTTTAAAACCCCACATGAGCCCACTCAAGAAGAAGAGTGTACGGAGGATAAGGCCAGAGATCAAAGTTTGAAGGAGGTAGTCAATGAGTTAGCTCCAAGACTTCCAAATCCATGCTTGAAAGAAGTAGAGATGGTGCAACAGACCAAAGAAATCAAGGAGGAACTAGATCCAAAACCTCCAGATGAGAAATTCAACATCTCAGATACGGAACCACCAAGGTAGGGAGTATCTTTTGAGAAAGAAAAGAAGAAGAGGCCAAGAGGGTGGAGAAACAAGAAGATCCCTACTGAAGGCTTTTCACCAGGGGATAAAGTAGTGTTAAACACCCAACCAATGAAGGTGTCCCCACAATCATCTGAATACTACACTGTGAACCGGGTCCTTTCACTTGAACACCTAGAGATCATCAAAAAGGAGACCGGAAGGAAGTTCACAGTAAGAGGAGAAAAGCTGAGGCACTATGCTTTTCAGCCTCCATGATCAAAGAACGAGATGTCAAGCTAGTGACAATAAAGAAGCGCTTGTTGGGAGGCAACCCAACCTGAGGTAGTTTTCTTTTCATAGCTGTTTCAATAAAAAGGTTGAATAGTTTTGTCTGTATTGCAAGGATCTAAGTTGGGTGTTGCACACCAAAACAATATAAGGGAGAATGAAGGATTCTAAGTTTGGTGTTCCACCAAAATCTCATTTAAAAGCATACTCTCACCTCTTGCATAATGATAGCTCCAAGCAATCAGACAAATTATTCAACCAGTTAATTGCTTCTTAGTTTGGTTCCATAACCTATAGCAAGGCCAAAAGAATTTATAAATGTACAACCTGTTGCATTAGAGACAGTGGCAAGGAATTAAGTTTGGTGTTCCCACACCAAATTGAATCCAAAAAGCCACACTCAATTCATGCATACTAACCAGTCACCTAAGGGCTTGAGAAGCAAGCAACTTTTGAGAATTGTGCAGGGAACGAACCACCATTTGAAGACATTATGCATCATGACTCAAAAGGGGCACAACAGAAGGAAGAACAAAAGAACTGCAAACCAATAGGTTGTATTTATACTTAACTTTTGCTGTTGAGAAATGCTTTGATTTATGTCTTGCTAAAGTGTTCATCTAGTTCAAGTAGATTCAATTTTCTTTTGCAATAAGTAAGCTAGTCCAAGTGTGTGCTTGTATGTTTACTTTCACTTAACTAACTGCATGCTTTGTCCCCTGTATCTTTAATTCAATAAAAAGAAATGTTTGAATGTGAAGTAAGATAGTTCTCTGTTAGATAGAAGTACAATAAAAGTAAGTGGTGGTATGTATGTGTGATTGTATGATAACTCACTTTTAGTGAATAAAAGAACTAGGATGTCTCCTTCTAAGTAGAAAGTGGCCTACTGTCTATGAATCTCAATCAAATAAAAGTTCTTGGTTAAAAAGAAAAACAAAAAGAGAAAAGAAAAAGCCAAAAAGTGGCAACAGAACAAAAGAAAATAAAAAGAAACAAAGCTAGACACCAATAGCTTGAACCTTAGAATATATGCCTGTGGTGTTTTTGTACTAGGATCTGCTTGGATTATTAAGTTCTTTGGAGTGCATCAACACTTGGTGACTTGAGTTAACTAACTCGGGATCATCAGCTGAAAGTCCACTATCAAGAGCAACCTAACTACAAGGCATTTAGTAACCCAAAGAGGTGCTGGGCATCAATGTTCTAAGAAGGAATGTGAGCCAAGTGTCTATAGTGAATAATGTGTCAAGTATAAAGAAAGAAAAGAACTTGTTACACATGACACTGAACTAAAGCTTATAGAGAAAAACAATAGTCAAGGACAAAGGAATAATGAGAGATCATAGCAGTGTGTTGCCTGATGCTTGAAGGAGACTTTCTAGGCCTAAAAGTCAATAAGAAGTGAGTGTTTACATATCCACATAAAACCCCATGAACTACCAATAATACTCTGCTAGCATGAACATCCTCTTCCATTTCATTCTTTCTTCTCAATAATTCTTTTCTTGCTTGGGGACAAGCAAGCTTTAAGTTTGGTGTTGTGATGACAAGTCATCTTAGCCTAGTTTCACTAGCCTTTTTCTTTTGTTTTCAATTGATTTTATGCACTTTCTTAAGCCATATGCAAGCCAATTGGGTAGATTTCCGTGTTTCCTTTGATTCAATCAACCATGTATGAATTCATGCACTTTCATGAGATTTTATGCCATAATTGTCATATATTATGAAAGAAACACAATCTCATGATTTGGGGCATAGCTTTGATTGTTTTGATTGATTGATGATAAGTGGAAAGAGTTTTGAAGAAGATTGAAGGAAGAAGGAATGGCTAGGAGCAAGAGAGAACAAAAAGTTTGAGCCAAAGTTTGCCTCAAACTTTAGCTCAAACTTTTAGAAGAGTTGAAAACATGCCAGAGAAAAAAGTTTGAGCCAAAGTTTGCCTCAAACTTTAGCTCAAACTTTTGGAAGAATTGAAAACACCCCAGAGGAAAAAAGCTTGAGCAAAAGTTTGCCTCAAACTTTTTGGCAAACGTTGGCGCCACACTTGCACACCCTGGAGGAGAAAAGTTTGCGCCAACGTTTGCCTCAAACTTTTTGGCAAACGTTGGCGCCACACATATACACAAGGGGGCCAACGTTTGAGCAAAAGTTTGACCTCAAACTTTAGCCCAAACGTTGGTAGCAGCAAGTGAAGCCATCTGGTATAAAAAGTTTGAGTAAAAGTTTGCCTAAAAGTTTGCCTCAAACTTTTACTCAAACTTTCATGATTTCAACCCGGTTCACAATGGATCTTTCTCCAACTCCAAGAGCAATCAACCAAGGCCTTTATCAACCCAATTCCATCAAGAGCAAAGGCCCAATTCAAGGCTTGAAGACCATTTGAAGAAAGTGTATAAATAGCTTAGGATTTAAGTTTTAGGAGAGATTTTCCAGAGAGAATTTTCGGAACACTTACAGAGAGCTCACCTTTAGATTTTTGAATTGTTGTTTTAGAATTCTAGAGAATTGGGAAGGAGAATTGATCTCTCTTCTTCCTTGTTCTTGCTTGAGCACTCTTTACTTTTCTTGCTTTGGATCTTGGGTGAAGAATTGAAGAACTTCTGTTTCAATCTCACCTTGAGATCTTGTTAAATTTTCTGCATAATTGAATTCCTTTTCTGTTAATTGCTTCTTCTTCTAATCTCTCTGCAATTTACACTTCTTTATTTCCTTTGCAATTGTTCTTGCTGGATCTAGGAAGGCAGTGAGATCTAGACTCAGCTATCTAGTCTCTTGAGTCCTGAGATCTACAGTTTTAAATTTCAATTTCTTTATTTCATTGCTACACCAAGCTTTTTCTCATTTCCGTTTTAGATCCAGTTTAATTCAAGTCATCTTCTACTTGTCTGTTCATTGCATTTTACTTTTCCTTGTTTAATTTCTGCAAATCCAATTCCCAATTCCCTTTACAATTCAAGCCATTTACATTTCTTACACTTTAAGATTCTGCAATTTACATTTCTTGCGTTCTAAGTTTCTGTCATTTAATTTCTTGTTCTTTAAGATTCAGCACTTTATTTTCTGTTCTCTTTAATTTCATGCAATTTACCCATTCCCTTTACTTTCCATGCAATTTAAATTCTGTTAATCACAAATCACTCAACCAAATCTTGATTCGCTTGACTAAATCAACCACTAAACTAAAATTTCTCAATTCTTCAATTCCTGTGGGATCGACCTCACTCCCGTGAGTTTTATTACTTGATGCGACCCGGTGCACTTGCCGGTGAGTTTTGTGTGTTTGGAATTCGTTTTTCGTTTTCCGAAAACACACATCAGAGTACAGAGGAAAAGAAAAATCAGATACAAGCTTAAAGTGTTTCTGACTGGTGCAAAAACAAATGGAGAACTTAGCCTCATATTTATAGCCTAGGCCACCCACTCCATTTGCTATCCTAAGCAATGTGGGACTAATTCAACCAAATCCTAACAATCTCCACCTTGATTGAAATAGTCACACATCTTCAGCTTCTATTGTCAACACCGACAATTCTTTGCTGCCATTGTCTATACCGACAATCATAGTTCAGAGAACTATCATACTCCACCATGAAAGTATACTCACTTGGAATTAGACCACTCCAAGCATTTCGCCTTGGTACAGATCGAAACCTTGCTAAAAATTCATGGTGCAACTTCCAAATTGGCTTTTCCTGGAAGTTCTTCAGCCATCGACCTAACTCCGCCACACACCTTGCATCTCAACGCCAACCAATGCCCGTGTGCAATTGTGGACCCAATTGCCACAACTTATCCTTATCCATGGCAGTGCGGTAATACCATGAGGATACTTCTTGTCTTCTAGAGAACATCATCTTCTCTCATAGAGAGAGCAACCAGAGATCTTCTCCTTCAACGCCTTGTGCAAACCTGATTGTATCAACACATCCTTGACTTGTATTTGCCACAAGCCAAAATTGATTCTTCCATCAAATTTCTCTATTTCAAGCTTCACAGCACTTGAATATCCTGACATTGTTGCAACCGTATACTGGAATAGTATAACTCAACTGTAGACCGTGCACTAGGAAGGGTCCCCAGGAAAGAGAGGTGGGTCACAATGGACACACTTAAATACCAGGTTTTTCCTTAGCCAGAACCTTTCCAAACTGCACTCTCACAGTGTCACACTGCCTTCCAGCAACAACAGCAGCAACTAAAGATCAACCTCAAGCCACAGGGACAAAATTCTTTTCTGATGTGGAAGGTCAGACTAGGCTGCAACCACAGAGCATACTAAGAATAAATCCCACCGAACCGAAGCTCTTGATACCACTTGTTGGGAATAAGACACCATTCCCCCTTGAGAAAACACCTTTGACAGAGAAATAAAATAGGCACAATCACAACACAAGAATTTAATGTGGAAACTCCAATTACCGGAGAAAAAACCACGGTCGTTGTCAAATGACAAACCAGAGAATATCACTATGTGAAAATTGTTACAACACATAGACTTCTTTCTCTCTAACACCGGCACCCCAGTACACCCACACTCTCTCAAAGCAAATATCTAACTACACCTCACAAAACTCTCTAATCAAAGAGTACAGAGAAAAAGAAAAATCAGATACAAGCTTAAAGTGTTTCTGACTGGTGCAAAAATAAATGGAGAACTTAGCCTCATATTTATAGCCTTGGCCAACCACTCCATTTGCTATCCTAAGCAATGTGGGACTAATTCAACCAAATCCTAACACTCTCCAAATCTAAAATCCCTAATTGCTCCAAGCCTGCAGCCTCCACCCTCCAGGCTCTAATTTAAAAATCCCTAATGGGCACTTGATAGACAAATTGAGAATTTCATATTAGATGTGTGTTATGATGATCAATTCTCAAATTTAAATGGGATTGGTGCTCTTTCTCAGAAATTAGTTGAGACTCGAAAAAATATTATTTATCCATTAGTGTTTCTTCTTTTGAAGTTAGTTTTAGTTTTGACTGTAAAAACTGCATCAGTTGAAAGAACTTTTTCTGCTATGAACATCATAAAGAGTCGGCTCCGTAACCGTATGGGAGATGAATTTTTAAATGATTGTTTAGTGACATATATAGAAAGAGAGACATTTGATTGTATTGACAATAAAAAGATTATTCAATCTTTTCAAAGTATGAAACCTAGAAGAATGAAATTTTAAATTATTATATTATTTTAAATTATTATTTTATTGTTTTAATTTTTTAGTTTAATAATTTGAGGAATAATCATATTTTATAATGCTATAGTATAGTTATAAAATTATTATTATATATATATATTTTGTCCCACTGATAAAATGTTTTGGATCTGTCACTGGTCACCACCAAAGCCAACTTGTCGTTCTTCACTGTTCTTCGTCACTGAGAACAAAGAATGACCAGTTTTGACCGAGACCGACTGAGTGATTACGAGAGAGATAAAGAGATTCTGAGACATTAGAATGTGGAGACGGAGTGGTGAGTGGAGATGAATCAATTACAAATGAAGAGTGTGTCGCAGAGTTATCTCCTTAACAGCGTCGCATATTCACATCTGCACCCCATATCAGTCGCTGTTGCACCTCTTTCTCCCGGCCGCAGCTTAGTTCCCATCGCAGCTCGCATCGCCTCCTCAGTTCTGTTGCTCTCTATCGATCGTGGTTCCGTTACTCGACGCCTCCATGCAATTAGCCGTCGTCTGTCCAGCGCTGACGCCGTAAATGAGTGTTTGAGATATGAGAGTGTATGGTTTTGGAGATAAAGGGGCAAGGGTTTCAAGAGAATTAAAGGGGGAAAATGGTTTTTACCTTTTAAAGACATCAGAGTGGTTTCAGAGAATTAGAAGGGGAGAAAGGAAAGGGTTTTGCAAGATTAAGGGTAAAGAAGGGGGTTTCACGGGTTTGTGAAGAAGGGCGAAAATGATGAAGAAGAAGATGAATTCTGATCTCTGAAAAGAAAAAAATCATTTAAGGGGTATAATGCGCTTATATTAGGAAACGCTTCCTAAGCGTACCCAGAATATAATAATTAGACTATTCTTAAAAAGTATTTACTTTAGTGAGAAAAATGTGCCTATAAATATTAAGATAAGATAATGTTTTATAAATAACATTTTATAATATTTAAAAAGATATTTTTTAAGTGATGCTACAATTGTATTTTTTATTCCCTTATAAAAGAATAACACAAAAAAAATATAACCTATTTAAAATTTTTCAAACATAACTTAAAAAAGTGTGGTTGAGTTAGTGATTTTTTTGTAGTGTATTTAAAACTTTTTTTTATGTAAAAATTAAAAAAGATAATTTAGAGAATGAATTAGAATTTTTAATGTAATTATTTTTTAATTTTTTATTATTCTTCTGGCTAGTATATATCTAGGGCTCCGTATTGAGTAATCTAGAATCGGTAAATCTCCTATAAAAAAATAATTATATTATAAAGTCTCAGATTCAAAACTTTATTTAAATTTTAACCAATACTGAACCGTTTACCACCAAAACCAATTTCAATTCCACATTATTGATTCCCACCATATTTATATCCCCTTGTGTATGTTTTGTGCATGTTGATGAGGAAGCTAGCTAGAAGCAGAGCTGAAACAGAAGGTGTGCATGAATAGAACGTGCGTGAATTATTTCTCTTACTCTATTGGATTGAATTATTACCAAGTGCAGCAGTAACACACAAGCCCACTAGCTAATAGAATAACAACCTGTCACTAATTCATTCTAACTACTATTAACTATATATACATTTAGATATATTCTCTTAACACATGTATTCTTCTATATATGTGGAAGGTAAATTTTTGCCACCTAAATAATGGTTTTTATCGTATCGACAATAATGTCAAATAAAAGATATTTAAAATTAAACAATAAATTTTATAAATGCTAAAATAAATTGAATAACAAGGACGAAGTCACAGCTTGAGCACATATTAAAAATGGAATGAAAAGAGTGAAAAATGAATCACCATCAAGAACATGCATGCTATAATTATTAATTACGCATTACCACAAATTACATTACTATTTTCATGCATGGCTAATAACAGAACGAAAAGAACATCTTATTTAAACAAGTGCATTCTTCTTTGGAAAAACATAATTGATTGAATATCAACTAATATCAAAATAAATTAGTTAATTACTAATTTCTTTTATTTTATTTATCTTCCACTCTAGTTTTTTTTTATCAAAGTGACAGATAAAAAAAATAAAGTAACATAATTAGAAGAAAATGGCATTGCCAACAAAGAAATTCTTAGTTACAGTGATTTGTTGTGTTGTTTTGTTGTTCTCAATTTTCTCAGGGAATGCTGAGGCGGGTGATCGTACTATTAACTATGGTGTACTTCAACGTGACACAGAACTTGGATGCAGCAAAAAACATCCCGGAGCGTGCCAAGACAGAGAGGCTAATCCATATAATAGAGGTTGCGATCCACAACTTGGGTGCAGAACAACTCCATCTGCATCATGATCCACAACTCTCTCTCTCTCTCTATCTAAACAAAATTGAAACACCAAAATTCTTTTATATTATTCCACGTATTGTAAATCATCATGTACATAAATGCATGTGTGATATATAGTACACAAAAAGCGCTAGCCCATTCCTTTATCAATTATGTTTGAGTTGATTACCCAAAATATTAAAAAATAACATGCATCACTGCATGTTATGTATGTTTATTAGTTATCCATGTTGTATATGTGCATTAGTGCATATGCCTTTTGTATTCATTTTGCAGCAATGAAATAAAAATGCCATTTTTTTATTTTTGTACAATTTTTTTATACATTTTTTTAGTATAAGAAACAATTTTTGTATTGAAGTTTTAATAAAATTGCTTTCAATTCAGCCTACACTCTTTTACTTATACCCTGAAAATTTCTGTATGTGATTTAAACCCGTTCGATTATAGTGTATCATCTTTTCTTTTATGAGTAAAACTTTATCTCAGGTTTTCTTCCAATAAGATTGTAGTTTTTATACATGCTTGAAAAAGAAGAGAAAATACAATTTTGCTCTTAGCCAAATTAATCTTTCCATTTACAAAGTTTGTGTAATCTATTTCCACTTGAATTTATATTGAAATAATGCCACATTTACGCTTTTATTAATCTTTTGAAGGATGTTTGTTACCCGTTTTCTCTTCCAGAACATGAAATGATTTTCCCTTAAGTTTTCCATTCTTTACGAACAATGCATTCGAAAATATTTTTAAACCATACTCTTGAGTTCTATAAACTTTGTCTTTGGTTTGGATATTCTTCTTCTGTAAACCTCATATTTACTTGATTCAGTTTGAATTCGTTTCAAATACTGCATTATTTTTCATCTTATTGGTCTTATCAAATTCCTTCGATTCAAGAGTTACCCTTAAAGTTATTAGTTGACTCTCTTTCCAGCACTCTTTACTGCTTCTTCATCCTTGACTACTTGAAATTTCAGCAATTCTTTCAAATTCTCGCAAACACGGTCCTTGTCGCTGTTCTTTCTTTTCTATGGTCTATTATCCTTCTGAGTATACTCGAGATTAGTTTTAGTGTCTTGTGCGACCGTTAAACTTAGTAAACGACACATTAATTCTTTAGGGTACGTTTGATGGACTCAAAAGGTGAAACTTATGACCAGTAATAAGGTTTGCAAAGTGTTTAACGAAGTTAAGAACCATCAGATGAGTTGCCCAATAAAATACAATTGAGAATGGTGGAGATAAGTTATGTTGAAATTTGAATAGTTGAATTTTTGAAATTGGTATGAGATCAGTATGTGGACATTAAGTACGTCGTTTTAACCCATGTTTGAAAACATATCATCTTGTACATCAAGCCTATGTTGTAACTTCTATTTGCATCACACTTACACCCTTTAATACTTTTATACCATATGAAAAACCTGGTATTTGAAACTATATGTATATATATACAGAAAACTTTTTGCCATTTCTTTAAATGCATTCAAGGGTGAAGAGATATGAAATCTCTTTCATTTTGTATCAATTTTCGAGGACGAAAATTTTTATAAGGTGGGTAGGATGTAAGATCCAGAATTTTTAAATAAATTTTATTATGAGTTAATTTTAATTTATTTATTCATTAGAAATTTTATTTTTAAAAATTATTTTTATTAAAGCTAATTAAATCAAATTTTGATAATTAATTATAATTTTACCTAATTTTATAATTATTGAATTATTATCTATATTTATATTATAAAATTGGTAATTATGAAATAATAATAATTTTATATGATTTGATTTTAGATAATTTAATTATATCATTTAATACTTTAAGTTAAAAAAATAAAGAAAAATAATTATATTACCATGAATTTTCAATTAGGGTAATTTATTGAAAATCAATTAATAATTTTATACCATAAATAATATTTTTTAAAATAATTTTAAAGATCAAATTAAATTTCAAATTAATATTCTATATCTTAATCTGATTAAATTAAAAATAAAACCCTAACTTTCCTAATACTACCCGCTGCCAGTAATTTCCTTCCCCAAAACCCACTACTCGGCAACTTCAGGAAAATCAAAGAAATAAATAAAGCAAAGAAAGAAAAGAAAGAAAGGGAAGAACGGAGAGGGTGAGAAAAGGGGAAGAAGGAAACAGATCCGCAGAGGAGGAGGAACGGGGAAGAGAGAGATCTGAAGGGAGAGGAAGACCGTGACTGGCGCTGCCGCCACCTCGCCCAGCTGCTGTGCTTCTCGTTGTTGCCGCCGAAGGGAAGATGGAGAGAGAGCGCCGTCGAACAGAACGCGAGAAGGGAGAGGAGCTGTGTTCTGTTGTTGACGTCGCACCACCGCCACGCCGCCGTGCTGTGCGAAGTCACCGCCGTCGCCGTCGAGGGTCCATCCACGCCGTCGCTGGAGCCTGAACGCCGCTGCAACCACTGCGTGTTATCATCAGATCCCGCCACCGTTTGAGTTGCAAACAGGGGAACGCGCGCGAAGGGAACTGTCGCGGAGCTGCCGTCGCCGTCGCGTTGATGGGCTTGCCGTCGTTCTACTCGTGTGGTTACTGCGTTGCCAGAGCTCCTCGTCGCTGCTGATGGCACCGGAAACTGCCTTTTAAGCCTGTATCTGTTGGTAAGCCCTAACCCTGCTTCAGCTTCTTCATCCGTTAAGTTTACCTTTATCGTGAGAGTTGTTGTTGTTGTTGTTGGGTTTGCCGCAGGGAGGAGTCCGATCAAGAAAAGGAAAATGGTGGCGATGGATACCTCCGCTGCTGCTGTTACTATCAGTGTTCCGGAGCTTGTAGTTACTGCCGTTTTTGGGTGATGAACCTGGTTGTGTCCTTGCTGCTAATTGATTGTAATGAGAGACGTTGTAGCCACTACTTTTCATCTTGGTAAGTTCATGGGTAAGATCGCTTTGATTCTTCTTTGTGCCGTTTTATTTACGCAGCTAGTTCTGATCCGTGTAATTTACCAGAGTCACTATTGTCATATCTCGGCGTTGCCACCCTTGTTTGGAACTACTGAATGTTGTTGTCTCCGCTAGCAGTATTCTTCCTATTTTGATTTCAACTCCTTTAATTCTGAAATTTATAATGATTCTACCTTTATCCTACTGCTATTTGGTTTTCTTGCACCACCCTTACTCTAATCACAGAAATATGTTTCAGTTCTAGCCAATGTCGATTTATCTATTGCAAAGTCATAATTGATAATAGAGCTGCTAAGATCGCTACTGCCGCCATGAATTGGGGATAAAGGGGAATATTGAGTTAAATTCTGCGATTGAAACATCGAGGTAGGGGTTTTCTTAAAATCTATTTTATATTACAGAGTTGTGATAAATAGATATTGATGCAAAGAGATTTACTTCTGTGATTATATTTGTCTTATGGATGTGATGGTTTGTTGGACTGAATTATTGGGTGCTTGATTGCGTGAGTGGTGTGTGGTTGTGGATAAAAACCGGTTTGGAATGTCATTTACTTGATTATTAAGAAAGGTGGATTTTCTTGGTTTTAGAGTTTACTTAGTAATATAAATGAAACGATTTTGGAAATAATTTGAGATATGAAAATAAATTATTCTGGGAGCGGTTTGATTGTGAGTTAGTTTGATTTTATGAATGATTTAATATTTGAGCTGATTCGATTTTAAAAAGAGTTTTATTGTTAGAATTGGTTGATTTGAAAATAATTTGACATTGGAACTGGTTCAATTCTGGAAAATCTTTGAGATTTGAAAATGGTTGAGAAAAGGTTTGAGAAATGTTTGGATGGGACCCGAAAAGGGTGGCAGTGTCCGAATTTTAGAGGAGATGCTGCCGAAATTTTATAAAATTGAAAGTTTTATTTAAAATAATTAATTAAAAAGATTTGTTTTTAAGCATTATACGTTTTAAGATTGATTTGTCTATCAAAGAAAGAAGTATGTTTGGAATTGAGATTGTTAACAAACAGAATGAAAAAGAGGATGATGAGGATTTTATTTGAAATATGGCTTTGAAATGAACTTGGAAATGAGATTTGGATTGATGAATGATTATGATGTTGAGAATGTTGAGATGTGAACTTTGAATTATTCACATGGCTTATGAATTTGAAATATCTGAGATACGAGGTTCCCTGGATTAAGTGTCGTGGCTTGCCACCATGCGTACTAGGTTGAAAACTCGATATTCTGTTGACCCTACGACGTAAGTGTGTGACCGGGCACTATATAAATTCTCGGGAATGTTATCCCCATTGAGTAATATTGATTATTTGAGAAAAAACTATGAATAGACTCTTGGGGATGCACGTCAGGGAACAGTCTAAGTACAATTCTGACTTGTCGAGTTGGCTGGATAACCGACAGATGAGCCTCATCAGCCATAGGACAGACATGCATCATATGCATTTGTATGCTTTGCTTGAGTTTGAACTTATTTTGGTTTGCCTAATTGCTAAACTGTTCTTAATTGCTACTTGCACTATTTGCTGTAACTGCTACCTACTTGTGCTTTCCTTGTCTGTCTTGCCTGTGTTTGTCCTGGCGTGTTACATTTGAGAATGAACTTTGGTGCTGAATTAATGATTGTGTTGTTTGATTGCGTGATTGGTTTCTGATTGAGTTTTTCTTATAAGAAAGAAAAGGTTTCGGATTTCTGAAAGATTAAACATTGTTTCTTTGAAAAGGTTTTGAACGATTACTTATTGGTTTTTAAAAGATTCACAAGACAATGATAATGACTGAACTTGAAAACAGTTTTCCTATTAAATATCTTCTTATGATAACTTTGAAACTCCGTGGTGAGACCGTGTGGTTAGGTTCTCACCCCCCTACAGCTTTATTTTTTCAGGAACCGGATGGAGAAGCATTAGGAAGAGTTATACTGCGTTTAGTTTACAAGTTGTTGTATTAATTAGATTATTTTCTTCCCTCGTCTTTGTTATTACAAGTTTGTAAGAGGGATAGGAATTGTGTGTTTTATAGGTATATTATGTTATGAGTTATTAAGTAAGGAGTCTTGTATATGAATCTATGCCTGTTTGTATTTTTCTTAAGATAAAGTGTTTATTTCCGGTTTTCAAAGAAATCAGCGATACAGTGTCGAGTCACAGGCTCCTATTTTAGTATTTAGTATGTAAAGTAGTCGTAATACTTCTTGCTATCAGAGTAGCGCAGCCGAAAGCGTGACTTCTGATAGTGAGGGTTACATATATCATTTGTTTATTTTTTATTGTTTCGTGTAATTTTTTTTTTATACTTTTAATATTATTTTCATCGAAAAAGTTTTTACCATAATATTATAAAATGTCAACTTTGTAATTAAATATCAAAAAATTATTTGAATATTTGCTTAATAGAAAAAAGATATTATTATATCTCTACATATAACGAGAATTGTGGTTGGATTGTTTGATTTGAATTTTATTTTTTTAATAAATTTTTTGTCTCTCTCACATAATTTTAGTGAAAATTTAAACACCAAAATAAAAAATAGTGAAAATTCTAAATTAGTTCATTTGAGTTATATTCTTTACATATTTTTTAGCTATTGAGTTATAATTCTTTATTGTATCATATAAAAAATAAACAATAAAAATTTGATTTGACGGATACTAGATGCTTGACTAGGCGCTAGTATTAATAAAGATTAAGTACGATTTTGGTCCCTAAGGTATAGGCTAAAAATTTTTTTCATTCCCAATATTTTTTGGCATACAAAATCATTCATAAGGTTTAACTTAGTTTAAAATCGTCATTTTAACTAAAATTTTAAAATTTATGACCAAATTACTCCTAACAAAAAAATTATAAAATAAAAAAAGAGAAAGAGAACGGACGAGAGGAAGAAAGAAGAAGAAGGGAAAATGGAGGCAGCTCCCACTCCGGCGTGGTCTTCTCTCCCAGTTCTTTTTTGTCGAACTCGCTGTCTTCGTCGTCCTTCTTCTTGGTGAACTCAACGTACGGATGAGGTTCGGCGACGGCGTCAGAAGCTCGGCGATGGTGCAGCGGCCCCCTTTTTCCTTCTCCGATCAGTTCTCCCTTTCTGCCCTTTCTCGCTCGCGCTCTCTCGTCTCCCTCATGGTGCTCAACGGTGATTGCTCTGCGCTGCTCCTCCTCCCCAGGGTTCCAATTCTGCTTCTATTTTTTATTTTGTTAATCACATTATTAATCACATTATTTTTTATTCTGATTTTGTTAATTCATTATTTCCAATTCTGATTCTAATTCTAATTTTGTTAATCCATTATTAATCACATTGTTTTCAATTCTGATTTTGTTAATCCGTTGTTCTTTTATTTCTATTTTTTCTGCCTCTGATTCTGCTTTTATTTTTTATGCTTTCGATTCTGCTTAAGTTTCTACTTTTATTTCTATTTCTAAATTCTGCTTCTACTTCTGTTTCTATTTCTGCTTCTGCTTCTGATTCTATTTATATTTTTGTTTCTTTTTTTTATGTTTATTACATTATTTCTGCTTCATTGTTGTTGTTGTTAAAGAAGAAGAAGAAGAAAAAGAAGAAGAGATGCTGCTGTGATAGAGAAGAAAAATAGAAACTGAGTATTTTGTGAAGAAGAAGAAGCGTATTTTGATCCGAAGGATGATTTTAATCAAGTTAAACCTTAGGGACAATTTTGTATACAAAAAAAGGTTGGGGACGAAAATTTTTTTTACTTACACCTTAGGGACCAAATCGTACTTAACCCTATTAATAATAAATGTATCACTCATGCAATATTACCAAAACATTGAAATAAAAAAATATTTTTAAATTAATATACTTTAAGATGTGTTAATTACATTTATTTTTTAGAAACTTGACTAACTAATATACTCCAAGATTTAATTATCTAAATATATTATTGTTAATATTTTTTATTATTTTACTATATCATTTTGCCCCCACTTTAAAAATTTTCTGCATCCGTCATTGCCGGCGTTAATGTTACCGTCGAATTTTCCACCGATATAACGATTTAATGAAGTGCGACGTTTTGGTGAATAACAATCGAAAAAATTCAACAGTAAAATTTGGTTCAAATTCAAACGTGAAACACTTCCCTCTCACTTGTATGAATGCGCTCTCTCTCTCTCTCTCTCTCTCTCTCTCTCTCTTCTCGTCTTCTCTCTCCCTCGCCGTCGAACTGTGACTGTTGCCACCGTTTGTAGCTCGTCGTCGTCGTCAATTCTACTT
The DNA here is from genome assembly GCF_059453495.1 of Arachis ipaensis. Taxonomy (NCBI): domain Eukaryota; kingdom Viridiplantae; phylum Streptophyta; class Magnoliopsida; order Fabales; family Fabaceae; genus Arachis; species Arachis ipaensis. The sequence continues at coordinate 12,561,817 of NC_142443.1, read as the reverse complement.
CTATTGTCCCGCTGTAACCTCTGTCATTATTGCCTTTCACGTCATCGTCATTGCCGCCTGTCATCCTGCAGCCACTATTATCAGATTTATTATTGGTATGGTTATTTTATTTTTACATGTTAATTTTTGAGTTGAGCATTTTGTTAGGGTTTAGGTTAAATCAGTGGTTAAATTTGTTTAATGAAGTGTGTGATTAATATTTGTTGTGTTAATTTAATGGATGTAAAAATTAAATAATGTTAGAGTACATTAACTAAGGTGAGATTAAGAATGCTTGAGTTGTTGGAAGATTTTAGTTGAGTTTAGTGAATGGGTTTTGATGGTAATCAGTGGCTAAGAAAAGGGGGGTTGAATCTTGGCCACCTTTTAACTTGGCTTGTAACTTTGTTTTCTGTCGAGAGAACACAGGAGAAACTTTGGTTTTGTCTCCTGACATGGTAGGAGATTCTTTAATTTTATCTCTTATATTACAGAACCAGAAAAAGAGAAGAGAGTAGAGAGTGACACACGGATGTATCCTGGTTCGGCTACCCAGTGCAATGTAGCCTACATCCAGTCTTCATCACAAAAATGATGGAATTTCACTATCTTTTCAACAGATTACAATCACCAATTCTCCCTAGGATTTACCCAATTCTATCTGAGACAAGTCCAGATTATAACCCAACTTGAACATGACAAGGACTCACCCTAGCTATCAACTACAAAGTGCTAACCCAACTTGCAAGGGACTAGGACTCACCTTAGCTTTCAACTGCAAATTGCTAACCCAACTTGCAAGGGACTAGGACTCACCCTAGCTTTCAACTGCAAAGTACTAACCCAACTTGTAAGGGAATTCTCTCAGTATCATGACACAAAACAGAAATACCTACAAAGGATTTCTGAAATAACTTAGGCCTTTTCTCCAAGTCTAGCTCACTATCTTTTTTTTACTTATTGGCTTTTTCTTACAAACCTCACCATGTTTGCCTTTTTTCCAATGAAACTCAGACAGACTAAACTGAGAAAAATTACAAAATAAAAACCATAAAGGAGAAGAACAAAAATAGCTTAGGGAGCTATGGGAATCCAAACGTGTGCTCTCACTCCTTGCTTCAATCCTTGGCCGTTCACTCTTATTATAGAGGAGTGAAGCTTTTAGGGCTTAAAACCTTGCTTCAGCACAAGTTGGTTTTCTTCTCGCAATACACAAATGCAACAGTGGCGTTCATAGAGGAGAGAGAGGGTAGAAGTAGTGACATGAAATCTTACCTTCATCCTTCTCTTTCATCATTTTTCTTCAAGAATCTTGAATCTGAGCCGTGCGTCCTTGCTTTGGCCCCAAATTTAATTTTTTATCGTTGATAAGCAGTAGAGTTTCATCATCTTCAACATCCAGAATTTTCCAGTTCAGTACTAGCACAGAGAAGATTTCTTCAATAACCTTAAATGAAGCACAAAAGTAGAAACCTCCTTTATTTGTGATTTGCTTTTCTGATGTAATCTTTCCTTTTATCCTAACCTATTTGACCTTCTCTTCTTTTGCTTGGAGTTATAAATTTTCTTTTTGTTTTTCAATTGTGCCCTAGTACATAGCTTCCTTTTTCTTTCTTTTGCTTCAGAGTTCATGTGAGTGATGTGAAAGAAAAGAGAAGAGAGAGAAGAGAGGATTTGGCTTTCGGTGGGTGAAATGAATGGTTCAAATGAAATGGAAGTAAGTCAGTTAGAAACTAAGTTAGAGGAATGGATTTGAATATGGACCACCGGTTTAGGCTTTATGTTTGTTTTTGGGCAAATTTGTTTTCTTTCTTTCTCATGGTTCAGCCATTCAATCTTTGGATCAAGATTCTTGGAATGAATAGTTTGTTCAAGCTAAACTTGATATTGGACCATATTTCTTTTCTTATCTTCCTTGTTCAGATTGCTTGCTTTCATAGCCATTTATCATATGATATGAGTGCTTTGAATCATATTGGGCCAGATGTAATATGGGCTTATTTTTCATGCTTCTTGGGCCAATGTCAATTAATTAATTTCTTGCACACAAGCACAACAAAATCATACAAACAAATAATTCAATAATGTTTAGTCATCGTCTTAATCATAGTTTAGTTCTCTAAACCTAACAATCTCTTCCTTGATGACAAACATTATTAAATAAATTAAAATGAAATGAAAGGAGTTTTTAAAAACTTTTCTTTAATGTTTCCTTTATCATGAAACTCCCCCTTTCTTTTGATTACCAAGCTCTCCCGGAATATTTGCTTTGATTAACCTGATTTGAACAATCCATTCATAGAAATAATGCTAATGTTCAAGATATATTCTAATAATTTTTATGTCTCTGGGAACCTATTTGATTCACAAAAAAATCAACGCTTCTTATCAAACAATCAACACCCAGCGTTGAAAGGATCAGAGCTAATATTCAAAAATTCAGATCCTAATTTAGAGCATGATCATAACTATTCAAGAGCTCAAAATACCAATAATTAAATTAATGAACATGTACAACCCATGTTCACAATCAAAGCTAAAACTCACTCACAGAGTAAAAATTAATTTTCATCACAACAGAAATAGAAATAGCATTCAACCGTCATCAAAACAAATATTGTTTCAATTCATTTTCACACTTTCTCCCCACTTTTTGTTATCAAAGAGGGAAACCTGTATAGAACAAGTCCAACATGTAAATCACAAGTGCAAATTAAAACAGGTAATAGTGTTAGTGTCATCATAAATTGTAAGAAATTGTATCATTGAAAAATATATTATAAGAAAACAGCAGCATTAAACTGGGTTAGACATCAGATCCCTCATCCTCGGTTGCAAGAGGATCTTCTTCTTCTTCCAAAATCGTGTCCTTAGTTGTCTTTGTGCCCTTTTTCTTAGATTACTTTACTGCACTACTACCCTTAAGGTATAAAATTCTGTTTTTTTGGGTCTCATTGCTCATATCAACACCAATATACTCAGAAGATCTAAGTTACAAATATTCCATACGTAAGAGAAAGTGAGAGTAATGGAAAAGATGAGAAGTTATCATACTAACTGCTTTAAATGCCTAAAAATTCTTTGAAAAGGAAATAAATGAAAACGTGATTAAAAAAAATTTAAATTTAAAATTAATGCAAGAGGTTTTGAAATGACAAGTCAAATAAATCCTTTTTAAAAAAAATTGAAACTTATTTGACTTGAATGAAAATCCTAAAAGCAAATACTCTTTTGATGTGTATGATCAAAATTTTTAGCAATTAAAATTATACGAGAAAAAGAGTTCTTTAAATAAAAATTTTTATATCTGCTTCAAATTAAATAAGATTGAAAAAATAAATAAATTTACAAATATATTTATAAATTTTTATCTTGATTGTTACATAGGTTTGGTTTGGTAAAGCTTTTTAAAGAGGTGCTTCTGTTTTTTAAAAGCTCAAACTCCTCATTTTGTGTTTGGTAAATAAAAAAGATCATGTGCTTGTGCTTGCAGCTTTTAAAAGATCGGGGTACTTTTAGAAGCACCTAAGATAGAGCTTTTCAAAGTTGGCTTATGCTTTTCAAAAATTAAAAGTCTAATATAACCTCATATGTTAACTAATTTTCAAATTTAATGCTTGCATTTATGTCTATTATAGTATTTTTAAATTTTAAAAGCTATTTTACCAAATGCAATTGTTGTTACTTGTGATTATTAAAAGCAATTTTTAATTTGATTTAACAAACATAAATGCTACAACTTTTAAAAAGTAAAAACTTTACCAAACTAAGCCATATAATAACAACGTAATGATTTTAGTATTATACTTAAATTAATTTAAATTTTATTATTTTATATATTAAAAAAATTAAATAACTTGTAAAATTTTTATTTATATTTTTATTTTTTAATAATTTATTATTTATTAAAATTTTTATTTTTTGTCTCAAATTTATAACTTAAAAAATATAAAAATTTATTTCCTAAAAATATTAGAAAAAATAACAATATAAAAATTACAATTTTGTTTTGAAATTAAATAAAACTTTAAAAAAATCTTAAAAATTTTATTATTTAGAAACATAAAAGTTGATATATTAGATATAAGGAAAAATTAAGAACTATTACAAATAAGTGTTAAGAGTAGGGGAAGTATTTAACAATGTAATAGTTTTATATTCAATTGTATATGTTAATAGTAACTAAAATGGTAGTGTCCATATAATATTATTCTTTTAAGAAGATTTAATATATTTGATATTATTTTTTTATAATTGTTGACAAATTTGATAATTTGATTAACAAAAAATTTAAATAATTGATATCTTAAATATTTCCTTAAAGCAATAAAATATGGCATAACAAGTAAGTGTGAAAAATGATAAGGATTTATATAATAGTTATACATTTAGATATCTAAATTAAAGAAGAAGAAAAAAATTCTTTTAGCAAGTTTTTAATAACTCAAAAGTTAACACAATGACTAGTTATGGATCAAAGTGATAAACAAAGATGAGAGTTGGGATAATGGTACGGTAATAATTAATTGCAATCGGGATGAATAGAAAAAAAAAATAAGAAAAGAGAATAAAACAAGGCAACATAATAGTAATGATAAGAGAAAGGATAGTGTGTAATATGATGAGATAATATAATTAAAATAAAAATTAATAATCTTAAAAAAATAATAAAATTAAAGATAATTAAAGATGTTTAAGATAAGATTGAAGAAATATATATATATATTTTTTTTTCTATTAGAATTATGTATGGAGATAAAGAATGTTTTGAATATAAATTTTTAAATCTTTTTTCTAATTAAATAGGATTGAAAAAATAAATAAATAAATTTAATAATATTTATAAATAGTAAATAATATTAGTAAGTTTTTATTTTGATTTTGTTACACATAATAACAACTTAATATTTTTTTAATTTAAATTATTTATTTTATATATTTTAAATGTTAAATAACTTAAAATATTATATTTTTTTATAATTTATTTTTAATTATTAATATTAAATTTATAATTTAAAAATAAAAATATAAAATTAATTTCTTAAACTCAATAGAAAAGTGATAGAACAGCCACGATAGTACCTGTTGAGGGGCTAGTATATATATAATATTCTAATAATTTTGTACAACTTAATATTTATTAATACGATTACATATATAATTCATCATTTTTAATTAAATTAATTAAATATTATAAAATAAAAATAAATACATAAAATTCTAAATAATTTTTTTTAAATAATAAAAATGATCTTTTTAACAAAATATATTTATAATGAACCAAAAGTATTGAAATAAACATAATTTTAAATATTCATACATCTCACACTAAATTAAGCATATTCATATCAAAATATGCATGAAACCACTTAAAGTTTACTACTAATATACTACGAAAAATCAAAATATTATATCCTACATAAATATCTTCTAATAAAAATCATTAATCAACCATACATCTATCAGTTCTCAACACTATTCCATTTTTGCTAATAAACCATCGTAATAAACAGCTTAATCTTTATCAACATCCTCAAAATTATCCTGCATAATTATATAAAAAAATAATTAAAAAAATATTTATGATGTTATAGTGTCAAAATTAAACAAGAGATGTAAAAATAACTAAACTGATTCACAATTATAAAAATAAATAAATGAATACATAGTGGTTTTATCAAACATATTCATTTAGAAACTTTAATCAAACAGAACAGTACTAGCTAGCTAGTTATTTAGCTCATATTCTTCTTCCTCCTCTTCTTTAAACAAATTGAGTCGGGGCATGCCCCTAGATGCTGATGCTGCAACTAGAGAAGAAGGTAGGATTACTATGACTAAGTTGCCTTCACTCGATGTCCTCCTCATAGGGTATGAAACTTTGTCCACTTAAATCAGAGAAAAATTGGGTTTTATTATACTTTTGTTAAAAATAAAAAAGTACCTTCTGTTCAAGCATAGTAATAGCCTCCTTGATTAAAAATGTGCTGTATTCGAATTGCTCTCATTCTATTCCACAAGAATTTATATACACTAAAAAATCTCTTATCATAGGACTGATCTAACAGAGAAAGTAGATATTCAATTATCTTTTGCAGTATGAGCATTGGTTGAATCAAGCTTGCTTCCCTCTCTGCTGTCCTAATATAATGCCATAAAACATGATAAGTGTTATTAATAAGAAGTGATAATAATATTTATGAAAAAAAAGTAAAATAAATGAAGAACATATTCATAAACTTACTTGTAAACTAAAACAGAATAAAAATGAAGAACAAAATAAATAAATAAATAAATAAAACCAATTTGAATTGAATCATCAGATTGTTGTGATTTTTTTGTATTTTACAAAATATTGACAATTAATCTGAAAATTCTGCACAAATCTTTCATAACCATCAAATCCCAAGCTACACAAATGGATAATTGACAGTTATAACTTAAATTATAGAGTTAAGATACTGAACTAAGTAAAGAATTAATCATGTGTAGACAAAAACATTTTTATCCATCGCCACTAAACATTCAAAAAGAAATAATAAGTAAATAAAAGAAAAAATTAAATAATTGAGATCAAGAATAAAAAAAATAAACATTTTTATGATTTGTCCCACATGCCACTTTAACAATTATTTCCCCAGACAAACAATTACCTGAGAATGTGACTGGGGTTCAGACACTAATTTTATAGAACTGTCTTTAAAATTAGACTGCAAGTAAATGTAAAATATATAAAGCTTTATATTCTTTGTTGCACCTTTTGTTCAAACATTTACTACGATAAGTAGAAACTGTAAAAGGATGATAACAATAAAATTTTCACTTTTTAGTAGAGAAAAACAAAAGTTTAATATTAAATGCTATGTTGCAAGTGCATGGTTGTCAATCACCAGAAACATATGATACACAAACACAATTGTAATTTGAGCCTTATATATTGCATAGTATTGGTAGAACAAACAAAAGTATTCAACCACTTGATAAAACCAAAATAACGAGCATACCTCATTATCTGTTCCATGTCCAAGATGTCCGTACCGCAGAAGTCCTGCGGTCTTGGGAAATAAAATAAAAAATGTCTGAAATGGGTGTCCCAAAAATCCAAAAGTGCTACGATTCATATCCTCTTCCAATTGATGCCATTCCTGATTTGAAAGAAACTTCCCTAGCATTAGTAATTACGAATGCAGAAATAATATTGGGAGTTTATAATCAAATGAGTAAAGTATCGTTTTTATCCCCAACATTTGGGGTAAGTTCTAAAATTGCCCCTAACGTTTCAATAGTCCTATTTAAGTTCCTAACGTTTCAAAACTGACTCAATGTTGTCCTGCCATTAGGGATTCGTTAACAGAACTGACAGCGGGACAAAATTGAGACGATTTTAAAACGTTAGGGACTTAAATAGGATGAAAACATTGGAGACAAAAATGATACATAGAAATAAATTTTAATTTTATCCTTCAATAATATCATTTTTTTACTATACATAGCATTCAATTATTTTTTAATCACATCTAAGTAAATTACACTTAATTATATTATTTTTTTAAATAAATTATTTTTTTTATAATTTTACTCTTAAAAATTTTTAGTTATCATGAAATGTTTGTAGAATGACTAGTATATAAACTTGCAGAAAGAAAAAAAATAATATATATACAATAAAATATAAATTATACCTTTTGTCTCTAATGTATCAAAATTCTTTAAAATTATAAAAAAATAAATTTATTTAAAATGAAAGTAACGTGATTAAGTGTAATTTATTTAGATGTAATTAAAAAATAATTGAATACTATGTACAGTAAAAAATTAAAAGATAAAATTAAATTAAAATTTATTTTTATGTATCGTTTTTGTCCCTAACGTTTTCGTCCTATTTAAGTCTCTAACGTTTTAAAAGCATCTCAATTTTGTCCCGCCGTCAATTATGTTAACGAATCTCTAACGACAGGACAACATTGAGTCAATTTTAAAACGTTAGGGACTTAAATAGAACAATTAAAACGTTAGAGACAACTTTAAGACTTACTCCAAACGTTGGAGACAAAAACAATACTTTACTCTAACCAAATCATTTTAATGCAGAAATAATATTGATGAGTTTGGAAAACTCTAAATTAATATTTGTGATGACTAAACATTATTAAAATAATTAATTACAAAATTATTAATTTGATTTTCATTTAACATATGTTAATTAATAATTTTGTGTTGCAGATTTTATATTTGGGCCGAAATGAAAAGAAGAGATCCCAAGCCCAATAAAATCAATATTCAGCCTTGATGTTAAAATTATTATGAGGATGGTGGCTGAAACAAGTGTTTTATTAAATGGGCTAGCAATTGTGATAAGAAGCCCAATTAAAGGTCTTGGTATGAGATCAAAAATGCTTGGTCTGAAATTAAAAGGAATTGGGGCACAATATTATTTTATTCACTTAACAAAAGAAATCCATTCCTTTGATTATGCACTGCATGCTCCAACGGAACTCCTTTACTCATCATGATGGATTTCAAAATTTATTAGAGTAAAGTTAATAAGTGCATGGGAAATATGAGAGAGAGTGTCATTGACATGATTGATGGCATTAACATTACACGCCACCCAGGGAAGTAAAAGCAAGCTATTTTCAATTAATGTGTTTAATCACTTTGAATTGCTTTTCTTCAGATTCTCTCTTCTCTCTCATCTCTTTCTTGCTTCCTCTTCGGTCACTTCAACAGAAATTATGGAAGCCATGGAAACTACTTTGAGCTATCAAAATGAAGAAAGAGCAAGCTACATGACCATCACAATGATGGCAAGAAAACACAAAAAATATAGTGGCTGAGATTCTTATCACATATGGTAAGATATGGTGATGATATCTTAGCCTCTCCATACCAAAAATGGAGGAAGAAGATTCGGCCAGCATGGAGGAGATTCTTGAAGCATGGCTTGTCTTTGATTCTGCTCAACCACCACAGGGAGTAGCTAGAGTGGCGAAGTGATGGTTGAAGGCAGAGATTAAAGCAGATGAAGTCATCATCATCATGAAGCATCAAGGGCCAGAATTCCATCTTGGAGAGCAAGCCAAGGATGGAGAGCTCGGATTGATGAAGGGTGATGATCAAGAAAGGACTAGAGGTAATTGCATGTTGGTTAATGCATGGTTATCTCTTCTCTCTCTTTGTGGCCGAACCGGTTTTGTTGAAGGAGGAAGAAGTTGGTTCGGTTTTGGCTTCAATAAGTGGAGGCTCCCCTCTTCTATAATAAGGGTGGACAGCCACTGTTTGAAGCAAGGAGAAAATTTGAGAGTGCAAGGCACAGTGTTCTCAGAGCTACCTGAGCTAACAGTTTTCTCTTCTCCTTCAATGTATTCTGTTTTGTATTTTTCTGTTTAATTTTGTCATGTCTTGAGTCTCATGGTAAAAGGCAAACAGTGAGGTTTGTAATGAAAAAGCCATAGAGCGGAAAAAGGCAGAGAGTACAAAATTAAAAGAAAAAGCCATAGATGTCTTAGAGTTCCTTTGTTCATCTATGTTGTGTTTCATGATTCTGTGGGAATCCCCTTGTAAGTTGGGTTAGCACTTTACAAGTTGTAATCAGATTGATTATAGTGAAATTCCATCATGGTTGTGATGGAGACTGGATGTAGGCTGCACTGCACTTAGCAGCTGAACCAAGATATATCTGGGTGTAATCTTCAACTCTTCTCTCCTACATTTCTATTTCTACTGGACAGGAGCAAAAACTAATATTATCTCGTGCCAAGTGACGAGACAAAAAGAAAAGTCTCGTGGCTAGGGACGAGACAAAACAAAGTTGCTCGTGTCCAGTGACGAGCAAAAACAGAAAAGTCTCCTCTGAGTTCAGCAAGTGTTAGCAACTTAAAAAGGGGGCTAAGATTCAACCCCCCCTTCTCTTAGCCACTGAAACCATCAATTGGTATCAGAGCTTGGTCTCAAAGAGATCAAGCTTTGCAGCTTGGAGTAAAGATCCTCATGGCAGAAAACAGTGGCGCAAATGTGGTGTCTTATAATCTAACTGAAGGACAATCAAGCAACAGACCCCCTCTTTTCAATGGGAAAAATTATACCTATTGGAAGGAGAGGTTGAAGATATTCGTACAAGCAGTGGATTACAGACTTTGGAAGATTATTCTCGAAGGGCCTCAATTTCCAACTACCACAAGTGCAGAAGGAGTTATTTCTCTCAAACCAGAAGCAAGATGGACCGAGGAAGATAGGAAGAAGGTGGAGTTAAATGCCAAGGCAATAAATCTGCTCAATTGTGCTATCAGCTTCGAAGAGTACCGACAGGTATCAAGATGCACAACGGCAAAGGAAATCTGGGACAAATTGCAAATCACCCATGAAGGAACCACCATTGTCAAGAAGACTCGGACAGATATGCTAAATAGAGAATATGAAATGTTTGCAATGAAGGAAGGAGAGTCCATTGATGAACTGTTCGAACGGTTCAATGCTATCATTGTTGGCTTAGATGCTCTGGGAATTACACATTCTGATTCTGTGCTAGTGAAAAGAGTGTTGAGATGCCTCACAAAAGAGTGGGAAACTAAAGCCTTAATTATTTCTGAGAGCAGTAGCCTAGACTCCATGACACTTGATGATTTGAGAGGAAATCTTCTTGCTTTTGAAAATACCTATTTGAAAAAGGATACAAAAAAGAAAGGAATTGCATTTTCTTCTGTGACTAACCCTCTGGATGATGAATCCAGTGATAACTCTTCTGAAAATGAGTTTGTTTTATTTGCAAAAAAATTCAGGAAAATGGCTAAACTCAAAGGCAAAGGCAGCAGCACAAGGAGAATAAAGAAAGACCTTAGCAAGGTAACTTGCTATAATTGCAAGGAAATGGGGCATTTCAAATCTGATTGTCCCAAGCTGAAAAAGGAGGAAAAACCGAAAAGAGGAAAGAAGAAAGGACTAATGGCCACATGGGAAGACTTGGAGAATGACTCTGATGATGATGATGAAGAAACCGAGACCAAGTCACAAACATGTCTCATGGCAGACCACATAGATCAGGTAGTCTTTCATAACCCTAACACTGAAGATCTCCATCTTATGATAGACCACCTCTCTGAAAAAATAAGATGTTTTCTGTTGGAAAATCAAGAACTTGAACAGCAAATTACCATTCTTAAGGCCGAAAACAGTTTTCTAAAAGAAAAAGTGAGAGAGGCCGAAACTGCTTGTGATCTTGTTGAAGAAAATAAGCAGTTAAGAGCCCAAGTTAAGAGCTGTGAAAGTAACCATTGTGTTCTTGCATATGTGGACTGTTTTAAACAAAATGAAGAGTTGCTTAAAAAGGTTAAAATACTTGAGGAAGACTTGGCCAAATTTACACAAAGTTCTGAAAGTTTAAATCACATCTTGGCTAGTCAAAAACCTCTTTATGATAAGGCTGGGTTGGGGTTTCATAAATCTGAAAATTCACATTTTGAAAATATTGCTTCATCTTCTAATGATACAAGATTTCAAGATCCCACCTACTTTAACAAAAAGGCAACTCCAAGGTTTTGTAGACTATGCAATCGGAATGGACACTTTCCCATCCAATGTTTTTTCGGTGAAAGAATGGTTGGTGACAAAGTTTATAAAATTGTTTTTGATTACAATGGCTTAGGACATAGAAGATGGTTTAACGTAAAAGGATCCAAAAAGATTTGGATACCTAAGGTTACTTAAGCATTGTTTTGTAGGTGTGCCTAGCATCCAAAAGGAAAGAAAATGTGTGGTATATGGACAGCGGATGCTCTAGGCATATGACCGGAAAGGCAACCTTCTTCATAAAGCTTGATGACTATGATGGAGGACTTGTCACTTTCGGTGATGATGCAAAAGGAAAAATTGTGGCTGTTGGGAAAGTTGGTAAAAACTTTTCTTCTTGTATAAATGATGTTCTCCTTGTACATGGCTTGAAACATAATTTGCTTAGTGTTAGTCAACTTTGTGATTTGGGTTTTGAAGTTATCTTTAAGAAATCTGTTTGTTTAGTTGTGTGTGAAAAAACTGGGAATGTTCTTCTTGAAGCTAAAAGATGCAACAATGTGTATGGATTAACTCTTGAGGATTTAAAGGAACAAAATGTAACATGCTTCACATCTTTTGAATCTGAAAAATGGCTTTGGCATAGAAAGTTGGGACATGCTAGCATGTATCAAATCTCTAAGCTAGTCAAAAGAAATTTGGTTAGAGGAATCCCAAACATCAAGTTTGATAAGGATCTTACTTGTGACGCTTGTCAATTAGGCAAACAAGTAAAATCATCTTTTAAATCAAAAGATGGAATCTCAACCAAAAGGCCATTGGAAATGTTACATATTGATCTTTTTGGTCCTACTAGAACTCAAAGTTTAGGAGGTAAACATTATGGTCTTGTGGTGGTAGATGATTACTCTAGATTTGGTTGGGTACTTTTCCTTGCTCATAAGAATGATGCTTTTCATGCTTTTTCCACCCTTTGTAAGAAAATTCAAAATGAAAAGGATTTGAAAATTGCCCATTTAAGAAGTGATCATGGAAGAGAATTTGAAAATCAAGATTTTGAAAAATTCTGTGATGACTTAGGGATTTCTCATAATTTTTCATGTCCTAGAACCCCCCAACAAAATGGGGTGGTTGAAAGAAGGAATAGAAGCCTTCAAGAAATGACTAGGGCTATGTTATGTGAGAGTGAAATTCCTAAATTCTTATGGGTTGAGGCTGTGAACACAGCATGTTATATTTTGAATAGAACAATCATTAGAAAAGGGTTAAAGAAAACACCTTATGAGCTATGGAAAGGAACCCCTCCAAATCTTAAGTACTTTCATATTTTTGGATGCAAATGCTTTGTGCTTAATAATAAAGAAAACCTTGGAAAATTTGATCCAAAATCATATGAAGGAATGTTTGTTGGATATTCCACCACAAGCAAGGCCTATAGAGTTTATCTCAAGGAGCATAGGACAATAGAGGAATCCATACATGTTACTTTTTGTGATTCTAACTTAATTCCCAGTATTGTGAAGGATATTGATTCAGATTGTGAAGAGGCTGCAACAAGTAAAGAAAATCCCAAATCTGTGCAAAATGAAGAATCTGTCAGCCCGGTTTTATCTCGTCAAATTGTAGGAGAAACTTCCATTTTATCTCCTGAGCAGACACGAGAAACTGAAACAGTGAGACCACCAGAAGTTCATCAAAGTTCAACACCTGGCCGAAAACCTAGAGAATGGAAGTCTATGAGGGGTTATCCTCATGACTTCATCATTGGTGATCCCTCTCATGGAGTAACAACAAGATCCTCCACCAAAAAGCAAACCGAACCTAGCAACTTAGCTCTCTTGTCACAAATGGAGCCCAACAATGTCAAACAAGCTCTTGAAGATCCATCATGGGTCAAGGCCATGCAAGAGGAGCTAGCTCAATTTGACAAGAATGAGGTTTGGACATTAGTACCTTATTCGGATGGTATGAAGGTAACAGGTACTAAGTGGGTCTTTAAAAATAAACTTGGTGAGGATGGACAAGTTGTTCGTAACAAGGCTAGATTAGTGGCCCAAGGTTACGATCAAGAAGAGGGTATAGATTTTGATGAGTCTTTTGCTCCGGTAGCTAGAATGGAAGCAATTCGGTTGCTTCTTGCCTATGCCGCCCATAAAGGTTTCAAAATGTTTCAAATGGATGTTAAGTGTGCTTTCCTTAATGGCTTTATTGATAGAGAAGTGTATGTGGCACAACCCCCCGGTTTTGAACATAAAGAGTTTCCAAATCATGTTTTTAAATTATCTAAGGCTCTTTATGGACTTAGACAAGCTCCAAGAGCTTGGTATGAAAGGCTTAGTGCCTTCTTGTTGGAAAATAAATTTCAAAGGGGTACCACCGACACTACTTTATTTATTAAAGCATCTAATGATGATATACTTCTTGTTCAAGTTTATGTTGATGACATTGTATTTGGTTCGGCCAACATTTCCTTGTGTGAAGAGTTTGGAAAACTCATGACTAGTGAGTTTGAAATGAGTTTAATGGGAGAGCTTACTTTCTTTCTTGGCCTCCAAATTAAACAAACTCCTAGTGGCACTTTTATTTACCAAGGAAAATATGCAAAAGAACTTATTAAAAAGTTTGGCCTAGAAAATTCCAAAGCAATGGGCACTCCAATGCATCCTAATACAAAACTTGAAAAAGATGACGATGGCCAAGATGTGGATGAAACAAGGTATAGAGGAATGATAGGTTCACTCATGTACCTTACCTCCTCTAGACCGGATATTGTTCAAAGTGTGGGTGTATGTTCAAGATTTCAATCTCACCCAAAAGAATCCCATCTTACGGCTGTTAAACGCATCATTAGATACATTAAAGGAACTTGTGATTATGGCTTGTGGTATCCTAAATCTGATGAATTTTGTGCAGTAGGGTTTTGTGATGCAGATTATGCGGGAGATAGAGTGGATAGAAGAAGCACGTCCGGCATGTGTTGCTTCCTTGGAAGCTCACTCAACATGTGGTCAAGCAAGAAACAAGCCACAGTGGCTCTATCCACAGCTGAAGCTGAATACATTTCCGCATCTGCATGTTGCACTCAATTAATTTGGTTAAAAACACAATTAGAAGATTACAAATTAAAAATCAATAGTATTCCTTTATTTTGTGACAATATGAGTGCCATAAACATTTCAAAGAATCCTGTTCTGCACTCAAGAACAAAGCACATTGAGATAAAATATCATTTTATTAGGGAACATGTGCAAAAGGGTACTATTGATATTCAATTTGTAAAATCTGAAGACCAAATTGCTGATATTTTTACAAAACCTCTCTGTGAAGACAGATTCTGCACCTTAAGAAAAAGTTTGGGAATGTTTGATTTAAGTTTCATTGAAAATTTGTGAATATGTGACTCTGTTCAGTTTTGCTCGTAGGTTTGGACGAGATAAAATAATGGCATAATGGAAGAGCTGTGGTCAAGGGGGAGGCAACGCAGAATTTAATTCCTATTGGGCCCACTGAATCTCTTTGATCTCACTCTGACCGTTTTGTTAGTTCATCATTTTTTCTGAAAATCAAAATCTTTCTGTGGTCTTATCACATCATATCTTAATAGGGGAGGATAGTAGAAAAAGAGAGTGACTGATCTAATGATACTCTGAATTTTCTGATGCTTATTGCCTGCCAATTTTATTTGATCTGATATGTTGGCTGAACTTTATGTTGCTGGATATTTTTGCTTGATTGAATTGTTTGGCAGGAAATATTTTTGAACATGTTGAGTTTTGGTTACCTGTTGCTGCTGCTGAATGCTCTGTTATTTTGCTCTATGTATATTTGACTCACGGGAACTATTTTCATGTGTCTTGGATGGCTGTACCAAACTTAACTCGATGCTGTTTTGTTTTATACTTGAATTATTATGGATTGCATTGCTTTGCAGGGTCCCTCCTTGATGACAAAAAAAAAAAAAAAAAAAGGGCTGAATTGAAACTGTTATGTTTCATTAACTTATTTTGCTTTGTATAATGTGTTGTCCTGTTTTGCTTTGTTCTGATCTGTCTCTGTTTTGAACACTCTGTGTTAGTGGATTAATTTCGAGTTAAGCTTTGATTGTCATGTGCTCAAATACATGTGTGCTGACTGGACCATTGTGTTTTGGTGAAAAATAAATATTTTGCCTTTTGTATGTTGTTTTCATTTATTTTGCAGTGCCCCTTGATGCCAAAAGGGGGAGAAAGTGTTGAAAATTGAAATTAACAAAACAGGGATGAAATTCCTGTTTTAGATTTATGACCTCCCTCGTTTTAAGCTTCAATATTTTATTATGTGTTTGATGTTAATAATGCATCTGATTGATGCTTGCTGTTTTGAGTTGATGCTTGAAGCTTTGAAGTTTGTAATTTAATATTTATCTTGATAAAATGTTTGTTGTATGACATTTGACTTAGTGTTTGATGTTAATAATGCATCTGATTGATGCTTGCTGTTTTGAGTTGATGCTTGAAGCTTTGAAGTTTGTAATTTAATATTTATCTTGATAAAATGTTTGTTGTATGACATTTGACTTACCTTGATAACATTATTGTTGTTTAGGTTGCTGTTTTGAATTATTTTTGGAAGTTCCTTTAAATTGTGTAATGTATTAAAACTGCCTTGTTTTGTTACTCAAATGTTTTTCATCATGTTGTTTTGCTCTGATATCCTAAACAGAAAAATGTTTGAAAAATATTTGGATATTTTTTATGATTGAAAAAGTTTGAGCAGTAAATCAGTTTATGATATCAAATGAGTTTTTGATTATCAATTAAAACTGCTCATAAATCAAGCATTTAGCATCATAAAACATGCTAAATAACATTGCAACTTGAAGCTTGATTTAAAGTGTTACAGGTTAGTGCTTCCCATGGTAAGATAAGCATACATCAAGGGGGAGCAATGTGACATTTTGAAAGGGGGAGAAATTCAAATTCAAAGGGAGTAATCTTTACTCAATTTCTAAATTTCTTCCATTTCAATTTTAATAATGTTTGTCATCAAGGGGGAGATTGATGAGTTTGGAAAACTCTAAATTAATATTTGTGATGACTAAACATTATTAAAATAATTAATTACAAAATTATTAATTTGATTTTCATTTAACATATGTTAATTAATAATTTTGTGTTGCAGATTTTATATTTGGGCCGAAATGAAAAGAAGAGATCCCAAGCCCAATAAAATCAATATTCAGCCTTGATGTTAAAATTATTATGAGGATGGTGGCTGAAACAAGTGTTTTATTAAATGGGCTAGCAATTGTGATAAGAAGCCCAATTAAAGGTCTTGGTATGAGACCAAAAATGCTTGGTCTGAAATTAAAAGGAATTGGGGCACAATATTATTTTATTCACTTAACAAAAGAAATCCATTCCTTTGATTATGCACTGCATGCTCCAACGGAACTCCTTTACTCATCATGATGGATTTCAAAATTTATTAGAGTAAAGTTAATAAGTGCATGGGAAATATGAGAGAGAGTGTCATTGACATGATTGATGGCATTAACATTACACGCCACCCAGGGAAGTAAAAGCAAGCTATTTTCAATTAATGTGTTTAATCACTTTGAATTGCTTTTCTTCAGATTCTCTCTTCTCTCTCATCTCTTTCTTGCTTCCTCTTCGGTCACTTCAACAGAAATTATGGAAGCCATGGAAACTACTTTGAGCTATCAAAATGAAGAAAGAGCAAGCTACAAGACCATCACAATGATGGCAAGAAAACACAAAAAATATAGTGGCTGAGATTCTTATCACATATGGTAAGATATGGTGATGATATCTTAGCCTCTCCATACCAAAAATGGAGGAAGAAGATTCGGCCAGCATGGAGGAGATTCTTGAAGCATGGCTTGTCTTTGATTCTGCTCAACCACCACAGGGAGTAGCTAGAGTGGCGAAGTGATGGTTGAAGGCAGAGATTAAAGCAGATGAAGTCATCATCATCATGAAGCATCAAGGGCCAGAATTCCATCTTGGAGAGCAAGCCAAGGATGGAGAGCTCGGATTGATGAAGGGTGATGATCAAGAAAGGACTAGAGGTAATTGCATGTTGGTTAATGCATGGTTATCTCTTCTCTCTCTTTGTGGCCGAACCGGTTTTGTTGAAGGAGGAAGAAGTTGGTTCGGTTTTGGCTTCAATAAGTGGAGGCTCCCCTCTTCTATAATAAGGGTGGACAGCCACTGTTTGAAGCAAGGAGAAAATTTGAGAGTGCAAGGCACAGTGTTCTCAGAGCTACCTGAGCTAACAGTTTTCTCTTCTCCTTCAATGTATTCTGTTTTGTATTTTTCTGTTTAATTTTGTCATGTCTTGAGTCTCATGGTAAAAGGCAAACAGTGAGGTTTGTAATGAAAAAGCCATAGAGCGGAAAAAGGCAGAGAGTACAAAATTAAAAGAAAAAGCCATAGATGTCTTAGAGTTCCTTTGTTCATCTATGTTGTGTTTCATGATTCTGTGGGAATCCCCTTGTAAGTTGGGTTAGCACTTTACAAGTTGTAATCAGATTGATTATAGTGAAATTCCATCATGGTTGTGATGGAGACTGGATGTAGGCTGCACTGCACTTAGCAGCTGAACCAGGATATATCTGGGTGTAATCTTCAACTCTTCTCTCCTACATTTCTATTTCTACTGGACAGGAGCAAAAACTAATATTATCTCGTGCCAAGTGACGAGACAAAAAGAAAAGTCTCGTGGCTAGGGACGAGACAAAACAAAGTTGCTCGTGTCCAGTGACGAGCAAAAACAGAAAAGTCTCCTCTGAGTTCAGCAAGTGTTAGCAACTTAAAAAGGGGGCTAAGATTCAACCCCCCCTTCTCTTAGCCACTGAAACCATCAAATATTAATATATAGTTTATAACCATTCTCCTTAAATATAAAGTATCTAATACTACCTGCGACTTATAGTAACTAACAATCATAATTAATTAGGTTCGGAGATCAGGGATATAGGCAATAGATTAACTTAATTATTATGATCTTTAGACAGCAGTAGAAATTATATCTTTATGTTTATGAGTTAATAGTTAAAATCGTTCTTGAAAAATATTCTGATCTCTATTTTGGTCTTTAAAAGACAAAATTAATCGAAATCATCCCCGAAAGATACACGACTTGGTCACGTTAGTCCTTCTGTTAGTTGGATGATGACGTGTCACGTTAAGTGCCATGTGGCATGATGACATGGTGGGTTAATGACACATGTCACAAGATGATTAGTTGACGTGTCAGTTGACATGTAAAAAAGTTATTTATAATCAAAATAGCCCTTAAAAGTTCAGACGTAAGTCATTTTCATCCCTAAAATTTAAAAAATTAATCAAATTAGTTCTTATATATATTTTTTTATTTTTTTTGATAATATTAAATTTGAAAAATTTTTTGATACTACTAATTTTAATAGAAATGTAATTGACAAATAAAAAATTAGTAATTGTATCTTTTCTTCTTAAAATTTTTTTCAACAAAATTATCTCTCTCTTTTAATTCTTCTCAAAATCTCTCTTATTCTTTTCTATTCTAAAATATTTTTCTTACATTATTTATTACATTTTGCTGGAATATATATATATATATATACTCAAAATTAAAATATATGTATTTGTTAGCCTAAACAAAGTTATATGCTCAAAATAAAAATTTATGTATGTTAACCTAAACAAAGTTATACCACTATTTTTTTTTCTACTATATCTTTTTTTTTCCATTACAGTATTACTTACATCCTAGATGTAATGGTAGTTATATTTAAAAGTCAAAATTTAAGAAAAGATTCACAAATTTTACTTCAATTTCAAACTTTATAAAATATTAAAAATTTGTTGCTTAATTATTATTATTATTATTATTATTATTATTATTATTATTATTATTATTATTATTATTATGCTAAACGAATTGCTTCTTAAGCGTACTACATGCAAAGATCATAATAAATTTTTGTGTTTCATATGTTTGAGATAGATTATATAATTTTTCTTTTAATATCACTACCATTACATCCTATATGTAAGTAATACCGTAATGAAAAAAAAAGATGTAGTAGAAAAAAATAATGGTATAACTTTATTTTGGTTAACATACATAAATTTTAATTTTGAGCATATACCTTTGTTTAGGTTAACAAATACATACATTTCAATTTTGAGTATATATATATATATATATATATATATATTCTAGCAAAATGTAATAATGTAAGAAAAAAGTTTTAGAATAGAAAAGAATAAAAGAGATTTTGAGAAGAATTAAAGGAGAGAGATAATTTTATTGAAAAATTTTTTAAGAAGAAAAGATACAATTACTAATTTTTTGTTTGTCAATTACATTTCTATTAAAATTAGTAGTATCAAAAAATATTTTAAATTTAATATTATCAAGAAAAAATAAAAAAAAATATATAAGGACTAATTTGATTAATTTTTAAAATTTTAGGGATGAAAATGACTTACGTCTGAACTTTCAAGGACTATTTTGATTATAAATAACTTTTTTTCATGTCAACTGACACGTGGCGTGGCAGGTGTCACTGATCTGACACGTCAACCAATCATCTTGTGACACGTGGCATTAACCCACCACGTCATCATCCAACTGACGGAAGGACTAACGTGACCAAGTCGTGTATCTTTTGGGGACGATTTCGATTAATTTTATCTTTTGAAGACCAAAATGGAGATTAAGGTATCTTTTAGGGACGATTTTGACTATTAACTCGTATGTTTGTATATTGAATAAAATCAATCAATTAATTCAATCAAATATGGGTTTTCTTTGTTTTAAGTGCTCTTAATACCTCCTTTGCAGCTAAATTCTCATACTTCTCTTTATTTGGCAATTTGTTCACAGTCTAAACTTTACTGTCAATAGAATATTTATCTTGAGGATCAGAACTGATCTCTCAACTCCTAAAAGTGAAATAACAAAAGCAGTTAATTTTGATCATGACAAAAATATTGCATTTAAATAATTTTAATTATTTGAAATGAGTACTTGCTCGTATAATCTTAATTTACCAAGGGGCTTTAAATACTGTTGTAAAAGTAAAGTAGCTTAAATTTTAAAGACAATATCACAATGTGCTACTCTATTCATATTCAAAGTTTCACTGACAGTCAGAATAGCAAATATGACATACCACTTCATTATTGCTACGTCTCTAAGGTGCAACTAGCTTTTGATTTCTTAGCCCCTTTCTTAGCTAGTTTTATTTTTTAACTTTCATCATTCTCAAAGGTCATCAAGCAGTGATATTTTGCACAAAAGAAAGGTATAAGTAGAAATAAACTAAACCAAAATATTAGATATTTTAAAAAGGGAATTGCCACACGAAAACAGGCATGCTTAACTAACAAGATCAGGTTAAAATATTGTAAATTTACTCTGGCAAGTTATGCTCAGATCATCGGAGAGTAGCATGAAGGTCAAGTTATGACTAGGTAAACCAATCTACCAATAATTATTTCATGATATCTATCGTAAATGCATGCCATTCAGCATGTAATTTAATCCATAATAATCAGTTTATCCCAAGAAAGTAATCCAGCTTTCTAAAGAATAACACTAATAATAACTACCAAACCTGCTGGTACTTGGTTTTCAATGAGAGAATAATACTAATAACAACTAACAAACCCTAACAAAGCAAGATGCAAATAAAGCAAAATGAAAAATAAAAAAGCAAACTCTAACATAGTAAGAAGCAGAAATTACAAAAGATTGTAGAACCCCAAAAATTAGAACAACAAATCCTCAAAAAAATCGCAAAATCAGAAAATTCATACACACCATTGATCTCTGTTCAGTGCTAATGTCTCAGTTCATCGTCACTACCATCTCAGTTCTCCATCACAGTTCGTCATCACCAAGGCCAACTTGTCGTTCATCACTGTTCTTCGTCACTGAGAACAAAAAATGAGCGGTTTTGACCGAGACCGACTGAGTGGTTACGAGAGAGATAAAGAGATTCTGAGACATTAGAATGTGGAGATGGAGTGGTGAGTGGAGATGAATCAATTACAAATAAAAGGTGTGTCGCAGAGTTATCTCATTCGCAGCGTCGCATATTCGCATCTGCATCCCATATCAGTCGCCGTTGCACCTCTTTCTCCTGGCCGTAGCTTAGTTCCCATCGCAGCTCGCCTCGCCTCCTCAGTTTTGTTGCTCTCTATCGGTCGTGGTTCCGTTACTCAACGCCTCCCTGCAATTAGCCGTCATCTGTCTAGCGCTGGCACCGTAAATGAGTGTTTGAGAGATGAGTGTGTGTGGTTTTAGAGATAAAGGGGCAAGGGTTTCAAGAAAATTAAAAGGGAAAAATGATTTTTACTTTTTAGAGACATCAGAGTGGTTTTAGAGAATTGGAAGGGGAACGGAAAGGGTTTTGCAAGATTAAGGGTAAAGAAGGGGTTTCACGGGTTTGTGAAGAAGGGCGAAAACGGCGAAAAAGATGATGAATTCTGATCTCTGAAAGAAGGAGAGGGTGCGGGTTTATGAAAAGGAGAAGTTCATTTAAGGGTTATAGCACACTTATATTAGGAAACGCTTCCTGAGCGTACCCAAAACATAATAATTAAATTACTCTTAAAAGTTGTTTATTTTAATAAAAAAAAATACCCATAAATATTAAGGTAAAATTACGTTTTATAAGTAATTTTTATAATATTTAAAACAATATTTTTTAAGTGATACTATAACTGTGTTTTTTATTCTTTTATAAAAAAGTATTCTATTCAAAATTTTTTAAATATAATTTAAAAAAGTGTGATTGAATAAGTAATTTTTTTGTAGTGTATTTAAAATTTTTTTATTTAAAAATTAAAAAGATAATTTAGAGAATGAATTAGAATTTTTAATGTAATTATTTTTTAATTTTTTATTATTCTTCTAGCTAGTATATATCTAAGACTCCGTATTGAGTAATCTAAAATCGGTAAATCTCCTATAAAAAAATAATTATATTATAAAGTCTCAAATTCAAAACTTTATTTAAATTTTAAACGATACTGAACCGTTTACCACTAAAACCAATTTCAATTCCACATTATTGATTCCCACCATATTTATATCCCCTTGTGCATGTTGATGAGGAAGGTAGCTAGAAGCAGAGCTGAAACAGAAGGTGTGCATGAATAGAACGTGCGTGAATTATTTCTCTTACTCTATTGGATTGAATTATTACCAAGTGCAGCAGTAATACACAAGCCCACTAGCTAATAGAATAACAACCTGTCACTAATTCATCCTAACTACTATTAACTATATATACATTTAGATATATTCTCTTAACACATGTATTCTTCTATATATGTGGAAGGTAAATTTTTGCCACCTAAAAAATGGTTTTTATCGTATCGACAATAATGTCAAATAAAAGATATTTAAAATTAAACAATAAATTTTATAAATGCTAAAATAAATTAAATAACAAGGACGAAGTCACAGCTTGAGCACATATTAAAAATGGAATGAAGAGTGAAAAAGGAATCACCATCAAGAACATGCATGCTATAATTATTAATTACGCATTACCACAAATTACATTACTATTTTCATGCATGGCTAATAACAGAACGAAAAGAACATCTTATTTAAACAAGTGCATTCTTCTTTGGAAAAACATAATTGATTGAATATCAACTAATATCAAAATAAATTAGTTAATTACTAATTTCTTTTATTTTATTTATCTTCCACTTTAGTTTTTTTTAATCAAAGTGACAGATAAAAAAATAAAGTAACATAATTAGAAGAAAATGGCATTGCCAACAAAGAAATTCTTAGTTACAGTGATTTGTTGTGTTGTTTTGTTGTTCTCAATTTTCTCAGGGAATGCTGAGGCGGGTGATCGTACTATTAACTATGGTGTACTTCAACGTGACACAGAACTTGGATGCAGCAAAAAACATCCCGCAGCGTGCAAAGACAGAGAGGCTAATCCATATAATAGAGGTTGCAATCCACAACTTGGGTGCAGAACAACTCCATCTGCATCATGATCCACAACTCTCTCTCTCTCTCTCTCTATCTAAACAAAATTGAAACACCAAAATTCTTTTATATTATTCCACGTATTGTAAATCATCATGTACATAAATGCATGTGTGATATATAGTACACAAAAAGCGCTAGCTCATTCCTTTATCAGTTATGTTTGAGTTGATTACCCAAAATATTAAAAAATAACATGCATGACTGCATGTTATGTATGTTTAGTTATCCATGTTGTATATGTGCATTAGTGCATATGCCTTTTGTATTCATTTTGCAGCAATGAAATAAAAATGCCATTTTTTATTTTTGTACAATTTTTTTATACATTTTTTTAGTATAAGAAACAAATATTTTATTATCTTCTTTCACTTCTTATTTATCACTTCTAATAGTAAAAATAAAAAATTACAAAAAAAAAAGGAAACACTTCCCTCTCACTTGTACGAATGCGCGTTCTCTCTCTCTCTCTCTCTCTCTTCTCGTCTTCTCTCTCCCTCGCCGTCGAACTGTGACTGTTGCCACGTTTGTAGCTCGTCGTCGTCGTCAATTCTACTTCTATTGTCCCGCTGTAACCTCTGTCGTCATTGCCTTTCACGTCATCGTCATTGCCGCCTGTCATCCTGCAGCCACTATTATCAGATTTATTATTGGTATGGTTATTTTATTTTTACATGTTAATTTTTGAGTTGAGCATTTTGTTAGGGTTTAGGTTAAATCAGTGGTTAAATTTGTTTAATGAAGTGTGTGATTAAGATTTGTTGTGTTAATTTAATGGATGTAAAAATTAAATAATGTTAGAGTACATTAACTAAGGTGAGATTAAGAATGCTTGAGTTGTTGGAAGATTTTAGTTGAGTTTAGTGAATGGGTTTTGATGGTAATCAGTGGCTAAGAAAAGGGGGGTTGAATCTTGGCCACCTTTTAACTTGGCTTGTAACTTTGTTTTCTGTCGAGAGAACACCGGAGAAACTTTGGTTTTGTCTCCTGACATGGTAGGAGATTCTTTAATTTTATCTCCTATATTACAGAACCAGAAAAAGAGAAGAGAGTAGAGAGTGACACACAGATGTATGCTGCTTCGGCTACCCAGTGCAATATAGCCTACATCCAGTCTCCATCACAACAATGATGGAATTTCACTATCTTTTCAACAGATTACAATCACCAATTCTCCCTAGGATTTACCCAATTCTATCTGAGACAAGTCCAGATTCTAACCCAACTTGAACATGACAAGGACTCACCCTAGCTATCAACTACAAAGTGTTAACCCAACTTGCAAGGGACTAGGACTCACCTTAGCTTTCAACTGCAAATTGCTAACCCAACTTGCAAGGGACTAGGACTCACCCTAGCTTTCAACTGCAAAGTGCTAACCCAACTTGTAAAGGAATTCTCTCAGTATCATGACACAAAATAGAAATACCTACAAAGGATTTCTGAAATAACTTGGGCTTTTTCTCCAAGTCTAGCTCACTGTCTTTTTTTCACTCATTGACTTTTTCTCACAAACCTCACCATGTTTGCCTTTTTTCCAATGAAACTCAGACAGACTAAACTGAGAAAAATTACAAAATAAAAATCATAAAGGAGAAGAACAAAAATAGCTCAGAGAGCTATGGCATGGGAATCCAAACGTGTGCTCTCACTCCTTACTTCAATCCTTGGCTGTTCACTCTTATTATAGAGGAGTGAAGCTTTTAGGGCTTGAAACCTTGCTTCAGCACAGGTTGCTTTTCTTCTCCCAATACACAAATGCAGTAGCGGCGTTCATAGAGGAGAGAGAGGGTAGAAGTAGTGACATGCAATCTTACCTTCATCCTTCTCTTTCATCCTTTTTCTTCAAGAATCTTGAATCTGAGCCGTGTGTCCTTGCTTTGGCCCCAAGTTTGATTTTTTATCGTTGATAAGCAGCAGAGTTTCATCATCTTCTACATCTAGAATTTTCTAGTTCAGTACTAGCACAGAGAAGATTTCTTCAATAACCTTAAACGAAGCACAAAAGTAGAAACCTCCTTTATTTGTGATTTGCTTTTCTGATGTAATCTTTCCTTTTGTCCTAACCTATTTGACCTTCTCTTCTTTTGCTTGGAGTTAAAATTTTTCTTTTTGTTTTTCAATTGTGCCCTAGTACAGAGCTTCCTTTTTCTTTCTTTTGCTTCAGAGTTCACGTGAATGATGTGAAAGAAAAGAGAAGAGGGAGAAGAGAGGATTTGGCTTTCGGTGGGTGAAATGAATGGTTCAAATGAAATGGAATTAAGTCAGTTAGAAACTAATTTAGAGGAATAGATTTGAATATGGACCACCGGTTTAGGCTTTATGTTTGTTTTTGGGCCAATTTGTTTTCTTTCTTTCTCATGGTTCAGCCATTCAATCTTTGGATCAAGATTCTTGGACTGAATAGTTTGTTCAAGCTGAACTTGATATTGGACCATATTTCTTTTCTTATCTTCCTTGTTCACATTGCTTGCTTTCATAGCCATTTATCATATGATATGAGTGCTTTGAATCATATTGAGCCAGATGTAATATGGGCTTATTTTTCATGCTTCTTGGACCAATGTCAATTAATTAATTTCCTGCACACAAGCACAACAAAATCATACAAACAAATAATTCAATAATGTTTAGTCTTCATCTTAATCATAGTTTAGTTCTCTAAACTCAACAATCTCTTCCTTGATGACAAACATTATTAAATGAATTAAAATGAAATGAAAGGAGTTTTTAGAAAAAGACGAAGAGAGATGGGAGGGGGAGAGAGAGGAGGGAGAGGAGAGAGAGAGGGGAAAGGAAAAAAGAGGAGAGAGAGACAAAGAGGAAGAGAGGAAAAGGAGAGAGAGAGAGAGAGAGGGAAAAGAGAGAGAAGGGAGAGAGGGGGAGAAAGAGGAGAGAGACATAGGGGAGAGAGAAAGTGAAGGGAGAGAGAGAGAAATAGTATGTAAAAGCTAATTTTAGAGTTTAAATAAAACCAATTTTAATTTGGTTTAAAACTAAACTGAAGCATAAAAACTGGTTTTTAATAAACTGATTTTCATAAAAACTATGGTTTTCATAAAAAACTGGTTTGTTTAAAACAGTTTCAGTTCAATTTCAATTCAGTTCAATGAAACCAGTTTTTTTGCACGCCCCTACTTATATATCTTGTTTTATCAACATCTTTCCCTTTTTCATCCTTTTCAAGTTTGGAATTTGGATGTACAGGTGTACTCATTGGTTTGGAATTTTATAAATCGAGTTTCTTTACTAACTCCATGGCATATTTACCTTGGTGTACAAAAATTTCACTAGGAGTTTGTTTGATTTGGAGTCCTATGAAGAATGTGAGTTCTCCTATCATACTTCATATCAAACTCACTAGTAATTAATTTTCCAAATTCATCCCACAAGACTTCATGTGCCGATTGAAGAACTGAAGATTGATGGTTTAGAGGTTATAGTAAACTCTCGTCGCAAGTATAGTTACTAAACCAATCATTCAACCTTTCTTACAAATGTTTTGGTTGTCACAAGTAACAAACCCCTTTGAAATTGATAACCGAGTATTCAAACCTCGGATCGTCTTCTCAAGGAATTGCAGGGAGGTATGTTCTTATTATTGGTTATGAGTTTGTAAACTGGGGTTTTGGAAGTAAGGAGGAAATATGTTATATGACAAGTAAAATAAAATAATAATAATAAAATCTCTTGGCAAGGTATAAGAATTGGAATTTCTATCCTAGTTATCCTTATCAGGTGTGAAGATAATTGGGTTTTAATCCCACTTGGTCAGCCTTTATTAAACAAAGGAAGGTTAAGTGGACTGATTAGCTTGATTCTCAAGTCCTAGTCAACTCCTGTGGAGAGACTAATGTTAGAGCAATCCTAGCTCAAGCAGAATCTGCCAATTTCAATCACTTGCTGAGTTTGATAACTCAAGTACTACCAATCACTTGACCAAAGCCAAAAGGGAGAAAAATATCTAAATTAAATTAAAAGCATTAATATAAATAAAGCAAAGCAATCTTAAATCTGAAAATACCTCGAATTGCATTAACAAAAGAAATTAAATCTGGCATAGATGTTCATAAATTAAATTGAGAAAATAAATAAAAAGAACATTGAACCTGGGATTGAGAGTCACTCCTAAAACTAAGAGAGGTCCTAAATCCTAAATCCTAAGAGAGAGGAGAGAACCTCTCTCTCTAAAAACTACATCTACTCCTAAAATTGTGAATGTGAAAGCTTGTTTATGAATGAATAGATTCTTCCACTTTATAGCCTCTAATATGTGTTTTCTGGGCCGCAAACTGGGTCGAAAACAGCCCAAAAATCGCTGGAGAAGAATTCAAACACGCTGATTTCCGCCACTGCGATGCGGCCGCATGGAGCACGCAGTCGCATTGCCTAGCATCAGGGAAACTATGGCATATTATATATCAAATCGAAGCCCCGGACGTTAGCTTTCCAACGCAACTAGAACCGCGTCATTTGGACCTCTGTAGCTAAAGTTATAGCCGTTTGAGTGCGAAGAGGTCAGGCTAGACAGCTTAGCAATTTCTCTAACTTCTTGTATTCCTTCCACTTTTGCATGCTTCCTTTCTATCCTCTGAGCCATTCCTGCCCTGTAATCTCTGAAATCACTTAACACACATATCAAGGCATCTAATGGTATTAAGAGAGGATTAAACATAGGGAACTTAAGGCCAAAGAAGCATGTTTTCAATCAAAGCACATAATTAGGAAGACAAATGTAAAACCATGCAAATAATATGAATAAGTGGGTAAAGAGTTGATAAAATCCACTCAATTGAGCACAAGATAAACCATAAAATAGTGGTTTATCACCGATCCAAACACAGTGTCATCCACTTAAACTTGAACAAGTATGAAATGATCATTAGATTCTTTAATGAAAAGAGTAGTATCTGTATTTTTTTAACAAAAAAGAGCTAAGTCTTTCATGCCAAACTCTTGGAACTTGTCTCAAACCATAAAAAGTTTTAGAAAGTTTAAAAATATGGTTTGAGAAATCTTTATTATCAAAACCGGGGGATTGAGCTACGTATACTTCTCTATCAATAAAGCCATTCAGAAAAGACACACATAACATCCATTTGGAAGAGTTTAAATCTTTTATGGGCAGTATAGGCAAGCAATAATTTTATTGCTTCCATTCTAGCTACCGGAATAAATGACTCATTAAAGTCAATTCTCTTCTCTTGATCATACCCTTGAGCTACTAATCGAGCTTTATTTCTAACAACACTACCATCCTAACCCAATTAATTTTTAAAGATCAATTTGGTACATGTTACCTTCTTACCATTCGAATAAGGCACTAGAGTCCAGACCTCATTTTTCTCAAATTGGACCAGCTCTTCCTCCATTGACTTTATCCAAAAGGGATTTTCAAGTATTTCCTTCACATTTTGGGATTTCACTTGTGATATAAGAGCGAAGTTATTGTGATCGGCTCTCTTTCTACTTGAGAATATTGTGGTAACTTCATGAGAGGAATCTCCAATGTTGAATTCATGTGGATAGTTCTTCAAGAACTTCCATTCTCTCGGCTTTGGTGAGGTGATCTCAGGTTAAGTATGAACAGGATCAGTTCCATTGAGATTTTCAGAAATCTCTATATCAAGAGGAGACAAAACAAAATCGCCTCCTAGATTCTGGTCTGCAGAATCGTGAGTAGCATCTTCCATTGTAAGTTCAGGTTTGTCTTTTTCTTGAATTCTATCTAAATTTTGTGCAATCTCAGTTCTTGCATCAATTTTCTCAACAACACTTGAAATAGAGTTAGAATCACAAAAAGTGACATATATGGACTCCTCAATTATTCTATGTTCCTTGATGTAAACTCTATAAACTTTACTAGAGGTTGAATATCCAACAAACACACCTTCAAAAGATTTTGGATCAAATTTTTTAAGATTATCTTTAGTGTTTAACACAAAATATTTGCATCCAAAAATATGAAAGTACTTAAGATTGGGTGGTACTCGTTTCCAAAGCTCATATAATGTTTTCTTTAAAACTTTTCTAATGATGGTTTAGTTCAAAATATAACAAGCTGTGTTCATAGTTTCATCCCAAAGGAATTTTTTCGGAATTTCATTTTCACAAAGCATAGCCCTAGCCATTTCTTGAAGGCTTATATTTCTCCTTTCAACAACCCCATTTTGTTGAGGTGTTGTAGGACATGAAAAATTATGTGAAATGCCAAATTCATCACAAAATAATTCAAAGTCTTGATTTTCAAACTCTTTTCCATGGTCACTTCTTATGGAAACAATTTTCAAATCTTTTTTTATTTTGGATCTTTTTGCATAGAGTTGAAAAAGCAATAAAGCATCATTTTATGAGCCAAGAAAATAACCCATCCAAATCTAGTATGGTCATCAACTACTACTAAACCATAATGTTTACCATCTAGGCTTTGAGTCCTAGTAGGACCAAAAAGATCAATATGTAGCATTTTCAATGGCCTTTTGGTTGAGATGTCATCCTTGGGTTTAAAAGAATTTTTAGTTTGTTTACCCAATTGACAAGTATCACAAGTGATGTCTTTGTCAAATTTTATCTTTGAAAGATCTCTAACCGAATTATTCTTCCTTACAATTTTAGAAATTTGAAACATACTTACATGTCCCAATTTCTTATGCCATAATCATTTTTCAGATTCCATAGAAAGTGAAACAAGCTACATTTTGTTCTTTTCGTTCCACTAAAGTGAGTATATACACATTATTATATTTTTTTAGCTTCAAACAAGATTTCACCGGATTTTTCATACACAACCAAGCATTCCGAATTCTTGAAAATAACCAAATAGCCTAAGTCACACAATTGGCTAATACTTAGAAGATTGTGTTTCAATCCATCAACTAAAAATACATCATTAATGAAAGTTGAGAAACTCTAACCATCCTTACCTACGACCACAATATTTTTTTACCATTGTCACCGAAAGTCACAACACCTCCATCGTATTTATCAAGCTTGATGAAGAATGTGGATTTTTCGGTCATGTGCCTAGAGCATCCACTATCCCAGTATCACATGTCATTCTTCTTCTTGGATGTTAGGCAAAACTGCACAAAATTTTTAAGTGACCTTAGGTATCCAAATCTTTTTGGATCCTTTAATATTAATTCATCTTGGTTGCCCAAGTGCATTAAAATTACAAACAACATCGTATGTTTTATTTTCTACTTCTTTTTTGTTAATAAAGCATTAGAAAAAAAGTGATCAGGTTTATTGCAATAAAATCAGTGATTTGTGTGTACATGTTGTTGAAAACGATTTAAGGTATGATGATGATGGTGATTAAAATATTTGAATTTTTTTGGTATTTGAAAATGGTGCATTTCTTTTGAAAGATCCATATCTAACATTAGTACCTCCTCTTGCAAAAGACCTTAAACCAGAATTTCTTGACACATATGAGTTTTTAGAATGTGAGGCTCTTTTGTGAAAGAAAGGTTTTCTAAAAACGGCCTCATTGTTAGAGGTGTAACCCAGACTAGAGTTATTTGAAGCAGGTTTAGATTTTGAATAAGATGCATTTTTATCAAAATATGACTTTTCAAAGTCAGCATCAATATTAGATGAATATCTAAGACCAGATTTATTAAATGATGATTTTATTTTTGAAGATGATGCTGTGAATTTTACAAGTAATTTTTAAAAAATTGCATAATTTTTTGTTACATACCTTAAACCTATTTTTTTTTTAAACAAAGTTCTTTGATTAGCAAGTAATTTGTCCAAGTTACTTGAACTATGTGTGAATTTTGCTAACTCATTAATCAAACTTTTGATCATTTCATTTAATCTTTTATTTTCAGCAACAAGTTCTTGAGAGGGATCAATAATGTGCTTTCCTTTGAAATTTTTAATTTTAGATTTTAAAAATCTGTTTTCTTCAATGAGATCAAAAGCACATTCAATCTCCTTCACCTTTTCTTTCAAAAACTCATTTTCTGCATTCAAAACTTCATTTTCAGATTTGTATTTGTTGTATTATTCAGCAATTTTTTTGAGTGGTGAGTGAGATCATCAATAGTAACATGCAATCATCAAGAGATAAGTCATAGTAATTTACCTCTTCTTGTTGATCTTCATCAGCTATGAAATAGATTCGTGCTTCATCTTCGGAGTCTTCTTCCTCATCTGAGTCAATCTTGAGATCCTCCCAAGAAGCCATAAGTCCCTTCTTCTTGTCCTTCCGAAACTTGTCTTCTTTTTCTAGTTTCAGACAGTCATATTTGTAGTGTTCAACTTCTCTACAGTTCTGACAAATGACCTTGCTTAAGTCCTTCTTTGGTTCCTTTGAGCTGCCACCTCTGCTTTTTTCTTTAAGTCTCATCATCCTTCTAAGATTTCTAGCAAAAGAATACAAACTTGTCATCTGATAAATAGTCACTATATTCATCATCCAATGATTCAGTGTAAGATTTATGAGCCACTCCTTTCTTTTTTGTATTATTTTTTATGTGAGTGATTTCATATGCTAGTAACTTTCCTCTCAACTCATCATAGGTCATTTGACTTAGGTCTTTCAGAGATGACAGTAGCCTTAGTTTTCCACTCTCTTGTCAAGCTTCTCAAGGCTTTTCTCACTAGCACCTGTTCAGAATGAGTAATTCCCATAGTATCCAAACTATTAATGATGATAAAGAATCTCTCAAACATGTCATCAATTGATTTTTCTTTCTTCATAGAGAACATCTCATATTCTTTGCTCACCATGTCAATCCTGGTTTCTTTACTTGTGTGGTGCCCTCATGTGTGACTTGGAGCTTATCCCAGATTTTCTTTGCTGTTTTGCATCTTGAAACCTTTCAGTATTCCTCTAAGTTGATTGCACAATTCAGCATGTTGACAGTCTTGGCATTTTGTTCCACCTTTTTCTTGTCGTCTTCATTCTATTCTGTTTTAGCTTTAGGAGTGACAACACCATCAGCGCCAGTTTTTGTAAGGATTTGAGGACCATTTATGATTATCTTCCACAGATTGTCATTCACTGACTGAACAAAGATCTTCATTCTTTCTTTTCAATAGTTGTAGTTTTTCCTATTGAAGAATGGAGATCTGTTGTTGGACAGTCCTTCTGTCAGAGTATAAGCCACTGTGTTGAAACCCATGTTGTTCGCCATCAGGATCTTTCCTCCAAGCTATGAAGCTTGATCTCTTTGAGACCAAGTTCTGATACCAATTGATGGTAATTAGTGGCTAAGAAAATGGGGGGTTGAATCTTGACCACCTTTTAACTTTTCTTGTAACTTTGTTTTCTGTTGAGAGAACACAGAAGAAATTTTGATTTTGTCTCCTGACACGGTAGGAGATACTTTAATTTTATCTTCTATATTGCAGAACCAGAAACAGAGAAGAGCGTAGAGAGTGACATACAAATCTATCCTGGTTCGGCTATCCAGTGCAATCTAGCCTACATCCAGTCTCCATCACAATAATGATAGAATTTCACTATCTTTTCAACAGATTACAATCACCAATTCTCCCTAGGATTTACCCAATCCTTTCTGGGACAAGTCCAGATTTCAACCCAACCTGAACTTGACTAAGACTCATCCTAGCATTCAACTGTAAAGTGCTAACCTAACTTGCAAGGGACTAGGACTCACTCCAGCTTTCAACTACAAAGTACTAACCTAACTTGTAAGAAAATTCTCTCAATATCATGACACAAAACAGAAACACCTACAAAGGATTTCTGAAATAACTTAGGCTTTTTCTCCAAGTCTAGCTCACTGCCTTTTTCCATTCATTGGCTTTTTCTTACAAACCTCACCATGTTTGCCTTTTTTCTAATGAAACTCAGACAGACTAAACTAAGAAAAATTACAAAATGAAAACTATGAAGGATAAGAACAAGAATAGCTCAGAGAGCTATGAGAACCTAAATGTGTTCTATTACTCCTTGCTTCAATCGTTGGCCGTTCATCCCTATTATAGAGGAGTGAAGCTTCCAAGGCTTGAAACCTTGCTTCAGAACATGTTGGTTTTCTTCTCCCAATACACAGATGCAGCAGCGACATTCACAGAGGAGAGAGATGGTAGAAGCAGTGACATGCAATCTTACCTTCAAACTTCTCTTTCAACCTTTTTCTTCAAGAATCTTGAATCTGAGCTGTGCGTCCTTGTTTTGGCCCCAAGTTTGATTTTTTATCGTTGATAAGTAGTAGAGTTTCATCATCTTCAACATCTAGAATTTTTTAGTTCGATAATAGCACAGAAAAGATTTCTTCAATAACCTTCAACGAAGCACAAAAGTAGAAACCTCCTTTTTTGTGATTTACTTTTTTATATAATCTTCCCTTTTGCCCTAGCCTCTTTGACCTTCTCTTCTTTTGCTTGGATTTAGAAATTTTCGTTTTGTTCTTCAATTGTGCCCTAGCATAGAGTTTCTTTTTTCTTTCTTTTGCTTCAGAGTTCATGTGGGTGATGTGAAAGAAAAGAGAAGAGAGAGAAGAGAGGATTTGGCTTTCAGTGGGTGAAGTGAATGGTTCAAATGAAATGGAATTAAGTCACTTAGTTAGAAACTAAGTTAGAGGAATGGATTTGAATATGGACCACCGGTTTAGGCTTTATGTTTGTTTTTGGGCCAATTTGTTTTCTTTCTTTCTCATGATTCAACCATTCAATCTTTGGATCAAGATTCTTGGAATGAATAGTTTGTTCAAGCTGAACTTGATATTGGGCCATATTTTTTTTTAAATTTCTTGTTCAGATTGCTTGCTTTCATAGCCATTTATCATATGATATGAGTGCTTTGAATCATATTGGGCCAGATGTAATATGGGCTTATTTTTCATATTTCTTGGACCAATGTCAATTAATTAATTTTCTGCACACAAATACAACAAAATTATACAAGCAAATAATCCAATAATATTTAGTCATCATCTTAATCATAGTTTAGTTCTCTAAACTCAACAGATTTCTTTCAAGTGCATTAAACTTATACTGCTTATTTTTGTGATGCTTGTTGTTAGTTTGATGAAATTAGAATTAGGTTTCAATTAATTGGAATAATGAGGTTTGCTTATTCTTTCACATTAATTTTTGAATTAGTTCCAACTTGTGAATTTAATACGTTGTCCTTTTTATTAGGACAATACTATTTTCTATGTTATCCTTTTTATTAGGACAACACTATTTTCTCTGAGATCAGTTTTAGTTTACTTTTTGAAAAAATTTTACTCTCCTCTTCTGAGAGATGCTAAAATGACACTCTTATCCTCTCTATTTATAAAATGTACATTTTGCTCCCTTATAACTTTTTAAAAACCTCCTATTTAATCCATTTTAATTTTTTTGCGTTAACTAATGTTAACTTTATCCATTTTTCAAGAAAAAATAAATTATTTTTCATAAAAATATTATTTATCAAAAACTTTTTTTTGTCATTAAATTTTGGTAAGATTATTTTTTTGTCATTAAATAAAAAAATCTTGGTAAGATTATTTTTCGATATCAATATATATTAATTGTTATACATATTAACTCTGGTAAAATTTTTTTATTTAATATTAAAATAATATATATTGATATCAAAAAATTAATAATAAAACATAAATATAATTGTTAACAAAAATTTTGATAAAATTATAATTTAATAATTAAAAAATTATTGAAGAGTATCTTAAAAAAATAATTTAATTATTAATTTTTTTAAAAATATTTTGATAAAAATACAATTCAATTAATAAAAAATAATTTATTAAAAGGTATTTTGGTAAGCAAAATTTAATGACAAAAAAATAAATTTTTTGTTAATGGGTACTTTTGTAAAAAATAATTTATTTTTTTCTTGAAAAATGGATAAAGTTAACATTAGTTAACACGAAAAATTTTAAATAAATTAATGAGGAGATTTTTTAAAAGTTATAAGGGAGGAGAATGTATATTTTACAAATAGAGGGGAGGGAAGTGTCATTTTAGCATTTCTTAGGAGAGGGGAGTGGAATTTTCTATTACTTTTTTTGTTATTTGTGCAGTAATATTCTAGGTTAGTTTTTATCTCTGAATATAATATTGTTTAAATTTTATATTGGACTCAGTTTTCCTAAGATAGAGTTTTAGGATAGAAGTAGGAGAAGGTCGCGTAGTGCCACTTTCTCATAACCCTTGTTTGTTGGAAAATTGTGGAGTTATAAGGAGCTGTGCACTAGAACGGTTAGGAGTTGATGTTTTATTGAATGTGTACATGTTATAATTTATGCATGCATGCAGTTGTTTTCTCTGTGAAAACTGTTATATTTATTTGATGGATGTCTCTAAATTAAGGAGAAGTTCTGTCAAATTATTGTTTAAATTGTCTAAAATGTTTTTGGTTTATCAGAAAATGATACTTATATTTGGCGGGAGATTCTAATTATAGAGTACATTCTGCTAATTTTTTTAAAAAAAAAATTAATAATTCGTGTTTTTAGTTGAAGTCTAGGGTGTATTTCAATATGATTTCAAGTCATCGTCTATGGATGTATGAGAGGGATAATGGTGGCCAGGGGGAATTCAAAACCTGAATTCTTTGAGGGGGTTGACGTATTTGTTGCGCATGTCTTCAGCATGAAACTTTTTAGGTCTGAAGGAGTATCTTGGTATCCGTGTCAAAAGTGTTGGTTGATTAAGTGGTTAAGACCTGCGGACATAACATTTCACCTCTACTATAACAGGTTTAAGCAGGCACGGACCCAATAAGGGCAATAAGGGGGCACTTGCCCCCACTGCTTTTTCATTTTTTTTTCAAAATAATATATCTCTACTTTAAATTTTAAATGATCCCACTACAAATAAATTACACTTAATTGGTTAAAGTTTCAAATTAACTTTTTTATTTTCTATTTTTTTACTATTATTTAACTTACTTAAATTTAATTTTGTACCGTTACTCTTTTATTCTCTTAATTTTTTTATTTTTATATTTTTAACATTTTTTCTTGTTTAGTAGTCATCTTCTGTTCATCAAAAAGTAAATTTCAAATTCTCTATTTTTTTTATATAATTTTCTATGATTATATGTATCTTCCAATTTCATTATTTTTCTTTTTGATATTTTCAATAACAAATTTTAATTCAAACAATTAAAGTTTAGGTATTAATCTAATATTTCTCTTCATGACTTTATATATTTTATTTTATTCTCAATTTATTCATCTTTATTACTTATTTTTTATCTTTTGTTCTATTATATGAACCTGTGTTGCATATAAAATTTTAAAATAAATTAATTAATTTATTAATTTAGAATATATTTTTTATTTTTGAAAATAGTAAAGATAAAATATTTTAATTATAATACATAATTAAACAGATGAATAAAATTTTTCATCTAACATTATATTAAAATTAAATTAAAAAATATATAACAAACTTAATTATTTTAAAATGAACGAAAGAAAAAAAATTGTAAATTAAGGTTATATTATTTTATATACAGATTTAATTTTTCTAGTATTTATATATAATTCTAGTTTTGAATTATAAATACTAATGTGTCATTAGTTGTTAATGTGGCAGTTGAGTTAGTCTTTTATTATTAAATGTGTATAAAAAATTAGTTAAGATAACAAGTTATCTATAATTTAATTAAAATATTTTAAGTTTAAGTTTTAGAAATAAAAAATATTTTTTATAAAAATAAAAGTGTTCATTAACTTTTTTTAATTTTTATATCTTTATATAATTAATAATATTCAATAAAATTTATTTTAGTGTACATATTTGCCCCCACTCCTAAAATTTTCTGGGTCCGTCACTGGGTTTAAGGATGGATATCAGATGTGGATAGAACACAGAAAAGTGGACGAGCATGGAATTAACTAATTTGCCTCTAATTTGAATAAATATGATTGTTGATCAACGGGGGTTCAGGTGGTGAGAGAACTAAACATGGAAGAAATGACTTGGGAGGGTAACCAAGAGAGATACAATGAGATGGTGTTTGATGCAACAGGTGTTACAAAATTGGAAAAGGCTGAACAAAAGCCCAATCCAGAGGCAAAGAGATTTTATCATCTATTAGAATTTGCTGTTAAACCTTTATACAAGGGGTGCATTCATTCGGAGTTGTCTGCATGTGTTAGAATGATGAGTATTAAGTCGGAGTCAAATCATACCCAAGATTCTTTTGATAAGTGGGCCACCCTTTGCAACGAACTGGTACTTATCGGGTCTACTTTCATCCCTTAAAACCACTACAAAGCTAAGAAGCTAGTTTCAAAATTGGGTCTAAATTCGGTAAATTTTTATTATTGTTTGAATGGTTGTACACTATATTATAAGAGGGATGGAGATCTAACTGAATACAGATTTTGTAGAACACCGAGGTTCCAAGTCGAAAGAGAACAGATTGGTAAACACTGGTTAAAGAGAACTCCAATGAAACAAGTGCACTACTTGCCCTTAATCTCTAGGCTAAAACGATAGTATGCATCGATGAGTTCGGCCCCTCACATGACTTGGCTTAGTAGCAACAAGAAAGGTGATGGAATCATGACGCATCTGTCACACGGAGAAGCTTGGAAGCATTTTGATCGGGTTCATCCTATATTTGAGAGCAAGCCCATAAATATTAGACTAACTTTGTGCTCTGACGGGTTCACACCAAATTTCAATTTTGGTAATGCGTACTCTTGTTGGCCTATAAACGTGACACCTTATAATCTGAGTCCCAAAATGTGCATGAAGGACCCATATATGTTCCTAACTTGTATCATATACCTGGTCCCAACAATCCAAAGGCCAAAATAGATATCTTCTTGCAGCTCTTGGTGGATGAGTTAAAGGAGTTGTAAATCCATGGTGTGAAAACATATGATATTTCGATGAAGACAAACTTCCAACTGCATGTTACATTGATATGGATCATTAACGACTTTTCTACATATGGAATGTTGTCAGGTTGGTCCACTCATGGCAAAATGGCATGTCCCATTTATATGGAGGATACAAAGGCATTTTGGTTGACGAATGATGGTAAGAATTCGTGGTTTGATTGTCATAAAAAATTTCTCAACATGGATCACCCTTTTTGGTGCAAAAAGGACTCGTTCAAAAAGAATAAAACTGAACAACAAGAGGCACCCATGAGGTTGGATGGTAGGCAAGTTTGGCATCGTATTAGTAGAATTTCAAGGATCGTCGATAACGGAATAGGTTTGAGACTTTCGGGATATGACAGGGAGCATAATTGGATTAAACAGAGTATATTTTGTGAGTTGCCATATTGAAAAGACAACTTGGTTCCACATTGTCTTAATATGATGCACATTAAATAAAAACGTGTTTGATAATATCATGCACACAGTAATGGACGATGAGTGAACAAAGAATAATAATAAGGCTAGGTTAGACTTACTGGACATTTGCAGGTGGCCAGATCTAAACTTAAAGAGACTTGAGAACGGGCAGTGGGCAAAGCCAAAGGCAGTGTTTGCTCTAACAAAGGACCAAAGATAAAATATTTGTAAAAGAATTTTAAAGGATTGAGATTTCTTGATGGTTACGCCTCTAAATTGAGCAGGTGTGCAAACGTATCACATGGTAGGATTGTTGAGTAGAAGAGTCATGATTGCCACGTATTCATGGAGTCTTTGCTTCCTGTTGCATTCAGAGAACTTCCAACCAACATATGGAAACTTCTCATAGAAATAAGTAAGCTCTTTAAGGAGTTATGTGCTATAAAATTTAGCGTTAATGATTTCACATTCATATACAAGAACATTCTCATCATACTTTCTAAGGTACAGAGGATATTTTCCTCATCCTTTTTTGACGTTATAGAACACTTAATAATCTACCTATCGTACGAAGTAATACTATGTAGGCCAGTCCAATTTCGGTGGATGTACTAATTTGAGAGGATTATTGGTTCATTGAAACGCACCGTAAAGAATAGAGCTCAGATTGAGGGCAGCATCTGCAAAGCGTTCCAAGCTAAGAAAACATCCGCATTTTGCTCATTCTATTTTTAGCTTCACGTTGAGTCACGTAGAACAAAGGTTGTAAGGAATGATGAGAGGGGAGAATCCTCGTCAAGGGGATCAACATACTTAATCTTTGCTCCAGAAGGAGCTGCAATGGGTGCGGGTAGTAAGTACTAGTTAGAGTAAAAGGAAATCAATATCGCACATATGCATTTGTTATTTAACTGTGACCAGATTTTATCTTACCTCATGTGAGTTTTTTAAGTCTTCGTAAATATTGCAATCAGTAAGATACTAACTTCTTAATCTAATCAAAACTTCTTTATCCTATTCTATCATATAGGTTATTCCAAGAGGCAAATCCATATACCTCATTGAATAATTTTCCACGTTGGTTCAGAGAATACATCAGCGTGCATCTAACTGACACAACATATTCGAAACTAGTTGCACTTAGTTGGGGCCCAATGAATAAGGGCACTAACTACCCGATATACAATGTTAATGGACATCGATTCTATTTTTTACAGTGGTTGATTGGAAAAAAAATAGATAATACCGGAGTTTGGGTTCGTGGGAATTCAGGCAATAGTCATTCTGATTGGTTTGATTGTTGTACAACAAAAATGAACTAGAGTATTTCTGTTGTACTAAATACAAGGTGTGCATGTTTAAATGTGAACGGTATGATCCAAGTTCGTGACAAGGAACACGAAAGCACAAGGACTACGATATTACTGAAGTTAATGTAATCAAGAAATATAGGCACTACAATCCTTTTATTCTACCTCAAAATGTACGACATGTATACTATTTGTTTTATCCAAGTTCATGCAAGTCTAGTTGGGTGGTTGTGGTTAAGATTAAGTCAAGAAGCTGCATCGAGTCTGATGATGGGACAGAGGGTCAGGAACCTTACCAGATTACTGACTCAACTCCTTTGAAAACAGTGGTTGATACCGGTGAGCTAATCACCATTAAGTCGGTTGTTATGGATGATGACATCATTGGCCTTGGAATAGATGCCGACGCACTACCACTAGAGGACAACGATCTTCAAGAAGAAGACGGGTCGATGGCGACGAAGAAAAGGAAGATGAGTTCGATGATCGGAAAACTATCTTGGAAAAAGAGAATGGTGAAACAGAGGAGGAAGAAGATGACGAATATGAATAGGGTTAATGTAAATATAGTTTTATGATATGTACTTCTTTACCAAACTTTGAGAAGAATGTAATATAATTAGCATTGTTTCAAATATTTCAATTACCATCATTCCGTATTTTTAATTTATATGTTTGATATTTCACATCAGGTGTAAAGTACTGTTTAAATTATTAATTATCAGGGTACATTATAAATGGACGAAAAAGATTATTAAAAAATAGGACTACCGTCGGAATATACCGACAATAACAACACAGTCAATTTTTAAACAAAAACATTTAAAAAAAAAATTTCGTCGGATTAATCCGCTGATATAATGGTGCGGAGACGTATGATATGGCGTCAACGTTATTGTCGCAAAATTTTTGAGAGTAATGTTCAACAGATTCTATTTTTTTATTATCTATATTTCATTGCTAAATCCGACGAAAATTATCATCGGACGTAAAAATTCGCCGATAATATGTTACTAGCGAAGTTTATTTTCTCGGATAGATACCGATGATAATTCTAATAGTATTCAATATTTTTTTTTGTAGTAATTGTTAATATATTATGAGAAGTTATTCCAGTATGCTATTGTATTGAACGAAACGTGATATTTTGTTTCTCTCTACTATATAATATAATTTATGTGAACGGTCAAGATTTTAGAAGCTTTCTCAGAGTGTATATAAAGAGCAATAGCTCATGGTGAACTTCAAACAGACTAAGTAATTGAGAGGTATTTAAGCCCATAAATTGTCTCCTTTTATCCATATGTAATGAAAGCTTGGTGCGTGAAGGGCTCAAAGCTTGCTCTTCAGGAAAGCCTTTTCTTGTTATTGAGATGAGGAGATTATCAATGTCCATCATCAACACTTGCTTGTAATATCATTTGGATTGGACTTAGACCCCAAATAATAATAACAACAATAATAATAATTAGTAGTGATTTCTTTTTCATAAGAAAAAAAATTTTGGATTCTTTTATTAGATTCCTATGTAAGAGACGGTAATAAATTTTACATATTATTTAAATATTTTGTAAAAATTATTTTTTTATATAACTAAATTCGTAAATATAAAATTTGTTACATATGGATGTACATTTTAGAAAAAATAATTTTTTTATTTACTTGTACAATTAAAAAATTGGATAAGTGTGTTTCTTTCTTAATAATTTTATTTTATCTCAAATTATTCTTATATTATTTTGGTTTTAAATTTGTATTTAACTATTTAATTATGTTTTAGATTTTTAGTTACATCTTTGAAAGTTGAGACTTGAGACCATTAATAGAGAGGTTAACTCTTTAATTATGATAATGTGTTAGAATATCTCTAATGTTAGATCTATTTTTAATTAGAAAATATTTGATAGCAAAAAAATTAGTTAAAAATAGTCTGAATTTGTCTAGTATTTATTAATTATTGTAATAATTAATAAATATTAAATAAGACAAGTTCTGACTATTTTTTTTTTTTTGTATTTGTAGCATTATCATTTTTAATTTTATTTTAGATTTTACAAAATGACATGTAAATATTTATAGGACCATATGTCATAAATAATGATTTGAAATTAAAAGTAAAATTTGTCCTTTTAATACTTAGTCTTAGTTTAGTTATAATTTTATATTTTTTATTATTTTATCAACATAATTATTAGAATGACAAAATTTTATTAGTTTTCTATCAAAGTAATATATACACATTGATCCTAACTATTATTAGCTATATAAACATTTAGATATATTCCCTTTAACACATGTATTATCTACTTAATATACTAAAACTGGGTTTTCTCTCGGCTACTAAAGGTGACGTGTCGATCTCTCACGCTTCCGTTTTTCCTCCAAAATGAGTGAATTTTTTTTTATTCTAAATTATTTTATAAAAAATATCTTTATTGTAATTATATTATAATTAATGTTTAATGAATAATATATAATTATACTACTTTAGGAACATATCTTCATTATAATTATATCAAATCAATATTTAATGCACTATTAAATTACTTATTAATTATCAATTAAAAATACTTTTAATAATAATAATAATAATAATAATAATAATAATAATAATAATAATAATAATAATAATAATAATGTATGATAATGATATTAATAACGAACATTAATTTTAAATATTTTTAGATATTTTAATTATATTAATTTTAAAAATATTGATATAATTCTAATTCTTATTCATTATTCAATAATAATAATAATAATAATAACCCATTATAATTTTTGTTCATATTTTAAAATTATAATTTTTTTATTACTTTAACCCGTTATAATTCTATTTTCTTATGATATTTATTTCAAACATTTTAAGTTATTAAAATCGTGCATGATAATATATCTTTACCCCCTTTCTATTTCAATCTGTGTATATTAGGTATAATATTGTTATTCATTGTCCGAGATTTCTGTGATCATGATAGAAAATAATGATTCTATTCATGATATGGTAAAATTATATAATTTTAACAAAATTAATATATGATGCATAATTACTGTACATAATAAAAAATTACCTTAATAATAAGTAATTTACATATTTATTTTTGTTTTACTACCGTCTATATATATAGTGTTTTCTTATGGTACATGAATCTAAATTTGAGAGTCAACTCATAATTTTATCATTAGTATCTTTTTATACTACTTTATAGAATAAGAATGTATTCTTCGTTTTTTATTGAAGTTGATCCTTTTAAGGTATAATTTATAATTTTTTATAATATTTTCATATACTCATTTTTATTATATTGTGTATCCAAGTTTATAGAATAATTTTGCTGCTAATCTTTGAGCTTTCATGTATATTGTCTTTTTAGATAGTTTATGTTATAATGTGTTTAAAAAGTTGACTTAAAATTATAATATAAAATATAAATTTATAATATGATTTATAGTATGCTAAAATATTAGGACATTATCATATAAATATTTTTTTATTTGTCCGTTAGATTTAACTATATAGAATCTTGAAAATTATGCAATTATGTAATTAGTTATTTTTTTATATAATTATTATATTGATCATTTACATTAGTGAAACTATTTTTAATATTAAATTTATAAATATGCTATTATTTGTATAATTGATTGAATTATCTTATTCGTTTAAATTTAATTCTATTGAATTAATTATTCAAGGTGCCATCGCTATTTCTATTTTTAAAGATTTTTTTAATATTATTTAACAATTCTAATAATAACAATTAAAAAAAGTAAGACGGTACAAAATTGCAATG
This sequence comes from Arachis ipaensis, assembly GCF_059453495.1. NCBI lineage: Eukaryota > Viridiplantae > Streptophyta > Magnoliopsida > Fabales > Fabaceae > Arachis > Arachis ipaensis. The sequence goes on along the minus strand of NC_142443.1, from coordinate 12,517,960 downwards.
ACGATAAGATTGAAATACCCGTGATAAAATTATGTTGATAATATATACTTGGGTATTACTAACAACTATGTTAGTAATTACTTAAAATAAATAACAAAATAAGTTATAGGGTATTATTTTATTTAAATTATTAATAATTAAAAGAATAAAAGATCAGTAATTATTTTTAAAATAGATATTAAATTTAATTTTATGGTACTAATTTATTTGAGTTGTTAATAAAATTTATAATTTTCATATTTATTTGAGTTGTTAATAAAATTTATATCTACTCAATTTATATATTTTATTTTATTTTACTTTAACAAAAAATTGAGACGTGTATTTTTAATTATTTATTTAGAAAGTATAGAGAAATAAGTTATATCAAATTATAATTAATTATCGATAATTGATATCAATAAATTGATTGTATTAATTTATAAGATGAATAACGTGTAATAAATGTTATGAAATTAATTATAATAAATTAATAATTAATAAATAAATAACTAAAAAGGACTTTTTTTATTGCTTTTTGATGGATATACATTTTTATAATTTTACTTTCTCTTTATCTCTTCCTTTCACATTTATTTCTTTTATTTATTGAACTAAATCAATTATATTAATTATTTGTATTAACTAATTAAGTACTTTTTAATGGATTATTATAAATGTGCCTTTAAATCATAGGTTAAAAATATTATAAAAAAAATTTTTATAAAAATTTTTGCAAAATAAATATTTTTAAAATGTGTCCTTAAGACATAAATTAACTAAATTATTTTTCAATTTAATGTATTTGATTCATTCAATTGTATTAATTATAACTAATAAATTATGTAATTTTATTTGATTAGGATAAATATTTCATCATTTAATATTTTATTTGATTCATTAAATTACATTAATCATAACTTCAAATATTTAATTTAATTAGAGTAAATATCAAATTATTTTAAATTTTGTTTGATTCATTAAATCAAATTAATTATAACTAATTTATTATTTAATATGATCGAGATAAATATTAAATTATTTAATAAATAATATATAAAGCAATGAAATAAATGAACTCAATTAATTCAAATTATTATCTTATTATTTTATATATCCCTTTTTTCTCTCTCTATTTTGTACTTCAGGTAAAATATTTGTAATTTTTTATTTTTTTTATCTTAATTTTGCTAACATTTTTCTATGACTTTGTTTTATATTAATTTTTTTTATTCATTTTGATTAATAATTATTAAGGATATTATTATTTTATTTAAAGATAATTTAAATTTTTTGTAATATTTTTATAAAAGTTGATTAATAAGTTCTTTTTTAAAATATTTTTTTTGAAATTTTTTTAATAAGATCGTATTTTGATTTTTCTCTTTCATCCTTTGTATTAATTAATTATATTAATCTTCTATTGCAATATATTTTTTATCTACTCCACACATTATCTTTTCTATCTTCTTTTACTTTTTTAATTGCTCTTTTTACTTTATTTTTAATTGTTTATTTTACTTTTACTTCTCATATATAGATTTATTATAATTCATCACATGTTTTTTTGAATTTAAGTGATCTTTTAGGTTATATTTTACCATTGATGCTTTTATTTTGTTTAGTGTATTTTTTTAGTCTGTGTTTAATATAATAATTTGTAAATATCTATTCTATTATGTAAAAATTAAATTTCTACACTTAACGATAAAATTGTCGTAACATGTTTCTGATGGTGTTTTTCGATTTATTTCTTTTAACTCATTAAATTCATTTTATTATAATAAATTAATTATATCAACTAATTTATTATAATTCATTTTATTGATTTGGTTAATTTTTTAAATATCATACAATTTATTATAATTTTTATCAATCAATTAATTATAATTTTAATGGAATGATTATTATGTTACGAAATTATTATTTCCTAATTTATGGGTAATACATATATTAAGTATAATCGTAAATTAAGCTATTTTACATTAAATAACTTATATAATGGTCATCTCATTTATTATCATAAATGATGAATTAAATAAGTCATTATTACTTTTGATTTAGAATTAAATGAGAATAAAATCAGAGATATTATTTTATTTGGTCTTTCAGGTTTAATGGGTGTAACACTCAAATATAAATAGTGACTTCCGGATTTTGGTCTCCAACACATCAAAGTCATCTCCGTAACTCTTTTTCCATAAAAAGAATTTCGATTCAACTCTATCAGGGATACAGAAAGTTTCAAAGAACAAAAGAATGGTCTGAATTTGCACGAATTCTAAATGTTCGAACTTACAACGTTGTTTTAGTTCGTTGTCAGTACGAGAATGACTCTAATCTATACGTGTCTAAGGACTAGAATAGATTAAATATTATTTAAGTAATTTATTTCTAATATTGATATTTGATTAAATTAGTTTTAGAGAAATTTAAATTGTTGACTCAATTTATATATTACGACTATTCTTTTTGAATATATTATTTTTATATTTTTTAATATAAAATTTCTTTTTTTTTCTGATTTTTAAGTTTATTTTTTTCTCATTTTATATTTCAGATTAGTAATGTAATTATTAAAAAAATTTTATTTAAAAAAAAAGAAAAAATATTAAAACATCACTATTTAAAAAAAAGATACGTGAAAAAAAAGAAAAACGAAAAATTAAAACATCATTATTAGGAAAAAACTGTTAATATGCGTATGAATAGAATCAGAATTGAAGAATATATATAGATATAAAAAATAAAAAATTATTCCACGATTGTAGAATAAAAAAATCATATATATAAAATGAAATAGTTATAACAAAAAAATAATTAATATATGTAATTTAGATGTTTTTAATAACCGGTAACATAGAGTTTACAAAATATAATTCACATATTTTTTTATTTATGTATATGTTTATATATTAAGAAAAATTACCGTAATATAATTCACATATTTTTTTATTTATGTATATGTATATATATTAAGAAAAACTACCGTAATATATATATAGAATTATGTAACAAAATTAGTATATAAGGTTATAGAAAGTTCTATCCAAATTTGACAAGAACAAGACAACTTACTTAGAAATGGTTCTCATGGATAGTAAGGTAAGTTGATTATTTTCCATGATTCTTTTAAGTGATGTTAGGTCCATTTTATAAATATTTTTGGTTCATATATTTTAATATTTTTAATAACCGGTAACATAGAGTTTAAAAAAAATATAATTCATATATTTTTTTTATTCATGTATATGTATAGAATTATTTATATATATGTATATATATTAAAAAAAACTATCGTGTGTGTATATATATATATATATATATATATAGAGAGAGAGAGAGAGAAAGAAAGAGAGAGAGAGAAAGAGAGAGTTATTTAACAAAATTAATATATAAGATTATGGAAAGTCTCATTCAAATTTGACAAGAACAAGACGACTTACATAGAAATGGTTCTCATGGATGATAAGGTAAGTTGATTATTTTCCATTATTCTTCTTTCAAGTGATGCTAGGTCCAATTTATAAATATTTTTTGTTCATATTTTAAGTTTATCTGATAAGTAAACCCTTGCACGCGAACAAAGACAGTGCGATTTTATAGATTTATAAGTGCTAATAGTCTTTATATTTAATTTGTTTTATAGTGTGATAATAACTAATATATTTATTGGTGAATTTAACTATTACTATATTATTTATGATCACATTCAGTATATATGTCTAATTTATTGAAAAAAGTAGATTATTAAAACTGATTAATAACTATTTTAGAGTTAATCCAATTAATACTAAATTAAAAAAATACATAATATGTTACTTTTTATTAATCAAATTATTATAATTCAAATTAATTTTAAAAAATAATTTAAAATTATAATTTCAATCTTATTACGTGCATGGCACTGGTAATTAAACTTGGAAAAGTCAAGACGTAGCTCCAATCCTATATTTTCTTTATGTTGTATGGAAGGAAAGGTTGAATTGCCTTTCTTGAAGCATCCACCTCAAATGTTGCAAGAGTTACATAGTGGAACAGACGAAAAAAGCATATACTTTCTTAAAAACATAAGGGCTTTCAACGGAATGTTTGCATTCACTTCTATGGTAGGAAGAGTTGACCATTCGATAAATAAAGGTGGTGCACCTCCTATCTTTCACATTGGAGGTCAAAATTATCACCGTATTGGCAGTTTACTACCACCGGAAAGTGAGAAACCAAAATTTGCTCAGCTATACATTTATGATACTGAGAATGAGATTACAAACCGCATGGAATCATTTAGGTAATTGTTCGACTCACGCGTGTAATTCTTCTATTTCCTAACTTTATCTAAAACGCTAATTATAGTAATATATTATGAGGAGTTAAATTCTAATGCGATCTTCTCGAAGCTTAACAAATGAATTGAAGTTCTCATATATTGTTTATTTATTAATAGGTCAAACATTAGTGCATAATTGATGGAAACTGAAATTGTTTCGTCCTTGAAAGTCATGATGGATGAAAATAATGTCCTAGCAAAGGCATTTCGTTCAGCACGGGATAGATACCAAATTGATGGCTCTGCTGATGTTAAGTTATGGTTAATAACCAAAAGAAATACTGATGCAAGGACATATAATTTGCCAACGGTATCTGAAGTTGCTGCACTGATAGTTGGAGATATTGACGAGAGCGGAGTTAATAGGGATATAATAATTGAGACAAAATCAAGAATCTTGCAGAGGATGGAAGTAGTACATCCAATGTACCTTGCTCTTCAATATCCTTTATTGTTTCCATACGGTGAGGATGGTTACAGATTACATATAGCTACTTCTTCTCAACCAAATGTCAGAAGAACTGAGAAAAGATCAACAATAATCATGAGAGACTTCTTTGCATACAAACTTCAGAGAAGGACTAACGAGTCTCAGATCCTTTTGCGGTCAAGAAGATTACTGTAACAATTCATAGTAGATGCCTACACTATGGTTGAGTCAGAACGGCTTTTATACTTACGATTGAAACAACCAAACTTGAGGCTAGGCAAGTTCAAGCAATTGCATGAGTGTATGGTTCGTGGTGAAACTAATACCGTTAACACTGGACAAAGAATTATTCTCCCAAAGAGCTTTACTGGTGGTCCAAGGTACATGTTCAACAATTGCAAAGATGCTTTTGCAATATGTAAATATGCTGGATATCCAAGTTACTTTATCACTATGACATGTAATCCAGAATCGTATGAGATAAAAAGAAAGGTAACACCCCAAGGACTCCATGCAAAGGATAGACCAGACATCTTATGTAGAATATTCAAGTTGAAGGTTGATAAATTAATTAAGGAATTGAAGAAAGGAACATTCTTTGGAAAGATTATTGGATGTAAGTATAACTAATCTTCCTACGAGTTTTTGTTTACTCTATCTATATTATCTATAGTACACTCATTGTATAGTACACTATCATTATTAAGAAACAATTATGTATATAGCATATACATGGTACGATCATTCGATAGTGTACTATCTTGAGTGTATTACAGTGCATTTATATAGTTTGTATTCCCTCAGGCTCATTGTATGGTACACTTATATAGTTTTATATGATTTTATTTTAGCATATTTTTTTCCTATTTACTTTATCGTACTTATTCGCACTACACGCTTAGGTTTATATAGTTTAGTTTAGAATCAACTATTTTTTAAATCACACTATCTAACTTATTTGCAATGTACTTAGTCTTATATGCTTTAGAATTTCGCATAAATATTTATATACTTTGTCCAAATTATTAGTAATATCATATTTTTAAATTTGCAGATTCTCTAACCATAGAGTTTCAGAAGAGAGGTCTACCTCATGCCCATCTTCTTTTATTCATGCATCCGGAATCAAAACCACGAACTGTTGATGACATAGACAAGGTTATTAAGACAGAGATTCCAGATAAGAGGGAAAATCCAAAATTGTATGCTGCTATTGAAAAATATATGGTTCATGGTCCATGCGGTCATTTAAATAGTAAGAGCCAATGCATGATCAATGGTAAATGCTCAAAGTTTTTCCCCAAAACATTCCGAGATAGGACAATTATTGACAAAACAGGCTTTCCAAGATATCAAAGAAGAGATGATGGGCGAACTGTATCAAAGAAAAATATAGAGGTTGAAAATTCCTTCATAGTTCCGTACAATCCCGGTCTTCTTCTAAAATTTGGATGTCACATCAATGTTGAGTATACTTGCCAAACTTCAGCAATCAAATATCTGTTCAAGTATCTTCACAAGGGTAATGACAGGGTGACAGCTGCATTTTATCAAAACAATGAATCTCAGGTAGATGAAATACGTAATTATTATGATTGTAGATATATATCAGCATGTGAAGCTGCATGGAGATTGTTTGGTTATCCTATTCAAATGAAGGAACCAGCAGTAATAAGATTGCCATTCCATCTTCCTGATGATATGCCAATTGTCTACAAAGATACCGATACAATTCAGTCAGTTGTTGAGACTTCTTTTTTCAAGCAATCTATGTTGATTGGATGGTTCAAAGCAAATGAAGCCCATAATGATGCAAAAAATCTGGCTTATTCTGAGTTTCCAACAAAATTTGTTTGGAATGGAGAGCATCATATGTGGACTCATAGAAAGCAAGGCTATGCCATAGGAAGGATATCTCATATACCACCAATGAATAAGGAAGATTACTATCTAAGGCTACTTTTGAACATTCAAAAGGGATGCACGAGTTTCAGTGATCTAAGAACAGTTGATGGTGTCGTTTATGACTCCTTCAAAGATGCATGCTATGCTCTAAGACTGTTGCAAGATGACAGAGAATTCATTGATGCAATCTCTGAAGCAGGAACATGGCACTCTGCAACTTTTTTAAGGAGACTTTTTGTTGTTTTATTAACATCAAATAACACGAGTAGGCCAGATTTTGTTTGGCAAAAGACTTGAAACTTTCTCTCTGATGACGTACTATATGAACAAAGAAGATTACTATAAATGGAAGGTAACTATAGTCTATTATATTTTTTTTCCATAGTAGAATTCAATTTATCATATAATTATAACAAAAATATTGGATAAGAAATTTTAAGAGTTATTTTCTTTAACAAAATGCCTTTTTTGGGAGTAAAATTATCATACATATGGCAAATTGTTTATTGGTGTTTACTTTAACTTTTTCTCTTTCTCTCTGATAATATTTAGGAAATATAACAAAACATTACTTAAAAATTGGATTATATATATATTAATTTCGTACTTGCTTTACTTTCTCCTCTTAATACAAATTTTGATTCATTGTTGTAAACCATATCTATTTAATCTAAGAAACTGTAACTAAATCCATATACTTCCAATACTTGCATTTGCATCGGTTGTTTTTGTGCCTTTTTTTTTATGTTATAATGATTTTGATATTCATGTTAATCACAATAATATTTTTTAAAAGGACATGTTACTAATGAAGCATTTTTTAAACTAAAAACAAGGAGTGTTATTTATCATTCAACAATGCATTTCAAACATTTTTTACCAGAGACTAATTTAATAATTTTTCAAGTAATTGTGTCATTTTAAATTGAAAAAATACAGATTTGATTATGTCAGAAGTCCAAATAAAAGATATTGCACTTGCAAAAAATTGAGGATTTGTTCCAGTCAAATGGCAAGTCATTGAAAGAATATTGTGGAATGCCATATCCTTCAAAAAATTTGGTGTCCAGCTTAGAAAACAGAATTATAATGGAAGAGTTGAACTTTGACATTAATGCTCTTGCGAATGAACTAGGTGGGTATTTAGAAAGGCTAATTAATGAGCAGAAATTTGCATACGATCAAATAATTGGTGCTGTTAGTGGTAATATGGGTGGACTTTTCTTCTTATACGGTCAAGGTGGTTGTGGAAAAACATTCTTATGGTCAACTATATCATGCTCAATTAGGTCTAAAGGAGGTATAGTTTTAAATGTTGCTTCGAGTGGGATTGCTGCACTTTTATTGCCTAATGGAAGAACTACACATTCAAGGTTTAAAATTCCTTTGACCATAAATGAAGATTCTTTGTGTAGCATTAAACAGTGAAGTCCTCTTGCAAGGTTAATATCCAAGGCCAAATTAATCATATGGGATGAAGCTCCAATGATAAGTAAGTATTGTTACGAAACTTTGGACAAATGCCTCAGAGACATCTTAAGGTGCTCAGATTCGTATAATGCTCATTTGCCATTTGGAGGTAAAGTTGTTCTCGGAGGAGATTTTAGACAAATTTTACCTGTGATTCCCAAAGGCTCAAGGCAAGATATAATTCAGTCTTCTATTAATTCTTCATATTTGTGGCATAACTGTAAGGTTTTGAAGCTTACAAAAAATATGAGATTGTCACTAGGTGAAAACAACAAGATACAAGAACTTAGAAATTTTGCAGAATGGTTACTCCAAATTGGTGATTGTTTAGCTGGTGATACAACAGATGGTGAATCGATCGTTCATATACCATCTGACATTTTGGTTAAGAACTCTGAGACAGCTTTGGATGACCTCATTGATTTCGTGTATCCAGATATGTTATCCAATTTATCCATTGAAAATTATTTCAAGGATAGAGCAATTCTTGCATCAACTTTGGATTGTGTCACTGATGTCAACAACAAGATGACTACAGGGTTACCTGGACAAGAAAGAGTCTACTTAAGTTCAGAATCTGTGTGTGCTGGGGAGGAAAATATGGAATTTGAGTTCGATGCTTTCTCGCCGGAGATTCTAAATGGAATAAATTGTTCAGGTCTACCACCACACAAGTTGGTTCTGAAAGTTGGCGCTCCTGTTATGTTGCTGCGGAATATAGACCAAACTAATGGTTTGTGCAATGGAACGAGGATGCAAGTTAGAAGAATGGGAAATCATGTGATAGAATGCAAGACTTTAACTGGTAACAAAGCTGGAAGTATTGTTCTTATCCCAAGACTGAATCTAATTCCAAATAATGAAACATTGCCGGTCAGGTTTCAAAGAAGACAATTCACAATTATCATGTCATTTGCAATGACAATAAATAAGTCTCAGGGACAAACTCTATCAAAAGTTGGAATTTACCTTCCAATGCCAGTTTTCACCCATGGTTAATTGTATGTTGCGTTATCAAGGGTAACGAGTAAAGATGGTTTGCGAGTGCTGTTGCAAGATCATGGACAATTGGAAGATAACTGCACGATGAATGTGATATATAGAGAAGTTTTTGAGAGCCTATAATGAAAAGGTAATAACAAAATGTCTTACTAAATCTATTTATTTATTAAAATTTATTACTATCACTTCAAAAAATTTAGAAATTCTAGGAACTAATAGATGAATTCTTATTGTACATTAATAGTTTGAGAATATTAAAATTATCATAAAAATTCGTATTATTTTATTCTCTTGATAAACAATTTTATAATTACGTTAACCATATAATTTTATATACAAATATTGATACCGTGTTGTTTCATGTATATATTTTGCAGGTATCAAGAGATAGCATTGAATTGTTATTCAGTAAGTTTAAATTATTTATTGTTTATTACATAACTTTCTGCATTAGGATTCTCTATTAATTTGTTCTTCATTTTGAGTTGATTTTGATATGTTCTTACTTCACAGTAAACCAACATGTAAAACTTTGTTGGTGGATTTAAGTATTACTAGATTATTTATGGTCATATTGAGTATATATATCTGATTTATTGAAAAAAGTAGATCAAATAACTATTTTATAGTTAATGCAATTAACACTATATTAAGAAAAGAAAAACAATGCATACAAGTTATTTTTTTATTAATTAAATTATTATAATTAAAATTAATTTTAACCCAACAACTTAAAATTATAATTTCAATCTTATCACGTGCATGACACGGGTAATTAAAATTATTCTTTCATATATGTGGAAGGTAAACTTTTGCCACCTAAATAATGGTGATTTGCATCGACAATAATGTCAAATAAAAGATATTTAAAATTAAACAATAAATTTTATAAATACTAAAATAAATTACAACAAGGACGAAGTCAAAGTTTGAATACATCTTAAAAATGGAATGAAGAGGGAAAAAGGAATCACCATCAGGAATATGCATGCTGTAATTATTAATTACGCATCACCACAAATTACATTACTATTTTCATGCATGGCTAATAACAGTATGAAAAGAACATCTTATTTAAACAAGTGCATTCTTCCTGAAAAAACATAATTGATTGAATTAATAATTTCTTTTATTTTATTTATCTGTCACTTTAGTTCTTTTTAATTAAAGTGACAGATAAAAAAAAATAAAGTAGCATAATTAGAAGAAAATGGCATTGCCAACAAAGAAATTCTTTGTTACAGTGATTTATTGTCTTGTTTTGTTGTTCTCAGTTTTCTCAGGGAATGCTGAGGCGGGTGGTCGTACTATTGGCTATGGTGTACTTCAACGTAACACAGCACTTGGATGCAGCAAAAAACATCCCGCAGCGTGCCAAGACACAGAGGCTAATCAATATACTAGAGGTTGCAATGGTGTACTTGGGTGCAGAAAAACTCCATCTGCATCATGATCCACAACTCTATCTCTATCTAAACAAAATTGAAACACCAAAATTCTTTTATATTATTCCACGTATTATAAATCATCATGTACATAAATGCATGTGTGATATATAGTACACAAAATTCTTTATCAATTTTGTTTGAGTTGATCCACAAAATGCATGTTTTGTTATCTATGTTGTATATGTGCATTAGTGCATATGCCTTTTGTATTCATTTTGCAGAACAATGAAATAAAAATGCCATTCTTTTATTTAATTTTTGTACTTTTTTTATACATTTTTTTAGTATAAGAAACAAATATTTTATTATCTTCTTTCACTTCTTATTAATCACTTCTAATATATAGTAAAAGTAAAAAATTACAAAAAAATATACACAAAAATTATACATATAACATTGTTAATATATTATGATCTCTTTATGGTACCAAAATAGTAGTTTTTAGCCATTGGAGTGCCTTATGCAATTACAATGAAGCGGTAATTGTGACAGAATCATATTCTATGTTGGCATACTACTAACATTAATCACAATTAAAATTATAAGCGATTTTGCGCGACTATTATTTAATATATGTTAAAATATAAAATATACATTGAAATTATATAAAATTAGACATATAATGATATAAATATACATTAATATATAATAATTGATTTTTGATATGTAAAAAATATTTTTTATATTTATAGAATGAAAATTAGAAAATAAAGCAAAATATTTTTTACAATTAAATCCAATCAAGTTAAAAAAAAAAAGTAGAGAATATGCTAAAATTGAAGTTAAACGCGTAAATATTGTAAATGAAAAAAATACACCTATCATTTTTGTTAGGTTTAATTACTCTGTTGATTTCTATAGTTTCGCAAAATTTTCAATTATGTCACTATACTTTTTTTCCTTTTAATTGGTCCCTATACCAATTTTTTTTTTAATTAGGTCCCTCTTGATAGTAATTGGCTTAATTGTATAGGGACTCAAACAACAACAACAACAACAACAACAACAACAACAAAGCCTTGTCCCACTAAGTGGGGTCGGCTACATGAATCAAATGACGCCATTGTGCTCTGTCATGTGTCATGTCTACAGAGAGACCACTTACATGTAGATCTCGTTTGACCACCTCATGGATGGTCTTCTTAGGTCTTCCTCTGCCTTTCGCCCCTTGTCCATCTTCCGTCTCATCCACCCTCCTGACTGGATGTTCTATCGGTCTTCTTCTCACATGTCCAAACCACCTAAGACGCGATTCAACCATCTTTTCCACGATGGGTGCTACTCCAACTCTCTCCCTTATATCTTCATTCCTTATTTTATCCAATCGCGTATGACCACTCATCCATCTCAACATCTTCATCTCTGCCACACTCAGCTTATGTTCGTGCTCCCCTTTAGCCGCCCAACACTCCGTACCATAAAGTATAGCCGGTCTTATAGCGGTGCGATAGAATTTACCTTTAAGTTTTAAATGCACTTTTTTGTCGCATATAAAACCAAATGCACTTCGCCATTTTGACCACCCTGCTTGGATCCTATGATTTACATCCTGTTCAATCTCTCCATTATCCTGTATGATGCACCCAAGATACCTCAAACTTTTAACTTTTCGTAGGGTATTTTCTCCAATCTTCACCTCTATATTAGGGTTATCCCTTCTCAGACTGAACTTACATTCCATATATTCCGTCTTGCTACGGCTTATGCGCAGACCATACACTTCTAAAGCTTCTCTCCATAACTCCAACTTCTTATTTAAGTCTTCCATTGACTCTCCCATAAGGACGATATCATCGGCAAAAAGCATGCACCATGGCACAGGCTCTTGGATGTGCTCTGTGAGTACTTCCAAGACTAATGTGAAAAGGTACGGACTTAAGGATGATCCCTGGTGTAATCATATACCAATAGGAAATTCCTCTGTCACACCACCTTGAGTCTTCACACTAGTTGTGGCCCCATCATACATATCTTTAATTGCACGAATATATGCGATCCTTACCCTCCTCTTTTCTAAAACCTTTCATAAGACCTCCCTTGGTACTCTATCGTACGCTTTTTCCAAATCAATAAACACCATATGTAGATCCCTTTTATTACTACGATACCTCTCCATCATCCTCCTTAAAAGGTATACCGCTTCAGTGGTAGATCTACCTGGCATAAATCCAAATTGGTTCTCTGTTACTTGTGTCTCTTTTCTCAACCTCCGTTCTATCACCCTTTCCTATAACTTCATGGTATGACTCATAAGCTTGATTCCTCTATAGTTTTCGCAACTTTGTATATCCCCCTTATTCTTGTAGATAGGTACCAATATGCTCTTTCTCCACTCATCAGGCATCTTCTTTGACCTTAAAATCTCATTAAAAAGCTTGGTTAACCAGTTGACGCCTTTTTCTCCAAGACCCTTCCAAACCTCAATCGGGATATTATCAAGTCCTACTACCCTGTCATTTTTCATCTGCTTTAGAGCCTCTTTTACCTCGAAGTCTCGAATTCTTCGATAGTAGTCAAAGTTTTGATCATCTTCCCTTGTGCATAATCGACCAAGGCTCGGAAGAGCCTTCTGTCCCTCATTAAATAATTTGTAGAAGTAGCTCTGCCACCTTTCCTTAATCTTCTCCTCTTGAGCCAATACCACTCCATCCTTATCCTTTATGCACTTAACCTGATCCAAATCTCTCGTTCTTCTTTCACGGTTCTTTGCGATTCTATATATACCTTTTTCTCCTTCTTTTGTGTCCAAAGACTGGTAAAGACCCTCATATGCTCTTGTTCTTGCTTCACTTACAGCCACTTTTGTCTCTTTCTTAGCCGCCTTATATTTTTCCCAGTTATCTGCGTTGCGACATAAAGACCACTCTTTAAAGCACTCCCTTTTTATCTTTAATTGTATAGGGACTCAACTAAAAAAAATTGGTGCAGGAATTCAAATAAAAGGAAAAAAAAAGTGTAGGGACCAATTTAAAAAAATTGGTGGAATGACTCAATTAAAAGTTATTCTATTTATAACAATTGATACATCATTATAATACAATTGATACACTATTATAATACATCATCGAAAATAAGATGTGTTTGAAAAAGAAGAGGGAGACGAGAGGAGAGGGAGGGAGAGAGCAAAGAAAAACTCAAAAAAAGAATACTGCTTCATGCCCCAACTTGTGCACTAACTTGAATTCTGTTTGTGCATCTATAGGGTCAGGAATCAAGAAAGTGCTGCTTGATTATTTTTGTTTAGCTAATGCAGTAGATAAGCAAGCACACCATTATTTTTCACCTAGTTTCAGCACCTCTTTTTCCCCACTAATCACTAATGCCTGCCGTGGTTCCATTTCCTCTGTTCTTGCCACCACTAGTGCCTGCGCTGTTTCCATTTCCTCAGTTCCTGCCACCACAGTAGCCGGTGGTTCCTTTTCCTCCGTTGGTGCCACCACCGTTGCCTGCTGTTGTTCCTCCTCAGCTACTTGTGCTTCTCCCTTTTCTAGATGTTGCACAACATGTTGCTTTAAATATCTAAATAATACCAGCAACATAAAAGCTGCAAGAAGAAATAACAAAGTCATAAAAAATAGGACTACCGTCGGAATATACCGACAGTAACAACACAGTCAATTTTGAAACAAAAACATTTTAAAAAAAATTTTCGTCGAATTAATCCGCCGATATAATGATGCGGAGACGTATGATATGGCGTCAACGTTATTGTCGTAAAATTTTTTACAGTAATGTTCAACAGATTCCATTTTCTTACTATCTATATTTCATTGCTAAATTCAACGAAAATTACCATCGGACATAAAAATTCGCCGATAATATATTATTCGCGAAATTTATTTCGTCGGATAGATACCGACGATAATTCTAATAGTATTCAACATTTTTTTGTAGTAATTGTTAATATATTATGAAAAGTGAGTCCGGTATGCTATTGTATTAAACGAAACGTGATATTCTATTTCTCTCTACTATTAAGATATAATATAATTTATATGAACGGTCAAGATTTTAGAAGCTTTCTTTGAGTGTATATAAAGAGCAATAGCTCATGGTGAACTTCAAACAGACTAAGTAATTGAGAGGTATTTAAGCCCATAAATTGTCTCCTTTTATCCATATGTAATGAATGCTTGGTGCGTGAAGAGCTCAAAGCTTGCTCTTCAGGAAAGCCTTTTCTTGTTAATGAGATGATGAGATTATCATGTCCATCATCAACACTTGCTTGTAATATCATTTGGATTGGACTTAGACTCCAAATAATAATAACAACAATAATAATAATTAGTAGTGATTTCTTTCTGATAAGAAAAAAAAAATTGGATTCTTTTATTAGATTCCTATGTAAGAGAAGATAATAAATTTTACATATTACTTAAATATTTTGTAAAAATTATTTTTTTATATAACTAAATTTGTAAATATAAAATTTGTTAAATATGGATGTACATTTTAGAAAAAATAATTTTCTTATTTACTTGTACAATTAAAAAATTGGATAAGTGTGTCTCTTTCTTAATATTTTTATTTGATCTCAAATTATTCTTATATTATTTTGGTTTTAAATTTGTATTTAACTATTTAATTATGTTTTAGATTTTTAGTTACATCTTTGAAAGTTGAGATTTGAGACCATTAATAGAGAGGTTAACTCTTTAATTATGATAATGTGTTAGAACATCTCTAATGTTAGATCTATTTTTAATTAGAAAATATTTGGTAACAAAAAAGAATTAGCTAAGAATAGTTAAAATTTGTGGTATTTAGTATTTATTAATTATTACAACAATTAATAAATACTAAATAAAGTAAATTCTGACTATTTTTTTTGTCTTTATAGCATTATTATTTTTAATTTTATTTTGGATCTTACAAAATGACATGTAAATATTTATGGAACTATATGTCATAAATAATGATTTTAAATTAAAAATAAAATTTGTCCTTTCAATACTTAATTTAGTTTAGTTATAATTTTATATTATTTCATATTATTTTATTAATATAATTATATAAATAGTAAAATTTTATTAGTTTTTCATCAAGGTGATATATACACATTCATCCTAACTACTATTAACTATATACAAATTTAGATATATTCCTTTAACACATGTATTCTTTCATATGTTTGGAAGGTAAACTTTTGCCACCTAAATAATGGTGATTTGCATCGACAATAATGTCAAATAAAAGATATTTAAAATTAAACAATAAATTTTATAAATACTAAAATAAATTAAACAACAAGGACGAAGTCAAAGTTTGAATACATCTTAAAAATGGAATGAAGAGGGAAAAAGGAATCACCATCAGGAATATGCATGCTGTAATTATTAATTACGCATCACCACAAATTACATTACTATTTTCATGCATGGCTAATAACAGTATGAAAAGAACATCTTATTTAAACAAGTGCATTCTTCCTGAAAAAACATAATTGATTGAATTAATAATTTCTTTTATTTTATTTATCTGTCACTTTAGTTCTTTTTAATTAAAGTGACAGATAAAAAAAAATAAAGTAGCATAATTAGAAGAAAATGGCATTGCCAACAAAGAAATTCTTTGTTACAGTGATTTATTGTCTTGTTTTGTTGTTCTCAGTTTTCTCAGGGAATGCTGAGGCGGGTGGTCGTACTATTGGCTATGGTGTACTTCAACGTAACACAGCACTTGGATGCAGCAAAAAACATCCCGCAGCGTGCCAAGACACAGAGGCTAATCAATATACTAGAGGTTGCAATGGTGTACTTGGGTGCAGAAAAACTCCATCTGCATCATGATCCACAACTCTATCTCTATCTAAACAAAATTGAAACACCAAAATTCTTTTATATTATTCCACGTATTATAAATCATCATGTACATAAATGCATGTGTGATATATAGTACACAAAATTCTTTATCAATTTTGTTTGAGTTGATCCACAAAATGCATGTTTTGTTATCTATGTTGTATATGTGCATTAGTGCATATGCCTTTTGTATTCATTTTGCAGAACAATGAAATAAAAATGCCATTCTTTTATTTAATTTTTGTACTTTTTTTATACATTTTTTTAGTATAAGAAACAAATATTTTATTATCTTCTTTCACTTCTTATTAATCACTTCTAATATATAGTAAAAGTAAAAAATTACAAAAAAAATATACACAAAAATTATACATATAACATTGTTAATATATTATGATCTCTTTATGGTACCAAAATAGTAGTTTTTAGCCATTGGAGCGCCTTATGCAATTACAATGAAGCGGTAATTGTCACAGAATCATATTCTATGTTGGCATATTACTAACATTAATCACAATTAAAATTATAAGCGATTTTGCGCGACTATTATTTAATATATGTTAAAATATAAAATATACATTGAAATTATACAAAATTAGACATATAATGATATAAATATACATTAATATATAATAATTGATTTTTGATATGTAAAAAATATTTTTTATATTTATAGAATGAAAATTAGAAAATAAAGCAAAATATTTTTTACAACTTAATCCAATCAAGTTAAAAAAAAAAAAGTAGAGAATATGCTAAAATTGAAGTTAAACGCGTAAATATCGTAAATGAAAAAATACACCTATCATTTTTGTTAAGTTTAATTACTCTGTTGATTCCTATAGTTTCGCGAAATTTTCAATTAGGTCTCTATACTTTTTTTCCTTTTAATTGGGTCTCTACACCAAATTTTTTTAATTAGGTCCCTCTTGATAGTAATTGGCTTAATTGTATAGGAACTCAACTAAAAAAAATTGGTGCAGGGATCCAAATAAAAAAAAAAAGTGTAGAGACCAATTAAAAAAAATTGGTGTAATGACACAATTAAAAAAAAAAAAAGTATAAAGACCTAATTAAAAATTTTGCAAAATTATAGGGACCAACAGAGTAATTAAACATTTTTGTTATAAAAGTTATTCTATTTATAACAATTAATACATCATTATAATACAATTGATACACTATTATAATACATCATCGAAAATAAGATGTGTTTGAAAAAGAAGAGGGAGACGAGAGGAGAGGGAGGGAGAGAGCAAAGAAAAAAGAATACTGCTTCATATGCCCCAACTTGTGCACTAACTTGAATTCTGTTTGTGCATCTATAGGGTCAGGAATCAAGAAAGTGCTGCTTGATTATTTTTGTTTAGCTAATGCAGTAGATAAGCAAGCACACCATTATTTTTCACCTAGTTTCAGCACCTCTTTTTCCCCACTAACCACTAATGCCTGCCGTGGTTCCATTTCCTCTGTTCTTGCCACCACTAGTGCCTGCGCTGTTTCCATTTCCTCAGTTCCTGCCACCACAGTAGCCGGTGGTTCCTTTTCCTCCGTTGGTGCCACCACCGTTGCCTGCTGTTGTTCCTCCTCAGCTACTTGTTCTTCTCCCTTTTCTAGTTGTTGCACAACATGTTGCTTTAAATATCTAAATAATACCAGCAACATAAAAGCTGCAAGAAGAAATAACAAAGTCATAAAAACAGGTATCACAACTCAAACTTGCCATATCCATATACTAATAAAGCTGGCCGGTGCACAAAAGGAAGTCCTTCGGATACTCTCAATTCACTTTGTCACTTGATAACAAGGTCAAGGGTGATTTCTTATAATATGGCCTCTTATAAGTTATAAGTTATATCACTTGTCCTCCCTTTTAAGTGAAAAATAAAATTGAATGTACCTATTCTCATCTCATGTTAAAATTTCTTAAACAAGAGCTATTATTTGCAGCAAAGTGTTGTTCTTGAAACAAATAGCAATCTGATCACTTAGGTCCTGGTAGGGGACTTACCCGTGTAGATTCGAGTTTTTATCGAAGAAAGATTCCAGAAAGCCATAAGTGCTGATACTACTAGTTTCTTCTTGTGAGTACAAGTACACCATATGTCCAACAACCATAAGGTAAAGCGATCAGCTGCATGACAAAACCATTCTACTATTAAGCATAAAAATGTATACAAGCCTACATAATTTCATATAAGGGGTCGGTGGAATTGGACCTCTTTGGTTTATCTTTTCAGTGTAGCAAGAATAAAGCTTTGGAGCAGTGAAGCTGATTAAAAACCCTGTTTGAATATATAACAGCAAGACATGTAAACAAGACTAAATTATAATGAAAAAGAAAAAACAAAGCAGACTCTATGGGGTTTGTTGGTGTCCTCACCAATGGCACACAGCCTCCAGATTGTAATAAAGTGTCCATATTCCGCACCTAGTAAAAGGAAAGGAGCTACCTACAACCACAGAGAAGATTAAGCCATTGTCAACATTAACACATGATAATAAAAAAGTGAAAACTAGAAAGAAAGGGAAAGAAATATTTTAGCTTCTAAGATTGATTGAATTACTTTGAGGGTCATGGATGGTTCTCCTGAAAACAGCTGTCTTGTAACTGAAATTGTGAGATTCAAAGTAGGCAGAATCAATTTTGCAAGGTGCAAAATGTCATCTTCTTTCAGCTTGAACTCGCGCTTTTTCTCAACCTGGTTCCTGAAACACAACATCAAGTCATAGGAAGTTTCTCGGAGAGAGTTCATAGAATAATAATGGCACCATCTAGTAGAAAGAACAACTGTACCTTTGGCAAATTGTGTTTAGGACAAAGGAGACACCAAGAAAAACAATAGCCAATTGTGACATTGCCGAGAAAATGCTGAACAAAAGCATGTAGGAAAATCACTCAGATCTTTCTCCATGATCGTTATATAAAGAGCAAAACAAAACATCAAACACAGATATTGTAGATTGAAGAGAAGTTTCAGACCTAAAGTTGAGTCCTTTGGAAAAGCAAGAAGATAAGAGGCAGAGAGACCCAATACCAAACCAAAGGGTTGATTTTGCCACATCTTTCCACATGATCAAATCACTGACCACCTGCTGAACACGCTGCAAATCACCTCCATTCTCTTCTTCTTCCTCTTCTTCTTCTTCTTCTCCTTCTTCAGCTTTTATATATAAAAAAAGGGGGAAAAAGTGATTTTTCCATTAGCTTTTCGGAAGAAGCACTTCCAAGATAATAATATGATCTGATTTTCCAAAGATTAACATAATTTTTGTCTAGAAAAATGAAGAAAAACAACCAGAAACGCAAAACCAGCCACAAAATAGAATCACAAGAATCATCAAACGTTTCAAACATCAAAAACCGAAACGTTAGGGCATACTTGGAGGAAATGGGATTGAAGGTGGTGGGAGCACCGGGTTTGATTTTTCCTTCTTGGACCGCACTGTGTTCCTTCGCTTTCTAGGTTTTCCAACCTCTTCCGCCATAGCGTCCTTCTCGTCCCGAACGTCAGGCTCGGAGCGCCTCCTCGGCTTCCGAGACTTTCTGGGAGATGGCAGTGCCGCCGCGACGGTCGCCTGTGCCCCTCTTCCCGCCTTGGCCCTCCTCCGCGGCACGGCGGGTTCCGGCGAATCCTCCGGTTCGAGAAGACGGTCGGCAAGGCGTGTCCTGGACCTGCGGAGGGGCGAAGTGGTGGTGGTGGAGTCGATTGACATGGGAAGAGGGTCTTGTTGTTTCTGTGGTGTAGAAGAAGAATCATCCATGATTTTATTTGAATTGAATTGAAATATTGAATGTCGTAACGCTTCTAATGATGAAGTGGGTGAGGAGCTTCTTCAGTCTTGAGAATTTGAATAGTGAGGGTGTTTTCTGCACTAGTAGCCGTTGGAGAGAGAGAGAGAGAGAGAGACAGCGCGCGCTCCAAAATGGACCATTTTCTGACAAAAAAAAAAAATACATGATGTGAAATATGTTTGAAGTGGTGGTTTTTGGTAACTAAACGGGCATAGGCCCGAAATAGATTATAAAATCACTGATATTCGGATAAAAATACTATTTGTACATTAAAAATAAATATTAAAATTAGTCACAAATATATTTATGTATAATAAATATATGTATAGTTTAATTTATTTTTAATATATATTTATATTTTAATATATATTTTATATTGGTGATTAATTTTAATATACATGTAATATTGTTGTATTTAGGATATTAAATAGTAGGAAAAACTACCAAAAGTACCCATGAAGTTTACGAACGCTGACAAAAGTACCCATACACTAAGGAAATTAACGTTGTACCCATGAAAGATGAGTTCCGTATGACAAAAGTATCCAAATCTTAATTTTTTGTTGATTTTTTAATAAAATTCCTAAACTACCCTACGCTCAACCTCCACTCACTTTTTCAACCTTTCATAACTCAATTCGCACCAACTGTTGCCATGGAGTCCAAAACTACTCCTACAACAAACCAGACCGAAATCAATGGTAGTGGTGGTGGTAGAGGATCGGACCTCAACCGATTCACTCATAAGTTTATAATCCATACCCAAACCAAATTAATCAAACACCAAAAAATACTCAAAACATAAAAATTTTCAAATCTATTCATCCAATTTCAATTCACTTTAGCAAAACTAGAAATAGAAAAAGTCATCAACCATAAAAAATCAACAAATCCATTCATCCAATTTGAAATTTATTTCAGCAAAAATCAAAAGTAGAAGTAGCCATCAACTGGATCTTCTGTAAATCAATCTCAGCCTTCATAAAAAATAGAAGCAGATTTAAAAAAAATAGAACAGTATCATTTTAGTAGTAACTAAATCAATTTCTGAAAAGAAGAAAAATAAAATAAAATGTTTTAAAAAAAAGAAATACATTTTTCTTCGCCGGCCGACTGTAATATCGTCAATGGCAGAACCTCCATCCACAGTGCCACCTCCCTTTCTTCTCTGATTTCTCTTTACCGAACCCGCTTTCTGCATGCAAAAGTACCACGACTCCTCTCTCTTCTCAGGTGTGCAACGACAGTGTTCTCCTCGGCTGCAACAGACGCGCCACGACAGCATTCTCCTCAGGTTGGGTCACAGGTGTGCGATGAAGGTGTTGTAGTCACCTTAATAGTGAGAGTGAGAAGCAGTGAGAGGGGAAGAGATTGGCGGTAATGGAGTAGGTGGGTGGTGGCCGACAATGAGGAGGTAGGAGGAGAGTTTTTGTGACTCTGTGAGGGTTTTTGAGGGATAAGTGAGGAGAGAGGAAGAAGAGAAAAGAGGGAGTCACGGTAGAATGGGGTTAAGGTGGGGTAGTTTAGGAATTTTATTAAAAAATCAACAAAAAATTAGGATTTGGATACTTTTGTCATACAGAACCCATCTTTCATGGGTACATCGTTAATTTCCTTAGTTTATGGGTACTTTTGTCAGCGTTCGTAAACTTCATGGATACTTTTGGTAGTTTTTCCTAAATAGTAAGTCATCCAAATCCAAAAAATTCCTAATTCATCCAAGTCCAAAAACAATAGTAAGTCATAGGAGGTTATTTCGTTAGGAGAGATGTCTAGAAATTCAAAAGAGTAAGTAGTCAAATTGATCCTTGAAAAATCACTAATTAAAATCATCCTAAAAAATTTTAAAATTAATTATGTTAATCATTTCGTCCATTCCGTCACTAACGACGTTAAATTTTACTGACGTGTCACGTTAGTTTTTTTTGTCAGGATTCAGACTCACAAACAGGCCCAAACCATAAGAAAACTAGAGTCTAATCCAACAACCCGACCCGAACGTAACATACTCTCCTTCTCTGCTCGTCTCAGCCTCCATGCCGTTTCCAACAGCTGTTGCCTCTTCGTTGATGTTGTTCTTCCCGCTGTCACCTACATTTGCGCCTTTGCATCGGCTCCTATCAGTATCTATCTCCATATCCCAACCCGCCTAAACCCAAAGCCATACACCAACCCACGCACCTTGTTTACTTGCAAGAGAAGAGCATCTCAGCAATACGGTTCCTTCTCAGCCTGAACTCCTTGGAACAATCAGAAGCCACCACCATGATCGCATGGTCAATTATCTCAAATATGTCAAAAGAAGATGAACAAGACCTGAAATAACTCCTCCAGTGATCCAATGACTTCATGATGCTCATTCCCAATCAAACCATTTGGGAGACTTTAATCCAAATCCCAACAATAGGAATAGCTAAAAAATAGAATCACCCACCGATCAAAATTTAATTTTGACTAAACACCCAATTTGGTTCTTATCCATTTTCACAAAGGATAAAGCGATCCCTGTCAAAAAAATGGACACTTCGATCCTCAATCTTTTTATTTTGGGACAATACGATCCCTCTGTTAAAAAATCTGTTAAATAATAACAAAAGTTAATTTTGTGGGAAGTTTTATTTGTATTTTGTGGAGGTTTTAAACCTCCATAAACTATTAAAAAGTTTGTTTTTGAAAAATTTCTTCAACAATGGTAGTTAAGTGAAGAAAAATCATTGATGAAAATGATGCCGCAAAAAAAAGTAATTGTAGTATAAATACCTTTTAAAGAAAAAAATAACATCGAATAAGAAATGAAAGAAGAGAATTTTAATATTGATAATATTGGTATTGGTGATGATGACGATAGAGGAGATAATGATGATGATAAAGCAATAAAAATAATGGAGGTAGGAGTGATAATAATGAGGATGAAGAAGGTAGTGGACTAGTAGTAGTAATTGGTTATATTGTTGAAAAGAATTTTGCGGAGGTTTAAAACCCCCACAAAATACAAATAAAACTCCCACAAAACTATTTTTTGTTATTTTTTAACAGAGGGATCGTATTATCCCAAAATAAAAAGGTTGAGGGTCGAAGTGTCCCCCTTTTTTTTTACTGTGAAAATGAACAAGGACCGGATTGAGTGTTTACTCTTTAATTTTTTCTCATGGAGTAGGTAGATAGCACCAATGTCGACAATAATATACAGTTCTTTTCAATGTTTTCTAAAAACCACAAGAAAGCTTTCTGTTGTTCTTGTTGTTGCTGTTCTTGATCCTTGAGTACAGAGGAAGAGTACAGAGAAAGACTGACACAAGCAGAAAAGATTGGTACAAGTTGTAGCAGAGAAAGAGACCATGTTCCACCAGAAGCCAGTGACGGTGACTGAGGACGAGGACGGAGAGGAGTTGGACGGTGCAGCGACCGCGATCTCTGCAACATTAGGTGAAGGGTGTTCAGCGAAGTAACAGCTACCTATTTACGCCAGAGAGGAACTGCGGGCAAGGACCTGCGGCGTCGTGGTAGAGGAACGTACATGGACTGACGGCGACGTGGAATACCTTGCAGGACGGTGGCATGGTGGAGCTTCAAGTAGAAGACGAAGAAGTTGCTGAATGTGGGAAGAAGGAAATCCTATTCCTTGCTGGGTTTGAGTCTGGTTTGATGCGGGTAGGATCCGGGTTTGAGTTCGGGTTGTCAAGCTAACGTGTCACGTCAGTAAAATTTAACGTTGTTAGTGACAAAATAGACTGAGAGACTAGCGTGATTAATTTTAAATCTTTCGAAGACGATTTTGATTAATTTAATCTTTCGTGGACCAATTTGACTATTTACCCGAATTCAAAACGTTGTTGGTGCATGAGGCATGAGATTATTTTCAGTCATTCCTCTCTCTTTTTTCTCATTTTTTGTCTTGAGTTATCACTCTTCTCATTTTTCGACTATATACCTTAGCCCAATGGAGATGTATCAGCTGGCCCGATAGGTTAACTTTTTCTCAATTTTTTCTTCACCTGACCCTTATCCAAAAAAAAAAATTTTTTCGGCCTCCCAAAAAATTAAAGGGTGGATTAGTTTGTGAAAATATTTTTTATTTTTATTTTTTGTTTTTATTTTTTGAAAATAATTTTTATTTTTAACTTTTAACATTTTCTAAAATGCGATTGGTTTTGTGAAAAGAAAATTTATTTCTAAACGTTGAAAATAATAAAATTATGTTTGGTTAGTATATTTTCAAAATGTAATTTTAATATTTATAATTTAAAATTATATTTTTATTTAATTATAATTTTAGTTATTTAAGTTCTTTTTAAGTTAACATTAATTTTTATACAGTATCAAAGATAAAATAAATTACTATCTTAAAAAAGTTAATTGCATTATAGTAAAAATATATTATTTAACAAAAATAATAATAATAAATCTAGATGACATTATTTTTTATTATATGGATAAAGTAAATTCACCACTAAAACTAAAAATAAAAATAAAAAAATCTATCACTATTCAACACTTTAAGAAAGTAATAACTAATTCATATATGATAATTGTTCTACATTTAATTTGTAATTGTCTTTTTTATTTGGACCATTTCAACAACTTCAGGAGTATCGTCATCAATTTTATTTGTGTAGTTCATCTACAATCATAGTGATTAAAGGTTAGGTTCAATTCTAATTTTTTAGTCACAAAAATTCTAATTATTCAGATATAAAAAGATTATATGTCATGTATTTCATTAAGTTCAAATAATTAGCAGTTTAAAAAGAATTTACTTTTAAACTAGTATTCAAGTGAGATAACTTTTTCAAGAATCACAAGAATGCATGTAGAACAAGGGTTGTTCTTTCATATACCCAAATTCATAAGATGAAGAACGAAAATAATCCTTAAAACTGAATCAATATATAAATTAAAATAGAATAGCAATAGTCTTAATCCATAGAAATAAATAGAGCTCATAACCTTAACCAATGAGGTTTAGAGACTCATGACTCAGAGAGAAAACTAGGGTTCAAAAAATTGTGAAAGTGCGTAAGAGAGAAGATTTCTCGAAGGGCTGAATCTTTTTTCTTTTATATCTAACCTAATTTGATTTGAAATTAAAATAAAATAATAAATTTTAAAGCTAAAAGATTTTGTTTGTAATTAAAAATAATTAAAATAAAATAAAATAGAACAATTAAAATCTAAATCCAACTAAAGATGCTCTTTTAGTGAAAGTAGATCCGCATTGCTGGCGTTAAACGCCAAATTCAGCGTTTAGCGCCCTAGGGGACAGAGACGCTTCTTCCAATTCTGGCTTGCTGGCACTAAACACCAGACTTGGCGTTTAGTGACCTAGTGGGCAGAGAGCTCCCTTGTGTTTCTGAGTTGCTGGCGCTAAACATCCAGGTCCGCGTTTAACGCTAGCTTGGCAACTTCTAAACTCTTTTCTTTTCTTGTACACGAACTCTGTCAAACCGATTCGAACTTCACCTGAAATAATTAAAATACTAAAGCAACTCAAAGTAGCACTCAAAGAAGTTTCAAACACTAAAATTTAATTAAAACTCAATAAATTTGTATCTAAAATAAATAGAAAATAGAGAGAAGATGCTCACGCATCATTCACCCCATCCAATTCTCACCCAGTGTCCCGTAAAAAATACAAGACAGGAAAATAGGCTAGTCGATGAGGTAAAAAAGCATCAAAGAAGTGACAAAAGAGAAAGAAGATTGGCATAGAAAAAAAAATGCAAAAATTACGGTGATTTCACCACAAGGAAAATAACCTATCCTCTTCAAGGAGAATATCATGGCTCTGATACCATGTTAGAAACAAGAGACTAAACTGGAGAAAGGATGGTATATTATTGAGTGTATTCAAGTTATCTATTCAAGTTGTATAGAATGATACAATATAAAAGGGTATTTATAGATACTAAGAGAATCGTAATAATAAAGACGTAATCTCCTATAATAAATATTCAGATATATTAAATAATACTAATTGATCCTAATTATAACAATTTATGTTCCCAATTTATATACTGCTCTTTAAACCAGGTACTTACAGTATGACATGAATATTGAAAGCTTACTGTAACAACTCTATGACACAAATTGTGGCACACAATTATCAAAAATATTGCAACTCCCTCCTCTAAACTCACCTTTTTTCCATCACATAAATCTGTAAATTCTCTCAAGGTTTTGCAAAAGTTTAAGAGCACTTCTTTTTTCATTAAAAAATTTTCATAACATCTAGTTGGATGGCTAACTAAAAATTCAACTGTATACATTCTTTCTATCAAAGCAAAAGTTCTACAAGGTACTTTGTCAATTTTTTTTCAATTCATAGTTAACCATTATTCTAAACATAATAATGTCTCCTATTTCTCGTTGAAATTCATTTGCATCTTATTTACTCTCAATACTTGAGTTATGATATGGTTCGCACAGAGACATAATTTTCTGCTCATATACATAATCCATTTATTTAAATTTACTCCAATAATCATTGAATAAAAGCATGCAAACAAAATTTGTTTGAATTAATAAAAGAATCAAACATAAATAGGAAAATTATAGAATAGCAGTAAACAAAAATAAAGTACTAACTCAATCAAAGAAAATATCGAGTCTAAAAACATAGAAAACTATTAACTAATTCAACTTAATTATTTAAAGTACTACTCAACATCATGAAGCCATTCTATCCTTCCAGCAGCAGGGATTGTCATAAAAATACATCTTCATTCTACAGTAACAAATTTAGCCACCGCTCTATTGTATATAATTTTTGAAACATCTTAAAATTCAAGGTTCACAAAGGATCAAAAGATCGAACTCTTACTTTTCGGATCTAGCGCTCTAATATCATGTCATGATACAATTTATCCCAAAAGCTTCAGCTAATGAAAAAAGATAATACTAATGGTTATATATCTAATACTCCATAAACTTCCATTGTACACATACCTGCAACCTCTTACTTGAGTATAGGGAGCTTATGCCATTTGAGCTATAACTCATTAGCAAAAATTTGGAAAGATAGGAGACTTGAACCCGCAACTTCTTAATTGAATATAGGGAGTCTATGCCATTTGAGCAATTACTCATTGGTAGTTGATAATTTTTTTCATAAAAAAAAAGTTATTTTTATTTAATTAAATAATAAAAAATATATGCATATATAAAATAGAATATAATAAAATAAATTCATTAAGAGTACGTAAAAATATATTACAAGTTAAGAACATATAAATATAATATTAAAATTTTTTATTTAAACATTTTTTAACAACAAATAAATTATTCAAAAAATAATAAATAAATTGTTAAAATAAGAAAAAGTTAAAAACAAAAAAACTAACTTTTTACCGGTATTTTTTTAAGTTTTTTTTTTTATTTTTTTAATTTTTAGTTCACTTGTACTCTATTATTTAATTATTGATTAAACAAATTATTTCATAAATTATTTTTTTATTTTGTTAAAGGAGAGATGGTAATGACATTTGAAAACGTGTAAAGAATCTTTTAAAATAAATATATTTAAAATTAATATTTTTAAATATAAAAATAAATTATATTAATATTAAAAAATAAATATAAAATACAAATACAAAATAAATAAAACATATAAAATAGAAGTACAGATAAATTTGACTTTAAGAATAAGAGTACAAAAGAGAATATTATATTGAATAAAAACACAAATGAGTATTTATAATTTTATATTAAAATTTTTATGCCTTGTGTTTATTATCGTTGAATTCACTCATTTTTCGAATATTCTTTTTTTTATCCTCTGGGGCTTTAAATAAGAACCAATAAAAAATACAGCAGCAAAAAAAAAATAAAAAATATATTAAAAATAAATTATTATATTTCTATGAAATTGAAAAAATACTGTTTATACCCTAGTCCAACGCTAGGGCCCAGGATCCAAGTAAGAAGGCCCAACCCAAAGGGTTGAGCCTCACCCTGTACCAAATCAACCGCTACAAAGTCGGTTTGCACCACGACTTGCTCTAAGGAAGTCGGGAACGAGGATTAGCTGGCAGATAAGCACTCATTTGAATGGGTAATCGCCCCTAGAATCTCTCTAACCACTTCCTCGAGCCATATCTTAACTTTACTAAGATAAAGGGACGGTTAACACCCTAGAAAAGTGGCACTACTCTAATGGTGGTTATTGGTTCACCACTATAAAAACACTGACACTCCTCAGGTATCTCTAAGACCCAATACACTCTAAACCTGCTCACGCCCCTTGCTAACTTAGGCATCGGAGTGTCTTTGTAGGTACCACCCCCCATTCCTCCACGCACGCACAAGTCGGAGGGCACCGAGTTGCGGATCCACCGGGAATCCTCCTCATTCATACGTTTGGGCCAACCAGCACCGTCCAGCCCATTAATCTCCGGTTACCCATCGTAACATTGGCGCCGTTGCCGGGGACCCGAGAGATCAACCAGTGATGGCGGACAGATCCCCTGAGGAGGGTCATGTGGAAACAGATTCTGAACAAGAGAATCTGGATACAGGAAATAATGACGCGGACCTAACCCTCCATCAGGAAACCAATGATCAACACAAAGAAGGAACCTCCGGAGTCAAAACCCCGAAGGTGAATTCCTCTGAAGGCCGTGAGTCAGAGAAAGACGGATAGTCCCACGCAACTGAGCTTATGGGATTAGTCCATGTCCACCAAAGTCGTTTGGAACAACTAGAACAGGAACGGGAGCGACAAAGGGAGATAGAAAAACACCTAAGAGAGGAGATGGATCGACAAAAAGAGTTAGAGGAAAAACTCTTAAAGTTAGAATCCTCCCTCAAAGGTCGGAACTCCCGTGACGGTAGGGAAGATTCGCCCCTAGGGGGGAAGATCCTTTTAGTGAGGACATAATGAGGGCAAAAGTCCCGAGAAACTTTAGAAGCCCCGATATGGACCTCTACGACGGAACCACTGATCCAAAGCATCATCTGAGCAACTTTAAAAGTCGGATGTATCTGGCTGACGCTTCTGATGCTACGCGATGCAAAGCTTTTCCGACAACCTTGTCAAAAGCAGCGATGAAGTGGTTCGACAGCCTCCCCCCGAGGTCGGTTACCAGTTTTGAAGACCTCTCAAGAAAATTCTTGATGAGGTTCTCTATCCAGAAAGACAAAGTTAAACATGCACCAAGCCTCCTGGGAATAAAACAGGAGGTCGGAGAATCCTTACGAGCCTATATGGAAAGGTTCAACAAAGCATGTTTAGAGATTCAAGACCTGCCCACCGAGGCAGTCATAATGGGGTTAGTCAATGGGCTCAGAGAAGGTCCCTTCTCACAGTCCATATCCAAAAGACATCCCATCTCTCTAAGTGATGTACAGGAAAGAGCTGAAAAGTACATCAACATGGAGGAAAATGCTAAGTTAAGAGACCTGAGTTGGCGACCTGGGCACCCTCCCTCAACAAAAGAGAGAGAGAGGGAAACCAAAAAGAAGGAAGAACTCGGTCTCGATAGACCAAGGAAATATCACTCTTATACTCCTCTAAAGGTCTCCATAGTGGATGTATACAGAGAGATTTGTAATACTGAAAGGCTGCCACCCCCTAGACCCATTAAAAATAAAAAAGGGGGGAGCCGCAGCGACTACTGCGAGTACCATAAAATATATGGTCACTCCACAAACGACTGCTATGACCTTAAAAATGTGATAGAAAAGCTGGTTAGGGAAGGTCGGCTCGACAGATATCTCATAGAAAGGTCGGACAGTCATGGGAAGAGAAAGCGAGATGATATGGATAGAAGAGACCCACCACCGCAGACTCCGGAGAGACATATTCACATGATCTCAGGAGGGTTCGCGGGAGGGGGACTCACCAAATCCTCTCGCAAAAGACATCTCAAGAGAGTCTACCAGGTCGGAGGAGATTCATCCGACCTCCCTACCATTTCATTCACAAAAGAAGATGGGCAAGGAATAATCCCTGGACACGATGATCCAGTGGTAATAACTATGATCCTAGCAAATGCTCATCTCCACAGAACCCTAGTAGACCAAGGAAGCTCAGCGGACATCCTTTTTAAGCCCACTTTCGACAAACTAGGGTTGGATGAGAAAGAATTAAGAGCCTACCCCGACACCTTATATGGACTAGGTGACACGCCAATAAAGCCACTAGAATTTTTGCCCCTCCACACCACTTTTGGAAAAGGGGAAAAATCAAAAACTCTGAGCATAGACTTCATAGTCATCGATGTAGGGTCAGCATATAATGCTTTAATTGGCAGAGCTACCCTTAATCGACTCGGAGCGGTGGTATCCACTCCTCACCTTTGTATGAAATTCTCGACTTCAGCGGGGATAGCAACGATAAGGGGAGATCAGAAATTGGCAAGGAAATGCTACAATGAAAGCCTAAACCTGAGAGGAAAAAGCCGAGAAGTTCACACAGTAGAGCTCGGAGGCGCAAGGGCTAGAGAGGAGCTGCATCCACAATCGGGAGGAAAAACCGAGGAGATACAGGTCGGCGAAGAGGAGGGAAAAAATACTCACATAGGGGCCAACCTAGGGGAAACCCTAAAACAAGGGTTGATTAAGCTCCTAAGAGATAACTCCGATCTCTTCGCCTGGAAAGCCTCCGACATGCCTGGGATAGACCCCGAGCTCATGTCCCATAAGCTCTCGGTTTACCCGGGTCCCGACCTGTACAACAAAGAAGACGCAAGCTCGGCCCCGAGCGAGCTCTAATAGTAGAGGAGCAAGTACAAGCGCTCCTAGAAGTTGGCTTCATTAGAGAAGTCAAGTACCCAACATGGCTAGCCAATGTAGTGCTAGTCAAAAAACAAAATGGCAAATGGAGAATGTGTGTCGACTACACCGACTTAAACAAGGCATGTCCCAAGGACCCTTATCCACTGCCAAGTATTGACACCCTAGTGGACTCCAGCTCGGGGTATCAATACTTGTCGTTCATGGACGCTTACTCGGGGTATAACCAAATCCCGATGTATGAACCAGACCAGGAGAAAACATCATTCATCATGCCCAGAGCTAATTTTTGCTACGTGGTCATGCCATTCGGATTGAAAAATGCAGGGGCCACATACCAGAGGCTGATGAATAAGGTGTTTGCCTCTCACCTTGGAAGCTTAATGGAAGTGTACGTCGACGACATGCTGGTAAAGACCAAGAAAGAAGTCAATCTCTTGGCAGACCTCTCACAAGTCTTCAACACCATAAGGCTACACGGGATGAGACTAAATCCCTCAAAGTGTGCCTTCGCAGTAGAGGCAGGAAAATTCATAGGGTTTATGCTAACACAAAGAGGGATTGAAGCTAATCCCGACAAGTGTAGAGCTATCCTGGAGATGAAAAGCCCGACTTGTTTAAGAGAGGTCTAGCAGCTGAATGGCCGACTTGCAGCCCTTTCCAGATTTTTGGCAGGATCGGCACTAAAATCCCTCCCACTGTTCTCCTTATTGAGAAAGGGATGTCAGTTTGAATGGACTCCTGAATGCGAGGAGGCGTTCCAGGAGTTCAAAAGATTCTTAAGCCAACCTCCTATTTTGACCCGACCAATAGCTGGGGAAGACCTCGTCCTATACTTATCTGTAGCAGACAAGGCCGTCTCGTCGGCCCTGATAAGAGAAGACGAGGTCGGACAGCACCCAGTATATTTCATCAGTAAAGTCCTACAAGGCCCTGAGCTAAGGTACCACAAACTAGAGAAGTTTGCCTACTCCTTAGTAGTAGCCTCACGAAGACTACGGCCTTACTTTCAAGCTCACACAATAAGAATCCGCACGAACCAACCCATGAAGCAAATCCTCCAAAAGACGGATGTTGCAGGGAGAATGGTTCAATGGGCAATAGAGCTCTCCGAATTCGACTTGAAGTATGAAACTCGGACGGCGATCAAAGCCCATTGCCTCACCGACTTCATTGCGAAATACGCGGGAGACCAAGAGGAAAAACCAACTACATGGGAACTTTATGTAGATGGATCCTCAAACAAAACAGGAAGCGGTGCAGGCATAATATTGGTGGATGAAAGAGGGACCCAAATAGAGGTTTCCCTCAAATTTGAATTCTCAGCTTCAAATAATCAGGCAGAGTATGAAGGCTTGATTGCTGGATTGAAGCTGGCGGAAGAAGTCGGTGCTACAAAAGTGATGATATACAGCGATTCGCAAGTAGTAACCTCCCAGATAAGTGGAGAGTATCAGGCAAAGGACCCAAATATGAAAAGGTACTTGGAAAAAACTCTGGAACATCTTGGGCGCTTTGCAGAAACCGAGGTCAAACACATAACTCGGGATCTAAACAGCAGAGCAGACGCCCTATCCAAGTTGGCAAGTACCAAGCCAGGAGGGAATAACAGAAGCCTGATCCAAGAAACTCTCCAGAAACCCTCCGTAGTAAAAGAAAAAGACAAACAAGAGGAGGTCCTTGAGGTAGTCGGATTAAACCTCGGTTGGATGAGCCCCTTGGTCGAATACATAAAATTCGACATCCTCCCCAAGGAGGAGAAAGAGGCTAAGAAGATTCGAAGGGAAGCGCATCATTACACTTTGGTGAGAAATATCCTCTACAGAAGGGGGATATCAACACCATTGTTAAAGTGTGTACCGACTTCAAAAACCACCGAAGTGTTGGAAGAAGTCCACAGTGGGATCTGCAGAAATCATCTCGGAGCAAAGTCACTAGCCAGGAAAGTAATCCCAGCTGGATTCTACTGGCCGACCTTGCAGAAAGATGCCACGAAATTTGTGAAAAAGTGCCAACCATGCCAGATGCATGCAAATTTCCATGTGGCTCCCCCGGAGGAGCTAATCAGTATCACTTCTCCATGGCCTTTTGCAAAATGGGGAATGGATTTGTTAGGTCCTTTTCCCCAAGCGCCAGGACAAGTCAGATACCTGATTGTGGGAATAGATTATTTCACAAAGTGGATAGAAGCAGAACCATTGGCCACCATCACCGCACAAAGGAGTCGGAGGTTCCTCTACAAAAATATCATCACAAGGTATGGGATACCTTATTCCATCACTACAGATAATGGAACTCAGTTCACCGACTCTACCTTTAGAAGCCTAGTAGCCAGTATAAAAATCAAACACCAGTTCACCTCGGTGGAGCACCCGCAAGCCAATGGGCAAGCCGAGGTGGCCAACAAAGTCATACTGGCAGGGCTAAAGAAAAGATTACAAGATGCAAAAGGAGCCTGGGCCGAAGAGCTCCCACAAGTGCTATGGGCTTACAGAACAACCCCCCAATCCGCCACTGGAGAAACACCCTTCCGACTAGTCTATGGCGTAGAAGCCATGATCCCAATAGAAGTCAACGAACAAAGCCCAAGAGTGATTCTCCATGACGAGATCAGAAACATACAGGGGCATAAAGAGGAGCTCGACTTGCTCCCAGAGGTCCGAGAAGAAGCCCAGATAAGAGAAGCAGCGTTGAAACAAAGGATGACTACAAGATACAACAAGAAAGTCATTCGAAGAGCATTCACCCCAAGTGACTTAGTCTTGATCAGAAACGACATTGGAGTCAACAAATCAGGAGAAGGAAAGCTCGCTGCAAACTGGAAAGGACCATACAAAATCAATGAGGTCTTAGGAAAAGGCTATTATAAGGTGACCGACTTGGACGGCACCGAGTTACCAAGGTCGTGGCATGCTTGTAATATGAAAAGGTACTACAGCTAAAAGCGAACTCTACTCCCTGATGTACTCTTTTCCCAACTTCACGATTTTTTCCCCAAAACCAAAGGGTTTTTTCTGGAGAAGGGTTTTTAACGAGGCATCATAGTAGAGACTAAGGGAAACAGATTGTCAAAAACCCTTAGTAGCAATAAGGTACCTCCCCAATTAATAAAAGATCTTTTTCATATATATCTCTTGCAAATTCCTTTTTTGTTTTTTCTTTCGACGAAACGCGCCGACTTAAGCTCGACAAAAAGTGAAAATCCCATGAACCGACCTAGATGGTCGTCAGGATAAAACGACGAGGTACAAGTCGGTGTAAAGAGGTTATAGAAGTTGATCATGATAAACTCGGAAACATCCCGACTCATAAGTCGGAATGGGAAACCAAGTAAAACAAAAATGAATCACGAAAGTAGCCTAAGTCATAAAAACTCAATGAAACGAAATTGAGTACTATGAATAACCAAAAAGAGATAGGAAAAAATCTAAGAAAAGATTAAAAGGTTGTCCTAAAGATCCTTAAAATAAAAAGGTTCAGAAAGGCAGACAAAGCCAAAGAAAAGGTTTTTCCAGAAAAGATCAAAGGGAAGTTCGAAATCAGAGAAACATGCACGCATAAGGTAACTTAAACCCTTATCCAAAAAAGGGTATTTATTTTTTAACTTAAACCCTTATTAAAAAAGGGTATTAAAAAGTGTTTTGTTTACGGCCTTAAAAGGCCAAAAAATTGTTCACGCACTACCAAAATTAAATAAAGAGTTTAAAAAGAGGGGACCCACAGGCCGGGCCCCCATATAGCCAACAAAATTATTTTTTAGGAAGGAGAGTAGACGGATCACCATCACCAGAGCCAGGAGGAACACCACCAGGACCGGGAAGAGAGGCATCCATAGGAGATGAAGAGGAAGTCGGAGGAACTGTGGAGGAACTCGGGGCGTCCTTAGGGCGAGGAGGAGACTCTATAATCCTTTGCCCCCGAGTCTTCAAATCTGACTCGGAAATAATCTCGGGGACAGGGGGATCCACAATGGCACCATCGATGACAACCTTATCAGGATCTAAAGGAGAGAGGTCCAAGTCAGGAGCAATGACTCCGACCTGCTCCTTAAAGATCCTCCAAGCCTCCTCAGCGCCATCAGCAATAGAGTCCTCCAACTCGGTGTATGCCTTCCGAGAATTCAGTAGATCATTTTTCACAGACACAAGATCATTAAACAAACTTTGATAGCTATCCTGTGCTGTCTTCCTCAAACTGACCTCCATGTTGCATTGGGCTTGCAACTTCCTCTCCCTCTCCCGGAGGTTATCTCTCTCCTCCCTCAGCTTGGCGACTTCCTCCTTCAACTTTCCCTCATGCTCCTGATATATGAGAAGCCTTCCTTCCAGCTCTTTGACCCTCGAGGTCATCCCTAACGAGCTGAGAGGAGCCTTCTCAAAAATATCTAAGAGTTTGCCACAAACCCCCGCTGCCTTGAGGCTCTCCTCAACCAGAGTGGTAAGGTGGCGCCGAACAGAAGCATCATCCATGCTTATACGAGCATGGGGATAGATGTTCTTTCGGACGAATGCAAGAGCATCCGCCTTCACCTCACCAGAAGAGCCAGACTCTAAGGTCTTGCGCTTCTTATTCTCTGGCTCAGGAGAAGGTCGAGCAGAGGGGGGCGGCTGAGAGAAAGTTGAAGAAGAAATCACAATGGGCTGAGAGGGAGTCCCAACGTTCCGAGGAGGAGGAGGAGGAGAGATAACCGCCCTGGCACCACTAGTCCTGGCGCGAGACCTTGCTTTAGCCTCCTGGACCCTTTGGTAAGACTCCTGAGCGTTTGCCTTTGCCATCTCTGAAAGGACAATAACAGATAGATCAGACAAGTCGGAAAAGTCAGTCAGACAAGTCGAAAATCTAACAAACAAATAAAAGCTACCTAGCTGTGCCTGGACAAAGGTCAGAGACCCCTGGAGAAACTTTTTTGTGTCCAAGTATGGGGTCCTCCCCTACACTTCTCGGAGGAACCCCACAATGGCTGCTTCTACCTCATCCAGGTCATCCAGACCATATTTCTCGCAGGGGGAGGCCTCCAGCCAGTATAAAGGAAATCGGGGAGAAGAATTATCATCCAGAAAAAAGGGATGGTGACCCTCTACGGCTTGAACTTTGAAAAAATAATTTTTAAAGTCATGGAAGGATTCGTCAAAAAGGGTAAAAACTCTCCGACCCTGTATGGCTCGGAAAGACACCCATTGTTGCTTATTGTTTAGCCCACTGAAGGGTTTGGTCATATGGAAGAGATAGAAAAAAATCTTCAAAGAAGTCGGGAACTCCAAAGCCTGGCTAATAAATTGATAAATTTTCAAAAAACCCCAAGAGTTGGGGTGAAGCTGGGTAGGGGCAACTCGGCAGTGATGCAAAACAGATATCTCAAAGTTTGAAAAAGGAAGAAAAACACCCAAACGGGTGATCATGCACTCATACATAAAGAAAAAATGAGGGGCCGCCTCATTGACCCTCCCAAAGCAAACCCGGTCTTCAGGACCCGGGACTACCAATTCATACTTCGGCTCGTCATCCTCAGAAGTACAAATTCTGTGGTAAGTGCGAAGGTTGGTGATAAACTCAGTATTGACCGAGGGTTCCGCCCCTAGGACCGTGACATCAACCCATTGAGAAAGGATATCTACGGAAGCCATTTCTTTTTCTTAAAAAGGTAGCAAAAAACCTACAAGGGAAAAGAAAAGGAACATAAAAAACACGGTCTCTAAAGGAGGAAGTACGGAACTGAAGTCTACAAACCAACCTATC
The DNA here is from genome assembly GCF_059453495.1 of Arachis ipaensis. Taxonomy (NCBI): domain Eukaryota; kingdom Viridiplantae; phylum Streptophyta; class Magnoliopsida; order Fabales; family Fabaceae; genus Arachis; species Arachis ipaensis. Next base: position 12,481,335 of record NC_142443.1, on the reverse strand, counting down.
TACAAAATGAAGGCATGCAAATAGAAAAGCATGTTACAAAAAGAACTAACCTTTATCCGAAAATGAGGGTTGAAGGAAACGAAAAGCCTTCGAAGATACAAGAACACAGCACGAACGAATGAAGGGGAAAATTTGAAAAATCGCAGAAACGAAACAATGAAAGAGAGGGAAAGTATTTATAAGTACGTTAGGGGCACGATGGTAAAAGCGGAGCAGTCATTAATGAGAGTGCACCGTTACCAAGGCCATCAATCCCTACGCACATCCCTAACGGACGCGACGCTTGATTAGACGTAACTGTCAGAACCAAAAGGTCACGAAAAGTCACGTCGGTTTTAAACCATCACGTCGGTCCTCCAATAAGTCGACCACAATCCCGAGTAGAATACTCGAACCCAAATCTTAAAGAGAAATTGGGCTCGAGTAGGGGCACTGTTCATACCCTGGCCCAACGCTAGGGCCCAGGATCCAAGAAAGAAGGCCCAACCCAAAGGGTTGAGCCTCACCCTGCACCAAATCAACCGCTACAAAGTCGGTTTGCACCACGACTTGGTCTAAGGAAGTCGGGAACGAGGATTAGCTGGCAGATAAGCACTCATTTGAATGGGTAACCGCCCCTAGAATCTCTCTAACCACTTCCTCGAGCCATATCTTAACTTCCCTAAGATAAAGGGACGGTTAACACCCTAGAAAAGCGGCACTACTCCAACGGTGGTTATTGGTTCACCACTATAAATATACTGACACTCCTCAGGTATCTCTAAGACCCAATACACTCTAAACCTGCTCACGCCCTTGCTAACTTAGGCATCGGAGTGTCTTTGCAGGTACCATCCCCCATTTCTCCACGCACGCACAAGTCGGAGGGCACCGAGTTGCGGATCCACCGGGAATCCTCCTCATTCATACGTTTGGGCCAACCAGCACCGTCCAGCCCATTAATCTCCAGTTACCCATCGTAACATATACCATTACAAATATTTCAGACAAACACCAAAAATAAAATTTAAAAGAATGTGAGAGTTTGAAATTAAAAAAAAAAACAAAAATTGTCAAATATAACAAAAAAAATTACAACTCAAATTTCACGCTATTTAACATTGTAATTTAATTTACAAAAATAAAATAGTAAGAATTTTCAAGCAGCCAATGGTTTTAAAGAGCTGAGACAATAAAAAATACCAAAATGCTTCCTTTTATAACTCAAATTTGAAATTTGATATTATATTAAAAAATTCAATTTAAAAAATATACTAAAAATTGTTAACTAAACAACAAAAGCATTTTATCTTTGAATGAACAGGACATTCTAAAAAAGTAAATGGAAGAGAGCTACGATTTCCGCAAGAGTAGAAAGAGAGTTGACGGTTCTTAATTTGTTTTTTTCACGATACTTGATTGATTGAGGATTTAACCCTAATGGATGGGATATAAAAGGAGTCCAAAATCCTCAACTCAAAATATCATATTTTAGATTAGAAATATTTTTATCGTTTTGAAAAAAATATCGTTTTCAATGTTGTACTCCTTTTTAAAAATATTTTTACTAAAAATAATATTAAATTACTCAACCAAAAATATTTTTATATTTTATTTTTATTTTCATTAAAAATAAAAATAAAAATGACCAATCCAATCCGTCTCTAATATATTTAATTAACTAATTATTAGAACTTATAGCTAATAATTAATAAATTATAGTAATTTTTAACTTGGATCAAAACTTCAGATAAAAATAAAAAATAAAATAAAAATTCGCATAAATTTGAGTTAATATTTAAAAACTATCAAATTATTTGAGGCATTTAAATATATTATTAATTAATAATGGTCAATTATACATCAAAGGTTCCTTGCACCACACCTCAATTTCTGACAATGACATTGCTCCACAGTGCACAATTAGAACATCCACATCATGAATATGATATGTACGATGTAGGTATAAAGTGATAACATAAAAAGTGTAAAGTTTATTAATGAAATGAAAACATAATACAGAAGAACCATAGAAACTGAAGCAACCAAATCCAGCTTCTTCATTATTGTTGATAGCAATATAGGATTAAACACCGTTGCAACAAAGCAATGGTGGGGAATAGATATCCATAATTCACGTTGAAATCCAAAGCATCAAATCACGCACTAATTTGCTGAGACATCTTGGCATGTCTAAGGCAGAATGCTTTTAACCTGCTAAGGCCTTCTTCAATTGCAGAACGCTCCAAACCGAAACTAACCCGAAGCCAGTTCTTCAGTCCAACAATAACACCTATAATTATTATTTTTCAACACACAGATTCTCAGAGATACTTCATTATTTTCTTCCTCTCGTGTTTTTTTCTGGTCTAAACAATCACTTACCCGGAAGAATAAGTAGTGATTCCTCTTTGGCCAGCTTGACACAGAAGTCCACATCATCAGCAATGCCCTCAATTTGTGACAAGTTTATCTGCACCTGCTCCATATAGTAATCCCTTGTTCACGTTAAATTCTTATGAAAACGTTGTTTTAGTAACTCTTAACATATTTTATAAGTAGTTGGTCGAATTAGTCCATGAAAGATCACTCATTTCTCAAATTGGTCTTTTAAATATTTTTTAATTAAATTCTGTCTTTTAAAAATTTTAAAGTCATGTTTGTCCTTTCGTCATTTCTGACAATAATAGTATCAAAATTTACTAATATGATACATTAACTGATACCACAATATGCCAATGAGTTATAACTCAAATGGCATAATCTCTCCATACTCATTTAAGAGGTTACGGGTTCGAGTCCAGAAAATAACAAATAAACTAAGGTAATTAACTTAAAATTTTGAAAAAACAAATCTTTCGTGAACGAATTTGACCATTTACTCTATATTTTATTATGTACCATTACAGCCATGGCTCCATCGGGTTTATGAGGACATATCAAGGAAGGGATCTCCTTAAATCTTTCATAGAGTGCGTTTGCAGCCTCCCTCGTTATATCAAGATTTTTTGAATAAAATTCATCGTTTATTCTCTCAAGTATTTCAGGAATTGCTGCCTGTGAGCATACATTACTAGTGATCACTTCTTTTGATATAAAAAAGACCGCTAAAGAAAAATAAATAAAAGCTAGTTTCCATTTGTTACCTGCATGAAAGTTGGAGGGTCACTAGTAATCTCCATATAGCTCTCGATATTTGCCGCAATCTGATAAAAAGAAGAAAAAAAAGTCATTTAATATTAAATGCTATAATAATCCCAGATAAACGAGATTAAGAGTTTTTAGAGTGGTGATTAGAAGAAGAAAGAGATAAAGATTAAGATGAAAAGCATAAAATGAAACTAACCCCCGTTTTTTGGAAAATTCCATGGGGATCACAAGTGGCTATCCAACCAAATCTCCAACCAGGAAGAATCCATCTTTTAGATATAGAGCCAAGTGTAATCACGGGAGCTATTGACGAAAATACTCCCATAGGCACAAATGGATTGCTCCCAAAAGCTATGTGGGCATAAACTTCATCAGATATTACAAAGATCCCCAGTTTCCTTGCAGTCTCTGCAACCTACAATAATCACATGTTGGTTCTTAGCAAAGGCCATATATCTAGAAGCTAAATGAATAGTCCATATATCATATGTACCCTCTTTAAATGTTGGTAGGTGAAGACATTCCCACAAGGATTGCTAGGACTAATGAGAACCATGGCCACAGTTTTGTCATCTGCTAGAGCTTCAAGGGAATCAATGTCTACCTCCCAAGAACTGTTAGGCAAGAGATCAAAGTGGCGGACTTCAAGGCCGCACAAAGCGGCACGAGTTTCATATTGAGGATAGCCTGGTCTTGGAAGGAGAATGTTAGCCCCTGGAGTTGCAAACACTGGTAAGATTATATCTATGGCTTGTGTGGCACCATCTGTAACATATATATCTTCTGCTGATAGCTTGTTTGGAAGATCTCTGGACAGATATTCTGCAATTGCCCTGTTTCGAAAGTTCCCATCTCATACAACAGATTAGATTTAGACCACATATTATTCCATCTTATCAACACCAACGGCATGTGACTTTCCTCTATTACCAAATAGGCAAATACCAAACATTAATGAGCATATTTTGACGAGTAGTTATTTACATATAAAGATAATTGATATTCGTTAGACGATAATGTAGTCAAATCTATCAAATCATTTAATGGTACTTAATTATCAACTTTATATGAAGACAATTGCAGATAAGTTTTTATCACTCTCAATTACAGTTTAACATTATAATGATAGAGTCACGCACCAAAATGGAATCCATTGATGACTAAAAGTTCACAAACCAACCAGTTCCTACAATCTAGAAGGTGAGCACTATACACTTAATTAAACGAATCATCAACATCATCATAATGTACAATTTTTTAAATAGTAGCAATTCACGTGAAGATATTTTCTTCGTATGAAAATGAAGATTAATAATAATAATTGCCACTAAGTCAACATGTGACAATTAATGATCAAGAAATTAGAAACCTTCTAGCTTGAGGTAGGCCAAAGGTGGGAGGGTAACAGTTGAAGTTGCCAGAGTGCGCGGCGGTAGAGACAGCATGAGCAGCCACAGGATCTGCACTAAACAAAGGGTTATCCGTAGGGTCAACACGACAAAGACGAACCACCTCTTTCTCCTTACTGATGCTCTGCATGAGCACGTTGAACACGCCTCTCACTGAAACCGCCGAACTCTTCAGCCCTTGGTTCCCTTGGAACTTCCACTTCTCCATTACTCTGATAATATCTTATGTTATCCCTCTCAGCTTTTTCAGATACATACAGACACTAGGGAGAGGTAGTGTGCTACCTTGTGACTTGTGAGTGTGACTCGCTGCTCTCCTCCATTCACATGGTGGGGTATGTACTAAAATTAAAATAAATTTTAGTATTATGTTTGGTGTAAAGTGAGAGATAAAAATTGAATAAAAATAAAATTTTAATTTAATTTGTACAAAAAATAAATTTAAAATTAATTAATTAATATGAATATATTTTAAATATAAAATATTATTAAAACTTTTATCTTTATTTTTAAAAATATTAATTATTAATTATTTATTTTTTTTAAATATTAAAATATTAAAATTTTAAAAAATAAAATTTAAAATTTTAATATTAATTTTTAAATTAATAAATAAGATATTAAATTTCAATCTCAAACTCACAATTATATAAAAAGACTATATGATTTGTACTATCGTTGACTATTAGTCTTGTCTTAATAGGCGATATAGAAAGACTATATGATTTGGACATTTGATGCTACCTGCCCCGCACTGTGGCACTGTGGCACTGTGTTTGAAAAAAGAGGGCTGGAGCCCAATCATTCCTTCTATGTCTTTGTTTCTCATTCTCAACTCGGCCCGATTTGTAGCCTAGCAAGCTAGCAACTCATTACAATAACCCAAAACATGCCTTGTTCTAGCACAAAAAATTCAGGATCAAGATGATAGAATATATCTTCCAATAAATCTTATCAAAGAAAGAAGGGAATTCAGATAAAGCCATAAAGGCAATGAATGAAAGAGAAAAAAAATTAATTTTTCTAATATATTAATTTTTTAATAAAAAAGTTAAAAGTTTAATAGTTAATTTTATTTTTCTTATCAAATTATTTGTTTGTAATAACTTTTAAAAAGTACCATAGGGTTACAAAAATTGTATATTTTATTAAATAAAAAATTTAAAATATTAAGATTGTAGAAAAAAATTTTTAAAAAATAGAATTATTTTTTAACTAATTAATTTTAATTGACTAATGACTACACACCTAATTAATTTTTAACAGAATTCTTTATTTATGTTGAAGATCCCAATAATATCATCAAAACTTTGGGTTGCTTGTGCTTACAACTTATTCGCCAAGGCAGTTTATATTAATTAGTACTGAAGTAAAAGCACCCAGAAGAAATAGAAGCCAGTGAGCACTATATCTAAAATACTTCTTAATGTTTTGGAAAGTGTTCCTGTGTAATGAGTATGGGGAGAGGTATAATTCGTTGGGTTTAAGATTGAGTTTGTCTTTACGTAAAACAAAACAGATAAGGTATATATTAACTTCAAGAGGAATGATAGCAGACATTTACAAAAATATTTTGACGCTCAAATTAGTGAAAATACAAAATGATTATAAAGTAATTCAGAATGAATAGTAATTTATTTTTTTAGGATTTTTTCTTTTTATAAAATTATTTTGATAAAGGATAGTTATTTTGTGGACCTAATATTACGAAATTGTTGGAGATGTTAACTTGATTTTGTGATAACCGCTTCTGAATGTATATCTCATACCAAAAAGCCTGTTTAACACATATCTTTGATTTAATAAGTTTTATTTATATAATTCTAATTTATAGGTAGTGCAGGCTGAGTTATTAGTAACATATCATAACCTCATGCTTGACTTGTGATATTTTGCAATAAGACCGATCGGATAATTTTTCAACCTATAAATCGGCATTACAATAATAAGTAGTAACCCCAAACTCAACTTATTGTACTTGAAAAATAACAGTCATGTCAGATAGAGGAGTCAAAATAAAATAAAATAGAAGTGAGAGTTATTATGGATATATATTGATAATATGGTACACCCCCAAGTTTGACCTGTTCATTTTAGGTTAATGAACGTTTATAAAAGTCGAGTTATAACTCGGTAGGATATGAAAGAGATGTGGGTTTCTGTTATAATTTTGAAATATGAAGATTACCTCCCAAGATCAATTTGATAATCTTAAAAATAAAGTTAGTCAAACTTGTCATTGAAAAAAGTGATACTTATATCAGTGTTGGCTTTCTTTATTTGATTTCGACTTATAAATGTCGATTTGTTTGGAGTGATTTTAACTTATAGGTGTCGGCTTCTGTAGATTGATTCCGACTTATAGTCGCCGGTTTATTGGAAGTGACTCCCACTTATAGTTGCTGATTTGTTAGAAGTGATTCCGACTTATTAGTGCCGATTCGTTGGAAGTGATGTCAACTTATAGGTGTCGATTTGTTGAAAATGACTCATACTTATAATTGCCTATTTATTGGAGGTGATTCTGACTTATAGGTGTCAGTTTGTATGAATGGGTTTGTTTGAGTGTTCTGTTCGTATTGAATAATCGGTTGATTCCTTGCAAAATAAATTTTGAAAATGAGATTTGAAGTTTCAACTTTTGATATGTGTTAGAATAAATCGGTTGCAGATATCTTGGAATCACAATTGTTTGTATTTGACGTATAGATCAGTTAGATAGGGACTTGATTTAGTGTATTATTTGATGTGTGATAATAGATAAACTAAGTCAGCATGAGTTTTGTTTTATTGTGAGAGAGAGAAATACTAATAATTGTTCTTGCTGTTAAGGAATCTGTCTAAGGTATAGTTTGTCATGGAAGGGGGATGTTGTCCTGTCTTCTCCATGGATAGTTGTACACCGGACTCCAAAAAATATCAGACAGTGTCGGTACCTGCAAAAGGTACTCTGTAACGATCTAGTTTTTGGCAAAATAGAATTTTTCGAAAGTTCAGTGAAGCAAGTACCTCTATTGCATCATCATGAAGCACACACCTCTACTGAGATAAGCTCGACGACACATTCGCGAAGAACCTAGTTTTTGAGCCGCACCAGTTAGAAGTTTTAGATTCTAGTTTCCGTAATTAGTCTCAATTTGACGAGCCGGACTTGATACGTGAGAGAAGAAAAATAATAATATAATATTATTATTATATTAATATTACAGCTACTTGAATAATATTATAATATTATTTGATCTGCTTTAGTTAAAAATAGAAGATAAGTTTAAGGGTTAAGTACTAATTTCGTCCCTAAGGTTTAGGGTAAAAATCAAATTCGTCTCGGACCTTTTTTTGTTATTAAAATCATCCCCAACGCTCAGAAATGCTTTAAAATTATCCTCCCCTCCATAAAATAAAATTTTTGGATACTTTTGCACTTTTAGTCGTTACTGTCAGTTGAACTTTTAATGAATAAAGTTTATTTATTTATTTATTTATTTTTATAAATGGTTGGTTGGGGAGGGTTGGAATTAAATCAAAATCTTATCCCTAACCAATGTAACAGAGGAGCTACTAGGGTTCGCGAAGGTGGGTGAAGCCATGGCTGCCGAGAGCTCACAGTCGTCTCGGAGTCGGTCGTCTGTGCAGAAGAGGGAGCTTCTTTGTGGACAAGGTGAGAGACCCGTGCTAAGAATTTTGGGAACGAAGAACAACCCTGGACGATGATTTTGGGGCTGTGTCTACTATGAGGTTCATTTTTTAAATTTTTGTTGGTGGTTGATGGCAATCTTTTGTTTGTTCTGGGTATTGACTCTGGTGAGATGCTGCAGATCAAAGAAGAGTGTGAGCTCTTCCAATGGGCAGACCCAGAAGCAGAGAGTGAGGATCTGCAAGTTGCAAGGATGAAGAGGAAAGTTGCAGCCCTAAAAGCAAAAGTGAGGGACATTGAGTGGAAGTTCAAGGTTGCTGCAGTATTGGGGACGGTTGGATGGTGATGAGCGGATAATTTATACGCTTTTTGGCACTGTTTTTAGTATGTTTTTAGTATGATTTAGTTATTTTTTACTATATTTTTATTAGTTTTTAATTAAAAATCATATTTCTGGACTTTACTATGAGTTTGTGTGTTTTTCTGTGATTTCAAGAAATTTCTGGCTGAAATTGAGGGACCTGAACAAAAATCTGATTCAGAGGCTGACAAAGGACTGCTGATGCTATTGGATTCTGACCTCCCTGCACTCGAAATAGATTTTCAGGAGCTACAGAAGTCCAAATGGTGCGCTCTCAATTGCGTTGGAAAGTAGACATCCAGAGCTTTCCAGCAATATATAATAGTTTATACTTTGCTCGAAGATAGACGACACAAACTGGCGTTCAACACCAGTTCCATGCTGCATTCTGGAGTAAAACGCCAGAAACACGTCACAAACCGGAGTTAAACGCCAGAAACAGGTTACAACCTGACGTTTAACCCCAGAAACAGCCTAGGCATGTGAGAAGCTTAAGTCTCAGCCCCAGCACACACCAAGTGGGCCCCAGAAGTGGATTTCTGCACTATCCATCTTAGTTTACTCATCTTCTGTAAACCTAGGTTACTAGTTTAGTATTTAAACAACTTTTAGAGACCTATTTTGTACCTCATGACATTTTTAGATTTAAACTTTGTATCTTTGACGGCATGAGTCTCTAAACTCCATTGTTGGGGGTGAGGAGCTCTGCTGTGTCTCGATGAATTAACGCAATTATTTCTGTTTTCTATTCAAATATGCTTGTTCCTATCTAAGATGTTCATTCGCGCTTCATTATGACAAAGGTGATGATCCGTGACACTCATCACCATTCTCAACCTATGAATGTGTGCCTGACAACCACCTCTGTTCTACATTAGATTGAATGAGTATCTCTTAGATTCCTTAATCAGAATCTTCATGGTATAAGCTAGAATCCATTGGCAGCATCCTTGAGAATCCGGAAAGTCTAAACCTTGTCTGTGGTATTCCGAGTAGGATTCAAGGATTGGATGACTGTGACGAGCTTCAAACTCGCAAGTGTTGGGCGTAGTGACAGACGCAAAAGGATCAATGGATCCTATTCCGACATGATCGAGAACCGACAGATGATTAGACGTGCTGTGACAGAGCACCTGGACCATTTTCACTGAGAGGATGGGAAGTAGCCATTGACAACGGTGACGCCCTACATACATCTTGCCATGGAAGGAGCCTTGCATGTTTGAAAGTAAGGAAGCAGTATGTCGCAGAGATTCAGAAGGCAAAGCATCTCCAGAACTACAACATATTCTCCATTACTGCACAATAAGTATTTATTTTATGCTCTTTTATTTTTCGCAATTCAAACTGATAATTATAATTGATATCCTGACTAAGAGTTACAAGATAACCATAGATTGCTTCAAGCCAACAATCTCCGTGGGATTCGACCCTTACTCACGTAAGGTATTACTTGGACGACCCAGTGCACTTGCTGGTTAGTGGTACAAGTTGTGAAAAGTGTGATTTACGATTCGTGCACCAAGTTTTTGGCACCGTTGCTGGGGATTGTTCGAGTTTGAACAACTGACGGTGAATCTTGTTGCTTAGATTAGGAAAATTTTGTCTTTTGGGTCAGAGTCTTTTATTTTCTTTTCAAAAATATTATTTTTCTTTATTAATTTAGTTTTTCTGAGTTTAGTGTCATGTTTTAAGTTTGGTGTCAATTGCATGCTTTTCTTTGTCTTTCAATTTTCGAATTGCATGTTCTTTGTTCTTCCTTGATCTTCAAGTTGTTCTTGTCAATTTTTCTTGTTTGATCTTTAGTTTTTCTTGTTCTGTGTCTTTTCTTGTTTTTCTTGTGCTTTTTCAAAATATCAGTTTTAAAAAAAAAATTTATTTATTAAATACCTTATTAAAATACGTTAAATTTATAGCTCAATTGGCTAGAGCGTTGTGCTTATGTTCTTGGTAATTGGCTATCTCCATTTTAAAATCTCTTTTTCAAAAATAATTTTTCTTTGATTAAATCTTGTGCCAAACTTTAAGTTTGGTGTTTTCTTGTTAGTTTTTATTTAATTTTCGAAAATTTATTTTTGGTTTTCTAAAAATTTTAAGTTTGGTGTTCTTTTTTTTTATGTTCTTGAGTCCTTTGAGTCTTTGAATTTTTGTTCTTCGTGTTCTTGTGAATCTTCAAGGTGTTCTTGAGTCTTCTTTGTATTTTGATCTTAAAATTTTTAAGTTTGGTGTTCCTTGGTGTTTTTCCTCCAAAATTTTCAAAAAACAAGGAGCATTAGATCTAAAAATTTTAAGTATTGTGTCATTTTATTGTTTTTCTCTTTCCTCATTAAATTCAAAAATATCTTTTCTCTTTATTTTAAATTGAATTTTCGAAAATTGCTTTTAAAAATTTAGATTTTTATTTTAAAAATTTTTATTTTATCTTATCTTAGTTTTAAAATTTCAAAATTCAAATCTTTTTAAAAAAATTCATATCTTTTTCAAAATCTTATCTTATCTTATTTCAAATTCAAATTTCAATTTTCAACTTCCAAAATTCAAAATTCAAATTTAAATTTTCAAATTTCAAAATTTAAATTTTCAAAATTTAATTTTCAAACTTAAAAATAAATTTTTTTCAAAATTTAAATCTCTTTCAAATCCTTATCTTATATTGTTTACTTTTTCAAAATTCAAAATTTCAAATTTCAAAATTCGAATTTTAAATTTCAAAACTTCCTAACCACTTTCTCTCTCTTCATTTTTCGAAAATCCTTACCCCTTATTTTTCAAATCTTTTTAATTAATTAATTATTTTAGTTTTCAATTTCCTTTTAATTTTTGAAATTATATTCGAATTTTCACTTATTTTATTTTATTTTATTTCATTTTATTTTCGGTTTCCAAAAAAAAAAAAATTTTCACATCATCTTCCTTTCTCCATCATGGACCTAAGTGGAAATGAACAGTCCAGAAGGACTCTGGGGTCATATGCTAACCTCACTACTGCTTCATATGGGAGTAGTATCTGTATACCCTCCATCGGAGTCAGTAGTTTTGAGTTGAATCCTCAACTCATTATCATGATGCAGTAAAGTTGCCAGTATTCCGGTCTTCCACAGGAAGAACCTACAGAGTTTCTGGCACAGTTTTTACAAATTGCTGACACAGTACATGATAAGGAAGTAGATCAGGATGTCTACAGATTATTACTATTTCCATTTGCTGTAAAAGACCAAGCTAAGAGGTGGTTAAATAACCAACATAAGGCTAGCATAAGGACATGGAAATAGCTGTCAGAAAAATTCCTGAATCAATATTTCCCTCCAAAACGGATGACACAGCTAAGGCTGAACATTCAAGGCTTTAAACAAGGAGATAATGAATCCCTTTATGATGCCTGGGAGAGGTACAGAGAGATGCTAAGGAAATGCCCCTCTGAAATATTTTCAGAGTGGGTGCAGTTAGACATCTTTTACTATGGGCTTACAGAAAGAGCTCAGATTTCTCTAGATCACTCAGCTGGTGGATCTATACATATGAGAAAGACAATTGAAGAGGCTCAAGAGCTCATTGATATAGTTGCCAGAAATCAGCATCTGTACTTAAGAAGTGAGTCTTCCATGAAAGAAGAAGCTAAAACAGTAACTGCTGAACCCAGTCCTGCAGAACAAGTTACTGAATTCAATCAGCAATTGGATTTTCTAACAAAACAGCTAGCCGAATTCAAGGAGATGCTGCAAGACACAAGAATGGCCAATATGAATATAGAAGTACAATTGAAGCAAACAAAATAGCAGTTATCAAAACAGATAACAGAAGAGTACCAAGCAGTCCAATTAAGAAGTGGAAAAATATTAAATACCTCACTTCAAAGCAGCAGGAAGCCAAGAAAAGAACAACTGATAGAAGATGAACAAACTGCCACCCAAAATCCCTCTGAGGACAGTAAGAGCCCAGAGAGGAATAATTCTGGCGTTCAAACGCTAGAAAAGTGTGAAAAGCTGGCGTTAAACGCCCAACCCATTCTCAGTTCTGGCGTCCAAACGCCAGAAACAGGCAAGGAGTTGGCGTCAAACGCCCAAAGGGAGCTCAGTTCTGGCGTTCAAACGCCAGAAACAGTTAGGAATTGGGCGTTAAACGCCAATTCAGCTTCCGATCCTGGCGTCCACACGCCAGTGAGGGATCAGACACATACAAGTGCTGATAGCAACCCCTCTAAAAAGGCTTCTTCAACCACATCTGTAGGGAATAAACCTGCAGCAACTAAAGTTGAGGAATACAAAGCCAAGATACCTTATCCTCAAAAACTCCGCAAAGAGGAGCAGGATAAGCAATTTGCCCGCTTTGCAGACTATCTCAGGACTCTTGAAATAAAGATTCCGTTTGCAGAGGCACTTGAGCAAATACCCTCTTATGCCAAGTTCATAAAGGAGATCTTGAGTCATAAGAAGGATTTGAGAGAAACTGAAAGAGTTCTCCTAATTGAAGAATGCAGTGCAGTCATTCTGAAAAGCTTCCCAGAAAAGCTTAAAGATCCCGGGAGCTTTGTGATACCATGCATATTAGAGGGTAATTGCACCAAGACAGCTTTATGTGATCTTAGGGCAAGTATCAACCTAATACCTGCATCGACTATCAGAAAGCTTGGTTTAACTGAAGAAGTCAAACCAACCCGGATATGTCTCCAACTTGCTGATGGCTCCATTAAATACCCATCAGGCGTGATTGAAGACATGATTGTCAGGGTTGGGCCATTCGCCTTTCCCACTGACTTTGTGGTGCTGGAAATGGAGGAGCACAAGAGTGCTACTCTCATTCTAGGAAGACCTTTCCTAGCAACTGGACGAACTCTCATTGATGTCCAAAAAGGGGAAGTAACCCTGAGAGTCAATGAGGATGAGTTTAAGTTAAATGCTGTCAAAGCCATGCAGCATCCAGACACACCAAAAGACTGCATGAGGGTTGATCTTATTGACTCTTTAGTAGAGGAGGTCAATATGGCTAAGAGTCTCAAATCAGAGCTGGAAGATATCTTTAAAGATGTTCAGCCTGATCTGGAGGATTCAGAGGAATTAAAAGAACCTCTAAAACTTCTTCAGGAAGAGGAGAAACCTTCTAATCCCGAGCTCAAACCACTACCACCATCCCTGAAATATGCATTTCTAGGAGAAGGTGACACTTTTCCAGTGATCATAAGCTCTGCTTTAAATCCACAGGAAGAGGAAGCACTACTTCAAGTGCTAAGGACACACAAGATAGCTCTTGGGTGGTCCATAAGTGACCTTAAGGGCATAAGCCCAGCTAGATGCATGCACAAGATCCTATTGGAGGATGATGCTAGGCCAGTGGTTCAACCACAGAGGCGGCTAAATCCAGCCATGAAGGAGGTGGTGCAGAAAGAGGTCACTAAGTTACTGGAGGCTGGAATTATTTATCCCATTTCTGACAGCCCCTGGGTGAGCCCTGTCCAAGTTGTCCCCAAAAAGGGAGGAATGACAGTGGTTCATAATGAGAAAAATGAACTGGTTCCTACAAGAACAGTTACAGGGTAGCGCATGTGTATTGACTACAGAAGGCTCAATACTACCACCAGAAAGGATCATTTTCCTTTACCATTCATAGAGCAGATGCTAGAAAGACTAGCAGGTCATGATTATTATTGCTTCTTGGATGGCTATTCAGGCTACAACCAAATTGCAGTAGATCCCCAGGATCAAGAGAAAACAGCATTCACGTGTCCATCTGGGGTGTTTGCTTACAGAAGGATGCCATTTGGGCTGTGTAATGCACCGGCAACCTTTCAGAGATGCATGCTCTCTATTTTCTCTGATATGGTGAAAAAATTTCTGGAAGTCTTCATGGATGACTTCTCAGTATATGGAGACTCATTCAGCTCCTGTCTTGATCATCTGAAACTTGTTCTGAAAAGATGCCAAGAGACCAACCTAGTTTTAAACTGGGAAAAATGCCACTTTATGGTGACTGAAGGGATTGTCCTTGGGCATAAAATTTCAAACAAGGGAATAGAGGTGGATCAAGCCAAAGTGGAAGTAATTGAAAAATTACCACCACCTGCCAATGTTAAGGCAATCATAAGCTTTCTGGGGCATGCAGGATTCTATAGGAGGTTTATAAAGGATTTTTCAAAAATTGCAAAACCTCTAAGCAACCTGCTAGCTGCTGACACGCCATTTATGTTTGATACGGAGTGCCTGCAGGCGTTTGAAACCCTGAAAGCTAAGCTGGTCACAGCACCAGTTATTTCTGCACCAGACTGGACATTACCATTCGAATTAATGTGCAATGCCAGTGACCATGCCATTGGTGCAGTATTGGGGCAGAGGCATGACAAGCTTCTGCATGTCATTTATTATGCTAGCCGTGTTTTAAATGATACCCAGAAAAATTACACATCCACAGAAAAAGAATTACTTGCAGTGGTCTATCCCATTGACAAGTTTAGATCTTACTTAGTTGGATCCAAGGTGATTGTGTACACTAACCATGCTGCTCTTAAATATCTACTTACAAAGCAGGATTCAAAACCCAGGCTCATAAGATGGGTGTTGCTTCTGCAAGAGTTTGATATAGAAATAAGAGACAGAAAAGGGACAGAAAATCAAGTAGCTGATCATCTGTCCCGAATAGAACCAGTAGAAGGAGTGTCCTCTCCCTCTATTGAGATCTCTGAAACCTTTCCGGATGAGCATTTATTCGCCATTCAGGAAATACCATGGTTTGCAGACATTGCAAACTATAAAGCTGCAAGGTTCATACCCAAAGAGTACAGCAGGCAACAAAAGAAAAAATTAATTACTGATGCAAAGTACTACTTGTGGGATGAACCCTATCTCTTTAAGAGATGTGCAGACGGAATAATCCGTAGGTGTGTGCCTAGAGAAGAAGCACAAAAGATCTTATGGCATTGCCATGGATCACAATATGGAGGCCACTTCGGAGGTGAGTGCACAACCACCAAGGTCCTCCAATGTGGATTCTATTGGCCTACCCTCTATAAAGATTCCTGAGAGTTTGTGCGTAACTGTGACAATTGCCAGAGAGCTGGTAATCTACCTCATGGTTACGCCATGCCTCAACAAGGGATCTTGGAGATTGAGTTGTTTGATGTATGGGGCATTGACTTCATGGGACCTTTCCCACCATCATACTCAAACACTTATATTCTGGTAGCAGTCGACTATGTATCCAAATGGGTAGAGGCCATTGCCACACCCACTAATGATACTAGGACAGTGCTGAAGTTCCTCCAAAAACATATCTTCAGCAGGTTTGGGGGCCCTAGAGCATTAATTAGTGATGTGGACACTCACTTCTGCAACAAACAGCTCTCCTCTGCTATGGCCTGGTATGGAATTAGCCACAAGGTGGCAACTCCATATCATCCCCAGACAAATGGACAAGCTGAAGTCTCTAATAGAGAACTGAAAAGAATCCTGGAACAGACTGTAAATACTCGTAGAAAGGATTGGGCGAGAAGCTTGGATGATGCTCTGTGGGCTTACAGAACAGCATTCAAGACTCCTATAGGAACCTCTCCATACCACCTTGTGTATGGTAAGGCCTATCACCTGCCCGTGGAACTAGAGCATAAGGCCTACTGGGCAACCAGATTCGTAAACTTTGATGCCAATTTAGCTGGAGAAAAAAGATTGCTCCAGCTGAATGAGCTAGAGGAATTCAGACTCACGGCTTTCGAAAATGCCAAGCTTTACAAAGAGAAAGCAAAAAGGTGGCATGACAGAAAGCTGTCATCTAGAATCTTTGAACCAGGACAGAAGGTTCTGCTATTTAACTCTAGGCTCAGGCTATTCCCCGGAAAACTGAAATTTCGGTGGAGGGGGCCATATGTGATTACAAGCGTGTCACCATATGGATATGTGGAGCTGCAAGACAGTGATTCTGATAATAAGTTCATTGTTAATGGATAGAGAATCAAGCACTATCTTGAAGGCAATGTTGAGCAAGAGTGCTCAAAGTTGAGGCTAGATTAAAATCTCAGCAAGGTCCAACTAATGATATTAAAGAAGCGCTTGTTGGGAGGCAACCCAATGTTATTTAACTATATCTATTTATTTTCCATTGCCATTTTATGTTTTCTGTAGGTTGATGATCATGTGAAGTCACAAAAACTACTGAAAAATCAAAAACAAAGTGAAAAACAGCATTAAAAATAGCACACCCTGGAGGAAGAGCATTCTGGCGTTTAAACGCCAGAAATAAGCATCTGTCTGGCATTTAATGCCAGAAACAAGCACCAAGCTGGCGTTTAACGCCAGAAACAAGGTTTTGCACGCCTAAATGGAGCAGGGATGCTAAGTCCTTGACCCCTCAGGATCTGTGGACCTCACAGGATTTCCACCTACCTCACCATTCAAATTCAAACCATTCCCCTCCCAAACCCACCCATTCACACACCTCCATCTCCTCCATCTTCTCTAATTCTTTCTTCTTTTGCTCGAGGACGAGCAAACTTTTTAAGTTTGGTGTGGAAAAAAGCGTTGCTTTTTGTTTTTCCATAACCATTTATGGCACCGAAGGCCAGAGAAACCTCTAGAAAGAGGAAAAAGAAGGCAGTTGCTTCCACCCCCGAGTCATGAGAGATGGAGAGGTTCATCTCAAGGGTCCATAATTCAGTGGTAGAGCAATTGACTGTAGATCAAAGAGCCATGAGGGAGGAACAATAAAGGCAAGGAAGAGATATAAAAGAGCTAAAGCACTCCACTAGATCTTCAAGAGGAAGAAGGCGCCACCCCCACTAAGGTGGACCCGTTCCTTAATCTCTTTGTCTATTTATTTTTCTGTTTTCATTCTCTATGCTTTATGTCTATGTTTGTGTCTTTACTATATGATCATCAGTGTTTAAGTGTCTATACCTTAAAGCTATGAATGTCCTATGAATCCATCACCTTTCTTAAATGAAAAATGTTTTAATTACAAAAGAACAAGAAGTACATAATTTCGAATTCATCCTTGAAATTAGTTTAATTATATTGATGTGGTGACAATACTTTTTGTTTTCTGAATGAATGCTTGAACAGTGCATATGTCTTTTGATATTGTTGTTTATGAATGTTAAATATGTTGGCTCTTGAAGAATGATGAAAAAGGAGAAATGTTATTGATAATCTGAAAAATCATAAAAATGATTCTTGAAGCAAGAAAAAGCAGTGAATAACGAAAAGCTTGTGAAAAAAAAAGCAAGCAGAAAAAGCCAATAGCCCTTAAAACCAAAAGGCAAGGGTAATAAAAAGGATCCAAGGCTTTGAGCATCAGTGGATAGGAGGGCCTAAAGAAATAAAATCCTGGCCTAAGCGGCTAAACCAAGCTGTCCCTAACCATGTGCTTGTGGCGTGAAGGTGTCAAGTGAAAAGCTTGAGACTGAGCGATTAAAGTCATGATCCAAAGCAAAAAGAGTGTGCTTAAGAACCCTGGACACCTCTAATTGGGGACTCTAGCAAAGCTGAGTCACAATCTAAAAAGGTTTACCCAGTTATGTGTCTGTGGCATGTATGTATCCAGTGGTAATACTGGAAAACATAGTGCTTTGGGCCACGACCAAGACTCATAAAGTAGCTGTGTTCAAGAATCAACATACTGAACTAGGAGAATCAATAACACTATCTAAATTCTAAGTTCCTATAGATTCCAATCATTCTGAACTTCAAAGGATAAAGTGAGATGCCAAAACTGTTCAGAGGCAAAAAGCTACTAGTCCCGCTCATCTGATTGGAGCTAAGTTTCATTGATAGTTTGGAATTTATAGTATATTCTCTTCTTTTTATCCTATTTGATTTTCAGTTTCTTGGAGACAAGCAATAATTTAAGTTTGGTATTGTGATGAGCAGATAATTTATACGCTTTTTGGCACTGTTTTTAGTATATTTTTAGTATGATTTAGTTAGTTTTTACTATATTTTTATTAGTTTTTAATTAAAAATCACATTTCTGGACTTTACTATGAGTTTGTATGTTTTTCTGTGATTTCAGGTAATTTCTGGCTGAAATTGAGGGACCTGAGCAAAAATCTGATTCAGAGGCTGACAAAGAACTGCTGATGCTGTTGGATTCTGACCTCCCTGCACTCGAAATGGATTTTCAGGAGCTACAAAAGTCCAAATGGCGCGCTCTCAATTGCGTTGGAAAGTCAACATCCAGGGCTTTCCAGCAATATATAATAGTCCATTCTTTGCTCGAAGATAGATGACGAAAACTGGCGTTCAACGCCAGTTTCATGCTGCATTCTGGAGTAAAACGCCAGAAACACGTCACAAACCGGAGTTAAACACCAGAAACAGGTTACAACCTGACGTTTAACCCCAGAAACAGCCCAGGCACATGAGAAGCTTAAGTCTCAGCCCCAGCACACACCAAGTAGGCCCCAGAAGTGGATTTTTGCACTATCCATCTTAGTTTACTCATCTTCTGTAAACCTAGGTTACTAGTTTAGTATTTAAATAACTTTTAGAGACCTATTTTGTACCTCATGACATTTTTAGATCTAAAATTTGTATCTTTGACGGCATGAGTCTCTAAACTCCATTGTTGGAGGTGAGGAGCTCTGCTGTGTCTCGATGAATTAACGCAATTATTTTTGTTTTCTATTCAAATATGCTTGTTCCTATCTAAGATGTTCATTCGCGCTTCCTTATGACGAAGGTGATGATCCGTAACACTCATCACCATTCTCAACCTATGAACGTGTGCCTGACAACCACCTCTGTTCTACATTAGATTGAATGAGTATCTCTTAGATTCCTTAATCAGAATCTTCGTGGTATAAGCTAGAATCCATTGGCAGCATCCTTGAGAATCCGGAAAGTCTAAACCTTGTCTGTGGTATTCCGAGTAGGATTCAAGGATTGGATGACTGTGACGAGCTTCAAACTCGCAAGTGTTGGGCGTAGTGACAGACGCAAAAGGATCAATGGATCCTATTCCGACATGATCGAGAACCGACAGATGATTAGACGTGCTGTGACAGAGCACCTGGACCATTTTTACTGAGAAAATGGAAAGTAGCAATTGACAACGGTGATGCCCTACATACAGCTTGCCATGGAAAGAGCCTTGCATGTTTGAAAGTAAAGAAGCAGTATGTTGCAGAGATTCAGAAGGCAAAGCATCTCCAGAACTCCAACATATTCTCCATTACTGCACAATAAGTATTTATTTTATGCTCTTTTATTTTTCGCAATTCAAACTGATAATTATAATTGATATCCTGACTAAGAGTTACAAGATAACCATAGATTGCTTCAAGCCAACAATCTCAGTGGGATTCGACCCTTACTCACGTAAGGTATTACTTGGACGACCCAGTGCACTTGCTGGTTAGTGGTACGAGTTGTGAAAAGTGTGATTTACGATTCGTGCACCAGATGGATTGGTTTATTTTACTTTTGGTCGCAGATTTGGTTGAATCAGAGGTAGGGGCTACCATGTGTGATGCCGTTGAAGTATGGTTGATGAAATTAGGGGAGAATTTAGGGTTCACTTTGGATGTGTTTGAGTGAATATGAGTTTTGTAAATTGAGTTGTATTGTGAGGTGCTTGAATGAACATGTGCATTGACGGAGTGTGTGTTAATGAGTTTGGTTTAGGGTGTTTGTGATTAATTTTGTGAGTGAACTGGTGTCCTTGTAATTTGACAATTAATTGGAAAGGAAAATTTATCTGTTTGCCTGGAATTGATAATGAAGATTTGTGTTAATCAACTTTAAAGCATATGAAGTGACATTAAACAGAACCACAAGCATATCAGGCAGAACACAACTATGTGAAATTCATTAATAAGCATAGAAATATAACACCAAAAGGTGGAAACTTCAGTCACCATCAATTCCATTACATGGACACTGATCAAAATATTGTCTTTAGGCTTAGGGAAACAACAACAAAAGATGGATACCTATGACATCCAGAAACCTAGAGCAACTCTGTTGCTATCTAAGAAACATGAAGCATAAACCATGTTGTGTAAGTTTCAGACCAAAATCACCAACTGATTCCGATTATATAATTCTTAAACATTGTCCCTTTCCACCTCCTGACCCTGTTCACCCTGTCCTCCAACATCAAGAAACCCTACTTCAGGAAATTCTTCAACATTCTCAACCTTATGGACCACAAAAAGCTTAACATGACTCTTCAGCTCCGCTATTCTACACATCTCAAGTGCATCTCTGTCTCCCGCAAATAACTTCAGATCCTTCTCTAATCATTCAGAACTTGGGTTCTTATACCACAAAGCTGAAATGTTTTCCTCTGTGTACCCAAACTGTCGCACCTCAACATATGCCTCAAAAACAGGCCAGAAATCATTCTCAACATCTTCAATCATTGTCCTTTGTCCCCTTATATACTCCAATGTCCCATTGTCATATCCAAATCGACCACCATGGTAGACAGTCGGGTTAAAGGTTCCCATCCTCTAAAATGAAAAAACAAAAAACTATAAATCACACCCAACCAGTTTTTGTAAACCAACAAAATCCATCACATATTATTAACTTCATGCTCCAAAAAACCGGAACCAATGCTGCACACATACCTAATTCGAGATGACTACCACGAGAACGAGCTCCTCTCACACTCTTTCCCACACAATCCAAATGTTGTGACGCTACTCCTCAGGCGACCACGAACCTTTGTTAGGGCATCATTGAAGGTGAAAGATCAGTTTCCCAGTGTGTAACGTTATTCAGACAATGAAGCCCTTTCGCGGGAATAAAAAACGAAGAATCAAAGTGTTCAGGGGAAAATTTGACATTAAATTTTGTTTAATGCAGTGGAGGACGATTTTAAAGTATTTTTGAGCGTTCGGGATGATTTTAATAACAAAAAAAGGTCGGGGACGAATTTGATTTTCACCCCAGACCTTAAGGACGAAATTAGTACTTAACCCTAAGTTAACTAGGCTCACAGTCTACTAGTGCAGTTTAACACCAACACTCTCTGATGAATTTAGCAATGTTAATGCCTCATCATATACCTTCAATTCTCATGTTACTAGTATCATCTATGCTAGTAGCTCAGATATTAATCTCTAGATGTGTTATTACTATAGCTTTAGTAATTACACACCTGGGATATTTTACCCAAACTAGCCAATCATAGATCTCCTCTCACCTCCAAGATCCTCCAAGCTGCTTCATTGTTTCCTTTGTGGCCAAGAATATAAAGGAGAAAAGGAGAGAAAAGTTCTTAGTTCTTAATCTTCAAAACTTGATTTCTTCTGAACTAAAACTCAAATCAAAATTTTAAACCGATTAAAGTGATCCTCTCTTATTTCTCTTCAAAAGCATGTGATTTATCAAGACTGGAATTCAGGTGAGATGGCTGCTCTCCCTTCCTCTTTCCTTTGGTTTCAAGAAAACATATATAAACATGTGTTTTTTTTTATATTCTTCCATAGATATCATGTTTAGCTTGACTTGTGGGTCAAAGAACTTTAATTTACAACAAGATTAAGGTGAGGAATCTCATCCTAACATGTGATTGAAAGTTCAGTCAGTTAGGGTTTCATGGATTTAAATTTGATCTTAATGTGATTTAGGAGGAAAAAGTGCCTTAAGAACATTTCAAGGAGCAACCGAATTTGGGGCAGCAAATCAAGGTAGGGTTTGGTGAAATTAATCTTGATTAGTTGTGTTTAAGTTGTGTAATTGTTATGGTTTAGTTTTGCTTGAAATTGATTGCTCATATGAGTGATTCTTGGTAAAAATTTTGATAAAATTTGATGATATTCAAGCTATGAATTTGTGTTCTTGAGTG
Source organism: Arachis ipaensis (assembly GCF_059453495.1). NCBI lineage: Eukaryota > Viridiplantae > Streptophyta > Magnoliopsida > Fabales > Fabaceae > Arachis > Arachis ipaensis. The sequence goes on along the minus strand of NC_142443.1, from coordinate 12,459,026 downwards.
TAGCTGGAAACTGAAATCCTAGCCCTTTAGTGAATGATGAATATGTGTTGAAATAAAGTGGAAATCATGGGATTATAGTAGCTGCAATTTTATTTTGAATTTTAGAAAAAATTGGTTATCGAAAAGATTGAAAAACATGTCAGAATTAAAGAAAGAATCTGAAGAATTTACGAAGAACACTTTGAGTTTACCAAGAACACTCAATGATGGGTTTGGAAAACTCCAAATTATCTTGATGATGATCAAACATTATTAAAAATAATTAATTAGAAAATTATTAAATTAAAATTGTAATTCAAACTAGCTGATTAATAATTTTGTTTTTGTGTAGATTTTTATTGGGCTACATGAATCATGGTCCAAGTAACTTTCAGTCTTTGATACAAAAATTATTTTATACTTTATGGCTGAATTATTATTTTGTTAGTTGGGCTAGAAAATAATGGAGCAGCCCAAAACCTTGTGTGGAAAGACCAATTTCCTCATGGTCCGAAATTAAAAAAGAAAAGAAAAGGGAGGAGTAGTGCTTGATTTGAGTTCGGTTACCTAACCCCACTAAGGAATGGAATTCAAATTCATTTAACTTGATTTAATGCCTTGGTAAATGGAAAGAGAAAGTTGAAATTGATATGATGGCATTAATTGATTACACGTTACTAGGCATGGGGAGTGTAAACTTAACTCATTTTAATTTCTTCCTTAATTCTATTGAAAGATTTTCTACATTCTCTCTCTTCTCTCTTCAGTTGTCACTTCAGCAGGAAAGAAGGAGATGCAAGCTATCAGTAAAAATTATAGAGAAGCTAGAAGCAAGGAAAGGGCTAAGGTGATGATGTCCTTAGCAAAAAGAAGATCCAAGTTTTGGCGTGGCTGAGATCTTTGCCACTTATGGTAAGATGTGGTGAAGAAGTCTCAGGATCACCACACCTAAAAATGGTGGAAGATCCACTTCGGTCAGAGAAGAAGATTCCTGGGGTATGGCTCGTCTCTACTTTGTACATCTATCACAGGAGGTAGCTACTATAGCTACATGGGAAAAAAGCAGAAGATAGAGCAGATGGAGCTGTCAAAGATCAAGGGTTCATCAAGGGTCAGAAATCCTTCTTGGGGACCAAGTCAAGATGGAAAGCTCAGATCGATGAAGCTTGATGAGATGGGATGAGAGTGAGGTAATTGCATGTTGGATTTTGAATTTGGTTTCCTCTTCTCTCTCTGGCCGAACCGGTTTTGTTGTTGAAGAAGAAGAAGATTAGCTCGGTTGAACCGTTTCAACCTTGGAGGCTTCCCCTTTTATAATAAGGGTGAACAGCCAAGGCTTGAGACAAGGAGAGGAGTGCAAAGCACAGAGGTCTCATAGCTACCCAAGCTAACAGAAGTTCTTCTCTTTCAATATTTTTCATGTTGTATTTTTCTGTTTAGTTTTGTCTGTCTTGAGTTTCATGGTGAAAAAGGCAAATAGTATGAGGTTTGTAAGAAAAAGCCAGTGAGCGAAAAAAGGTAGAGGATACAAAATTAAAAGAAAAAGTCATAGATGTCTTAGAGGTCCTTTGTACATCTGTGTTGTGTATCATGATTCTGTGGGAATCCCTTTGCAAGTTGGGTTAGCACTTAGCAGTTGAAAGCTTGGTAGGTGACTAAGTCAAGTTCAGGATTGGGAATAGATTCTGGACTTGTCCCGGATAGGAAGGGTAGTTCCTAGGGAGAATTGGTGTCTGTAATCAAGATGATTATAGTGAAATTCCATCATTGTTGTGATAGAGACTGGATGTAGGCTGCACTGCACTTGGCAGCTGAACCAAGATACTTCTTGGTGTGATTCTCTCTTTCTCTTCTACTCCATTTCTGTTTCTGTTGCTAAGGAGACAAAATTGAAAAATATCTCCTGACTGGGTACGAGACAAAAAGAAAATATCTCGTGTCTGGTCAAGAGACAAAAATCGAAAAAATCTCCTGAAGTTGGTTTGAAAGGCAGTAAGTATTATTCAGCAAAAAGGGACTAAGATTCAACCCCTCTTCTCTTAGCTACTGATTACCATCAATTGGTATCAGAGCTTGGTCTCAAAGAGATCAAGCTTTGCAGCTTGGAGGAAAGATCCTGATGGCAGAAAACAGTGGCTCAAACCTGGTGGCCTACACTCTGACAGAAGGGCAATCAAGCAACAGACCTCCTCTCTTTAATGGAAAGAACTACACGTACCATAAGGAAAGAATGAAGATTTTTGTCCAATCGATAAACTACAGAGTCTGGAAGATAATCCTCGAAGGTCCTCAATTCCCAACCACCACAAGAGCTGATGGTGTGGTCTCTCTCAAGGGTGAAGCTAGCTGGACCGAAGAAGACAGAAAAAAGGTGGAACTCAACGCCAAAGCTATGAACTTGCTTAATTGTGCAATCAGATTCAAAGAATACCGACGGGTATCAAGATGCACAATAGCAAAGGAAATCTGGGACAAATTACAAGTTACTGATGAAGGCACAACCCTAGTGAAGAAGACCAGAATTGACATGCTAAACAGAAAGTATGAAATATTCACAATGAAGGAAGGGGAATCAATTGATGATCTGTTCAAAAGATTCAACATCATCATCAATGGCTTGGATGCTATGGGGATCACGTATCCTAAATCTGTGCTTGTGAGGAGAATTTTGAGAAGTCTCACAAAAGAGTGGGAAACTAAGGCTATAGTGATATGTGAGAGTAGTGGTCTTGATTCTATGACTTATGATGATTTGAGAGAAAATTTACTTGCCTTTGAAAATACATATTTGAAAAAAGATACTAAAAGAAAAGGAATAGCTCTCAAATCTGTTACTGACCCCCTGGATGATCAATCCAGTGATTATTCTTCCGAAAATGAATTTGTTTTGTTTGCAAAAAAATTCAGGAAAATGGTGAAGCTAAAGGAAAGGAGCAAAGGAAGCGGTTCAAGAAAACCAAGGAAAGATTCCAGCAAAGTGATATGCGACAACTGCAAAGAGGCTGGGCACTTCAAATCTGATTGTCCTAAACTGAAGAAGGAGGAGAAGCCAAAGAAGGGAAAGAAGAAAGGACTGATGGCCTCATAGGAAGACTTGGAGAACGATTCTGATGAAGATGAAGAATCAAAAACCAAGTCTCAAACTTGCCTTATGGCTGATCATGTTGAGCAAGTAGTATTTCATAACCCTGACACTGAAGATCTTCATCTCATGATCGATCATCTTTCTGAAAAAATTAGATGCTTCTTGCTTGAAAACCAAAATCTTGAGTCTCAAATCAAAATTCTTAAAGCTGAAAATGGTTTTCTAAAAGAAAATTTGAGAGAAGCTGAAACCGCTGTTGATCTTGTTAAAGAAAATAAGCGGTTGAAAGCAGAAATAAAAGGGTGTGAAAAATAACATTATGTGGCTGCATATCTTAACTGTTTTGAAGAAAATGAGAAGCTACTCAAAGAGGTAAAAAGACTTAAAGAGGACTTAGCCACATTTGCTCAAAGTTCAGAAAATTTAAATCAACTATTGGTTAGTCAAAAACCTCTTTATGACAAAGTTGGGTTGGGATTTCATAAAGCTTCAAAATCGGTTGAAAAACCTTATTTTACAAACATAGCATCATCTTCAAATGATGTAAGGTTTCAAAATCCAACAAGCTTTGTGAAAATAGCTACTCATAGATTTTGTAGATTATGCAACCGAAATGGCCACTTTCCTATTCAATGTTTCTTTGGTGAAAGAATGATTGGAAACAAAGCTTGTAAAATTGTTTTTTATTACAATGGATTGGGACAAAGAAGATGGTTTAATGTGAAATGATCCAAAAATATTTGGATACCTAAGGTCATTTGAGCTCATTTTGTACGTTTGCCTAGCATCCAAGCGAAAGGACAATATGTGGTATATGGATAGTGGATGTTCTAGGCACATGACCGGAAAGGCAACCTTCTTCATTAAGCTTGATGAATATGATAAAGGGTTTGTCACTTTTGGTGATAATGGAAAAGGAAAAATAGTGGCCATTGGAAAAGTTGGTAAAAATTTCTCTTCTTTTATAAATGATATTCTTCTTGTTGATAGTTTGAAACACAATTTACTAACCAATTATGCAATCTTGGGTATGAAGTCATTTTTAGAAAATTAGATTGCTTAGTTATTTGTGAAAAATCTGGTGAAACTTTGTTTCAAGCCAAAAGATGTAACAATGTGTATGGATTGACTTTTGAGGATTTAAAAGATCAAAAAATAACATGCTATACCTCACTTGAATCTGAAAAATGACTATGGCATAAGAAATTAGGTCATGCAAGCATGTACCAAATTTCTAAACTTGTTAAAAAGAACTTGGTGAGAGGAATTCCCAACATTAAATTTGATAAGGATATTACTTGTGATGCTTGTCAACTAGGCAAACAAGTAAAATCTTCTTTTAAACCTAAAGATGGAATTTCTACCAAGAGGCCATTAGAGATGTTGCATATTGATCTTTTTGGTCCAACAAGAACTCAAAGTTTAGGAGGTAAACATTATGGATTGGTGGTAGTGGATGACTACTCTAGATTCGGTTGGGTACTTTTCCTAACTCATAAGAATGATGCTTTCCATGCCTTTTCAACTCTTTGCAAAAGAATTCAAAATGAAAAATATTTGAAAATTGTCCACTTGAGAAGTGATCACGGAAAAGAATTTGAAAATCAAGATTTTGAAAAATTCTGTGATGATTTTAGAATTGCTCATAATTTTTCATGTCCTAGAACACCTCAACAAAATAGGATAGTTGAAAGAAGGAATAGAAGACTTCAAGAAATGACTAGGACTATGCTATGTGAAAATGAGGTTCCAAAATTTCTATGGGCTGAAGCTGTAAATATAGCTTGTTATATTTTGAATAGGACTATCATTAGAAAAGGGTTAAAGAAAACTCCTTATGAGCTATGGAAAGGAATCCCTCCTAATCTTAAGTATTTCCACATTTTTGGATGAAAATGTTTTGTGCTTAATAATAAAGAAAATCTTGGAAAGTTTGATCCAAAATCCTATGAGGGAATGTTTGTTGGATACTCCACCACTAGCAAAGCATATAAAATTTACCTCAAAGAACATAGAACCATAGAGGAATCCATACATGTGTCTTTTTGTGATACTAATTCAATTCCAGTGTTGTGGTAGAAGATGATGCAAGCTGTGAAGATATTGTCAACCAGGAAGTCAATGAAAAAAATCCCAAAACTATCCCTAGTGAAGAACCTGTCCATCCAGAAATGTCTCATCGGGATGGAAGAGACATTACCATTTTGTCTCCTGAGCCAGTAAGAGAAGCCGAAATAGATCAGATTACTGAAGCTCATCAAAGCAGATCCTTACCTCCAAAGCCAAGAGAATGAAAGTTTATGAAGGGTTACCCTCATGACTTTATCATTGGTGACCCTTCCCAAGGCGTGATCACTAGATCCTCAAGCAAGAAGCAAGTTGATCAAAGCAATGTTACTTTCTTATCCCAATTAGAGCCTCTCAATGTAAAGCAAGCCCTAGAAGACCCCTCATGGGTTAAAGCCATGGAAGAGGAGCTTGCTCAATTTGAAAAGAATGAGGTTTCGACACTTGTACCTAATCTGAATGGTAAGAAGGTAACGGGTACTAAGTGGATTTTTAAAAATAAATTGGATGAGGATGGTAGTGTTGTTCGTAACAAGGCTAGATTAGTGGTCCAAGGTTACGATCAAGAGGAAGGTATAGATTTTGATGAGTCTTTTACTCCGGTAGCAAGAATGGAAGTAATTAGGTTGCTCCTTGCCTATGCTGCCCACAAGGGGTTTAAAATGTTCCAAATGGATGTCAAATGTGCTTTCCTTAATGGATTTATAGATAGAGAAGTATTTGTGGCACAACCCCCCGGTTTTGAAAATAAAAAATTTTCAAATCATGTTTTCAAACTTTCAAAGGCTCTTTATGGGCTTAGGCAAGCTCTTAGAGCTTGGTATGAAAGGCTTAGTGCCTTCTTGTTGGAGAATCACTTTCAAAGGGGTACCACCGATACTACTTTATTTATCAAAGAATCTAATGATGATATTCTTCTTGTTCAAGTTTATGTGGATGACATAGTGTTTGGTTCGGCCAATGAATCCTTGTGTGAAGAGTTTGGAAAACTCATGACTAGTGAGTTTGAAATGAGTTTAATGGGAGAACTTTCTTTCTTGGTCTCCAAATTAAACAAACTCCTAGTGGCATTTTTATTCACCAAGGAAAATATGCTAAGGAATTAATCAAGAAATTTAGCCTAGAAAATTCCAAACCTATGGGAACACCAATGCATCCAAATACTAAACTTGAAAAGGATGAAAATGGCAAAGATGTGGATGAAACACGGTATAGAGGAATGATAGGCTCACTTATGTATCTTACGTCCTTTAAGCCGGATATTGTTCAAAGTGTGGGTGTATGTTCAAGGTTTCAATCTCATCCAAAAGAATCCCATCTTTCAGCCGTCAAAAGAATCATTAGATATAATAAGGGAACATGTGATTATGGCTTATGGTATCCTAGATCTAATGACTTTTGTGCAGTAGAGTTTTGTGATGCAGATTATGCGGGAGATCGGGTGGATAGAAGGAGCATTTCCAGAATGTGTTGCTTCCTTGGAAGCTCACTAAACATGTGGTCAAGCAAGAAACAAGTCACAGTAGCTCTATCCACAGCCGAAGCTGAATATATATCTGCCTCTGCATGTTGTTCACAATTAATTTGGTTGAAAACTCAGTTGGAGGATTATAAATTGAAAATCAATAGTATACCTTTGTTTTGTGATAATATGAGTGCAATAAACATCTCTAACAATCTTGTTCTGCACTCTAGAACTAAGCACATTGAGGTTAGATATCATTTCATTAGAGAACATGTGCAAAAAGGTACTATTGATATTCAATTTGTAAAATTCGAAGAACAGCTTGCTGATATTTTCACTAAACCCTTGTGTGAAGATAGATTCTGCTCATTGAGGAACATTTTGGGAATGTTAGAATTGAATTCTGTTGATAAATTGTGATGTTTTTTATTCTGTTTGTTTTTGTCTCGTAGGTAGGGAGGAGACAAATCTGGCTGTGCGGTGAACAAGCCATGAGACAGGGGGAGACTGAACTTGGCGTTAGTGAACATGGGCCCAATGATAAACCATTATTTTATGGTTTATATTATGTTTAATTGTGTGGTTTTATCAAATCTTTACCCACTTATTCATATGATAAGCATGTATCTACAATTCCTTCCCAAAATTACTCCATAGTTGAAAACTTGCTTCCTAAAGACCTTTTAATTATATATTTTTATTCTCCTTTGTACCATTCGATGCCATGATCTGTGTGTTTAGTGTTTCAGGCTTCATAGGGCAGGAACGACTTAGATAATAGAGAGGAAGCTGACAAAAACGGAAGGAACACAAGAAATTGAGGAGATGACCAGCGAGAAGCGACGCGGACGCATGGACCACGCGACCGCGCGAAATGAAGAAAATCACAGCGACGCGCTCGCGTTCCTGACACGAACGCGTGGATTGGAAGCTGCACAAGTGACGCGAACGCGTGGACGACGCGATCGCGTGATGTGCGCGATCTGCAGAATTTGCAGAAATCGCTGGGGGCGATTTTGGGCCATGTTTTGACCCAGTTTTCGGCCTAGAAACGCAGATTAGAGCCAGGGAACATGCAGAGACCAGAGGGGGAATTCATTGAGGATAATTTTTGAGTTTTTAGATCTGATTTTACTACTCCTCTAGGTTTTCTCTCTACGCATTCATAGTTCTTAGGATTTTGTTTTTATTGCTTTTCGGATTGGGATATTGAGAAGAGTTATTACCTCTGCCAAGACTTTGTTATTCTAGTTTGTTTTCCTTACTTGTCACTTACTCTTTCATATCCTTAATCTGTCCAGAGTTAACATTGGATTATTTTTAGAGTTTATTAATACAAAGACCATTTTTATTTTTAATTGATCTCTTTGATTATTGTTTATCATGTCTCTTTTTATTTATTTTTTTATTTATTGAAGTTTACATTTATGATGATGGAGTAGTTTTCCAACTTGATTGGGAGTTGATTAAAGGAGAACCTTGAGTTGGAATACTCAAGAGTTCAATTGTGATTGGTTCGTTGTTGGTTGGCTTGTTAGTCACTAACTCTAATCCTTCCCAAGGGAGAGGATTAGGACTTGTGAATAGAAGTTGACTTTTAACTTGACTTTCCTTCATTCGTCGAAGGTTAACTAAGTGGAAACAACTACTAATTATTAATTGATCTTGAGAAAATTCCAACAAGGATAGAACTTCCGATTAATCTTCTCCCAGTTAAGATCTTTATTTAAATTACATAAATTCTCTGATTTAATTTCCTGTTTATCAAACTCAAAACTATTTTGGAAAACCTCTGATTAATAAAATAGCACATCTTTCTACAACTCGTTGGGAGACGACCTGAGACTCATACTCCCAGTATTTTAATTCTAATTTTGTGACAACTCTTTTCTAAATTGATAAGCTGATTTTTGTGGGTTAAGAACTGTACTTGCAACGTATCTCTTATATTAATTTCTTAATCTACCAATTTCCGCCACGTCAATTTTTGGCGCCGTTGCCGGGGAGTTGTAATAGAGTGCTAAGTTATTGATTGGAATTTATTTATTTGCATTTTATTTTATTTTGCTACTATGAGCTGCATGTTTCTTTCATTGAATGACGCGTTCACTTCCTGATCCAAGCTTGCCAGTATTTGATCCTGAGATTGAAAGAACTATTTCACGTATAAGGCAAGCTCGGCATCGGTTAGTCCTCTCAGAGGACGAATCTGAAACATCACTTAAGGAAGAAACAAGCTCCCTTTCTACTGATTCAGTTGATTTACGTGCAGGTGACATGGCAGCACCTAGGAGAGTTCCTATCCAGGAGGCTGGAGCCCCTGATTTTACACTGCAACCGTATCAAGCGCATCACCCAGCGGTGGCTACAGATTTTGAAATAAAAACTCCACTACTCAACTTGATGCCTAAGTTTCATGGCTTACCTGCTCAAGAGCCTATCAAGCATCTTAGGGATTTCCAGGCAGCCTGTTCTACTGTCAAGCGTGATGGTACAGATGAAACTTCTATTCTGTTAAAAGCATTCCCGTTCTCTTTTGAGGGAAAGGCGAGAGAGTGGTACTACGCCCAACCTAGAGCAACTGTTGCTAGCTGGGATACGCTTAGAAGGGAATTTTTGGAAAAATTCTTTCCAGCTGAAGTTACTGATAAGCTGAGGAAAGACATTTCCATGATTGTTCAGGACGAATCCGAGACTCTCTACGAATACTGGGAGCACTTCAACAATCTTCTGGAAGCATGCCCCCACCATATAATTGACAAGATAGTGTTGCTCGGCTACTTCACACAGGACATGAAGCATCAAGATAAGACCACATTGGAAGGTGCTAGCAATGGGTCTATAAAAAAGTATAAGACCACTGATGAAGCATGGCAATTGATCAGCGACTTAGCTGAATCTACTCGAAATCACAGACAGAAACAAAGCCGGTCAAAAGCTGTTGCAGAGGTATCCTCTAGCAAAGAGATTGCTGCTCTAACTCAGAGTATATGTGAAATGACCAACTTACTGAAGCAGATGCAGTTGAGTCAACAACAAGCTCAGCAAGCTCAGCCCTTTCCACCACAGCAAAGCCAACAGTTGGTTCCACAAAGAGTGTGCGAGATCTGTGCTGATTATAGTCATTATACTGATGAATGTCCGCAGCTCCAGCAGGAAGACAACACTGTGGCAGCCACTCATAACTTCTATGACCGCCCCAATCAAGGATACAATCAACAAGGAGGCAACTACAACCAAAGTGGGAACTATAACCAGAGTTGGCAAGACAACTCCAACCATGGCTGGAGAGATAATTCCAACCAAGGCTGGAGGGACAACAATAACAGAGGAGGCAGAGACAATCAGGGAAATCAGAGGTGGAAAAATAACAACAATAGGCAGCAGAACCAGAACCAGCCTTACAGAGAACCTCACCTGAGGCAATCCCAAGGACCACAGCACAACCAACAATAAGTTCCTCAGATCACTTATTCTAATTCCTCTCCGAATGACGAGATGTTTCAATCCATTGCGCAAGGACAAAAGAACATGGAAAGTTCACTTAACGGTCTGACATCCGCTATACAAGCTCTCATCTCTCAGATGGGATCATCCAATACTTCTAACACTCAACATGCAAGCTCCAGTGGAATTCCTTCTCAAACCTTACCCAATCCAAAGTGTGGCATCAATGCCATCACCCTAAGGTCCAAAACCACACTGCAAGAGAGGAATCAGGAGGAGCCAAACCCACCAAAATTGCCCCCAGCTGAAGAGGTAGTGGAGGTGGAAGATGCTAAAGAGGAAGAGGACGTACAAGACATGGTTGAAGAAGAAGAAGCTCAACCACAGAAGGAAGCACCAAAGGATGCAGATGCTGCAGAAAACACCCTTCCTATTCCATTTTCACAAATTGCAAGGAAGCCCAGAAAGCAGATGGAACTTGATCCCAAAATGGTAGAGATATTCAAAAAGGTTGAGGTAACTGTTCCCCTTTTTGATGTTATTCAGCAGGTACCTAAATATGCAAAATTTCTAAAAGATTTATGTATACATAAAGACAAAATTAATGAATTAGAAACTATTCCTTTAGGTAGTTCTATATCTGCTTTAATGAGAAATATACCTGTTCATACCTTGGGTCGAGCTATCCGACCTGGGATGATCGACGACAAAGCGACCAACCTCTTCAGGTCAAGCGGACCGACTTCTTCTTAAAGAACTCGGCCAAGTTGACAGGAAAGCCCATAAAGGGCCCAAGTAGAGAAATACGACCCAAGTCCAAAGGCCGTCCAAGCCTATAAGAAATAAGGGCGGTTCCCTTGAAGATAAGCTGACCTCAACTCAAAGATAAAGATAAGATAAGATAACTAACTTATCTTATCTAGAAAGGTCACTCTACAACTACTATAAATACACTAGAGCACCCAGGTATAACTCATACTCTAATTCTACTAAAAACCTGCTCAATACCCTTGCTAACTTAAGCATCGGAGTCTCTTGCAGGTACCCCCCACCCTTCGGTGACAAAGGATCAGCAGCGCAACCAGTCCAACAAGTCGGGCGCACCAGCTCCGGTCGCCATTCACGAACCGGACACCTCGGTTCCGACCAGCACATAAGATCTCGACCGAGATCGACCTACAAATTCAGGTAACCCTCGGAACATTGGCGCCGTTGCCGGGAAACCTGGAAGTCATCCCATCACCATGGCGGACAACCATGACAACGATCACGATTCAGGTCTGGAGGATCGAACACCGTACAAAAACGCGAACGTCACGCTACAAGACACTCCGGAGACCAACCAAGACAAAGACTCACCAAATTCAGGGGCCATAGAAGCACTCCTAGATCGCCTAAAACAACTGGAAAAATAAACCCACCAACAAAGGGAAATCGGAAGAGATCTACAAAGAGAGATGCGGCGACGTCGGGAGTTGGAAGAAAAACTGCAGCAATTGGAAGCCGATCTCAAATCAAAAGCCCCTCGCGCTAATCTCGAGGAGAATTCACACAAAGAGCAAGACCCCTTCACTAGGGAAATCATGAAAACCAAAATTCCAAAAGACTTCAAACTCTCGGATATGGCTCTATATGACGGCACCACGGATCCTAACCACCATCTCAGTAACTTCAGAAGCAGAATGTATCTTACTGACGCCCCAAACGCTGTTCACTGTAAAGCCTTCCCAACAACTCTGACAAAGACAGCTATGTGGTGGTTCGACAACTTACCACCAAAATCCATCTCAAGTTTCGACGACTTAGCTAAGAAATTCTTAGCCAAATTTTCCATTCAAAAGGATAAAGCTAAGCACGCCCCCAGTTTATTAGGAATCAAACAAGGAGATCGGGAGAGCCTTCGCAACTACATGGAAAGATTCAACAAAACATGCATGGACATACAAAGTTTACCCACGGAAGCCGCAATCATGGGACTCATCAACGGCCTACGAGAGGGACCTTTCAGCCAATCTATATCAAAAAAGTACCCGACTACCCTCGACGAAGTTCAGGAGAGAGCAGAAAAATATATCAATATGGAAGAAAACGCTCGTCTAGGAGAGTCCTCGGAATCGGGAGCTTCCTACCGTGACAGAGACAAAGAATCCAAAAGGAAAGACGACAGACAAGGAGAGAAAATTAAGAAGTACCATAACTACACTCCTCTTAGGGCATCACTGGTCGAAATATATAAAGAAGTCTGCCACACGGAAAAAATCCCCCCAGCTCGGCCACTTAAAGGCAAAAAGGGAGGAGGAAACCGAAAAGAGTATTGTGAATATCATCGGGTCCGAGGACACTCCACTAACGAATGCTTCGATTTAAAAAACATCATAGAAAAATTGGTAAGGGAAGGAAAACTAGATCGATTCCTGGCCACCCGAGATGACGAGCAAAGAAAGAGACGAAGGGATGATGATACCGAACAAATGGAACGATCACCTCGGACGCCAGAAAGACATGTCCATATGATACATGGCGGTTTCGCAGCAGGAGGAATCTCCAAATCCTCTCGTAAGAGATACCTCAAAGAGATATACCATGTCGAAGGAGAGGAAGAAGCACTCAACATCCCAGCGATAACATTTACTAAGGAGGATGCAACCGGTATCATTACCGGACACGACGATCCCATGGTTATCACCATCATCTTGGCAAACGCCAACCTACACCGGACATTAATAGACCAAGGGAGTTCTGCCGACATCTTATTCAAAACAGCCTTCGATAAGCTCGGCCTAGAAGAAAAAGAACTTAAAGCATATCCAAACAGTCTGTTCGGGTTAGGAGACACTCCGGTTCGACCACTAGGATACATACCACTGCATACAACCTTTGGAAAAGGAGACCAATCAAGAACTCTCGAAATAGACTACATCGTAGTCAACGTAAGCTCAGCCTACAACGCTCTCATAGGTCGGACCATGCTCAACCAACTCGGTGCAATAGTCTCGACCCCACACCTGTGCATGAAATTCCCAACTCCAAAAGGAATAGCCACAATAAAAGCAGACCAGAGGATGGCACGTCGCTGTTACAACGAGAGCCTCAACCTCAGGGGCAAAGGAGAAGAGTTCCACACAATTGAGCTGGGCGGAGTTCAACGACGAAAGGAGTTCCGTCCCCAACCAGAGGGCGAGATAGAAAAAATTCAGATCGGAGACACCTCAGAAAAAACAACTAATATCGGCACAATCCTCAAAGGAGATCTAAAAGAACTGCTAATACAATTTTTGCGAGATAATGCCGACCTGTTTGCATGGAAAGCCGCAGACATGCCAGGTATAGACCCTAAGCTAATGTGTCACAAGTTGGCAGTCTATCCAGGATCTCGACCAGTACAACAGAGATGAAGAAAGCTCGGGCCAGAGCGATCCCAGGCTGTGGAAGAGCAAGTGCAGGCACTATTGGAAGCTGGATTTATAAGAGAAGTCAAATACCCACTATGGCTAGCCAACGTTGTCTTGGTGAAGAAATCAAACGGGAAGTGGCGAATGTGCACCGATTATACAGATCTCAACAAAGCTTGCCCAAAAGATCCATACCCACTCCCGAGTATCGACGCCCTGGTAGACGCTTCCTCTGGGTATAAATATCTCTCGTTTATGGATGCGTATTCGGGATACAACCAAATCCCCATGTACCCACCAGACCAGGAAAAGACTTCGTTCTTAACGCCAAAGGCAAACTACTGCTACATTGTAATGCCTTTCGGCCTTAAGAACGCAGGAGCCACTTATCAAAGATTGATGAATAAAGTCTTCTCAGAGCACATCGGGAAAATCATGGAAGTTTATGTGGACGACATGCTAATTAAAACGAAAAACGAACAGACACTGTTGACCGACCTAGCCCAAGTGTTCGACACCATCAGGAAACATGGTATGCGACTCAATCCAGCTAAATGCACCTTCGCGGTAGAAGCAGGAAAATTCTTAGGCTTCATGCTCACACAACGGGGATTGAAGCAAACCCAGATAAATGCCAGGCCATATTGAACATGAAGAGCCCAACTTGCGTGAAAGAAGTACAGCAACTCAACGGGAGGTTGGCCGCCCTATCCCGATTCTTAGCAGGAGCTGCAATAAGATCTCTCCCCTTCTATGCAACTTTAAGAAAAGGAAAACAGTTCGAATGGACGACAGAATGCGAACAAGCGTTCCAAGACTTTAAGAAGTTCTTAGGACAACCACCTATCCTATCCCGACCTCAAGAAGGAGAACCACTCATACTATATCTTGTAGTAGGAGAAAAGGCAGTAGCATCAGCATTGGTCCGAGAAAGCGAAAACGGGCAACAACCCATCTACTTCATTAGCAAAATACTACAGGGATCCGAGCTGAACTATCAGAAAATAGAAAAATTTGCCTACACCCTCGTCTTAACATCTCGGCGACTCCGCCCCTACTTCCAGGCCCACACTATCAAAGTTCGAACTAATCAGCCCTTAAAAGGAATACTACAGAAAACGGATTTAGCTGGCAGAATTCTACAATGGGCAGTTGAGCTGTCAGAATTCGACCTCCAATTTGAAGCTCGGACCGCCATCAAATCACAATACCTAGCCGATTTTATCGTCGAGTTCACAGATGCCCTAGAGGCCCCCATAGAGTGGAATTTGTATGTGGATGGATCTTCAAACAAAACAGGAAGTGGCGCAGGAGTGATAATAGAAAGCAACCAGGGAGCCCAAGTTGAGCTTTCCCTCAAGTTCGGATTCCCAGCTTCAAATAACCAGGCGGAATACGAAGCGTTGCTAGCTGGCCTGAAACTGGCTGAAGAAGTGGGAGCGCGAAAACTCAACATCTATAGTGATTCGCAAGTGGCCACATCACAGATAGCAGGGAGCTACCAAGCCAAAGATCCCATCATGAAAAGATACCTGGATAAAACCAAGCAACAGCTCGAACAAATCGGGGAATACAAGATCTGCCACATACCCCGCGAGCAAAATGCTCGAGCTGACGCACTCTCAAAGCTGGCTAGCACCAAACCAGGAGGCAATAATAGAAGCCTCATCCAGGAAATGCTACAAAACCCATCAATCTCGGAAACAGAGAAAGTCCTAAACATAACAGACCAGGACCAAGACTGGATGATCCCCATAATCAACTACCTCAAGTCAGGAACGCTCCCTGCAGAAGAAAAGGAAGCAAAGAAGCTAAAAAGGGAAGCACAATACTACACCATTATAAACAATACCCTATACAAAAGAGGGATATCGGTGCCATTATTAAAGTGCGTGCCGACCTCCCACACCAGGGAAGTGCTAGAAGAGGTACACAGCGGCATCTGCGACAGTCATCTCGGAGCGAGGGCTCTTGCCAAAAAGATACTCCGGGCAGGGTTTTACTGGCCAACTCTACAGAAAGAATCTACAGAATTCGTAAAGACATGTCCACCATGTCAGAAGCATGCCAACTTCCACATTGCCCCACCAGAAGAACTCATCAGTGTAACCGCACCTTGGCCTTTTGCGAAGTGGGGACTCGACCTTCTCGGCCCCTTTCCCTAGGGATCGGGGCAAGTTAAATTCCTCATAGTAGGGGTAGATTACTTCACAAAGTGGATCGAGGCAGAACCCTTAGCCAACGCCACTGCCCAAAGAAGCTGGAAGTTTTTATACAGAAACATTGTCACAAGATTTGGGGTCCCATATTCAATAACCACAGACAATGGCACCCAATTCACAGATGCCGGCTTCAGAAAACTAGTATCCGACTTGAATATAAAGCACCAGTTTACCTCTGTCGAACACCCTCAAGCCAACGGACAGGCCGAAGCCGCCAATAAAGTCATATTAGCAGGGTTAAAACGAAGACTACAAGATGCAAAGGGAGCTTGGGCAGAGGAGCTTCCACAAGTCCTATGGGCCTATCGAACGACGCCACATTCTACCACAAAGGAATCCCCATTTCGGTTAACATACGGAACGGAGGCAATGATTCCAGTAGAAATTGAGGAAGGATCGCACAGGGCAGTCCATTATAATGAGGGAGCAAACCCCCAACTTCAGAGGGAAGAACTCGACCTACTACCTGAGATCCAGGAAAGAGCTCGGATCAGGGAAGAAGCGCTAAAACGTCGAATGGCTTCCAGATATAACCAAAGGGTAGTACCAAGGAGTTTCGCTGAGAACGATCTCATCTTAATCCGAAACGACATAGGAACAACTCGACCCGGAGAGGGAAAACTGGCAGCCAATTGGAAAGGACCATACCGGGTCACAGAAGTACTCGGGAAGGGCTACTACAGAATATCCGAACTCGACAGACGGGAGCTTCCAAGGTCATGGCATGCCTACAACCTAAGAAGGTACTACAGTTAGAAAGGGTAAAGGATCTCACCAGTGGATGCGCTCTTTTTCCTGAAAAGGTTTTTTAATGAGGCACCAGGTCGAGACCCAGACCCAACTTAAGAGGATGAGAAAAATCCCACATGTATATATTTGCATTTTTCTTTGAATAAAATATTACCTAGGTATTCTACAAAGATTTCAAAACGCATTATTCTGAAGCATTCATCGTCCGATTATAAAGCTATAGGTCGGCAAAAAGTGAAAAACAATTTCACTGCACGACCACGATAAAGACAAATCGTCTAATAAAGGTGTAAACGCGATTCACCCAAAGGACGAGCTCGATATGCCAACCACTTTCTACAAATCGGCAAAAATGAACACAGAATAATGTAAGAAGTTATCGAAAGCAATCTAAAAAGAACCTGACGAGGTCTTACGGATAGCTAATATAAATAACTTAAAGAGACTGGCCGATATCAAAAATTCGGACCAAGTCAACCCAAGTTATCAGCGAATCCCTGGAAAGAGGTCTGGCCAACCCTATTAAAGAGGAATTGCTATAACTTAGAAGAGATCGACCTAACGAAGTCGGTCCCCTACAAAAACAAGTTATAAAAGTAATCCCTGAAAGAGACCTAACAAGGGTCCAAGAAAGAGGATTACGAAATAACTTAGAAGAGATCGACCTAACGAAGTTGACCTCCTACAAAAACAAGTTATAAAAGTAATCCCTGAAAGAGACCTAACAAGGGTCCAAGAAAGAGGATTACGAAATAACTTAGAAGAGATCGACCTAACGAAGTCGACCTCCTACAAAAACAAGTTATAAAAGTAATCCCTGAAAGAGACCTAACAAGGGTCCAAGAAAGAGGATTACGAAATAACTTAGAAGAGATCGACCTAACGAAGTCGACCTCCTACAAAAGACAAGTTATAAAAGTAATCCCTGAAAGAGACCTAACAAAGGTCCAAGAAAGAGGATTACGAAATAACTTAGAAGAGATCGACCTAACGAAGTCGACCTCCTACAAAGACAAGTTATAAAAATAATCCCTGAAAGAGACCTAACAAAGGTCCAAGAAAGAGGATTACGAAATAACTTAGAAGAAATCGACCCAACGAAGTCGATCCACTACAAAAATCCAAGCAATCCCTAAAAGAGACCTCACGAAGGTCCAAGAAAGAGGATTACAAAAAGGAGTCTATCAGGGGACCAACGCAAAGAAGTCGGTCACAAGGCACTAAAAAACACACGCAAAGCAAGAAAACCAAATTGGACCCCTACAGCTACAAAGAGTCAAAAACTCAAGAAGTTCGAATTGGGAGAGTTCAACATCAGCAGGTTTTATATAAAATTATAAAGGTCTCGAAGGACCACCAACACTTACTACCCAAAGGGTAGCAAGCTACTTGTCTGTTTCTAAAAGTAATAAAAGTTGCTAGGAAAGCAACTAAGAAGAGTCAACATCTAAATAAAGAGTTCAAAAGGCCAAAAAATCGGGCCATCTACACAAAAGTTATAAAAAGTTTGCACAAAACGCCCACAAGCCGGGCCAACTACAAATCAACAGGCATCAGAAGTTTTCTCGGCACCATCAGGAGCTTTCTTCGTGGCATCAAGACCAGGGGAAGGAGGGCAAGCTTGAATCGGCACCGCATCAACAGTCCCATCCTCCCGATTCAGGATCTGGCAATCCAAGTCAGGCACAGCAGGAGGAGCGGAAGAAGTCGGCGCCTTGGTGGAAGACACGAGGGGAGGAACAACTTCATCATCATCACCCTCATCATCAAGGACAATTTTGCCATCTCGGACAACATTATCCAAACTGAAAAGGGTGAGATCGGCCTCAGGAGCAATGATCCGGACTTGTTCTTTCAAGTTCTCGTAAGCAGCAGTTACGCTACCAACAAGATGACCCTGGAGGTCGACATAATCCTCCCGGGCGTTGTCCAGCTCTTCCCTCAAGTGCATCCCCTCCCTATAGGATGTCACATAGCTTTCCTTGTGCATCATGGCTGCATCCTCAGCCAACCTCAAGGAAGCAGCCAGCGACTCAGAGCTCGCCTTCTCATTCTCGAGGTCCTTTTCCAACTTGGCCACCTTCACCTCGAGCTCCTCCTTCAACCCCTTCATCCGGTCGAACTCCCGTTTCGCCTCCTCCATAAATGCCTTAGTAGCATGAAGAGGAAGGTTCTGGGCAGTTCGATGAATCGCAGCCGCCATATAGGCCATCCTCACATGATTCTGAGCCATAAACTCCAAATGATGAAGAATGGACACATCATCCATGGGAATGGTACCATATGGCCCAATCTGTTGATCTATAAATTCAATAGCGTTGAAGTTAGGAGCATTGAGATCAAAGGGCTCGGAAGTCTTTTGCTTTTTACTTGGAGGAACAATGGGTGGAACAGCAGAAGAAGAAGGAGGATCCACCAAACGGACCCGAGGTATCGGGATCGTCTTCTTCACCCCGGGAGAGCTCGGCACGGCCGGCTTCTCACGAGGCTGAGAAGACCCCTCCCCAGCAGCCCTGGCCGCAACATTCCTGGCAGCAGTCGCCTTCTGTGCCCTTTTAAAAGCTTTCATAGACTCATTGTTCTTCATTGCCTCTGCAAAATAAAATAGAAATCAAGCTACAAATCAAACAAGTCGAAAATACAGCTACAAGCATCATAAGACAAACAGCAAAGGAAACACAAGATACCCAGTTCAGATTGAAGAAGAGAAGGATTGGTTAGAAATTTCTTTGTGTCAAGATGGGGAGGCTGACCCCAACGCTCCTCTAAAACAGTCACAAAGGCTCGCTCAGCCTCATCCAACATGTCCCAAGAGTACCTAGAGACCCTAACATCCTTCTGCCACTCTAGGGAAAAGGCGGGCTCATCATTTTCATCCAAGAAAAAGGGCCGAGATCCTTCAACAGCTCGGACCTTGAAGAAATAGTTTTTAAAATCCCGAAACGATTCGTCAAACATGGAAAAAACTTTCTTTCCTTGGGTAGAACGGAAGGAGACCCAAGCTGACTTCTTTTTCACCACATCAGGCTTAGTCAAGACAAACAAATAGAAAAAGAGAGATTGGAAAGCAGGAATACCAAAACTATTACACAACAATTGGAAGATTTTAATA
This sequence comes from Arachis ipaensis, assembly GCF_059453495.1. NCBI lineage: Eukaryota > Viridiplantae > Streptophyta > Magnoliopsida > Fabales > Fabaceae > Arachis > Arachis ipaensis. The sequence continues at coordinate 12,439,507 of NC_142443.1, read as the reverse complement.
AAACCCCAGGAGTTGGGGTGAAGTTGAGAAGGGGCAACATTACAAGACCATAACAGGTCGATTTCAAATGGAGTAAAGGGAAGAGTAACTCCGAGTTGACCAAAGAAAAAATCGTAAGCATAAAAGAAAGGCCGATTGTCAACAACTCGAGTCGAGAAACAGACTCTCTCGTCAGAGGAAGGAGGAACAAGCTCATAATTCTTCTCATCACCAGAGTTACTACAGACGCTGTGAAACTGCCTAAGCTGAGAACAAAACTCAGAATCAACCAGCGAGACACACATGAGAACCACGGAGTCCACCCAATCGGCCATACCCGCAGGGACCTGGGAAGGTGTCGCTACGACGTTATTTCGGGAAGACATGAGGTCAACTAAGATCCTACAAAAGAAAAGAAGAGCGGATTACTCAAAAAACATCTCGGGCACGGGTCAAAACATCTCGACGGGCGGATAAACAAAAGGAAAACCCCAAGACTAAAGCCAAAAAGTCCTGGGGCATCCTTTGGAGGCAATAACAAAGCAAGATTTCTAGGAAAAACCTACACCCCAGTATCTCTCAAAACAAGGAAAGAAGACCTAAAGCAGCAAGCATTTCGTCCATCAACTTAAAAAACGCAAAGTCATCAAAGCAACTATCTTTCTACAGTCTACCAGCGAAAGCACTGTCAACGTCAACAATGCCAAACAGAAAACCATCAAAAGCAGAGAAACAGCAAAGACGCAAACTTTTTCGAAATTAAGCAAAAAATCATCAGCAGAGAACAAGCACCAACATCGAACACTCCCAAAATTGTCAAAGGAGCAACCTTTTTCAGAATCAAATAAAGTCATCATTCCAAAGCTTCAAATACAAAAGCATTCACAAAACATGCAAAGTTCTTAAAGTATCAAGCAACAGAGGGAGAAACTACAAGACACACAATGATCAGCAAAAAGATAGAAAAACCCAAACTTTCTCAAAACAGACACAAAATGGCATAGAGAAAGGTAGAAAGAAAAATCGAACCTAGAGAAATAGAAGAAAGACTGTAAAAGAAAGCCGAAGAGCAGAAGCAAAACCACCCCCTTGAAGCAGAAATTACGAAGATAGAAGGAGAAATCTGGAAATCGCCCCTTTCCCACAGAAAGTAGTAACAAAACAGACGTTGCAGGAGAAATTGCGAAAGAAACAGAAAATGAGATAGTAAAGGGAGAAGTTACGAAGAGGAGCAAAGAAGAGAAACCGTTTTTTGATTGAGAATTTCAAAATAAAAGCCAAGAGAGAACGAGGGCAATTAATAACCAATTAATGAAAGCATTAAACCCTCTCACGTTCCCAAGAACAAAGCGCTGATATAAAAGCGCGCGTTTTTAGAGGAAAACGTGCTACATTCAAAAGCTCTACGTAGAAAGGAATCGACAAAAGTGCTCGAGTTCGGCTTCGCTGTAAAAAAGTTCGAAGTCAAAAAACTCGACTTTAAAGCAGAAGACCGAGCTCAAGCAGGGGCACTGTTCATACCCTGGGTCGAGCTATCCGACCTGGGATGATCGACGACAAAGCGACCGACCTCTTCAGGTCAAGCGGACCGACTTCTTCTTAAAGAACTCGGCCAAGTTGACAGGAAAGCCCATAAAGGGCCCAAGTAGAGGAATACGACCCAAGTCCAAAGGCCGTCCAAGCCTATAAGAAATAAGGACGGTTCCCTTGAAGATAAGCTGACCTCAACTCAAAGATAAAGATAAGATAACTAACTTATCTTATCTAGAAAGGTCACTCTACAACTACTATAAATACGCTGGAGCACCCAGGTATAACTCATACTCTGATTCTACTAAAAACCTGCTCAATACCCTTGCTAACTTAAGCATCGGAGTCTCTTGCAGGTACCCTCCACCCTTCGGTGACAAAGGATCAGCAGCGCAACCAGTCCAACAAGTCGGGCGCACCAGCTCCGGTCGCCATTCACGAACCGGACACCTCGGTTCCGACCAGCACATAAGATCTCGACCGAGATCGACCTACAAATTCAGGTAACCCTCGGAACAATACCTGAAAAGTGTAGTGATCCAGGTCCATGTATGGTTAACTGTACCATTGGAGGTGTGATATTTTCCGACTGCATGTGTGATTTAGGAGCGTGTGTTAGTATAATGCCTTTGTCTATATATGATACTTTGAGGCTCCCTCCCTTAAAAAGGTCGGCAGCTCATTTTGTGTTAGCAGATAAAAGCATTATTACAGTGGTTGGAATTGTTGAAGATGTATTAGTGAGCATTAAGGGGCTCACATTTTCCATTGACTTCTATATCCTGGAAATGCCCCCTAATGACTCAGGAAGGCCATCATCAATCCTACTTGGAAGACCATTCCTGAAAACTTCAAAGTTCAAGCTGGATGCCTTTTTGGAAACCTATTCTTTTGAGGTAGATGGCAGAACAGTGAGCTTTAATCTGGATGAAGCTATGAAGCATCCCCCAGAAGATCACTCCATATTCCAATATGACATCATTGATGAGATTATAGCTGCAACTCACCAGGAAGAAATGGAAGAGAGTCACATGGAGCAAGATCCAAGTGTGGGGACACCTTCTGAACATACTGAAGATCCGTTACCATTTACACCAGCCCCAGATGATCTAGAGCCAAACCATGAGCAGAAAATAGAATTAAAGCCCCTTCCTCCACACCTCAAGTATGCTTACCTTGAGGACAAGCAGAAGTTTCCAGTTATCATTGCAAGGGAGCTCACTTCCCAACAAGAAGAACAATTGCTTAGTGTATTGAGGACGCATAAGAAAGCAATTGGATGGAGCTTGGCGGATATAGTAGGGATTAGCTCTCAAGTTTGTGAACACAGAATATTCTTAGAAGAATGAGCAAAGCCTGTCCGTCAACCTCAGAGAAGATTGAATCCAACCATCTTAGAATTTGTCAAGAAAGAAGTGACCAGACTGCTTGAAGCAGATATCATTTATCCCATCTCAGATAGCGAATGGGTTAGTCTAGTACAAGTGGTGCCCAAGAAGTCTGGAATGAGTGGAATCACAACAGTAAGAAATGAGCATGGAGAGCTTCTGACAACTAGAGTGCAGAATTCATGGAGAGTTTGCATTGACTACAGGCGTCTCAACCAAGCCACTGGCAAGGATTATTACCCCTTGCCATTCATTGATCAGATGCTTGATTGCCTATCAGGTAAATCTTATTACTGCTTTTTAGACGGTTATACAGGTTACTTTCAAATCCATATAGCTCCTGAAGATCAGGAAAAGACTACTTTTACATGTCCTTTTGGGACTTATGCTTATAAGATAATGCCCTTTGGCTTATGCAATGCACCAGCTACTTTCCAAAGGTGTATGATGAGTCTTTTCTCTGACCTTATTGAGAACTGTATGGAGGTTTTTATGGATGATTTTAGCGTTTATGGTTATTCATTTAGCCTTTGCTTGGATAGTTTATCTAGAGTGTTAGATAGATGTGTTAGTACAAACCTTGTATTGAATTTTGAAAAATGTCACTTTATGGTAAAACAAGGGATTGTACTAGGACATGTTGTGTCTAATACAGGCATTTCTGTAGATCCAGCAAAGGTGGATGTTATTTCTAGTTTACCTTACCCCTACTCTGTGAGGGAAGTCCATTCGTTCCTTGGCTATTCAGGTTTTTACAGGAGATTCATTAAGGACTTCAGTAAGGTAGCACTACCCTTATCCAGACTACTGTAGAAAGATATTGAGTTCGAGTTCAGTGAGGATTGCAAACAAGCGTTTGATAAGCTGAAGACCGCCCTGACTCAAGCTCCGATTGTGAGAGGACCAGACTGGAGTCAACCATTTGAAATTATGTGTGATGCCTCCAATCATGCAGTAGAAGCAACACTAGCTCAGCATAAAGGTAACAATCCTTTTGTAATTGCTTATGCATCTAAGACTTTAGATGCTGCTCAATTTAATTACACTACTACTGAAAAAGAGCTTCTAGCTATTATTTTTTCTCTGGATAAATTCCAAGCCTATTTACTTGGTACTAAGGTAGTAGTGTACTCAGACCATATAGCTCTAAAATATTTATTAGCAAAAAAAGAGTCTAAACCAAGGCTAATACGTTGGATGCTACTGCTGCAAGAATTTGATTTGGAAATTAAAGATAGGAGTGGTAACCAAAATTTAGTGGCAGACCACTTGAGTCGCCTTGAGCACATTAAAGATGACTCCATTCCTATCAATGATAATTTCCCATTTGATAGCTTACAGGCAGTATCTGATGTAGCTTCTTGGTATGCACCTGTAGCTAATTATCTAGTTAGCCACACTTTTCCTCCCGATTTTACTAAGCATCAGAGAGACAAGCTGAAAAGCGAGTCCAAATATTATGTATGGGATGACCCATATCTATGGAGGTGTGGTGCTGACCAGGTAATTAGACGGTGTGTACCTCAATCAAAATTCCAGTCCATTTTAGAGGCCTGTCACTCATCTGAGAGTGGAGGACATTTTGGTCCTCAAAGAACAGCAAGAAAAATTTTAGACTGGGGATTCTGGTGGCCTACTATTTTTAGAGACGCTGCTGAATTTTGTAAATCTTGTTCCCCATGCCAAAGGTTTGGTAATATATCCAAGAGGGATGAGATGCCTCAACAGATTATGCTTTTTTGTGAAATTTTTTATGTTTGGGGCATTGACTTCATGGGTCCATTTCCAAATTCTAATGGTCATTGTTATATATTGTTAGCTGTAGATTACGTTTCTAAATGGGTGGAAGCAATTCTTACCCGCACTGATGATGCTAACACTGTTGTTTCCTTTGTTAGAAACCATATTATTTGTCGCTTTGGATCACCACGAGCAATCGTGAGCGATCAAGGCACTCACTTTTGTAACAGAAGACTAACAGGATTACTGAAGAGGCATGGGATAATTCATAAAGTATCAACAGCCTATCACCCCCAGACTAATGGGCAAGTCGAGGTGTCTAACAGAGAGATAAAGCGCATACTGCAAAAGATAGTCAAGCCTCATAGAAAGGACTGGAGCACCAAGCTCCAAGATGCGCTTTGGGCATATCGGACAGCATACAAAACACCAATTGGGATGAGTCCTTTCCGCTTAGTTTATGGAAAGGCCTGTCATCTCCCAATTGAGTTAGAACACAAAGCCTTCTGGGCGGTGAAGGAGTGCAACATGGACTATGAGAAAGCCGGAGCTGGACGGAGCTTGCAACTACAAGAATTAGAGACCCTTCGCCTAGAAGCTTATGAAAACTCCAGGCTATATAAAGAGAAGGCGAAAGCTGTGCATGATAAGCACATCAAGAGGGGAGAGTTCCAATCGGGGGACTTAGTCCTCCTTTACAACTCCAGAATGCGGCTCATGCCAGGCAAGCTGAGATCCAGATGGGATGGTCCCTATCGAGTAGAGAAGGCGTAGCCATACGGAGTCTTTCACTTGAGCCATCCTTCAAGCCCTGAACTTATAAAGGTCAATGGACATCGCTTGAAGTTATTTCATGGCAAAAAGATGACGAAAAACCAGGAGCTAGAGATCTTCCTCTTGGAGGATCCACCCACAGCAGCAGACTGAGCTAGTGGAGCATCCAACTTAAGGACGTTAAAGCAAAGTGCTGGGTGGGAGACAACCCACCATGGTACGATCGTTCCTTTCTCTTTTATTAGTTTTCTTTTTCAATCATTCTTCTCATTATTAGCACATATAGTTTGCATCTTCATTTGCATAAAAAAAAAAATTCGCACGCGACGCAACAGCATCGACGACGCGTCCGCGTCACAGGTGCGTGAGGAAGTAAAAGAAATCGAACAGAGAGTCATGCAAAAGCGTGGCTGGAGGCGTGCCTTTGCACAGATTGATCCACGTGATCGCGTCGATGATGCGTCCGCGTCACCCACGCAAACGCGTGACCTGAAATCGACGTAAAAAAGGGGTGTAAGGCAGTAAGTTGGGCTGGAATGGGGATGGACCCGTGCTAAAAGCACCAGCCCTATCACACGACCGCGTAACCCACGCGTCCGCGTTAGTTTTCAAAGTCTGGCGATTCACGCGATCACGTCACCCACGCGACCGCGTCACCCAAAAATTTGGCAAAATGAGTTTCAAACAGAGAGTTGCGCGAACGCGAGGCTGCACTCGCGCCAATCGCACAAATTAGGTCACGTGAACGCATGACCCACGCGCCCGCGTCACCTGACCCTATCGCACGCCACGCGACTGCGTCACTCACGCATCCGCGTCGCCTGCACCGCACAGCTTATCCAGATCAGCCAGATATCATATCTTTTCTTCCCAAATCCTAATTTTTCTTTTCCCTTCTTCTTTCTTTCTCCCCCTTCCTCCTTCTTCCTTCTCTCTCACTTTCTACCCCCTCCATTCTTTTTCACATTCATCATCAAGGTTCTTTTCTTTTCCCTCTTCCCTCCTTACTTTTCTATTCTTCTTTTTATTTTTATGTTTTCTTCTTCCTTTCTTTTTCTTTTTATTTTTATTATCCATGTTTTCTTTTTCTTTTTAAATTTTTTTTATTGATGTTGGAAATTTATTTGGGTCATTATTTCTTATATTTTGCTTGCGGATTGTTGAGGATTTGTTTGATAATTATATATTATTTTTATAGGGTTGCTTGCATGTTCAATTTAATACTCTCTATACCTTATTTACCATGCATGCTATGTGTTTGTGAAAACGCCCATATGGTATTGTGCACTATTTTTAGATTTCTTTTAATCTACTACTCTACATGCTTGCTTTTCACAAAAACCCTTTTTATATTTTATTCATTAAATATAATTGTTATTACAAACAGACTGTTAGTTTTGAAGACTTGGTAATCAAATTGGACATTGAATGCTTAATCTATGCTACTCATGTCCTTGCCGGCATGCCAATAAACATCTTGCATTTAATTGCCATCACATGCACTTGCTATATTTCCATTGATGGACTTTTCACATGTAGTAGCAACCATGTGTTAACGATATTCTTCTTTACCGTGCACTGATTATCAACTGTTATGTTCCATTCCTTGCTCTAACCCTTAAATTTCACAAGTACTCTCCTTTTCCCTTTTCAGGATGGCCACCAAGAAGGGTAAAGAGAAAGCTACTCCCAAACCACCAGCAAGGAGAGGAACAAAAAGAGAATTAGTGGCAGAGCCATCTTCAACAGTAGTAAAGCCCTCAACAAAGAGAATCAAGAGGATCATCAAGGTCGACGAAAAGGAAAAAGCTTTCCCAGCAAAGGACACTGCGCAGTTTCCTAACCGCTACTGTGAGCAGATGTTCCCTATCCTGGCAGAGAGAAATTACAACAATGAACACCTTCTTATCCTCTCGACCAACATTGCTACCTTTGTTGAGGCACAAATTGAACGAAGACAATGGGGATTCCTACGGAGACAGTCACGGCAGGTTAATCTTTCTTGGGTAGTTGAATTCTACTCCAATTTTCACATGCCATCCATGCAGTCTGTCTATGTCCGTCAGAAACAAGTCTCCATTACAGAAGAGGCCATTCAACAAGCCTTAGATCTTCCCCCTGCTCCAGAAGGATTGGACGCATTTCAAGAAGCCGCACTCAAGCGCCAGATGTACCAATTTGACTGGGACGCCGTTCTCAGAGTTATCGCACAACCTGGCAGCAGATGGATCTACGGGTACCATCGATCCCGACCTAAGGGAATATCGGCTTCAGCACTTACCTTGGAGGCTCGAGTATGGGCACAGATTATGTCCCATTATGTCTTTTCGAGCACTCACGAGTCCTCTTTCACTGCAGACATGGCTGTTCTACTATGGTGTATCCTTACAGACCAGCACCTAAACTTACCAAGACACATCCGAAATGCAATGGGACACGTAAAAATTGCGAGCAACTTACCTTTTTCCGCCTTGGTTTCAGATCTCGTCTCAGCAGCCGGAGTCTCCTACAGAGCTGGGGACACCAAAGCCATGCTTCCACGGGATGATCAGTACATCCCTAATGGAAAATATATCAGACCTCTAGCAGCCACTATAAGCCAGCCTACTAAACCGGCTGAAGACATTCCTCCTTCAACACCACAAGCACCTTCAACAAGTCAGCTGCTCCATCAAATACTGGAGAGGTTAGACCGGCAAGAACAGAAGGCGAAGCTACGAGAGCGCCGCAACCAGCACCGATTCCTATACCTCAAGGAGCTACTCACAGGCAACCACAGACCTGACAAAGACCCAAGCACTCCGGACTCCACTTTATTTACTAGCACAGGGAGCCATGACGGTCCCGATGGTGGAGATACTGCTACCAGCCCCCCTCTGTTCCTGACAGATGGCACCGAGAACGGTGTAAATCCTTAAGTGTGGGGAGGTCGGTCAGTACCTAACCCCCGGAGGTAATTTCTCTCCCTTAACACCAATAAAATAGGATATTTAGTTAGTTTTTCTTTTGTAGAATAGGATAAATTGCATAGTAATAGGTTAATTGCATGCATGTTCTACTTGATTGAAAAACTAATAAGTTTCTTCTAAGACCCTATTTTTTTGAACAAAATTTCACTAATTTTAATCAAAACTTTTATGTTAAATTTGCTTGAAGTTGTATTTGGAACATAGTTTAAAAAGCTAAGAACACACAACCCGTATGATTTGAGCTTAATTACATGGTTACATTATTTAACCATAAATATTTTATTTTTGTGTGTTTACTTCTCTATGATTGTAATCTATATTTTGTTTCATCCTATATGTCCAATGTTTAATATATTTATATGCTTGCATATGATTGAGGCCATTATTTGTTTAGCTCACTTATCCCAATTAAGCCTACCCCTTAAGTTACCTTTGTTAGCCACTTTGAGCCTGTAAATCCCATTTGTTCTGTATTTTACCACATTACTAGCCTTAAGCGGAAAAACAATTATATATCCCAGTTGAATCTTTGGTTAGCTTAAGATAGAATTGTGTGTTAATTAAGTATGGGAAGATTGTGGGAACAAAAGATAATAAGGGAATCTGTCGTGATAATATAATGGGAAATTGGGTACCTACTCATGTGAAACTATAAAAACTAAAAATCCATGTGCATTGATAAGCTATGTTTATTTTTCATGTTTAAAAAAAATTCAATAAATAAGTAAATAAATAAGGGGACAAAATTATCCCAATGTTAAGTTAAAGGAAAATCAATGCATATGTGATAAAATTAATAGAAAAGTTGATACATGAGTATGGGAATCATACAAAAGTGGGAAAGATGGGTAGCTAGGCATGAATTTAAAAGTATATAGAGTATATGTATGTTAGGTGAGAGCTTAGGTTAGTCAAAGATTAAATTTATAAGCTTACTTAGCCATATATGTACCCTTACCCTTACCTTAGCCCCATTACAACCTTGAAAAGACCTCATGATGTTTGCATTGGTACATTAAATGTTGCTGATTGGTTAGGTGTAGAACAAAATTTTAGAAAGCATGATTAGAGAAGAGTAGAGTGATTACCCTATACACTTGAGAGACTAGAGTGTACATACATCATCAGTGAGGGTTCAATGCTTAAACTCTATGTTCCCTGCTTTCATGAGCTGCTTTCTTGCATTTTTATCTGCTCTTACTGTATAAGGATTGAATTAGTGGAATTTGATTTGTGATTGTCTTGAAGAGCTTATTTACTTTTAACCAAGTGGACAAGAATTATATAGTTGCATTTATATATATAGGTTGCATTGCATTGCATTGCATGAGTTTCACATGTTCCTAATCATTTATTTTGTCTCCTTCAACTAAGCATGAGGACATGCTAATGTTTAAGTGTAGGGAGGTTGATAAACCATTATTTTATGGTTTATATTGTGTTTAATTGTGTGGTTTTATCAAATCTTTACCCACTTATTCATATGATAAGCATGTATCTACAATTCCTTCCCAAAATTACTCCATAGTTGAAAACATGCTTCCTAAAGACCTTTTAATTATATATTTTTATTCTCCTTTATACCATTCGATGCCGTGATCTGTGTGTTCAGTGTTTCAGGCTTCATAGGGCAGGAACGGCTTAGAAAATGGAGAGGAAGCTGACAAAAACGGAAGGAACACAAGAAATTGAGGAGATGACCAGCGAGAAGCGACGCAGACGCATGGACCACGCGACCGCGCGAAATGAAGAAAATCACAGCGACGCGCTCGCGTGCCTAACGCGAACGCGTGGATTGAAAGCTGCATAAGTGACGCGAACGTGTGGACGACGCGATCGCGTGACGTGCGCGATCTGCAGAATTTGCAGAAATCGCTGGGGGCGATTTTGGGCCATGTTTTGACCCAGTTTTCGGCCCAGAAACGCAGATTAGAGCCAGGAAACATGCAGAGACCAGAGGAGGAATTCATTGAGGATAATTTTTTAGTTTTTAGATCTGATTTTACTACTCCTCTAGGTTTTCTCTCTACGCATTCATAGTTCTTAGGATTTTGTTTTTATTTCTTTTTGGATTGGGATATTGAGAAGAGTTATTACCTCCGCCAAGACTTCGTCATTCTAGTTTGTTTTCCTTACTTGTCACTTACTCTTTCATATCCTTAATCTGTCCAGAGTTAACATTGGATTATTTTTAGAGTTTATTAATACAAAGACCATTTTTATTTTTAATTGATCTCTTTGATTATTGTTTATCATATCTCTTTTTATTTCTTTTTTTTATGTATTGAAGTTTACATTTATGATGATGGAGTAGTTTTCCAACTTGATTGGGAGTTGATTAAAGGAGAACCTTGAGTTGGAATATCAAGAGTTCAATTGTGATTGGTTCGCTGTTGGTTGGCTTGTTAGTCACTAACTCTAATCCTTCCCAAGGGAGAGGATTAGGACTTGTGAATAGAAGTTGACTTTTAACTTGACTTTCCTTCATTCGTCGAAGGTTAACTAAGTGGAAACAACTACTAATTATTAATTGATCTTGAAAAAATTCCAACAAGGATAGAACTTCCGATTAATCTTCTCCCGATCAAGATCTTTATTTAAATTACATAAATTCTCTGATTTAATTTCCTGTTTATCAAACTCAAAACTATTTTGGAAAACCTCTGATTAATAAAATAGCACATCTTTCTGCAACTCGTTGGGAGACGACCTGGGACTCCTACTCCCAGTATTTTAATTCTAATTTTGTAACAACTCTTTTCTAAATTGATAAGTGGATTTTTGTGGGTTAAGAACTGTACTTGCAACGTATCTCTTATATTAATTTCTTAATCTGCCAATTTCCGCCACGTCACCCAACCAATTCTTCTTGACCCACTCCTTGACTCTGAACAGATTGAGATTTTTTTTAATTAATTCTTTTTTGGTAGTTGTCACATCATATCTGGTTAGGAGGAGTTCTTGTCACATCATAATCTTTTCCCATACCTTCTTCCCTTGATTCAAGGAAAAGAACCTTCAGTTACTTGCTTATTTTCTTAAAAAAAATTTCTTGTTGATAACCGCACCACTAAATGCTCATTAAATCTAATTAACCTCTCTCTACTCAACATTTATTGCAGCCTCTCCCTCTCTCCACTCTAACCCATTCGGCCATCTCTTCAGATTCTCACCATCCAATTCTTCTTCTCTCATTATGAAAAAGAAGGTAGCGCCTAGGAGAAGCAACCGAACCCCACATACCAAAGTTCCTCCATCTTTCTCTACTCCTCACACTCACACGCATATCCATATCCACTCTGCTTCATCTTCTTCAGCTTCTTCTCAGTCAACCGAAGCCATGAGGAGAAAAAGTCATTGCCAGAAAACCTCTTCTAGTAAGAAGATTGGAAAGGAAAAGGAACCTGTAATAGAAGAAGAAGAGTCGCAATCCTCTCCACCACCATCACCACCAAAGAAATCCACTCCACATGCTTCCGGCCGCAGTTCCCAGCGTGGAAAGGGTTATGTTCTTCGTAACACAAGAGAACCTCCAAACTTGGACTCTCTTGATTTCAAAAACAAGTTCAACAAGGGTCATTCTCACTTCGATCCGGCCAGATTCAACTCATGTGCTGCCTATGAGTTCCACAATCAAGTTCTAGCTAAACGTCACTTGTGTGCCTTTCACATAGTGAATCTGGAGACACTGACTGCAAAAGGCATAAACTTTTCTACTCTGTTTGATAATCTGAAGTGGACTCCATTGTTCAACATTCAAAAGCCTGTTTATCCATCCCTGGTTCGCGAGTTCTATGCGAACATGATGTACTATGACGGAGCAATTCACTCCTATGTCAAGAAGGTTCACTTAACTCTGAATAGAGAAATCATCAGCGCTGCATTAGGATATACTGATGAAGGAGCAATTGCATACATGACTGGAAAGTGGGATTTTCAAGTTGGGATCTCCTATCATATTGCTCTAACTCAAACTTGTGAAAATTTCTCTGCACTTGATGGGACGATTCTGACGCATAAGACTCTTGGTCCTGTAAGAGCGCTACTTCACCAAATTATCAATCATATTTTGATGCCTCAGAGTGGTTCCTATCAAAGAGTAACTATTTGTGATACCTTAGTCCTTTTTGCTATTATTACTTCTTCTCCTATTTCATTTGCTTACTTAATGGTGCGTCACATGTGAGAATGTGTACGCAGTGATAAGAAGGCAAATCTGCCTTATGGCATTTTTCTTACATGCATATTTGAACATTTTCATGTTGATTTAATAAATGAGCATGTAGAAAATAAGGTTTTCACCATCAAAGGAGGAGGAGTTTCTACACCCATGAAAAGTAACAAAGGAAAGAGCTCAATGCCCTCTATATCTTCAGATAGTGATCTTGAGAGCCATCCTTCTGAGCCATCAAAGCTTGCTGAATCCATCAAGGACGTTTTAACCGAATTCTCAAATATGTCAAATCTGATGGTACGTTCATACAAGGAAGATCGCAAGCAGGCATATGAAAATGAGAAAGCTTAGATTAAATGTAATGAAAGAGTTAACCTGCTGCTCAAGAGCTTTGAAAATGATATGGCTCATTCTGATGATCTTCTTGACTCTGATGAAAATTTGTCTGATGCTTAGACTATCTGCTGCCCTCTTATGACTGAACAATTTTTAATTTTCTGTCCTTTTGGTTTGAGTATTTTGTATAACTGTTAGTTAGCTGTTCTTGGATACTCTGAACCGTTGTGTTTTGGTGAAAAATAAATATTCTGCCTTTTGCTAGTTGCTCTCATTTGTTTTGCAGGACTCCCATTAATGACAAAAGGGGGAGGAAAGTTAAGAAAAATTGAAAAAAGGGGCCTGATCCAACAAATGAATTGAAAATTGAAAAACAGGGGATGAAATCTGAATGATTAATGATTACCACTATGCTTGTGCTTCAATTGTTTACTTTTCTCTATGATGTATGCTCTGATTTCTGGTTTATGCTCTGAATTACGTGTTATCATGATATGAATTTGCTTGTACTCTGATATCTTTCTGATGTATTTTTCTGCCAATTTTTATTTTTGCTTGATTGAATAGTTTGGCAGGAATCCTATTAACAGGAATTGTTTGTACATGTTAATTTAAAGTATGTTAAGTCTTGGTTATATGTTGAAATATACTCTGAAGGTACTCAAGCATGCTTTAATTTGGTTGTTTTATTGAGCAGAAAATCATTTAGATGATAACAAATCAAGTTTTGATTATCATATTTCATCTGCTCAGAAATCAAGCTGTTCAACATTTATTTAATATTCCATATGTTGAAGACATTGTGGCTGTAAGTTTGGTTTTAAGAATATTACAGGTAAAGCTTCCTTTAATAAAATGGCACATATTAAGGGGGAGCTATGTAACAGATGGAAAGGGGGAGGATTCCAAACCTTCAAAAGGGATTACTCTTAAACCTTACCCTTTTTCAATTCAATTTTTAGTAATGTTTGTCATTAAAGAGGAGATTGATGAGTTTGAAAAACTCCAAATTATCTTGATGATGATCAAAATATTATTAAAAATAATTAATTGTAAAATTATTAAATTAAAATTGTAATTCAAACTAGCTGATTAATAATTTTATTTTTGTGTAGATTTTTATTGGGCTAAATGAATTATGGTCCAAGTAACTTTCAGTCTTTGATACAAAAATTGTTTTATACTTTATGGCTGAATTATTATTTTGTTAGTTGGGCCAGAAAATAATGGAGCAGCCCAAAATCTTGTGTGGAAAGACCAATTTTCTCATTGTCCGAAATTAAAAAAAAAAAAGAAAAGGAAGGAGTAGTGCTTGATTTGAGTTCGGTTACCTAACCCCACTAAGGAATGAAATTCAAATTCATTTAACTTGATTTAATGCCTTGGTAAATAGAAAGAGAAAGTTGAAATTGATATGATGGCATTAATTGATTACACGTTACTAGGCATGGGGAGTGTAAACTTAACTCATTTTAATTTCTTCCTTAATTCCATTGAAAGCTTTTCTGCATTCTCTCTCTTCTCTCTTTGGTTGTCACTTCAGTGGGAAAGAAGGAGATGCAAGCTATTAGTAAAAATTACAGAGAAGCTAGAAGTAAGGAAATGGCTAAGGTGATGATGTCCTTAGCAAAAAGAAGATCCAAGTTTTGGCGTGTCTGAGATCTTTGCCACTTATGGTAAGATGTGGTGAAGAAGTCTCAAGACCACCATGCCTAAAAATGGTGGAAAATCCACTTCGGTCAGAGAAGAAGATCCCTGGGATATGGCTCATCTCTACTTTGTACATCCATCACAGGAGGTAGCTACTGTAGCTACGTGGGGAAGAAGCAGAAGATAGAGCAGATGGAGCTGTCAAAGATCAAGGGTTCATTAAGGGTCAGAAATCCTTCTTGGGGACTAAGTCAAGATGAAAGGCTCAGATCGATGAAGCTTGATGAGATGGGATGAGAGTAAGGTAATTACATGTTGGATTTTACATTCGGTTTCCTCCTCTCTCTCTCTCTGGCCGAACCGGTTTTGTTGTTGAAGAAAAAGAAGATTAGCTCGGTTGAATCGTTTCAACCTTGGAGGCTTTTCCTTCTATAATAAGGGTGAACATCCAAGGCTTGAGATAAGGAGAGGAGTGCAAAGCACAGAGTTCTCATAGCTACCCAAGCTAACAGAAGTTCTTCTCCTTCAATATTTTTTATGTTGTATTTTTCTGTTTAGTTTTGTCTGTCTTGAGTCTCATGGTGAAAAAGGCAAACAGTGTGAGGTTTGTAAGAAAAAACCAGTGAGCGGAAAAAGGCAGAGGATACAAAATTAAAAGAAAAAGCCATAGATGTCTTAGAGGTCCTTTGTACATCTGTGTTGTGTATCATGATTCTGTGGGAATCCCCTTGCAAGTTGGGTTAACACTTAGCAGTTGAAAGCTTGGTAGGTGACCAAGTCAAGTTCAGGATTGGGAATAGATTCTGGACTTGTCCCGGATAGGAAGGGTAGTTCCTAGGGAGAATTGGTGTCTGTAATCAAGATGATTATAGTGAAATTCCATCATTGTTGTGATAGAGACTGGATGTAGGCTGTATTGCACTTGGCAGCTGAACCAGGATACTTCTTGGTGTGATTCTCTCTTTCTCTTCTACTCCATTTCTGTTTCTGTTGCTAAGGAGACAAAATTAAAAAATATCTCCTGACTGGGTACGAGACAAAAAGAAAATATCTCATGTCTGGTCAAGAGTCAAAAATCGAAAAAATCTCCTGAAGTTGGTTTGAAAGGCAGCAAGTATTATTCAGCAAAAAGGGGCTAAGATTCAATCCCCCCCTCCTCTTCTCTTAGCCACTGATTACCATCACTCAAGAATAGCTCTTGATCCATTTTGGGGTCAAAGTGTAAATATTATTATGTTTTGTAAAAAAGGACAAATACTAAAAGTTTAGGGGATTAAAGTATAAATATCAAAAGTTAAGAGGGTTAAAATATATTTTTTATAAAATTTTGGAGGTCAAACTATAATTTTCGAAAATTTGAATAAAATATTATTAAAAATATTTAATAATAAAATATTAAATAATATTATTTTATAAAAAATAAAATAATGACAAAAAGGCAATTTTTCTTAAAATTCTTAGGAAAATAACTTCAAGCTCGGAATATCATAATTACCTTTATAAAATATCTAGGAAGTGATAAGAACATGTTAAGGAGACAAAGATGAAAGAAAGATAAAATATTAAAGAAAAGACAAACGTCAAAGAAAAAGAAAGTAAAACTCTAAAGTAAAGATGAAAATCACTTAGAAAAGTGAACTAGAGGCAGTATAGTTACAGTTTAGCATTGCGTTTAGGGTTAAGCAAAGAATGAAAAGTTAAACTGGTTCAGTATAAACTTAATGAACTTATGCTTGGAACAGGTTGATTATTCATACCAAAACTGAAACAATTCACAAAGTAAAAGTCAAAGAGACAAAGAAAGAAAGAATAAAGAAGTAAAGGAGTAAAGAGGAACAGAAAAAGAAAAGAGGCAATAATCAAGAATATGAAAATAATGATGATAACGAGAATGATTATGTGATGATCTGCTGCAAGGAGGCAGTCAGATAGATGGTGGTACAACTAACAAGAATGCTTTCCTGTGATACCTAGCTATAATGCTATTCTGTAAGACAAAAGTTGCTTACAGAGGTATTGAGATATGCACAGTTAAAGTATACTCCTATAAGACAAAGGTTGCTTGCAGTAAGTGTGTTGGGCATATATAGGCTAACAAGTACCGCACTGCAAGACAAAGGTTATTTGCAGTGGGTATTGCCAATAGGAAAGCCTTATTTAGACAAAAGTTGCTGGGTAACGTCAGGAGTGGGTTAGTAACTGACAGATGAACTCATTACCTATACTAGGACTAGACATGCATCATTCTTGTGTGCGCATCATTTTCTATTGTATATTCTCTGTGTTGTGCTTTATTTTTTGTATTTCTTTGTTTGTATTCTGTTATTTATTTTCTCTATTTTCTCTGTTTATTGTATGAATATGCCTTGAAATATTTTACTGTCTGACACAATAGCGGAAGCGATTAACATGACTAATTAGCCCGACTCTACTAAGAACTTCTTAGTTCTTACCCCTTCTCTCCCCCTTCATATGGAAGCAGGAGTACCCTTCCGTAATCTGCTGATGATCGTTCCGCAAAGAAGATTCTGCTCTAAGTAGTCTTCAGAGTCTAGGGTAAATTTCATTATCTGTTTATATGTATATACCATAAGACCCGCCAATGTCTACACCCTATCTATTTACGAACTTTATCCTAGATCCTTCGTATGAGGTTC
This sequence comes from Arachis ipaensis, assembly GCF_059453495.1. Taxonomy (NCBI): domain Eukaryota; kingdom Viridiplantae; phylum Streptophyta; class Magnoliopsida; order Fabales; family Fabaceae; genus Arachis; species Arachis ipaensis. Next base: position 12,422,310 of record NC_142443.1, on the reverse strand, counting down.
CTGTTATGTGGGTACTTAATAAAACATCAGAGAGTTGCTCTTTAACGTCGTATGATCGTCCAGAGGAGTAGTAGATGATATTCCGCCTTTTGATGATGTTTCACCTAACTCGAGTTTTGAAGACTTAAAATGTACTTTTTCTCGCTTTTGTAGTTTAGAGGGATTAGGTGAGTATAGAGTCTAGGCTAGTATGGGCGCCAACTTAGGGACTTTTTGAACAGGTCAGGGTCTGAGATGTCGTATGTATATATATGTATATAGTTATTATCTAGCAAATTTTAGGGGTGTTCTAACTGAGATCTATACTCTAATAAAGGCTGGATGACTGTATGTTGTTAACTGCTTGAGATATATATAAAGATGGTTGTTTATAACTATTTTATCTATTAGTATTCGTACATTTATCTGTGTATGTGCTACTTGTTATACCAAACGTTTTCAAAAAAAGTTTACTCGTAAAAACGACAACGCTCTAACAAGGCACATGCTCATATAATAAATAATAGATAATAATTAAGAAGATAAGTTGATAGCACTCAGTTTCCGGTATAATCTACACATACTGAAAATTGGGTCGTTACATTCTCCGACACTCAAGTCAGTAATAATTCAAAGAAGAGAGTGAGAGTGACTTAAGTGAGTATAGGCTTTTAGCCTCCTTTTACCTTGACCTAATGTTGCCTAATATAGACTGAAAAGAGACTAAGCACTTTGAATATACTCGGTTAGCGAATCATAAGCTATGATTATGGTGAGAATTGCAATGTACCGTGATATTCCCAATATGTATTTTAACTATTTTATTGAGTTGTTGGTGATGATGTATCATCATGTTTTTGAGTTATGGGTCGAGTTATAATTTCTTTGGGTCGAGGTATAGGTTTTATTAGCCAAGTTATAGGTAATGGATCAAAACTTGTTTTTTCAGTAATATGTGACAATTATCGAATAATACGGAATTAACTAGATTGTAACGGCCGAATTATAGATATAACGATCGAGTTATGTGTTAGTAATTTATGAGTCATAAAAATTCTAATATTCTTTTGACCTAATCTCCAAATTATAGCTTGTAGTTGTCGAGTTATAATGTCCAAATCAAAATCTATTGCAAGAAATTAATGAGGTAGTAAGTGATTGTGTACCAAAAATCTAAATTTTTTGTACATAAATAATTTTAAAATGACCCAAAAATATGGTAAAAAATAATCAAGTTTCTCCTAAAGGTGTTGGGTAAAATGATGGAACCAAAGGAATATTTTGAGGAGTTGAATTTCTCTTTAGTGAGAACTAAATTGGTGGAAGTGGATTGGTAGAATTTGGAGTGTAGAGTGTCATCTAGTTAAAAGAAAATCAAACTAGATGTCCCTTCACTAATGTCACATGTCGTGAACACTCCTTTTACCCATATACCTCCTTGTCATTGACACCCTGCAGAACTTTAGTTTAACTTGTAAGAATCAACTTCCTCTATTTCTAGTTAAAAAGATTTGAAGTAATGAAAACACCTAAAAATATTTTCTGTTAACTACCTTATTCAGTAACAAATTTTGGGATAAAAGAAGTAGACAAAATATCATATTGTAACCATTGGATAATGGACTCCTTCTCAAAATGGTCTTACACTATAAAAAAACCTCAAACTATCTCTTTAAAAGACCCTTTTTTCTGATACTTAGAAACTCATGTTCATCTTTTTTTTTTCTCAAATTTTTCTCATTATTCTTCATTTTATTCATCAATTTTACAAGTAAAATTGGCATTCGGATGTTCCACCAGAACACTCGACAACAAGATTAATTAATCCTTGTCCAATCTAACAAAGTTTATTCATTTTCATCATTAGTTTTTGTATTACTTATTTGTCATTAATAAAAATATTTTTTTTATAAATTTATTTATCTTAAATCTCTCGTCTTAATCAATTTTTATTTAATCTATTTTTCATAAAACTCACCCGAAATCAGTAAGTTTATTTGAAAGCCGTGGATCAACAAGCCAATAATGTGCCTTCCAAAGATAGAAAACACCTGTTTCAACCATGTAGGATATAAGATCGTAATTTTAGATATTATTACTCGAGGAATAATCCCCATTTTCAAACCCGTAATCTATGTTGCCTTGTTGAGCATCAAGTCACCAACACCAATAAAATAATGACGCTTTCCGATCCGCTCCTCCAACCACCCCACGGTCTCTCTTTCTATTTAAGAATTCATCAGATAGTAATAAGTTATCAAGTGCATTACATAATATATATCTTCACATATTTATTTTTCCTCGAACAAAACTATATAATATGTATTATTATTACGAAACACCATGCTAACTAAATTAGCACTATTATATACCACCGGATAAATGAAGCCTAATCCATTGAAAACTTACCGCAAATGAGTAAAACAAATAGTTCCATAAAACTTGTTAAGGGAGAAGAAGTCAGAAACTTGGGTAACAAGTTACCTGGAGTTAGTTAGAATTCTGTTATGAGAAGAATTCTATTAGAGGCTGTTACAGCTAGTTAGAGGTTGTTAGTGGAGCTTCTGTTATGCTATGAATAAAAGTTAGTTGGGTGCTTTTGTGTTAACACACTAATAACACTTTCTCTCTTCTCTTTGCATTCTCAATCATTCTCGATCATTACTTTCTCTCTTCTCTTTGCATTGTTGTTCTTTTCAATTGGTGCAAGATCACTCATAAAAATATTGTTTCAAATAAAACAGTCTCTCATGTATACTAGGGTCAAAATGATCCAAGATGAGGCGTGAAGTTCACGCACCTATATTAGAAGGTGAAATAAAGAGGACTTGTGAAGCGCACAAACAATGTCCAACCGGTTACGAGGAAAGGAGAAGGAAGACGGTGACGCGCTTTTGTAGGGCTATCACCTACAAATGAGTGTCACAGTGAGTGAGAGGACCCCAAAATTTAAGTAGAGGCGTCAAGTATAATAGAAGATGCATGACATTGCATGTGCACTTCGTATTTGTGGAGCTCAGCTCACTAACTAGAGAAATTATTGAGTATTTTTAACTATTCATATTAAAATAGTAATTTTTTATTTAATAATAAAATATATCTTAAAAATAATATTTATATAAAATATAATACATTTACATAATATTGCATGAATATACAATGGCCAATGAGTAATAACTCGCCAATGAATAATATCTCAAATAACATAGTATTCTCATACTCAATTAAGAGGTTGCGGGTTTGAGTCTTCTATCTTTGGTAATAAATAAAAAAAATGAGTAATAACTCAAATGGCATAGGCTCCCAATACTCAATTAAGAGGTTGCGGATTCGAGTCTCCTATCTTTCCAAATTTTAAGCCAATGAGTAATAGCTCAAATGGCATAGACTCCCCATACTCAATTTACTCAATTAAGAGGTTGCGGGTTCGAGTCTCCTATCTTTCCAAATTTGCCAATGAGTAATAACTCAAATGGCATAGTCTCACTCAATTAAGAGGTTACGGGTTCGAATCTCCTATCTTTGATAAAAAAAATAAAAAAAATACAATGATGTTTAGATAAAATACTTGAGTACGATTTTTTTAGTCAAAAATTAATAAAAAATTTTAAAGTCATACTTATATGATTTATAGTTTTAAGATTTTAAAATTTAGATATTTAAAAATATTCAAAAATTAAATTTAAAATCATATTTTTTTAAATCACACAATTTTTTTACCATGTTTTAAAATAATAAAATAAAAAAGAAAAAGAAAAAAATATTTAATAGAAAGATAAATCATGAGGATGACAAGTGTTTGGATCCATGTCACAGTATTAATCATCCAACCAACATTCAACTTACTACACTATTCTGCATGCATATGTGTCACCTGCCGTCTCCCTCAAGTCTAAATATGAATTTGGTTCAGATGCATCCCAAACAATATAATGTATAATGTACCACTATCTAAATTATGGTAGACAACTTGCATGATTCAAAATTATATTATATAAAATTAAAATATAAATAAATTGATAATGAAATGCTAATAATAATACTAATTATTTATAGTATTATACTCCTTTTAAATAAAAAAATATTATGTTAGATAACTAATGATTTTCTTGAACAACATAAATAACGAATTTTAAAATGACCCAATTTAAATAAAATATACTACACTCTAAAATACTCATCTAAATCTAAATATTAGAATAACCATTCACACACCTAATAAATTGACCATCCGATATATTCATTATTCATATTGTTTAATATTTTTATTATCTACCTATACTTTTTATAAAAAAAATATGGCCAACAATTTTAATAAAAAAATAAAAAATAAATAAATATTATACTTAACGCGATGAGATAAGAGGAGCTAAAAAATTTAGATATGAAAGTAAGATGAGTATTATATTTAACATTGTAATTTTTTGTGTTTTTTAAAACTATGGAAAGTACACAAATTAGATCCTCTGATTTGTGTTTAAAAAATTTTAAAAATTTTGGATACCCTCTGATCTGTGTTTAAAAAATTAAAAAAATTTGGAGTACACAAATCGGATCGTCCGATTTGTGTACTCCAAATTTTTTTTAATTTTTTAAATACAAATAAGACGATCCAAATACAAAAAACGGACCCTTAAAAATCCAGCGATCCAATTTATATTTTATAAATTAAATTATTTCATATTTTAAAAAAAATATCTTAATAGATTATAATTTAAAAAAACATCATTATTAACCTAATATTAAAAATAAAAATGTGGATAGGAGGTGTGGATTGAAAGAACGACCCCTCGTAAGGTTAGAAGCCGGCACAGTATGGAAAAAAAAGCGTGACCGCTTGTCTCGAATTTGCCGCATGACACGTAACCTCCCTTTTAAAACACCGCTATCCTTTTTAGGCGGCGCCTCTTCCCAGTTCTCCACAGTCAAACACTCCCTTCACTTCCCTTCCCTTCCTTTCAGTAGTTATACTACTACTATTATCACATTTGCAGTAATTTTTATATCCTTTTTTTTCATTCTCTGATCTCTAATTTTAATAAATAATTTATTTGCACTTTCCTCCTTCGCCAACTGTGTATATAAACCCAACACAGCTCCAAAACGAACTAGGCACATAACTGAATACAATACACATATCATTGAACGTTGTGGTGTATTTGGATTTGGAAATGCGAAACCCATTATCGTCGATGACTATCAAGAAAAAGCATCCCGCTAGCAAGAAGGAGCCAAACAATAATATTGCCAAGGAGGTTCATTACAGGGGTGTAAGGAAGAGGCCATGGGGTCGTTATGCCGCCGAGATCCGCGATCCTGGAAAGAAGAGTCGCGTCTGGCTCGGAACATTCGACACAGCTGAGGAAGCCGCCATGGCCTACGACGCCGCCGCCAGGCAGTTCCGCGGCGCCAAGGCCAAGACCAATTTCCCTTGCGCTTCCCACCACGAAAACGACGACATCTTCGCCGTCGCCGGCAGAAAATGCGGCATCGTTGAGTCTTATCCGATTGATTCTGCGTCTGAGCGTGACGTGACACGGTGGACAGAAGTAGATCGGTTTTTTCCGTTTGTTCCATACTGTGGCGGTGAGGGCGTAGTTGCACCGGTGGGTCCGGTTTTTTTGCCTGAACCGGTTGGTAGAGTTGAGTTCGTTGGCAAGCAGAGTTGTTGTCCTTTTCGGTTCGAGCCGGTAAGGATGGATGGGTTTAGTGCACGATCTGGAAGTGGGGCCCAGAGTAACTCGGATTCAACATTAGCCGTCGATTGCAAACCAAATGGAGTTCTTAATCTTGATCTGAACCTCGCTCTACCCATTGGCCATTGATGCTTGACCTTCACCTTCGTTTTACATCGTTTTTACCCTACTAATAATACAGGCTTCTTTTTCTTTTTTTATTTTCCAATTTCACTTTCCCTTTTAACATCATGTTGAGGATATAAGGTGCTGATGTAGATATTTTCTTTCTTCTTTTATAGTCTTATTATTGTTGTTATAGTTATATTAATTAATAACAAGCTTAACAAGTTATATTAGTTATCTGGATCGAATATCTCTTATATATGATTTTATGCCAACAAAATTTATTTGATCTAGCATTTTAATTTGGAAAACGTTAAATTTTTTCTAATTATTTTTTTAATAACGAATTAATTTCTTAAACCTATAAAGTTAAGAGAGTTACATCTTGTCAAAAATAAGGGTAAGAATAAACTGGGCGAAAGCAACATGTTTATTAATTTTTTTTTTTGGTGACTACATGTTTATTAATTATACACGTTAAATTAAGTAGTAATAATAAGAAGAAGAAGAAAAAGAAAAAAAAAAAAAACAAGGTAGGATGAGTCAACACTCAACCACAAAGTTAAAACGTTTATTATATCGTCTTGTTTTAGCTCACTTAAATATTATAAGTTTACTGGGTTAGGATATGTAATGGATACCATGTTTATCTATTTTATATTGGATATTCGTACTTTTGTGATCGTATATATAAATGTCCAATTATATATATTTTAACTATTGTTGGAGCAGAAGAGAAAAGTTTGTTTGAATTTTTTTGTCATTTTTATGTTTGGTAAAGTTTTTATTACGTAAATATAGAAATAATTTTTGTTTTCAACCTAGTTTATTAAAAGCTAAAAATTCTAATTTTTTCGTTTACTTTTTCATGTTGGATTGAACTTTATGTTTTATGTATCAATTATGTACTTTATTATTTATATGTTTATTGTTTATTTTTATAATACTTTTTTTTAATACTCTCTCATGCATATTATTATTTTTTATAAAACTTCTGTTTTTTTATATGAGTTCTTCTATTGTTATTGTTTTTTTTTGTGAAATATTTTTTTTTACTTTGTATTATGATTTTATTAATTTTTATTAGAGTACCAAAGAATATTGAGAGTATTTAAAAAATATTAAAATTTATTTAAATATTTAAAATAAATATTATAAGATAACATAAAATAATTATTTAAATTTATGTTTTTTTCTGTAATTTTTCATCTAAAAATGATTTTGAATAATGTAATCTAAACAATATTTAGTTTACTATAGTCCATTTTAAATAAAAATTATCAAACATAAACTACATTAATACTAACTCATTTTTTATCAAAACCAATTTTACAAAATTAATTTTATACAAATATCCAGTTATAAACGATAATCCAAACACACGTTTAACCAATACTTATTTGTTAATTAAAAAGGAACAACAGTGCCAATAATAATGTATAGGAAGGCTTTAGTATTACATTACATACAATCAATCAATTAATTATTAGCCTTTGGTTTTAATAAAGAATGAATCGAACCAACACACACACAAAATAAAATATATAAACACACACATACACACAATAATAATCCTCCTATAATTATTCTATGCCACTTTTAAATTTTACAGTGTATACTTTCTACATGCCAGAAATAATATATATTTGTTAATGAGTTTATCTAACTTATATTCCAAAGATGCATGTTAAGATAATAAATTAAATTTTTTTAAATATAAAAATTTAAATTTTTAATATATTTTTTTATTTATTAAATAAAAATATTTAAAATATTTTATTAATAATAATTTTATTATGTGTTCTTATGATATATGTTAGTTAAACTCTTGTTAAATTATATATATATATATATATATATATATATGTGTGTTAATGGCAGTATTAAAAAAAATAGCCAAAATTTAATTTATTTTATAATCATTAATTAGTGTAATAATTAATAAATATTAAATAAAATAAATTTAAATTATTTTAATATTTTCGATACGTTAAATATTCAAATTTTATGAAATTTAGTACACTTAAATGATAATATAACTTAATTCAACAATTGATCCATGCGGTTACGATAATTTAACAGTTGGATCGGATGCAATCGTAAATAAAAGAAAAAATTATTTAATTATATAAGTTAAATAAAAATGGACTCCTCTATGTATGTAATCATTACAAATTTGTAACAATCTAGGACCTCATATAAGAAAAAGAATGTTAAATTCTAGTTGTTGCTATCTCACCCCAACTCTAAAACAAAGGATTTTATGTTTTACAGAGGAACCAATTAAGAATCTTACTATGGAGTATTTATATAATGTGTACAATGAATTATTTATTTAGTTCAATATGAGTTAGAGAATGAATATCTAGAATAAAATATTAATTATTTCTCAAACACAATATATCCATATTATCCAGAATAACCATCCAAATACTATACAGAGATAATAAATATCTAATATCCTATTAAATCGAACATTCCTAAATACACATATACTCTCTATATACTCATTTTGGGTATCAAACTCTTGACCTTTTAGATCTAGAACTCTGATACCATGTCATGATACCACTAATTCTAAAAGTTTCAACTGATGGAAATAGATAACACTAATGATTATATCTAGACATTCATAAACTTCTATTGTATACATTGTACAAATATTCTATTAGCTCTCTATACTTTCTCTATAAATATATATAAAATATTATGAAAAATGCAAAGGTATCAGTATAAATGTCCTAATTGATCTATCCTAAATTCCTAATCCACTAGTTAAGTCGAAAAAAAGGTACTAAATTGAATAGTTGATATAGACTTATATCAATAAATTGGGCTGCTATTATAATAATAATAATAATAATAATAATAATAATAATATATTTTATTTAATATTTATTAATTATATTATTAATTATTATAATAATTAATAAATATTAAATAAAATAATTTTTTATTATTTTTTATTAAACATTTTCAATAATAATAATAATGGTTAGTTTGGATTTTGGGGAGTTTAATTTACACTGATGACAAAATCAAAGAAAAAAGAAGAGCAAATGTGACCCACAGAAAGATAAGTGGGTCAAGAATGCAGGATGAGGAGGGAATTGAGGGAATTGTATTTGGGTATGGTAGGGTACAGTGTGGAGGGGTGGAGGTACAGAGTGGAAGGCACGTGTATTGATTTTGCCGTCCAAATAAATAAGTGTTGTAATAATACGTGAATGTGTGCTAGTTTTGGAAATTGGGGGAGGGAAAGAAACAAAGAGAGGGACATGGGATTGAGTGAAGAAGAAGAGAACCTTGTACATGTGGAGTGGTGCCGTCACCTGCCGCTTTCTCTGGTGGGCCTTTACCGCTGTGTGTGCGTCGGCGCGGAATCTGTGGACACTCCATTCCATTCCGCATCACACCACACACAGTTGCTTGTCGCTTTCGCCCTTTGCATTTCTAACCATTTCTTTTGCCAAATTAGCTAAATTATATTCATCACATTAAAATCAACCTAAATTTTAGCTATATTTGGGGGACCATTTTTAATTGCTTAATGAGTACACCTTTTAAAGAGAAAATTATATTAACTATGTTTAAGTAAAATAAAATTTATCAAGACTAATCTAAGTAGATTCGTCAAATAATATCTCAGTTATTTGAGAAATTGATATTATTAAAATGATTAAATTCTAAAATCATATGAATAGAATTTAATTAAATGTTTTTTTTTTTTGAATTTATGTAAATCAAACCAACCAAATTTAATTTACATATCTTTATATAAATAATTAGAAAATTCAATTTATGCAAAAAAAAAACTTCAATCGAATTAACGCAATTGAATTTAGTAGTATAAGAGAGAGTGTTTTAATTTTGTACCACTCAAAATAAATTGAATTAGATAAATTCGATTTACTTAAAATAATTAATTCACAACATACTCACACAATTTTTTTTTTCAAAAATAATAGGTTATATTTAAAATATATAATACAACGAAAATATATTGTCAATACAAGAAGGATGTATCGTATTGTTTTCATAATTTTAAAAAAATACCCTAAAATTTAATAATTGAGTATTATACCAAAATTATATTAATATGTTAAAAAATAAACGCTTTCCTAGGGCTAAAAAAATATATTAGAAAGACGTAAAGTTATTGAGAAAGGCCTGTGATGAAAAATAGAATTTGGCAGCAATGTCAACATCTTCCCTGACCCTTAGCTCTCTCACCCTCATCCATTCTTACTGTCATGTAACACTGCAACTGTTGATTTGGCAATTCCCCTGCTATGGGTCAAGGATCTGTTTAGCCGAAACAAAACATGGAACAATCAGCTTATCAATAGGGTGTTTTCTTAGGACATAGCTCAACGTATCACTGAAGTAAAAACCGAGAATGAAAAATATATATTTATCTAGGCTTATAATAGTGATTAATATAACTATTATTTTAAAAATTTATTAAAAATATAATTATCAATTAATTTTTTTCATTCTTTTTATAGTTAACTTTTTGTTTTACACATAATTTTTATCTATATTATTTTTTTTATTTTATAGAGTACATGTAGTACTCATTTTTTATCTTTCTTTCACTTAATTAAAAAAAATAATGATAAAGATGTGTATGAAAAATGATAAAAAATAATAAAAATAAAAAATTTAAAAAATAATAAAATTAAAGATGATTTAAGATATTAAATATAAAAATAAAAATAAAATATTTTTAGTAAGTAAAATTAAGCGAGAAAAAAGAGTTTCTTAAATTTAAATTTTTATATCTACTTTAAATTAAATAAGATTGAAAAAATAAATAAATTCAAAAATATTTATAAATTTTTATTTTGATTATTACATATGGTAACAACCTAATGATTTTAGTATTATATTTAAATTAATTCACATTTCATTATTCTATACATTAAAAAAATTAAATAACTTATAAAATTTTTATTTTTATTTTTATTTATTAATAATTTATTATTTATTAAAATTTTATTTAATAAATAACCAGAAAACTACGGAGTATAGTTCCGTAAATTTATTTATTTATTCATTGAAAAAATAATTTTTAAAGGATTAAAATAATAAAAAATAGTTTAAAAGATTTGTATAATATGATAAAAATTTAATATTAACTATATATATTTTAAAACATTTTAAAGATGAAATTTTTATGCGACTGTTTGATAGTATAATTGGAAAAAAAATAGTTTTCATCTTTAAAATTTTATAATTTTACATTAATTTTTTTGTTTTTATATTTTTTTGTAAATGACAAAAAAATTAAAAAGAGTTTAGACATTGAATTTTATTCTAATATTTTGCATGGATCTTTTAAATAATTATCTAAATTCTTACCAAAATTTAGAGTAAATTTATAATTTATTGATTAAATATAAAATAATTTAAAATTTTGCTATTCTATACCGTAATGAGTAATAGCTCAAATGGCATAGTCTCCCATACTCAATTAAGAGGTTGCGGGTTCGAGATCAATTAAATCTCAATACAAGTCTACGTAATCTGCATGGCTGAGACAACGAGGGATGAAGATCGGATCGAGAAAGACAACCTGAAAGGAGGTAGGAATATGATTTTACTGGAAGAGGCAGACATATCAGTGACAAAGGGGATAATTCCTTCAAATTCTTTTTTAATAAAGAAGTGGATGTCTTGCGTGTTGAACGTGGTTCTCCATGGCTATTCAAAGATTATGTGCTCCATGTCAAGAGATGGAAGGAAGATCAGATCTGTGATGAAGAGATTATTTCCAATTTTCCAGTTTGGGTTCAATTTTGGGGTTTGCCAGAATCGTTTAAAACCCTCGAAGTTGGACGTAAATTGGGAGAGAATCTGGGCACAGTGTTGGAGGTAGGTAAATTTCAGATGCGAGGCAGAGAAACTAGGATTGTGAAAAGCCAAAATCAATATCGATGCTACCAGGCAAGTGAGAGATCAGTTAATAGTGGCAGGACCTAATAAAAAGGAGGTAGAAGTGGCACTGCGCTACGAGAGACTTGGAAAGTTCTGTACCTATTGCGCAAAATTGGGGCACGAGGTGAAAAACTGCCATGATCTGCTGAAGGACACAGAGAGTGAGATGGTAAAAGAGGATGACATTGGCGAATGGGTTAAAGCTAGCCAAGTGGGAACGCGAATCTACTCTGAAGGAGAAAGAACATTCAACAACTCAACCCAAAACCAGAATAAGGCCACTCAACGTAAGAAAAAACCGGTTTTAAACTGCTTATTGAAAGAATTTGCAGGGATGTCAATGCAAGAAGGGAAACAAAGTTTGAAACCACAAGACACTGGTAACAGGGCAGCACCTGAGTCACCTCAATCAGCCAATTCTAGAACAGAATGCATGGAGGTTATCATAGCTGGTCAGTCCAATACCAAGGAGGATGAAGGGCAGCTTATGCAATTCGCTATTGGGGAGTGTCTCACCACAGAAAAAGGTAGGAAGTGGAAAAGGTTAGCAAGACAAGGTGCTGCAGAGTCAGATACTAAAAGTGAACCCAAAAAAAGGTTGATGAGTGGTATAGCTGAAGTAACTACAAAGAAAGCAAGAACAGAGGATGAAAATGCAGTTGAACATATGGTGGAGGGTGCCAGCCTACAAATGGCACCCAAGGCGCCATGAGAACTATAGTTTGGAATTGTCGGGGTTTGGGGAGACCCCTGACAATTCACACCTTAAAAGGGATCTGTAAATCCCACTCCCCCGAGATTGTGTTTATAAGTGAAACAAAGAACCAATCTCGACAGGTGGAAGTAAAACTTCGGGTATGCGGCTACGAAAACTGGCATATTGTTAACCCGGCAGGAGTGGCAGGAGGACTTGTGCTAGCTTGGAAGGACAGCATCAATGTTCAAATTATTAGCAGTGGAGAATTTTTTGTGGCAGCCGAAATTAAGGAAGTCGGAAGCAGTGAGGTATGGGCGTTCATTGGTGTCCATTTGAGTTGTTCAGAACAAATTCGATCCTTACAGTTTGAGGAGCTTATAACAATGAGCCAACACATGGAAGGAAAAGTGGTAATAGCAGGCGATTTTAATGCTATAACAAGCCAAGCGAAAAAGGAGGGTGGAGGCCAAAAATCAGCAACCACCATTGCAACATTCACTAATTTTATTGACAGTAACGAATTGGTGGATATTGGAATGGTGGGGCACCCTTTCATGTGGACAAATCGAAGACAAGGAGAGGATTTGGTGAAGGAGAGGCTTGACCGCTATTTAGTTGGGATGGAATGGAAGTTGAAGTTTCCGAATGCAGTGGTGCACAGGCTCACAGAGTCAGGCTCGGATCATGCTCCAATTTTGATGGAAACCGAACCTCAATCCTGGCATAGTAAAAGGCGGTTTAAATACCAGGAACGTTGGTGTGGAGAAGAGGATGTCAAGAGAATTGTCAGTGAAGTGTGGAGAATGGAAGTTGTAGGCTCGGCTATGTTCTCCTTGGCCCAAAAGTTGAAAGTTTGTAGACATAGACTAGTTCAATGGCAGAAAACTCACAAAGCAAACTCCCAGAAAGAAATTGAGGACCTTCAAGCTAAACTAGAGGAGTTGCGGGTGGCTGGAATCAATGGGGGAGAGGAGGTTACCAGTTTGGAAGAGAAGTTGGAGCTGGCATATTTGAAAGAAGAGAGCTATTGGCGAGAAAAATCTAGAATCAAGTGGCTAAAAGAAGGAGATCAGAACACTAGATTCTTTCACCAAAAATTTCAATCAAGGATGCGAAGGAACAGAATTTGGAGATTAGTGGGGAGGGACAATGAGATTGCATCGAAACCGGAGGATATTGCAAAGGTAGCTGAGGACTACTTTTGCGATATTTTTACTTCTTCTTGTTCGGCTGATCCGAATCCATACTTAGAGGATTTGGAGTCTAAGGTTACAGCTTCCATGAACCGTAGGCTCCAAAGGCCAGTAACTATGGACGAGGTCAAAAGAGCTACATTTAGTGTTCATGCTCAGAGTGCTCCTGGTGATGACGGGTTTACAGCTAAGTTTTTTCACTTTTTCTGGGATATAGTTGGAGGTGACGTTTTTAAAGCAGTGAGAAGTTTCTTTCACAGTGGCAGAATTTTAAAAAGCTTCAATCATACTCAAATTTGTTTGATTCCAAAGGTGCCAGATGCCAGTGACATGACTCAGGTACGACCGATCAGTTTGTCTTCAGTTATGTATAAAATTATTTCTAAAATTATGGTGCACCGATTACAAGGTATTATGAATAAAATTATAAGTCCAAATCAGAGTGCGTTTCTCAAAGGAAGACTCATTTCAGATAATATTCTAATTGCCCATGAATGTATGCACTATTTGAAAAATAAGAGAAGTGGGGCAGAGCATGAGATGGCTATTAAACTAGACATGAGCAAGGCTTATGATAGGGTTGAATGGCATTTTTTATGGTATATTATGGATAAGCTGGGGTTTGATGCTAAATGGATTAACTGGACTAAGGAATTGGTAACGACTGTTTCTTACTCTGTTGTTGTGGAAGGTCAACCATTTGGCTATTTTAGGCCAAATAGGGGCATCCGACAGGGTGACCCCCTATCTCCATATCTCTTTCTTTTTTGTGCAGAAGGACTTTCCTTCTTGCTACACAAGGCAGAGCAAAACAGATTAATTCAAGGAGTTCAAGTTAATCGGAGATGCCAAACAATTAATCACCTTTTGTTTGCTGATGATTCAATCCTTTTTTGCAAGAGCGCACCTAATACAAGCCAAAGCATTCTAGAATTGCTAGAGACCTATGAGGGTTTTAGTGGGCAAAAAGTCAATTTGAATAAGTCGGCTATCTTTTTCAGTCACAACACTCCTCAGAACACAAGACTAGCAGTTGCTCAGACACTAAATATTGAACATATCGGAGCACAAGACAAATACCTGGGACTGCCCTCTATAGTTCAAAAATCAAAGAAAGCAACCTTTGGAGCTATCAAGGATAAAGTTCAGAAGAGGATTATGGGTTGGAAAAGAAGTATATTGTCATCAGGTGGCAGGCACACGCTATTGAGAGCGGTGGGGGAGGCGATTCCTATTTATACACTCTCTTGTTTCAAGCTCCCGGACACGCTGTTGACTGAGATTCATAGCATGCTCTCGCAATTTTGGTGGGGTCAAAAAGGCGCAGAACGAAGAATGGTTTGGATTAAATGGGACACAATGACGAGACCAAAGAAAGATGGAGGGCTGGGGATCAAGGATCTAAGGGCGCAAAATTTGGCTTTATTGGGCAAGCAATGTTGGCGTCTAATGAAATACCCTAATTCTACTATATCAAGAATGCTCAAAGCTAAATATTTCAGATATACAGATTTCCTACATGCAGAGATAGGAAGCGTACCGTCGTGGGGTTGGAGAAGTGTTCTTGAAGGGCGCAAGGTGATCGAGAAAGGCTTGTTATGGAAAATAGGCTCTGGCACTAATTTTCACATCTTCCATGACCCCTGGCTCCCACCACCAGTGCCCCTTAATGTCCCTCAAAATGCACTCACAATCCCGCCAAATATGCAAGTGTATTACGTTAGTGCATTACTAAATCCTAATAGAAGTTGGAATAAAAATCTGATTGAGTCGATTTTTTCAGTTGATATATGCAATAAAATTTTTTTAATCAAACCAACAGAGGAGGAGGATGAAGTTAATTGGTGCTGGACAAAATCTGGTATATATGAAGTTGGGTCAGGATACAAAATTGCTTATGGATTCTTTCATTCTCCTATTTCATTGAGGTCCCAGAACATACACAACAGAGTCTGGAATAGCATTTGGGAGTTGAAATTACCACATAAAATTAAGATTTTCTATGGAAAAGTCTTCATGAAAAGCTTCCGGTGTTGCAACAAGTTCACAGCCGGTTCGCATCCACTCCTGCCACTTGTCCAAGATGCATGTTGAAGGCTGAATCAATTTCTCATGCTTTGTTCCAATGCCCCCTGTCTTCAATAATATGGAGCCTAAGCTTAATAATCCCTGAC
The DNA here is from genome assembly GCF_059453495.1 of Arachis ipaensis. NCBI lineage: Eukaryota > Viridiplantae > Streptophyta > Magnoliopsida > Fabales > Fabaceae > Arachis > Arachis ipaensis. Next base: position 12,406,526 of record NC_142443.1, on the reverse strand, counting down.
CTATGGATGAGAGAAGAAGAAACTTTTTTCAATTGGTGGCAACGAGTCTTATCCTGGGCAGTGGCTCAATTCGACGGTAGACAAAAGACCCTCCTCATAGCGGCGTTGTGTTAGAGCACTTGGAAAGCGAGGAATCGGTGTGTTTTTGAGAAGGTAATAAGCCCAGCACCAGAGATAGTGAAAGAAGCTAGCAATTTAGTGCGTGAACTCGTGAACCATACCTGATAGATGCTACTTTTTCTTTACTCTTACTTTACTCTTCTTTAAGCTCTTAGTCTTTCAGTCACAGCTGATGATAAATGGGAATACCCAATTCTTTTGTACTTCCTTATGGAAACACTTTTATTTTATATTAATAAAATAATATTTATCTTTAAAAAAAAATCTTAAAAAATTAAAAATAATTAAAAATGTTTAAGCTAAAATTGAAAAAATATATTTTTTATCTATTAGAATTATGGATGAAAATAAAGAATATTTTGAATATAAATTTTTAAATTTATTTTTAATTAAATAAAATTAAAAAAATAAATAAATTTAATAATATTTATAAATAACTAATATTTAAATAATATTAATAAATTTTTATATTAATTTTGTTATATATAATAATAATTTAATATTTTTTTAATGTTATTTTTTAATTTAAATTTAAATATTTTATATATTTTAAATTTAAATAATTTAAAATATTTTATCTTTTTATAATTTATTTTTAATTATTAATATTTAATTTATAATTTTAAAATAAAAATATAAAATTAATTTTTTAAACTCAATAAAAAAATGGCTAGACAGACATTATAGTGGCTAGTGAACCGCTTGTTCCTTTAATGAGTTTGGAAATTTTTACTTCATTTACGTGCTTCCAAATTTAGACAGCTGCATCTTTTTTTTTTTTTTTGTGATGAAATAAATTTTTTTTTAGAAAAAAAAATCGAGTCTCTCCGCTTCGATTTATGAAGAGAATGAAAAAACAAGTGATGGCCAGTTATAATTTTGTGTTTTTGGGATAGAAAAGTGGTTTGAAAAAAGAAGGAAAAAAAATTTCACATATTGATTTAATTTTCGAATTTAGTAATGAGATTCTATGCATAGCTGAAGAAATCAGGAGACAGAAACACACGTTTAAGCCCATAATTTTAAATTCAGAGTTAATTATTTTATTAACAAATTACTATTAATAAAGTATAATAGACTATTAGTAACACTCCTAATAATATTAGTCAAGAATTTTCTTTCAAAAAAGTTGTATTGGGAAAAAAATAAGAATACTCAAAATTTGTTATATAAAAATAATAATTTTAAAAAATTATCTTATTTTAAAAAATTAGTATTTTATTTCTTTCCGAAAAACACATAAAGTTTATTATTTATGTATTTTTAATAAAATATTTTTTTTAATAGAATATCCTTGTAACTAGAATATAAATTGTAGCGGAAATATAATTCTTTTTTATATCTTAAAAAAAATAGAATATTTATTTGCATGCTCTAATTATGAAATAAATCTATCCTATTAAATTTTGTATATATCAATAATCAATTTATCCAAAGTAAAATTGAAGACGACAAAGAACAAATCATGCTCTTATATAAAATGGCGTTAATGTTTTGCTTTTGGTCATTATAGTGGGGTTAATTTTATATAAGTTTATTCTTAAAATACTTAGAAGGCTTTATCGCTTTTGGTTGAATTTTATTCACTGCATTATTAAAATTAAATAGAGTATTGTTCTTGCACATATTTGATAGTACGATAAAGTGGAAGTGTGTTAATTCTCCTGCGAATAGATAATCTATATGAATTGCTTTTTACACTTGTCCTGACATTCTCTTCATAAATCAAAATGGAGAGACTCGATTTATATAGCGATACAAAATATTTTTGGATGATTTATCCTGATAAAGTAAATTGAATTTTTTTTAATTGGATTTATTTTGAAAGGTACAAAATTGAAGTTAAAGCACGCTCTTCTGTATTATCAAATTGAATTGAGTTAATAATTTAATTTATATTAATTAAAATTGTTGTGTATAAATCGAAATTTTTTTATTTGACTTGTGCGAAAATATTCAAATTGAATTTAGCTGATTTAATTTATATAAATTCAAATAGGATAAACATATAACCAAATTTTAATCAGGACATTTGTCTAATTTTAGATTTTAATTATTTTATTAAGATAAATTTTAGTAGTTATTTTTTTATAAAATATTTAATTAGATATTTTTATAAAAAATTTAACATTTATGGAAAATCAATGTTAAATTTTAAATATTTATTCTCAACTTTTTATTTATTTTAAATTTAGTTATTGATACATATCAAAATTATTATTAATTAAAAATTTTAATTTTGATTTTAATGAAATATATTTTTCATGAATTTTTAATCAGCAATATATGTCCTGAAATATATGTGTTAATTTTTTTATTATTAATGCCCCTTTCTCTTGCTCTTTTCTTGTTTATGCATGCAAGTTGAATGAACATTGATGACCCTTTTATGGCGTTACTACTTGTCTTTTCTACCCATTTAAGTCATAGCCATACATAAAATGCGCGCGTTGGGGTCTCCCGTGAACAGTGCATTGAAGCAGCTACGCATAATTGTGATTTATGACGTGGTTTGATTGAGAAGTTGTCGCCACTCGCGGTTATTAAATTAAGTGGGAAGTGGGATCTATCAACTCATATATTAGCATGCTATGTGGCTCACTCATGCAAAAATTTTCGATTATTGATTATTGATTAAAATAGGCTACTTCAACCCCAAGTTCCTAATGGATTTTGGCGGCTAATGCTCGAGTAAATAATTCGAATCACGATTTCTTTCTTATAAAATGCCTAAAAGTAGTGGTTAATTAATATTTTTATTCATAATAATATTATGAAAATATAAATTTTTTAAAATTATGATCCACTTTGTTCTAATAATAAAGATTATACATGATATAAAAAATATATAGAATCAAACTTTTTTTACAAAAGAAAAGTCGTAAAATGACAAAAGTCTTTAGACTAAAAAGACTAGGATCTTTGTAGATAAAAAATCAAATAATAAGATTTTTAGTTATTATTTTTATATGAAAAAAGGTCTAATTTTTTTATTAATAATTAATTTTAACATTCGTTATCTAAAATTTACAACAATTTAACGTATATATTTTTATATTTAATTAGGTATTAAGTCTATTGTACAAATAGAAATAATTAATTTTTATATTTATTATTTAAAAATAATATTTTTTCTCTTTTTGTATATAAAAATATAATTAGATATTAACATAAAAAAATTATATTGATAGTTATAAAATTAACTTAAATTTTTTTTTTTAAACAATTGAATCTTGATTCTAACTTTTAATTATAACATTAGTATTCTTTTCAAATTATATGTAATAAATATTTAAAAGAAAAAAAATAAAAATATAGATTAAAAAGATAAATGGTAAAAATTTAAAACTAAATAGAAAACTAAAAAATATGTATATAATAATAATAATATTTTTTATTTAGATTATATTATTTTGTTAATTTTATGTTCTGTATAACAGAAAGGTAGAAAAAAAATAGAGAATGAAAGAAAAGAGAGAGAAAGATAAAGATGAAGAATGAGAGTGAGAATTTGTTAATTTTGGAAGAAAAAAATTATTTTAATTGTAATTAAAAAATATTGTATGATATATTTTGATTTGTCAAATTACTAATATAAAATATAAATTATACATAGAGTGAAAATGATAGAGAGAAATAAAAAAATGGATAGAAGTAGATGTGAGAATTTAAGAAGGGAGTTTAATAATTTTGGATGAAAATATTTTCTCTCGATTTTAATAAATAAAAGAGCGTCATGTGATACATTTGGTTATTAAATTATACTAATATATGATTTCGTACTCTTTACAGAATAATATATAAAATTATATAAAAATTTTTATTAAAAAAAATTAAATAAAAATATATATAAAATAATAATTATAAATATTTTACAAAATTATTATTAAAATTTAAAATTGTTGTGTATAAATCGAATTTTTTTTATTTGACTTATGTGAAAATATTCAAATTGAATTTAACTGATTTAATTTATATAAATTCAAATAGGATAAATATATAACCAAATTTTAATCAGGATATTTGTCTAATTTTAGATTTCAATTATTTTATTAAGATAAATTCTAGTAGTTATTTTTTTTATAAAATATTTAATTAGATACTTTTATAAAAAATTTAACATTTATAGAAAATCAATGTTAAATTTTAAATGTTTATTCTCGACTTTTTATTTCTTTTAAATTTAGTTATTGATACATATCAAAATTATTATTAATTAAAAATTTTAATTTTAATTTTAATGGAATATATTTTTCATGAATTTTTAATCAGCAATATATGTTCTGAAATATGTGTGTTAATTTTTTAATTATTAATATCCTTTTCTTTTGCACTTTTCTTGTTCATGCATGCAAGTTGAATGAACATTGATGACTTTTTTATGGCGTTACCATTTTCCCTTTTTGACCCATTTAAGCCATAGCCATACATAAAATGCGCGCGTTGGGTCTCCTGTGACCGGCGTATTGAAGCAGCTATGCATAATTGTGATTTATGACGTGGTTTGATTGAGAAGTTGTCGCCACTCGCGGCTATTAAATTAAGTGGGAAGTGGGATCTATCAGCTCATATATTAGCATGCCATGTGGCTCACTCATACAAAAATCTCCTATTATTGATAATTGATTAAAATGGGCTACTTCAACCCCAAGTTCCTAATAGATTTTGGCGGCTAATGCTCGAGTAAATAATTTGAATCACGATTTCTTTCTTATAAAATGCCTAAAAGTAGTGGTTAATTAGTATTTTTATTCGTAATAATATAATGAAAATATAAATTTTTTAAAATTATGATCCACTTTGTTCTAATAATATAGATTATACATGATATAAAAAATATATAGAATCAAACTATTTTTACAAAAAAAAGTCGTAAAATGACAAAAGTCTTTAGACTAAAAAGACTAGGATCTTTGTAGATAAAAATTCAAATAATAAGATTTTTAGTTATTATTTTTATATGAAAAGTCTAATTTTTTTATTAATAATTAATTTTAACATTCGTTATCTAAAATTTATAACAATTTAACGTATATATTTTATATTTAATTAGGTATTAAGTCTATTGTACAAATAGAAATAATTAATTTTTATATTTGCTATTTAAAAAATATTTTTTCTCTTTATGTATATAAAAATATAATTAGATATTAACATAAAAAAATTATATTGATAGTTATAAAATTAACTTAAAATTTTTTTTAAACAATTGAATCTTGATTCACTACAGGAAAAAGGCGTATTTGTAACAAAAAATATTGTTACAAAACGTCAAAATTTTGAAACAAAAGTTTTTTGTAACAAAAAAAGGGTCCATTGCAGTAAGTCCCGTTACAAAAAGTTTTTGTAACGAAAAATGGAACTATTACAATTCAGTACCATATTTTGTAACAATTTTTTCTGATACAAAAAATCAGAAACCGTTACAAAAGTGATAACAAATTTTTATTTTGAAAGTATTTTTTGTGACAGTCAATTTTTTTCCTATCAAAAAATTTTGTTACAAAATGTAACATGATTTTGTAACATTTTTTTCATTAGTTACGAAAGCAAATTAATTATTTTGTAACTTTTTTATTACAAATTACATACATAATTTACTAAATTATTTTTTAAATTAACTAATATATTAACGATTTTAATAAACAAGTTTACATGTATATAATATGCAAAAACATACATAAGTCAAACAAGATCCTTTTAGCTAAAATTGTCTTGAAACAAAATAACATTAGCTAGTGAGTACATTGATTAGTTCAACCAAAACATAAAAGTTCAACCAAAACATAAAAGTTCTAACATAGATTAGTGTCTCTATGCATCAAAACATTCTTGAGCCCTCAAGGAAGCATATGGTCACTATTTCAGCACTCCTGTAAATAAGAAAAACCGAAACAAAAAAGTTAGAAACAAGATATAACACTAATTATAATTTTTTCACTAAATTTTTTCCACTAACTTACAGGAATGGTGATTAATTTGCCTTCAGGGCTCCATACAGCCTGCAAGTTTTTCCTTTCTTTTTGCAAAGAATGCAAATCTCTCTTGTATTTCCCCAATCTCAATCTATGCTGCACCAACAGAAAATTTAATATAGTATCAAACTTATATTTTATCCTTTAACTCCCCTCCCTATAAACTCCTATATACCGCATATTGCAGTAATTTATCCCTCAAGAAACCCAGTCCAACATTTTTCCTCCAAAAAAAATAGATAAACCCAATCATAACATTACAAAAATTCTGCTCCATGACACCATGAACACAAGATCAAACATGCAAAATAACATAATGTAAACTCTAATAATGCTTTTTATGCTTTTACACTCACAAAGTTCCATACAAAGAAAGTGAGATTCATGTCAAAACACCAAATTATAGCATAAAAGACAAAGCACCATATCTCTTTTACTTTATTTGGCATTTTTAGTTCTAGCCATGTTTCAAAACATGACAAAGCATTCCTAACCATAGCCACACCAGACTTTTTCTCCTTCAACGCTGCTCCCAAAATACTCTATGAAATCTTGCATCTGAAAAAAGAGACAGTGGACAGTTTTTATGACCTCTCCACACAAAACACAATTTGAGAACTCTTCCAAAATAATGTCAAGTCTAACCAACTTTTTCCTTGTACTGATTTTTTCATGCAAAACAAAATATATATACTAGACTTTATTCAAAGTTAAAAATATGTAGATAAATTAGGGACAAGATGTGAAAGATAATATTACAAACTATCAAAAGAAAAATAACATGTTATTCTCAGTAACAATTATTTATCATAAAGCAGCATAATATAGGGACAAGATGCAAAGCTTCATAGTGCACACTTAATAAAGGAAAAGAAAGCTAAGAAACACACAAGTCAACATGTTTGCAATATCAAAGTCCTTTCAGGTAAACAAATAATGTAAATCATCCCCCTCCCTCAAACAAAAGCTCTTTATTACTTGGTGCAAAGCAGCCAAAGTGGGATGGTTGACAGAAACATAAATGAGAATAGAAATAAGAATAAGATGAACCACAAAATTTGATTCTTCTCATATTTTTATAGAATCATACTATAAAGTTTCATAAGACAGATTTGACATGTGATGACAACAAAATCGATCATCTAACAATTATAACAATATATAATATATGCTGATTACTTATCAAGTAACTTAATAATAAATTTGAAATTCAAGATCATCTTTAGAGTTAGGACAAAAGAAAAAGAAAAACTCTGACAACAAGATAATAGCTCACTTCCTACACGCACAGATGCACTAGGCCAAATCTGATCAAGCAAAACACAACACTGAATAATTAAATAAACACAATACTAAATAAACACAACAAGAACAATTTCATAATTAAATAAAAAAAATACAACATGTGAACAACAAGAACAATTCCATAATTACTGTACAACAAAATAATCTAAATTACTCATAACAGAAAAACCTAAAAAAATTATTACTCATAATAATAACAGTTCAATAATCTTCAATAATGTTCACTATTCATCATCAGTAATAAACTCATTCTTCAGAATGGCATGAATTAGAGCTTGTAGCCAAAAATTTCAGAAGAAATCAAAGTTATGGTCTTTAAATCACAAAAGAAATTTCATCCCCAAAAATAAAAAATAATAAGAAACTTGATATTAAAATGGAAAAGAAAGGGTTATTGGGGTTTACACACTCAAAGGCTGCTTCTCCCTGCTGGTGCAGAGACGGCATCACGGCTTCGACAACGGCGGTTGGGCGGTGGCGGAGCCTCGGCGACAACGGTCTCATCCTTCGCGGCACGATTTTTCTATCACGGTGTCTCCTCTCTCAACGGCGCTCTCTCCCCTGGCTCGGCAAGACAACGGTGAAACGGGAAGCTCCTTGCATGCGGCAGTCTGGCGGCTTGAACAGCGACGATGGTGGCTGGGCGCGACGACGACGACTCTAACAGCAAGCTCGCGACAGGCACGACGCGCTCTCTCTCTCTCCTTGGCACTTGTCTGACGGCACCTTCTCTCCTCTGGGTGTGACACGACGGTGCGGCGACAATGATGTCCGCCGGCGTCGTCCTCCCCTCCTTCCCCCTCTCCTTCTCTTCTTTCTCTTTCCCAGTTTTTCCTATTTCTGTTTCCCTTTCTCTTACTTTCCTTTTCGCTGGGCAAATGTGTTTTGGGAAGGGGGGATTGGCGGCTAGGTTTAGGGGGTGGAGTGAGAGAGAGTTGTATTAGGATTAATGTTTAGATAATTTAAGTATTTTTAATAAAAATGGGGGTAGTATAGTAATTAAAAATTAATTTTAATTTAATAATAATTATATAAAAATATTATTTAACTATAAAATCTCAAAGTATTTTTAACACTAATTTTAAGAATTAGAGAAAATTAAATTAATTATTTTTAAACTATTATTTTGTTATTAATTTATAAATTTTTTAAATAAATATTAATTAAGATAAAATTAGAGATAATCAAATTAAATTTTTTTATTTATAAAAATTAAAGTATTGAATTCAAAAATTTTAAATATTTAAATTAAATTATATAAAATTTTTATATTTTTTAAAATATTAACATTTTAAATTATAAATAAAAAATATCCCGTTTAATATAAAAATATCTAAAAATTCATTTTGAATAAATATAATAAATCATTATTTAATTTTTAAAATATTTTTAAACTCAAAGTATCATTAATTTGACTTAAATATTTGGGTAAAGTATACTTTTTGTCCCTGAAGTTTGATAAAAGTTTTAAAAATACCCCTAAGTTTTATTTTGTTTCAATTTTGTCCCAAAAGTTTTCGATTTGCATCGAATATACCCTTAGCGGCTAATTTTTCAAAAAATTTAAGACCAATTCAACAATAATTTCATAAGAACAACCCTCAACACAAGCAAATTAAGCATAATTTTCATGCATTATTGTTAGATTGGTCTTAAATTTTTTGAAAATTTAGCCGTCGGGGGTATATTTGATGCAAATCGAAAACTTCTGGGACAAAATTGAAACAAAATAAAACTTAAGGATATTTTTAAAACTTTTACCAAACTTAAGGGACAAAACATATACTTTACCCTAAATATTTTTAGTAAAATAAATTTTTAAATATAAAATCTTAAATAAATATAATAAATCATAAATAACTCATTATGTTAATTTTTAAAAATTTGAAATCTTACTTTTAATATGTTGAAACAAAAATTTTATTAATTATAAAATCTTTGAATTTTGTGACAAATAAATAACTTGTTACAAAAATATTGTATTTTGTGACAAATTATTTTCTTGTTACAAAATATTTAGAATTTTTGAGACAAATAGATATTTTGTTACAAAATATTTTAAATTTTTGCAACAATATAATCTTTTATTACAAAACATTATAACAATTTGCAACAAAACAACGATTCGATACGAAAGCCAACATAATTTGTAACAAAAAGAATCACGTTGTTACAAAATATTGAAATGTTTTGTAACAATTTTTTTTGTTGTTACAAAATATTCTTATTTTGTAACAATAACTAATTATTGTTACAAAAAAAAAATCATAATTTGTAACAATTTTAAATTTGATACAAATTTTTTGTTACAAATGTTTCATTTTCTTGTAGTGATTCTAACTTTTAATTATAACATTAGTATTCTCTCCAAATTATATGTAATAAATATTTAAAAAAAATAAAAATATAGATTAAAAAGATAAGTGGTAAAAATTTAAAATTAAATAGAAAACTAAAAAATATGTATAATAATAATATTTTTTATTTAAATTATATTATTTTGTTATTTTATGTTCTGTATAACAGGAAAGTAGAAAAAAAATAGAGAATGAAAGAAGAGAGAGAGAAAGATAAAGATGAAGAATGAGAGTGAGAATTTGTTAATTTTGGAAGAAAAAATTTATTTTAGTTGTAATAAAAAAATAATGTATGATATATTTTGATTTGTCAAATTACTAATATAAAATATAAATTATACATAGAGTGAAAATGATAGAAAGAAATAGAAAATGGATAGAAGTAGATGTGAGAATTTAAGAAAGGAGTTTATTAATTTTGGATGAAAATATTTTTTCTCGATTTTAATAAATAAAAGAGTGTCATGTGACACATTTGATTATTAAATTATACTAGCGTATGATTTCATACTCTGTACAAAATAATATATAAAATTATATAAAGATTTTTATTAAAAAAATTAAATAAAAATATATATAATAATAATAATTATAAATATTTTACAAAGTTATGATTAAAATTTATAATTGTTGTGTATAAATTGAATTCTTTTTATTTGACTTATGTGAAAATATTCAAATTGAATTTTGCTGATTTAATTTATATAAATTCAAATAGGATAAATATATAACCAAATTTTAATCAGACATTTGTCTAATTTTAGATTTCAATTATTTTATTAAGATAAATTCTAGTAGTTGTTTTTTTTATAAAATATTTAATTAGATACTTTTTAAAAAAATTTAACATTTATGGAAAATCAATGTTAAATTTTAAATATTTATTCTTGATTTTTTATTTCTTTTAAATTTAGTTATTGATATCAAAATTATTATTAATTAAAAATTTTAATTTTGATTTTAATGAAATATATTTTTCATGAATTTTTAATCAGCAATATATGTCCTGAACTATATGTGTTAATTTTTTAATTATTAATGCCCATTTCTCTTGCTCCTTCCTTGTTTATGCATGCAAGTTGAATGAACATTGATGATCCTTTTATGGCGTTACCACTTGCCCTTTCTGACCCATTTAAGCCATAGCCATACATAAAATGCGCGCGTTGGGGTCTCCCGTGAACGGCACATTGAAGCAGCTACGCATAATTATGATTTATGATGTGGTTTGATTGAGAAGTTGTCGCCACTCGCGGCTATTAAATTAAGTGGAAAATGGAATCTATCAGCTCATATATTAGCATGCCATATGGCTCACTAATGCAAAAGTATCCTATTATTGATTATTGATTAAAATAGGCTACTTCAACCCCAAGTTCCTAATGGATTTTGGCGGTTAATGCTTGAGTAAATAATTCAAATCACGATTTCTTTCTTATAAAATGCCTAAAAGTAGTGGTTAATTAGTATTTTTATTCGTAATAATATTATAAAAATATAATTTTTTTTAAATTATAATCCACTTTGTTCTAATAATATAGATTATACATGACATAAAAAAATTATAGAATTAAACTATTTTTACAAAAAAAGTCGTAGATTGACAAAAGTCTCTGGACTAAAAAGACTAAGGTCTTTGTAGATAAAAAATCAAATAATAAGATTTTTAGTTATTATGTTTATATGAAAAAGTTTAATTTTTTTATTGATAATTAATTTTAATATTCGTTATCTAAAATTTACAACAATTTAACGTATATATTTTTATATTTAATTAGGTATTAAGTTTATTGTACAAATAGAAATAATTAATTTTTATATTTGCTATTTAAAAATAATATTTTTTTCTTTATGTATATAAAAATATAATTAGATATTAACATAAAACAAATTATATTGATAGTTATAAAATTAACTTAAAATTATTTTTTTTAAACAATTGAATCTTGATTTTAACTTTTAATTATAACATTAATATTCTCTCCAAATTATATGTAATAAATATTTAAAAGAAGAAAAATAAAAATATAGATTTAAAAGATAAGTGGTAAAAATTTAAAACTAAATAAAAAACTAAAAAATATGTATATAATAATAATATTTTTTCTTTAAATTATATTATTTTGCTAATTTTATGTTCTGTATAACAGAAAGGTAGAAAAAAAAATAGAGAATGAAAGAAAAGAGAGAAAGATAAAGACGAAGAATGAGAGTGAGAATTTGTTAATTTTGGAAGAAAAAAATTATTTTAATTGTAATAAAAAATATCGTATAATATATTTTGATTTGTCAAATTACTAAGATAAAATATAAATTATACATAGAGTGAAAATAATAGAGAGAAATAGAAAAATTAAGAGAAGTAGATGTGAGAATTTAAGAAGAAAATTTATTAATTTTGGAAGAAAATATTTTCTCAGAATTTTAATAAATAAAAGAGTGTCATGTGACACATTTGGTTATTAAATTATACTAGTGTATGATCCCATAACCTGTACAGAATAATATATAAAATTATATAAAGATTTTTATTAAAGAAAATTAAATAAAAATATATATAATAATAAGTATTATAAACATTTTACAAAGTTGTGATTAAAATCAAACTCTAAGAATTTTTAATATTAAAAATAATTAATATTTACCTTAATCAATTTGAGTTTATTGAGTGACTATCTCAATCATATGCTTAAACAAGTATTAGGATGTTCGAATCTCTCGTTTTGCGTGCGTAGTAATCCGTTGACAAGCAACTGACCCTTAATATATGGAGTTTCAATACATGGTTAGATTTTGCAGGAGTACCGAAACCCGTGAGTACCCAACCCGTTCCTACCCGATCAAGACGAATAATAACTCGACCCAAGGCGAGACAGGTTTCCTTCAGGGCGAGTGTTCGAGCGGGGTAGAACAGGGTTGGGTTTAAGGTATACCCGCCCCAAGGTATATACATATAAACACCTTTTATGGATTAGAATTTGTCTTACATCACAGATTCAATGATTAGTTTGAGTCCATACTTCATAGCCTCGTCAGAGAGACTCAGTCATCCTCACCCAAAGTCTTCTTCTTCTCGACTTCTCTACAGAAAACCTCACAGCTCTCATTGTCGTCACAACTTCCGTCGTCTCGCTACTGAGTCCGTCACTGCCTACCTTCACAGCTCTCGTCGTCGCCGCTGTTGAGTCTGTCACCGTCGTTGTTGAGCCCGTCGCTACCTACCTGTTGAGTCCCTTTTTCCCTAGGTAAATTCCTTAAACCCATCACCGTCTTCCTTTTGTTGAGCCCCTTTTCTCTAGGTAAATTCCTCTCCCCCTCTCTCTCTCTCTCTCCCATCACATTGTGAGTCTGTTAAGTTCTTTTTTCTTCTTCTTCCATAGACTCATCACTTGATCGTCGCTGCAGCTTTGTGTGAGTCTGTCACCGAAGCCCCTTTCTCCTTATGGTGTCGCTGTCTTTCTCCTCTAATTATCTGTCCGTAGATAAATTTTTCTCTCTCTCTCTCACATTATGAATGACTGAATCTGTATTTCATTGAATCTCTACTTCGTGAAGTTGTGAGTTTGTGTTGTAATTTTATTGAAGTTATGAATTTCTGTTGCAATTTTATTTATATATGTGCAGTGGGTCTAATCTACATTTCAATAATTTCTGTCCATATTATGTACTAATATTTTTCATGATTGATTCTAAGATTATTTTATATAAAAATAAATATGTTTCATGATTGATTCTTCATTGAAGTGTGAATCTTCTCATTACATAAAGTTCATTTTGTATTTTTCATTTTAAATCGTTATTGACTTTAGGTTCTAATTACTGATGTTGGCATGTTGCAATAACTTATATATGTTGATCGAGAATTAGAACTTTTGTGATTTTGGTTGATTTATATATGTGCAATGAATCTAATTATTGATGTTGTAATGGTTTGCTTAGTTTTTTCAATAAGTACTTTATATATGGTTTGTTTAGATTTTTTAATTTTTTCAATATAAGTACTTTAAGATTATTTCATGGCTAGTAATCTTAGAGAGGACGCACAAAACAATAGTGTTGTTCCTAATAATATTGAGATTGACATTTAGAATAATGCTAATATACTTTATGTTAAATTTGTAGTGATCAGACATTAATTTTTTTATTTCACTTTAAGTTTAATTTTTTAAGTTTAATTTATGTCTAAATTTTAATTTTTTTTATCTTAATTTATGTATGAATATGTAAATCTTAAAGTATTATTTAATTATTATAGGATGGGTAAGAGTGGGGAGGGTACCCGCAGAAAAGGATCAGGGTACAACATTTTACTACCCACAGGAAAGGGTTAGGGTACAATATTTTACTATCCGCAGGTATAGGTGGAGCGAGTAGCTGAGAAGTTTAAGGACGGCGAGCAGGGCCGGCTAAGGCAAAAATCTGCCTCACTGCCAACCCTATACGTAGTGGATTAGTTCTCGATCTATCCAGTTAAAAAAACACCATAAAAAATATTTTTTTTAAGTAGAATAATTTTTCATTGATAACAATATTTATGGATATTTGTTTTTGTTGAAATTTATCTGTGACAATTTTATGTGTTAGCATTATATTCATTCTTGAAGTGAAAACAATATCATCAATATTGTTACCCGTTAAAATTTCACATTTTATGACATGATTTTCAAGTTTTCAAACTCAGACTTATGCCATTACAAAAGCTATTAAGTTAGTTGATATTCCTTAATAACATTACTGGAACACCATCGTTGAGTATTAGTTTGTGGGAAGAGAAACTAATAATAATTTTTGTTATTCTATATATAATTTATTCTATTGTAAAATGAATTATTATTTGTTAAATTGCTAAATACATTTTCTTTTAATTTCTTACACCATTTTATTTCGCAATGTTCTCATGCAATGCATGGAATAATTAATATAAAAATATATGAAGTTTTTATTAAAAAATTAAACAAAAATATATATAACAATTATTACTATAAAATAATTTATAAAGTTATAATTAAAAGCAAAGGTTAACTATTTTTAATGTTAAAAATATTAAAAATAATTAGTATTTATTTTAATTAATTTGAGTTGGTTGAATAGTTATCTCATTCGTCTACTTACGGAAGTATTTTCGAATCTCGCTTGTGTATATAACAATTAACAATTCATTAGCTAGCGACAGACCCTTAATACATAGAACTTCAATCCATAGTGGATTAGTTCTTGACTTGCCGAGTTGAAAAATACGGTGGAAAAAATAGTATTTGTCTTAAAAGTAGAACAATTATCATTGATAGCAATACTTGTGGATATTTGTCTTTGTTAAAATTTAAATGTGACAACTTTATTTATTAGTAACATATTCATTCATAAAGTCAAAACAATATGATCAACGTTGTTACCGGTTAATATTTCACATTTTATGACATAATTTTCAAGTTTTCAAACCTATATATAGACTTATTTCTTTACAAAACTATTAGATTGATTAATATTCCTTAGTAATATTACTAAAATACTATTGTCGAGTATTAATTTGTGTGAAAAAAACATAATAACTTTGGTATTCAATATATATATAATTTATTCTATTGAAAAAATATTATTCCTAAATTAGTAAATGTATTTTCCTCCCATTTTTATACCAGTTTATTTGGTAATAATTACCATTAAAAAAATGAATGACTAAGCTATCTTATAATATGATATATAAAATAATTTTTTATTTTAAAATTAATTTTGGTCAATAAAATAAAATTAAAAATAATTTTTTACACAAATTTAAATTTGACTATAAAATTGATTAACAACTCACCTTTTTTAAATTTTAATAACAAAAACAAAATTAGTTAAGTGCAAAATATTCGATATTTAATAATTTCAATAATTTAAATTTCAATTAACGAAAATTGGGTTAGAAATTAATTATAACTTAATAATCGATAATATATATATTAACAATAGAAGAATAAGGTCATTATTTTCACATACTACAATGTTTATAAAAAAATTTGGATAATAAATCAATCTTCAATAAATTATACATTAATCTTTTCAAAAAAATAAATAAATTATAATGTATAATTTATTGAGGATTGATTTATTATCCAAATTTTTTTTATAAATATTGTAGTATGTAAAAATAGTGGTCTTATTCTTCTATTATTATTTAAAAAATTATTCATACTTTTTTTTATTATGTAATTAACTTAATTAATAATCTTTATATTTATTTTTTCACAAAAAAAAGTATATTTATACTATTTATATATTTTTTAATACTAATAAATAAGTGGATATTTATATTATATTTATTGTCCTAGATAATGGCTTGAGTTGCTTATTTTGTATATTAATAATATAAATTATATTTTGTATATTAATTTCATTAATTTACTCATATTAAGAGAAAAAATTATGTAATAAATCATATGTTATAAAAATTAAGTAATTTACACATAAATTAATTTTATTAAAAATAATTTTTTTTATATATAATCATCTTTAATATATGTAATATCATGTATATATTAGGATGACATTTTAATTATTATATGAGTGATTATTATTATTATTATTATTTATTTGTTTGTTTTATTACGTTAGTAAATAATATTTAGACTAAAAGAAAAAATATAATTAAAATTTTTTAGTTTGATTAAAAAATCTCTTGTAAGTATATCTACTTTATATATATTAAATGTAATAATATTTAATAGTATAGTATGTTTTGTAACAATGACTCAAAATATTAACTCAAGTGAGTAAGATCAACCTAGGTCCATTGTTCGGATTCCAAATCTAAATTAGGTTCATTATCTTAGGACTCAATGCAGATGAAGTTCATGTGTCCCATTTCAAATTGGCTCAAATTGAATTTCCGTTGTTAGTTAGAGATGGTAATAGATGCTCATGTAGCGCGACAGACTTCCATTCCCGTCCTTCGCTCCTATTTTTTTAAAAAAATACCCTCTGTCCTCTATCTATTTTCATTGTAAGTCCCTCTTTAATTATCCTCTTAAGGAATGCAGATACCCACAGTTATCTATAGATATTTTTTGAATTTTTTTAAATAAAAAAATTATAATATAATACTCATAAAATAATTAATTCAATATAATTCAACACAATTCATAATATATTCATTATAATAAATAACATTTCAAAAAGAATATAAAAACATCTTCCAACAAATTACATAATATAATTTTTTGAACGAAACTGAGCGATGTAATGACAAATTTAAGAGGCAAAAAAAGTGAGTTAGAGAGAGATGAAAAATCAAGACTAAGAATGTGTCTAAAAAAAAGTGTTCGAATTGGCGGCAAGAATTAAGGTTACTAAATTCAAAAATATATATATTAGAAAAAATCGGTAATTTTATATTCGCGGTTGTTTTAACAGGTCTTATGGAGAGGGTAACTATGTCCTTGTTCCCATCCATTTCATGTGGATAGGTTCCCACAATTCCACCCATGAAAATTTGACATATTTTCATTAAGTCCCAAATTGCGATTAATCCCTACGAGTATCTATTTGGCTTTTTTTTTATCGTTCCAATTGCTAGCATTCGTCGGTTCGTGACGTGGAATGATACCAGCTAGCCACTTAGTCAATTCTTAGATAACCAAAGTCCAGATTATATCATTCTCATAAAATTATATGTATCTTATTATAATAATATTAATAAAAAATAAATATTTAAATACTAAATGAGTCACATTTTTCATATATATAACAATGACTAATATCACATTTTATAACTTGTGAAATCATATTATAAACTATTGATAAGTTTGGATTATAAATATAAATTGAAAAATTTTTAAATATAAATTTAAATGGCCTTATTTTTAAATGGTATAATTTAATAATTTTTTTAATTTCTATACTAATAATATTAATTCTTCTAACTTTTTTAGTCTATGTTCCCCAATATATTGTTTCTTTAGAAATATTCAATTACATAAATACTATCTACTTCGTTATACAACAGTCTAGAATTTTAATTATTTGGCTTCTAAGGCAAAGATCTCTACATTTTTAAGAATATGATGAAATTTCTTTATCTATATCACCATGTTACAGCAAAATACACCAACCTCTAAATGGAGATCGAAATCAATAACTAAATAGAAAAAAAAGAAGAAAAAAGCCAAATACATGAATGTCTAACTACTATGATACATAGATAAATGTGGAAGTGCAATTACACAAGAATTTTTCTAAGCCATAATTCAAAATTCACCTATCTATTCTGTCAATCAAACAACATATTCGAGCATCACAATCTCTGTAGGCCGCCACGTAGACTTTCGAACACTTAAAAAGCCCTCATTTTCTTTAGTGTAAGTCATGCAAACCTCCTAGTTTATAGACTTTACCATGCTCTCAAACTCATTAATTACCTCAGCAGTGTCTCGAACAATAAGCATACTTTCGGGTCTCAGAATCTGATCGACACAGATAATTATTGTCTATTGATATGATTCGACAAACTATTGGTTTTGATGAATGAGAAATGAAATAATTATACACACATTTTCTTGAGTCTTGAAAACAGATAATCTGCATAGAGAAAATTGTAGGACCTAGGATAAGTGCTAAACGATTTACACCAATCATGAGACATGCCAAAAAGATCGAATTCATATATAATAGGAAGTGTATCTAGAGTATCTACTGAAACCACATTTATGACCTAAATATTCAAATCTTTCACAGCTGCAGCAAACCTGGAGACAAAAAAATTATAAAACAAAGGTAGTGACAATGATAGATTTATATAATTCGGATTAACATTTCAAAAGTGATTTTTCTTACCTTATGTAGATTGATCTTATATCCAAGATTCTGAAAATCGGTTCGGACTGGCCAGTCGAACCGGTTGAACTGTGAACTGTACAAAAAAATGATTCGGTTAAACAGCAAAACTGCAGAATTTAAAAACCATAATTAAACCAGTGAACCGGCCAGTAACCGGTCGGTCGAACTGAACCGTGACCTGGCTGATTTTTTGGCTGGGCAGTAAAACGTTGCCGTTTCAGCCTCTGCTTAGCCCTAAATCCCAAATTCGATCCTGACTGAGTGAATCCCCCTTCTCATCGAGCTTCAGAAGTGAGAACGCCTCTCTGACTCTCACACGACAGGGGTTCTCATCGTGCTCATCGTCCGGTCGTCCCTCACCTCTGTCCAGCCACCGCGTCGTGCCGCCACCGTCGTTCCTTCGAACAGCCACCTCTATCGCACAGTAGCCGTCGTTCCTTTGAACAGCCACCTCCATCGCACAGCAGCCGTCGTTCCTTCGAAGGTGCTCCACCACTGCTTGGTCACTCGGCGTCGCTGTCTCCCACTCTCCCTATTGCATGTTCTGTTGAAGGCGCCTTCAAGCTTCTAGGTAATTTTTTTAGATATGATTGTTTGATTGAATAACTGTTGCATGTCTCTGTCTCCCTGATGAGTATGATTGAATAATTGTTTGATTTTGTGAAGCTCTGTGAACTGAAGTCACTGAAGTGCGACATGATGAACTCTGATATACTGATATTTTGTTTTTCTTTGAACTGTGAAGTGTGAAACTGTGAACTGATTCAACTGATCCTGCTAAACTGAACTGTGAACTTTGGTTAATAATTGTTGTTTACTGAATTGATTTTGCTTTGTTTACTGAATTTGATTTTGTTGTTTGTTGAATAATTGTGAATAAGTTTGGATGTTGTTTGTTGTGAACTTGAGAGTTGAGATTATTGGGTTGGAGTGGGCTGTTGTGATATAGAAATTGAAAAAAACCATTGTTGGATTGCTGGTAATGTTTAGGTATGGATTGCTGATAATCTCTTCCCACTCAATTTTCCATTCTGCAACTTCATTCCAGCAAATTTCTGGCAAGCTTGGACGCATATTCGGTTGGTAGCAATGATAGAACGCAATTTCGAATGTTTCCAAATTGGCAAATGAATTGAGCGCCTTTCTTAACTGAAACCATCTTAGAGTTTTCCCTTTCAAACTTTTTTCCACATCTATGAATCTCTGCTCCTCAGGTGTTTCTCTAGCGTTCCAGTATTACTCAGTACATATTGTCCATCCAAAACTATCTTTTTTATCGAATATTGGAAATGTATCTTCAGATTGTTGAGTTATTTGTTTTTCCATCAAAAATAGAAGAAACCTCTCAACGAGAGCACCAATGTTAGAACTCCCTCTTTGAGTTAGGGAGAGAAACTCCAAATTAAACCCAAGTTTAATATCAATTCATTAATTCCTTTAATACATTGATAAAAGTCTCTTATCTATACTCTTAAAAGACTAAGTAATTCTAATGGGCATAACTAGTACCCTTCCTAATATTAAATCGTAACATATAGTGGCCACTGTTTATGAATATTAGAAGTATGCATATTTAGTTGGTTGTTTTTGTTTAGATCATAACATTCTAATTTATATAATACTTTTAATTTGGAGATACTTAAAGTTTATATTAAATTATAATTATGTTTTAATGTGTTTATTTATATTTTATTTATTATTTTATTACAAAACAGTTTTTTCGGTTCAACCATGGTTGAACGGTTGAACCTATAAACCGTGAACCAGTAACTAGAGCGGTTTGATTTTCAGAACCTTGCTTATATCCATAACATTTTGAATATTTGGTCATTGAATTTCTATCACAACACGTTTTCAGTGTTCATAGTCCATGTTAAAATTATCGGGGATAGACTTTTCATAAACTCCAACTTGAGAATTTGTCGACTATGGTCCATGAATACTTCATGGTTAACATATTATATATAGCTCCAAGTGGGAGTTGGTGGGTCTGGTGGCTTGTATCCACGATAAGTCGATAGTTGCCTTCTTGCACGACGTCTCATAGAAAGAAAAAAATTTATTGTAAAAACTACCAAATAAAAGAGTAATTGATAAAAAAATGAGATCTTCTTTTAGTATATATGACCTTTTATAATGATAAAATAAAAATAGAAGGAATAAAATTTTATATTTTTATATTAGAAATAGAATTTAATATTTATCCTAATAAAATTAAATAATGGATTAGTTATAATTAATATATTTAAATAAATAAAATAAATGAAATAAAAATATTTTTAATAATTAATCAAATAAATTAGTTAATACAAATAATTAGTATAATTGATTTGATTTAATTTATTGAATTCAAAAAAATAAATAAATAAATAGTTGATTAAATTTAATGAATTAAAAAGACAAATAGAAAACACTCTCTCAGAAGACAATGATTTTCTTAACTAATTTAATCTGTGTTTATTATATTCAATTAGAATAAATAACAAATTATCTATTTTAATATACACTTTATAAATTAATAAATTAAAATAATTGATATAATGAATTATAATTAATTAATTAATTGATGATATAAATTATAATAAATTTTGTGATATTTAAATATCTAATCAAATCAATTAGTTGATATAATTAATTTATTATAATGAATTGTGTTTAATGAATTAAAAGAAATAAATTGAAAAATACTTATTGTTTGATATAAATTATAATAAATTGTATGATATTTAAAAATATAATCAAATCAATTAGTTGCTATAATTAATTCACCGTAATAACTTTTATTTAATGAGTTAAAAGAAATAAATCGAGAAATACTCTCAGAAGCATGCTATGTCAGCTCTATCATTAAGTACAGAAACCCGATTTTTATATAATAGAATAGATAGATAGTAATATATGATACATAATATAGGTTTTAATACAATTAAAGAATGTTATATTGTACATTTTGATTGTCAAATTCGTAATTAGTAATTAATAATGATATATAAAAGAGATAGAGTGGTTGAAGGAATGAGAGAGATAGAAATAGAGAAAGGAAGATGAGGGAGAGGAAAACTCTTTAATTTTGGAGAGAAAGATTTGATTTCAATTGCAATGAGAGAATGACATGTGAGATGTGACACATTTTGTAAATCAGTAGGGAGGAGGGAAGAATTCTTTAATTTTGGAGAAAAATATTTGATTTCAATTAGAGAATGACATGTGTCGTATTTTGATTGTAAAATTAGTAAGAAGAATGAGAGAATTCCTTAATTTTGGAAGGAAATATTTGATTTCAATTGCAATAAGAAAGTGACATGTGGTATATTTTGGTTGTAAAATTAGTAATATATAATAGATAATAGATATAATAGATTTTTGTTCTCGGTATCTCTTTGCACTCAATTTTTGGTATATCTTAACAGGATGTTGAATCGAGCTTGCATCAAGATCTCAATTCGAAAAGCAGATACAACTCCTCTGGAAAAAAGTGAACTCGACTCAAAAATTATTTAACAATAGTGTCGAAATGACTTGCGTTGAAATTATTAGGGACAAATTTATATTAAACAAGATAAAACAAATAGATGAATAAATGAGCAGAGAAAAGTTTAAAATCAATGAAACGTAAACTTGAATAGTAAAAAAAAGAGAATAACGTAAACTTGAATAGTAAAAAAAAAGAGAATAACCACAAAAATATAAAATGAAAGACAATGAGTCAAATAAACAAAAGAAAACAAGTTACAAGTTGACTTCTAACACTCACATGCACTTGCACTCTATGTTCTTTGAGTGTTGCAGAGACTGAAAATTTTATGAGTTTATGTGATGATCTAGTGTTCTTGATTGAAGTCCTCAAACTCTTCTAAAGTTCTATTATATATTTATAGATTATGGAGATTGACTTGCCATGGACTATATTGTCCACTATCTTACTTCTTTTTTTTTTAGTCATGACCTTGTCTCGATCACGAAAAATCTTGACCCCTAAATTTTGACATTCACGTCTCCTTTGGTTTTCAAATCTTATGTTTTCTTCGACTTGCTCCTCAAATCTCGCATCCATGTTTTTTACTTAATTTGAAGGTCGAGCAGCAAACTTTGATGTTTAAGGAAAATCTACCTTTCGATTTCGACATTCTTTATAACATTTTTCTTCGATTTCAGCTTGTTTGTTTTCGTTGTTTGTAGTTAAAATTATTGCTTCTGTAGTTAAAATCATTAGCAATCGAAATGTTTTTATGTCGAGAAAAATTCATTTTTTGTTCCAACACTCTTAATTTAATAGGTCAAGACTTAATTTGTTACGGATCTAAATTTTAATTAAGAGTCTATTATTAGTCAATAAATTACTATGTGTATAAAGTGAAATTTAAATTCCTAACACTATATAAGCAGACAAGTAAATTGATTAAGGGTGTTCATGAATCGGATCGTATCCGCAAATTCGTGGTAAATATCTGCATCCGATTCGAAAATTGCGGATACGATCCGATCCGTAGTCTGATCGGATCGGATAGAATCCGATCCGCACTCTTTACTGATTGGATCGCGGATATCAGCTCTATATCCGCGTATCCAATCTACGGATCTGCAGATCCGCACAATAATAATTAAAAAAATAAATAAATATATATTTGATATTATATTTACTTGTTTGTATGTTTTAGTTAATAGTTATTATTCATATATTATTTTATTTTATTTTTGTTATTTAAAAAAATTGATTAAAAATATTTTAGGAATAAATAAATTTAAAAGTGTGAAAGAAATATTTTTATTGAATTTTTTTACATAAAAATATGATTAAAAAGAAAATGTTCAATTATGTGAATATACTCGACATCTGATCTAACACTAAAAAATACGAATATCGTATCCGATTGGATCCAATAGAAATTATGCAAATTTTCTACCATACCCAATCTGATGTAATCCGCCTACACCCTTAAAATTCATTACTTGACCAAAGCAAATTAATAGTTAATTTTTGCGGCTGCCCTCTCTTTCCCTATTTTCCATGCTTGGTTGTGTGTACTAGCGTATTTAATAAATAAAGTTCTAAAATCCAAGTCGGTCGTCGAATTTAATTATTAATTTATTAGTTTACAAATTTAATTAGTTTAACAGTAGTATATATATATAAAAAATAAAAGATTTAATTAATTTGTGTTTTAAAAGTATAAAAAAATTAATTTTGGTAATAAATTTATAAAATATTTTTTTATAATATGCTTAATATATGTTTTAGGACATAAAATTAGTAAAATATTATAATAAAATATAAATTATATTTTTTTGTTTTTAATGTATTGAATTTTTTAATATTTAATTTAAATAAATATTATTTTTAATTTTAAAATAATTTTAATTTTATTCTTTAATAATATCAATTTTTTACGATACATAGTTATTTAATTATTTTTTTAATCATTTTATTTTTATTCTAAGTAAATTTATGTTTTCAATTTTACTCTTTAAAAAAATTTTACACATAATAAAATAGTTATAGAATGGTTAGTATATATGAATTTGCAAAAACAGAAAAAAAACATAATACATATACAATAAAGTATAAATTATATTTTTTCAGTTTTTTGTTTTTAATTTACTAAACTTTTTTATTGTTTAATTTAATTTAATTTAATTTAATTTTAAAATAAATTTTAATTTTATTATTCAACAATATCAACTCTTACCGTAAATAACTATTCAATTATTTTTTAATTATATCTAAGTAAATTATTCTTAATTATATTATTTTTATTCTAAATAAATTGATTGTTTTAATTTTACTCTTATTCCAAATATTATAGACAAAAATAATACTTTACTCAATACATATATAACACCAACTACAGTTTTATAATCCCATTTAAGTATATAAATAGGTATTACAGTAGCAAAATCAAATAAAGTAACAACTTAATTAATAATTAATTTAATTAATCATTAATATACTAACCATTATAATTTAGCAAATTTACAATAGCAAGACACAACTAGAAAATGGATTAATACAGACAGATTTACAGACAGATTTAGTCTTTATTACAGACGAATTTTTGGTTATCGACGAAATTATCGATGCATTTTGTCCCTCTATAAAAGCCTCGTCGAAAATTATTTACCGACGGATTTTTACCAGTTACCGACGGATTTTCCTCTGTAAATTCTCCATCCATTTTCCTAAAACGTCAAACTTTTCGACGAATTTTTTGTCGGTAATTACAGACAGATTTTCTGTCGGTAATTATAGACGGATTTTTCGACGGATTTTTCGTCTGTAATTACAGATGGATTTTCCGACGAATTTTTCGTCGGTAATTGGAACCTTAAAAAACCATTCTAAACTCTAAATACAGACAGAAAATTCGTTTGTAAATCTGTCAGTAAGGTAAAATATTTTTTTATTTTTTCATTACAAAATAAACTTGTTTTCATACAAAATAAATATAAATTTAATAAATACAAATTTTTATCTAATTTATATTTAAATATTTATAATAATTCAAAAAATAAACAAATTCATCATATTATCAAACTAAAAGAAAAATATTATAAACAAACAAGTCAATATAATTCAAAACATAAAAAAATTGTATTGATACATCAACTATAATAATAAATAACAACCATACATCAACAAAGTGTATTGAGTAAATTAAAAGTTGTTAATGGGTATCCAAAGGGCTCTAAATAATTTTTCTCATACTAGTAAATTAAAAGAACTATACTGCAAGCAACTCTTATTCAATTTCCTAACTCATTTGAACAATTTTTGCTGCTCTAATAATTAACTTGTAACTGAGGATTCATTAGACGAAGTTAGTGAAGGAGGTCCTGTGTTAATTCCGCTTATCTCATCTGCAAAATTCACTTCACTTGCTCTTTCTGCTGCTGCTGCTTCTTCTTCATCATCCCAGCTTTCCTCACACGGTCACAAATGTTCTCTAAGACCAGATCATCCATGTGCTGAAATAGTGGTACCTGAAAATTTTTTTTCTCAGGTAACAATATATTAAACTTGAAAGTCAATTTTCCCGTTTTCGTGAATATGGCAATCGATCAAACACCAAGACATGGAAATAAATGAAGAAACTTGTGCAAAATATTAAACTTTTCCCTTGTTAACTATAAAAAAGACTAATTGAACAATAACACTTAGGATTTACCGTTTATAGCACAGAATAGCCACCTATGACTGAGTATAATGCTCTTTCAGATATGAAGAGATGACTATCGTAACAAGTATTCTTCATGGATACCCACCAACTGTTCTGCTACCTGCTTCCATCAATGAAAACAACAACACAGTTCCAAGGATGTCAATGAATCAAGAGTTGACAATATATAGGGTACATTTCTCAAAACCAGTTGTTTCCAATCACAAAAATTAAGATACATGCAGCAAGGAAATTAAAGCTGCAAATAGAAGAAATAAATATCCATACCTGTTCAATACTGCCATCTTCTATCTCTGTGTTAAATGTAAGCAACATGCATTCATGGAGCAGATTTTCCAAATCTTCAATAGAAACGAGTGCTGCAGAGCAATAGTATCATTAAAAAAAATTATTAAAGGCATATAGTAAATCGAAAATTGAATGGATGAATGAAGAAATAATACCATAGAATTTGGATAAGGAAGAGAAAAGATGAGAAGCAAGGTGGTGGGATTTCTGGAGGGAGTTAGAGCCACCCCATTGGTTGTTGATGGCCATTTGAAGGGCATGCCAGCCAGAGAGAAGCATAAGGATACCCTCATTCAGGAAAGTAGTCGCACATTCTTGTTTCTGCTGTTGCTTTGGCTCTGTTCTTGTTTCTGTTCCTCCTTTCATGGAATCCATCATAACGAGCTCCTCTAATGTGTGTTGGAAGAAGGAAAGATCATTCAAACAACACACACAAAAAAAAGAGAAGGGTGCATGAGAGAACAAATTAAAAATTGATGTTAGTTGATAGATTTCTAGAACGTGTCTAAAATGATTAATAAAAATCATTCATTTGTAGATGGAAAAAAAGGAGAAAAAGTAACAACTACTTGAAATTCTATTTGAAATTCAGATTGAACCACATCATACTTCAACGATCGAGAATGTAACACCATGATGCAAATAATGCACAAAATCCAGAATATATGTTGCATAGTCAATAGTGAACAAAATCTCAGCTCACACCACAAACATGGCTGTTTCAAATATAATTTAGTTAATAGTAAAAAACCAAACAGCTATTGCTAGAGATACTATTACTAAGTAGCAAGTACATGATAAATAGAAAAATCCAGCCATAAAGTTTGCAATGATTGCTTAACGCAATGTCAAATGTACAGTTCATTATGTCACTGTTCCTAGCTCTATAAGTGCACAAAATCAACCATATTTAGTAGGGGGTGATAGCAAACCAAGGTGACCCATCTACTATTAATAGAAAATCTTCAAAATGCTAATGGTAATCTTTTGTTCTACTGGTTCAGTGTTTAAAAAAGAGGAGAAGAAGGAGAAGGTAGCTGCGGCGGTTAGGGTGGCCGGCGGTGGCGCTGTGGGTGAGGAAAGGAGAAGAAGAAGTAGCCCGTTGACGGAGAAGAAGGATGAGGAATGCTAGGTTTATCTGGTTTAATTTGTGTGCTGTGAATGGAGCTCGGGTAATGGTAGGTTTAGCTTATTATTTTCGACAAAAAATTTTAAATTACAGACGGATTTTTTGTCTGTAATAATTTAATAAAATACAGCATTTTTATCCATTTGATTACAGACGGATTTTCCGTCTGTAATCATTTTCTACAGAAAAAATTTAATTTTTCCGACAGAATTATCGATGGATTCTCTTTTCCGTCTGTAATTTATGCTAATTCATTTTTTTTGTTTTTCGACAAAAAATTTCTCTGAAATTCTGTCTGTATTTCCGTGAGATAAAATTCGTCGGAAATATCCATCTGTAATAACTAGTTTTCTAGTAGCGAGAACACCAAACTAAATCCAACAACATGTAACTATAATAAATTAATAATTAATTAACGACTAAAAGAAATTTTTTATTTTATTAAATAAAATAAATATAATATTTACCAAAATAAATATTTATGTGTATTTACCGATTTAAATTCCCTTGTCATATATCGTTTACACTGTAAACGAGATGATTTTTCACGTATCTCGTTTACACTGTAGAGCTATTTTCCCAGCACCATATGTGACCTACACGTCAAACCGTATTACGAAAGACACCTCATGGTGCGCGACTACTGCATGTTCGACAAAGTATTTTGGGCTTTTCCGTTATATGTCGAGGCCTTCAAGCATTGCAAGCCATTTGTATCTATAGACGGCACGCATCTATATGGCAAGTACGGTAGAGTGTTGCTTATAGCGGTGGCGCAAGACAGGAACAGCAACATACTGCCAATTACTTTTGCCATTGTTGAGTCTGAGAGTACCGAGTCATGGTCGTTCTTTCTTAGTAATTTGAGCACCCAGGAAAACGCTCTACACTTCTCAAAGTCCCGGAGCAACGGTAGCCAACGAAGGTGTACCAGATTGTTGGACTTGTCGGTCATCAGACATCAGATACCCTCCAATCAGTAACATGATATAACACCTGGCGTACTGTCGAGGGTCTCGGGATCGTCTGTCTGGGGCATCTGGTGGACACGATCCCGTAACCACACAAGCTTCAGCGTGAAGGACTCCTTCCTCTGCGCCGCCTGCTGTGCTGTCACGGGAGGCCTGGTGCCAAAGAGCTGCTCTACCAACGCCCACGTCTCCGTATGGTACCACCTACCAAAGTCACAGAGGCACCTCCGACGGGGTTACCGTGTGCGCGTAGGCCTAGGTGGTACGCCATGTCCTACAGGGTGATAGTGACCTCACCCCACGGGAGATGAAACGTGTGCGTCTCTGGACGCCATCGCTCCACCAGTACCGAAATAAGGGAATTGTCAAAAGTAAAATCCTTGAGGGGCACCGTGTCGCTGAATCTGGCCTCAGCCAGATACGGGACGATGGCATCCGAAGGAGGTAAAGTATGGCTCACTCGCCGGGGTAGTAGGAGGCGAAGCCTTTGAAGAATGAAAGACAAAAATATTTTAGCCTTAAGAATATAATATTTCAACTTTCTATCCTACACATGTCTCTACATTACATATTCGAGAATAGGCAAATCCTGACTACAGCGTTATAAATACTAACAACATAGCACAAGAATAACAGAGTTCCAAACTAATAATTATGTCATACCAACCTAGCATAAGCGAATAGAGTTCTAAATTAAGCCTACAAACCTAACTCCTAACTCATATACCAACGTTTCAGATCTTCATGACTACCCTAACAATGACAACATCCTTAAATTTAACAATCATAACAATACTAACCTCGAAGTTGGCCGCCCCGGCGTAATGTGTCGTCTCATTCAGCCTGTTGATATCCCCGTCATTCCCCGCTTGGCGCACCATCATCGCTTCGGTCAAAGGTATAGTCAGAAAAGGTTAAAAGAGGGGAGAAAGATGTTGACAAAGTCAAACTGTGACCCAAAACTAAGCTGTAAACGACTTCTATATACAGGCGCGGACGGGCCATATCTCGTTTACAGTGTAAACGAGATATACATGTGTCACGCTGACGTGCTGTAAACGAGATATACGCATTGTCATCTCGTTTACAGAAGGTTCTGAAAACCGATTCAGACCGGCCAATCGAAACGGTTGAATCGTGAACCGCACAGAAAAGATTCGGTTAAACAGCAAAACCGTAGAATTTAAAAACTGGAATTGAACCGGCCAGTCGAACCGAACCGTGACTCGGCCGGTTTTTGAAATTGTGCCAAAAACGCAGCGTTTGGCATTTGCAGCTGAAAGGAACCCTAGCCTAGTCTTCCCCCAAACACCACACCCACAGACCCACTCTCGAGCCTCCAGCCCTCCGCTCTCACCTCTCGCTCTCAGTTCCCACGTCTCCAGTCTCCAACTCGAGCTTCCGGCGCAACCTCCGTCCAGCCACCGCCGCCATCGCAAGTTCCGTGGAAGTCACTCACCGTCGCAAGTTCCTTTCGGCCAGCTTTCCGTTCGCGCAGCCACTTTTCGTCGCGAAGTCAGCCGTTGAAATCACAGCCACCGCCACGCCACTTGCCGTCGTGCAGTGTCTTCCCGCCGGCGCTAGCTTTGTTCGACCCTTCCACCCCTTCAGCTCTGTTCGCCGCCAGCTCTGCATTCTTCCTTGTCTTCCACTAACCCTAGGTATAAATGATAAATCTAATTTGTTGTAATAATAATTGTTGAAGCATGATTAATTGTTGGTTCTAAACCTTGCTGTTGATTGCTTGAAGGATAAATAATTGTTGTTGATTAATTTTTTGGTGCTAATTGCTTGAAGCATTATTAAAGGATTAATTGTTGAAGCTGATTGCTTGAAGCATTATCAAAAATAACAAGTTTATTTTTGGAGAATTTCTTGATTCCTCTTACAAATTCTACAAGATAAATTTGAAATTGAATTGTTTGTTTTTCTATTTCCATATACATATTTATTATGCCATTAAACATGTTCATGAATTGGACAATTTCTGCAAAAAAACTTAGTAAAAAATAAACAACTTCAACATAACAAGATTTGAATATCTTTATCTACAGCTTTTGAGGGGCCATCGAAACTTGCAATATCTTTTTCCAAATATTTTGCTAGAGCCATATAATTAGCCTTCTCTTTTACATTTCTTTTTAGTGCACTACTATGACAAACCTCAGAAGCATGTTGAAGGAGTTCCCTATACAGATATCCCTGTTTTTTTCTTAGGGCAATATAGACAAGTGAAGGTTTCATCTGATATTCTCACAATGTGAATTCGCTTCTTGAGCTCTTCATAAGATTCATCTACATACCTTAAACTTATTTGAGGTGCACTTGCACTAGTATCTGTGTTAGATGTGGAGCAATGAGCCATTACAATTTCTCCCAGCCAAGGTATTACAATAATTGAAACATAGATATTAATACTAGAACAGTGTACAAATGGTTGCCATTTTGGTTTACCTATCGCTTCCATGAAAAAAATAAAAAAATAAACAAATATTGTGAAGTAGCGAATTTTTTCAAAAAATTCTCAAATTTAATCAAATTTAATGTGTTTATTTATATTTATTTATTATTTTATTATAAAACGATTTTTTCGGTTCAATCACGGTCAAATTGGTTGAACTTATGAACCAGTAAATCAGTAACTAAAACGGTTCGATGATCGGTTCGGTTTTTAAAACTTTACTTTACACTGTAAACAAGATATGACAAAAAAATTTAAATCGATAAATTCTCATAAAAATATTTATTTTAGTAAATATTATATTATTTTATTTATTAACATAAAAAATTCCGACTAAAAGTGAAAAGTCTAAACAAGTAGTGAGTTCGACCGAAAAAGTTGCTGGTCACAAAAAGAGAGAGTATAATGACTATATATATATATATATATATATATATATATGACACTAGGGTCTATCAGTCTTTAATTAGTTGGGTTTTCCTCCCCTGATCCCCTCTTAAAAAAAATGAGCTCAGTTGAAAAATCGGCCAAATTCGGATTCAATTTAGTTTATCGGTTTTTGTTGGTTTTTCTAATTAATTCGTCACCAATTTTAAAACAAATGGCTTAGCTTTAAATAAGAACCAAACTGAATTGGCCAATAATTTACGATTCAGTTCAATTTTCATAACTATCCTAATAACTAATAACTATGTATAGTGTTTTATATATGGGGTCATCATCTCCTTTTAGAAAAAATATTTATGTATTTATTGTAAGTAAAGGGCTAAACGTGTACAAATGTTTATTAAAAATATAATTATTTATATATTTTTTTTATTAATTTAAAATTTTAAAATAAATAATACTATAAAGTGATATAAAAATTTTTATAACTTAAAAGTATAAAGTTCATTATTCCTTATTATTCCAAAAAATTAAAAATAAGATCACCCATATATGTGTAAATCAGCTGTTGCAATTCTTTATTCTGCATCTATATAGTATATATCACCATTGTCAACTTATTTACAAAATTAAATAGTAAAAATTTTAAGTAAAATAAAGATTTAAAGAAAGCTAAATTTTAGTTTTGATTTCCATATTTCCTTTTCTCTATTAAATTTTTTTAAAAATTTTAATTTGTTTCATTTATATTATTAGTTCATTCTGTTAAATATCATTATTATAATAGTTTAAATTTTTTTTTAGATAACTAAAACTAGAAAAAGAAAAAGGAAAAGTATAGAGTACCAACATATTATCTGCTAACTTATTGTCAATAATAATTAATTATTATATTTTAAACACATATATAAAAAGACATATCCAGAAAATATATCTATAAAGACACTTCTATTAAATACAGACATAAAAAAGATATTTTTATTAGACACATCCATAAAAATACTCCATTAAATATAATTATAAATAAGAGTTGGCAAATTGACAGAAATATTGTTGGTAAGAAACGATGTTAATAACGTAGCGGGATTAAATGCATAATGTATGGCTGCTTCTAATTAATTAATGACATCATTTTTGGTCTCTTCTTTTACATGATAAGCGGAATATAATGTGATTGCTTCTGCATGCTGCCTTCAAAGTTCAAACTAAACCATAGACTACTCAAAGTTTATAGACATAGAGCTGAATTTCTTAGATAATGATAAACTTTAATTTCCCTATCAAGTTAATGGTCCATCATATAAATTTGGGTTATAACCTGCTTATCTCACACATTATGCAAGTAAAATAATCGTCCTGAAAATAATTTTAGATAACGGCGTTATTTAAAAAAAAAAGTGAGATAATGTTTTTTATTTTGACACGTATTTTTGAACGTATCTCTTTATATATGTATTTAAAATATAATAATTAATTATTATTGACAATAAATTGATAAATAATATGTTGGTACTCTATATTTTTTTTATGCATTTTAAGCTTTATTATATTTGAACTTGCATCATCATATGTGATGAATTTGATGGAATCCCGCAAATACGGTGTTGCTACATGCGTATACGGTCAAAAAAACTTTGGGTATGATGTCTCTATCGATCTTTGAATAGCCGAAATCGTGTTCAACTCATATGCAATCGCTTCACATACCTAAACCTCTTGTTAAGCTGATTTCCAATCATACTACAACTGTGCACAAGGACAGAATAAAAATATAAAACAAGTA
This sequence comes from Arachis ipaensis, assembly GCF_059453495.1. Lineage (NCBI taxonomy): Eukaryota > Viridiplantae > Streptophyta > Magnoliopsida > Fabales > Fabaceae > Arachis > Arachis ipaensis. The sequence continues at coordinate 12,373,758 of NC_142443.1, read as the reverse complement.
CTGTGGTTAGTTGGAGTACATTGGATAGACGAACATGTATGTACAGCAGTAATAATTATTTTATAATCAAGAGAATATTATTAGCTTAATTACATTTTTCTTTATTATATTTTTATCTTATATTTGAATTAATATTAGCTGATTTTTTTACTTTTTTCCCTAAAAATATTAGTCCATAGTATTTTTTTTATAATTAATGATGTTTCTTCTATTATGATTTTCTTTTTCCAATTTGTTATTAATTTATTTTTCAATGATATGCGTGATATATTCTTTGAAAAATTTTAAGTGACTTGTTAATCATTAAAAAATAAAACAATAAAAAGGGTCAAAACCGGTGATGATAGTCCTGGATCTAGATCTACCGACTTTCAGGAAGATAGAAAAGGGACAATAGATTATTATTATTATTATTATTATTATTATTATTATTATTATTATTATTATTATTATTGAATTAGTAAAACGAAATTCACTTAAGACATTATATACGTTCATCTAGATGGTTCTCTTCATTTTCATATGTTAATAATAATAAAGTAAGGAGCTATATCAGCTAACTGTAGGTAGTCTTGGATTTTGAGGTACTACTATTTGCAGTATTATTCGAGACGATCAAATATTAGGATCTCACAATCTAATTAGTAATAGACTAATAGTAATATATGGAAACAAAAAAAAAAAAAAGACTAATAGTAATATATGGAAACCAAAAAAAAAAAAAGACTAATAGTAATATATACTTATATAGTATACAACCATACATACATAGTAAGGCTAACAAGTTTTCATTAAAAAAAAAAAGGTTAACAAGTTTAAATTGGCCTCTGAGAGGAAATTCATGACGTATTTCAAAGGTCCATGCTGTGCTTTTTAAAATAAAAACAAAATTATATATAAAATTGTGGAAATTATCAGAAAAATTTAAATATGATAATGGACTCTTTTTTTTTCCTTTAACCCTATCAGTTTTGGGAGCTCATTAATACAAGGATGATCTTGTCCACTATAAATGGGCTTTCAGGTCCAAAGATATTTGGGCTGTCTAATCCAAAAGACCTGAAACCGCGAAAAGAAACAAAAATAAGAAACCAGAAGAACAAAGGGAAGGTGAGAAGAGTCCAAAAAAAGGGGTTGGAAATGGTGGATGGGAAGTAGCAGTGGAGTGTATAGCTAGGACACGATTTTAATAGGAAGCTACAAACAATAACATGAAACGAACCCATCCATAGTCAATGGTGGGAACGGGAACGATCGCACTCCAACATTTCTCGATCACCTTCAACAACTTATTCCACCAAATATCACATTCATTTCACTGGTACCTTCTCTCTCTCTCTCTCTCTCTCTCTCTCTCTCTCTCTCTCTCTCTCTCTCAATATCTGTGTCTGGAAGCGATTGCATAGTTTACATGCCGCGTGACGATTCGTATTAAACTACTAAATTAGATCGCGTTAACCTTCACTAGATTCCTAGCTGATTGGTACTCCCTTCGATTTTCATCAATTAGTGTGTTTCGTTGTTGAATTGATTTCATTTCATTAGCGTTAGGACTTTTTCATTGGCGTAATTAGCTGATGAGGTGTGAGGTTTTGTTAACTGAATGAGGGAGCTCGTTTATACATGATAATTTGGTTTAAATCGATCTGTGGAGAACAATAGCGTAGCTTAATTTTTCAAATTTATATGGCGAATGATATATTATGAATATTTTCCGGCTCTGTTCAGTGAATTTGTTCCTCGGGCATACGGCAACCAGTATTGTCGTGATGAACATCTGAAACTGATTGTTGTTTTTGTAATTAGAATATGGACTTCTTTATTTATTTGCTGTGAGAATTTCTCGGATATTCAGCTGATTGTTCTGGAGTTTTTGTAGTTAAACTTGGTGTAGCACATGTGATGAAACTAAATTCAGTTGAGTGTGGTAGCATAAGGGGTTATGCATAACAGATTATAAGTTGCATGCTGAGTAACTTCTAGGAGTTAGAATTGTCAAGGATGGCATGGTGTTTGTTGTGCTGAAGTGACCTGCAGTCCTGCATAATTATGGTGCTTTTTTTATTTTTGTAATGTAGAGAAAATCTGTTTAGACCTCCCCTATTTCTCTTCCTTATCATAATAAAATTTATATACAAGTCTTACATCATTTTCCCTTCTCCTTGTTGCTTGCAGAATGTGACTATTTTGGATATTTCACAATTGTTCTCTTTGAGCATTGTGGTGAAGGTGTAGAAGATATCTATAACATAAGCTAGTAGATGCTCAGGGCTTAACAATGAAGCGTTATGTTTATATAAATGATGATGAATCAGCTCATGATTTATACTGTGATAATCGTATATCAAACAGAAAGTATACTGTGCTGAACTTTATTCCAAAAAATTTATGGGAACAGTTCAGGTAATCTTTCTGCACATGGTATTTTTTACTCTCTATTTTAACTGCTAGTGCTGTAACGTTGGTGCAAAATCATGAATAATTTACATGGTTCTACTGCATGACCTCCTTTCCCTGTCATCTTCTCTGATATTGAGTAACAAACTTTTGATTCAATGGAGTGAATTTTTCTCCCCCCCCCCCCCCCAAGATATGCCATGTGTGTTTTGCTGTGTTTAGACATGCATTTTTAATTTTCATGAGGAATTCAGAGTTCAGACTTCAGACTTCAGATATTAGAGAAGAATGTAGTATCAAATATAAAATATAAGCTTGCACATATTGATTTGGATGATGGCGCACAATTTTTTACTTGACATTCATGTAATTAATCCTAGATTAGGGATTCGGCCTCTCTTTTTCAATTTTATGTTGTGCAATTCACATCAGTTTTCTTCTCTTGTTTTCTTTTTGTGTGTGTGTGTTTTGGGGGGGGGGGGGGGGGGATGGGTTAAATTTATAATGAAATTTGAATATCTAATATGATTTGTTCCTGTCAATTATTTAAACATTGCCTTGGCTCTTTCCTTATCCCATCTAATTTTGCCCCTTTTTCAGCCGGTTCATGAATCAGTACTTTTTGCTGATAGCTTGCCTACAGCTATGGTCTCTCATCACTCCAGTAAATCCTGCCAGTACATGGGGTCCACTTATCTTCATTTTTGCAGTCTCTGCAACAAAAGAGGCATGGGATGATTACCATAGATACCTGTCAGACAAGAAGGCAAATGAGAAAGAAGTCTGGGTTGTCAGAAATGGCATCAAGAAACTTGTATGAAATATGGTTGATTTTCTTAAAGATATACTTATTCACTGCTTGTTATGACTTATTGACTTATTCTGCATTCGTTACTGTAGGAAGTGGAAGTTACATAAGCTTCTTCATTTGTTAAATTATATAACATGTTTCTTTATATGTGTAAATCTAATGTTCTTTCTTGCTTTTTTTCCCCTTCTTTTCTGGGATGCTTGTATGGATGGTGCTGTAGATCCAAGCCCAGGATATTCATGTAGGTAATATAGTATGGCTACGTGAAAATGATGAAGTGCCTTGTGACCTTGTTTTGATTGGCTCCTCTGATCCACAAGGACTTTGCTATATAGAGGTAAGCTTGACATGAAACATGCTAAAATTGATACACGCTCTCTTTGTGGCATTGCAGACAACATAGTTCCAGCATTCTTCTTTATCTTTCTTATTTGTGGAAAGACCATATTTCATTATATGCATTTCAAAGAGCTTATGATATAGCATGTTGTTCAGACTGCTGCAATGGATGGTGAAACTGATCTGAAGACAAGAGTCATACCTTCTGCCTGCATGGGAATTGATGTTGAACTATTGCACAAAATTAAGGTAAATTTTTATTACTGTAACTAGCTAGCAGTTTTATTGACAAAACTGTTTATACTGAACAATGAATTAATTACTTTCTTCTTTTGTGTGTGTATGTGCGTCTAGGGTGTAATCGAGTGTCCCACTCCAAATAAAGACATCAGAAGGTTTGATGCCAACATGCGGTTGTTCCCCCCATTTATTGATAATGATATATGCCCTTTAACCATTAAAAACACAGTTCTCCAGTCATGTTACTTACGGAACACTGAGTGGGCATGTGGAGTAGCTGTGTACACAGGCAAGTACATGGATAACATTATACTCATGAAATCAGATAGTTCTTCTGAAAAAGTTCAATAATATGCATTGACCGCACAATATTTCTTCAGGCAACGAAACCAAATTGGGCATGAGTAGAGGTATACCAGAACCAAAGCTCACTGCTATGGATGCCATGATAGACAAGTTGACTGGTGCTATATTTGTATTCCAAATTGTTGTTGTAATGGTTCTTGGCATAGCGGGTAATGTGTGGAAGGACACAGAAGCAAAGAAAGTATGCTATCATTTCTGAACTCAAGTTTCTTATGCACCCAAAATTTTATTGAATTTCAGCAATCTATGTTATCTGTGTATATTAGTAACGTCCTCCATCTATTTTCTTTCTGTTGAGGGAGCTTGGCAACTTGCACCCATCATAATTTGTTTTGTTTCTAAACATGCTATAGATTTATTCCACATTTTAGGATTCCAGGTTATCCAATTTTCTTTTTGTGGTGGATGCTAAGTTTGTATTTTCCTTGTCATGTTGCCATTCTATTCTTCAATAAGTGTTTTCCAACTTTTCTTTCTGTTTAAGCTTTTTCCATGTTTTAATGCCTCATCTGTAATTGTTGTCTTTAAGCTTCCGTGTTTTGACTTGTTACCCTAAAGGTGCATGTTGGTTGATGCTAATTTTTCTCTGTTTGTTTATAGCAATGGTATGTTCTTTACCCTGATAAAGGCCCTTGGTATGAACTATTGATCATCCCTCTGCGGTTCGAGCTTCTTTGTTCCATCATGATACCCATTTCAATTAAGGTGAGCTGGTTGAAGATAGGTGTTGGACTTGCATTATGGTGCATTTATAAGTTCAATACACCATTTTTCTTGTCAATTCAAAAAATAAAAAAACTAATTCAGTATAGAAAGCTATAGTCCATTGCAGTAGAGCATGAATGATCTCATGAACATAATGGAGGAATATAGACAATTATTTCCTTTTCATTGCTACTTTCAGCGGTTGCACCAATTATCTTTTATCAGTGGATGATTTCAAGCCTGTTTTAAATATGTTGAAAGAAACAGTTTAAAAGCTGATGCAGCTAACTACTGCATATCTTGCAGGTATCTCTAGATCTGGTGAAGGGCCTGTATGCAAAGTTTATTGATTGGGACCATCGAATGGTTGACCTTGAGACTAGTACTCCATCCAATGCAACAAAGTAAGTGGGAGAAATATTTTGAGTACCAACTACTTTCTAGTAACTACCAGGGACACATTCATTCATTTTGAATTATGCTTGTCATGTGTGGCAGTACAGCGATAAGTGAGGACTTGGGACAAGTTGAGTACATTTTGACTGACAAGACAGGCACCTTGACTGAGAATAAGATGATATTTAGAAGATGCTGTATTAGCGGCATTTTTTATGGAAATGAAAATGGCGATGCATTGAAAGGTCTGGTTGTTTGATGGAACTCTCTTATTATCTTACTGATGTGAAATAGTTGTATTTAAATATCTCAACTGGAAAGTATATCATTTCACATGATCAAGAATGAAAATTTCACATATATTGAAAGATTCCTCAGGTGCATATTGTTAATGCGTAGGCAAAAGTTTAAAACTTTTAAAGATTGTCTAAATTAGTAGACAGAAGCTTAATTATTCAATTTTATATAGGAGCATGTGGAATTCACTTTTGTTCCTTCTTTTCACCCTCACTGCATATGCATTGACTTACAGACTGTTTAGCTGAACCACTGAATCTTTTACAAAGATATATGTTCTTCTGGATTTGTTTTTAGCTGAAGTTTCATGTCTTAAGTTAATTACATCATTTGATCTGCAGATGTAGAGCTTCTCCATGCTGTTTCCAGTGGTTCACCTGATGTTGTACAGTTTCTTACAATTATGGCAATATGTAATACCGTCATACCTACACAAAGGTGATTCTACCTAATCCTTGCTAGTACATGGATGTGCCAAGTGTTAAGAACTTAAGACTGGCATATTCTTGTTAGGAATTTAGGATATTTTTCATAAGCTTGAGCATATTTATTTATTTGTGTTTGTTTTTGCTGGGGGCGATTCTCCATAGCAAAACTGGAGATATATTGTATAAGGCACAATCTCAGGATGAGGATGCTCTTGTTCAAGCTGCTGCTCACTTGCATATGGTGTTCTTCAACAAGAGTGGAAACATTCTCGGTACATGTTCCTTGCTATTCTTGTGGAAGCATGACTGATCTGTTGGTTAATTGAACTCATAAATATTTTATTTTTATATATTTCAGAAGTCAAATTTAACTCCTCAGTACTTCAATATGAAGTGCTGGAAACCTTAGAATTCACCTCAGACAGGAAAAGAATGTCACTAGTCTTGAGAGATTGTCAAAATGGAAAGATCCTTCTTTTGTCGAAAGGAGCAGATGAGGCTATTCTTCCTTATGCTCGTACTGGTATGTTATTTATATATTTCAGGACAACCAAATATTATGTAATTAGGGATTTTGTTTGGATCCATGTTCTTGTTAATTGGTCACCCAGAGTTTGAATAGTTTGATGCATCTATTTGTTTGACACCATTTCTTACTGCAGGGCAGCAAACTCGGAACTTCGTTGAAGCTGTGGAACAATATGCTCACTTGGGACTACGCACACTATGTTTGGCTTGGCGGGAATTAAGAGAAGATGAATATCGAGAATGGTCTTTAATGTTTAGAGAGGCCAATAGCACTTTGGTTGACAGAGAGGTAAATGGCATTCTTGTCAATGATATTTTATACAGTAACTCTTACGAATTGAATTTCTCAGTATACTATCTATCACAGTGGAGAGTAGCTGAGGTCTGCCAAAGAATAGAACATAATTTGGAAGTTCTTGGTGTTACAGCCATAGAGGATCGTTTACAGGTTAGTATTTGGTGTAATTGTACACTTAAGAGATCTAAATTTTATGTAGCATTCTTAAATCTCTATAATTTTATCCCATTTCTATATATATATATAGGTTGGTTTTTTTGTGGGTGGGGGGGAGGAGGAACTGAAGAGAACTTTCTTATGACTTCATATGTTTATGATTATTTTTTCTTTTTACTTGACATTTTTTAGGATGGGGTTCCTGAAACAATAGAAACTCTAAGAAAAGCTGGAATAAATTTTTGGATGCTAACAGGAGACAAGCAGAATACTGCCATACAAATTGCCCTGTCATGCAATTTTATTTCCCCAGGTAGTTCAGATTGTGACCATGGAGAAATTTGTAGTTTTCTTATATTTGTTGGTCCTGATATGATCCTTTGTTTCTATCCCATTCTCTATTTTATTTGGGGATTAAAAAACATATCTGTGTGTTCATCCTACATTGCTGTGCTGTATGTTTCATTTTCCCAAAAGGAGAGCACAAGGTGGATGCGCTCAAACCACTACTGTGCTCATAGGTTCTATCATGACAGAATTCTCTTAAAAGATCAGTTATTAAGTAGAGATACATAAATGGTATTTATACCTCAAGTATGAGCCATTTGTGGTTTAAGAGTAAATATTATATTGCATAGTTGCACCTACCTTGTGCTTAAATTCAATACCTAATTGGTAAAAGCATTGATCTGAACCCTCCATGTAAACTATCTAATGCTTTTACAGTTTGTAAGATACAAAAGTTTAAAATCAGGAAATATCTAGAATAAATTAGTTGAGTTTGAAATGATCTCAATTTCTGCTCTTGGGGCTTAAAAAACTGAAGCTTCTTGTTCTCTGGGGTAGCTTACCAACACAGGTAAACTACGCTTTACATAACTGTTTCAAGCTGAATTTCCCATCTGTTTTGCATAAGTCTGCTATTTTAAGAGCTAGCATAGCTTTCTGTACCCTTTGATTTAATATTTTTTCTTTAATTAATGTTGCGCAATCTTTGATGAATTTTCAATTTTTGATGAGAATATTTAAAAGAAGCTTTATTCTTTCAATCCCCTCCTCTCAAATTTGGTAGAGCCGAAGGGCCAGCTTCTATCAATTGATGGAAAAACGGAGGATGAGGTTCGTAGAAGTTTAGAGCGAGTGCTTCTTACAATGCGGATAACTACCTCGGAACCTAAGGTATTGCTGATACGTGCCCGAAACTACTTAGGATCCAGAGATTGGGGAAACATTGCATACTTTATGTTACTTATCTTGGTTATTTTGGATTTTCTAATTTGTGGTTTCCTTTAGCAAGATATATCATTTTTTTTGCTGTTGTGATTGTCACCTTTCTTCATTTTCTCTCAAATTCTTCTGTTATGAAAGAAAAAAAAAATTATCATATTCTGCTTGTTTACACTAGGAAATTCTTTTCAGCAAGCATGCATTAACTTATTAAAATGCTTTGAAGGTCATCTATTCCTTGTTCCTCTTTCATAAATAGGATGTGGCTTTTGTTATTGATGGCTGGGCTCTTGATTTTGCACTTAATCACTACCGCAAAGCTTTCACTGAGCTGGCAATATTGTCAAGGACTGCCATATGTTGTCGCGTGACACCATCCCAAAAGGCTCAGGTTTTGTTTTTGACAACTTGATCCTTGTATACCTACTGTTGTTTTAAGATTTATGATTTAAATTATGGTCGGCCTGTGCTGCCATAGTCGTTAAAGTTTTAGTTTGTTGGTCAGACTAATGAGGGGGAGATAAGACAGATATAACTTATATTTTCTTCCTGGGGAACTTACTGCTCTTATCATTGTCTCTGATGCAGTATAGCAGACAATTTGGTTTACTCTGTTTTATCATTGTTTGCTGCAGCTTGTACAAATCTTAAAATCATGCGATTATAGAACGTTGGCAATTGGTGATGGTGGGAATGATGTAAGGATGATACAACAAGCTGATATTGGCGTGGGCATCAGTGGCAGAGAAGGATTGCAGGCAGCAAGAGCAGCTGATTACAGTATTGGAAGTGAGTCTTTTAATACATTTTGCCTTGTGCAATGATGATGTGTAGTTGTGTAGATTAGTTATCTAACACTCTTCACCTAGTATATTCCGTTTTTCTCATCTGAAATTCTATCAACAATTTCTTCATATGGTTCAACTTTTGCTTCTTTTTGATATTTGTAATCTTTATCAATCATTTGTCCATGCTATCTAGCAACCATAATTTGTCCTAGCATTTTTCTGAAGGCTTTTATTTTCAGTGGTTGGAAATTAGAGGCAGATTGGTGGTTCTCAGTCTCCCTTTTATTTTTCTTTTATTTATTTATTTGTTTGTCATATGAACTCTAGGTTTCATCTAACGCATTGATATTATTTTTTGGTGGGGGTTAACTTGCAGAGTTCCGATTCTTGAAAAGATTAATTCTAGTCCATGGCCGCTACTCTTACAACCGGACAGCATTTCTTTCTCAGTATTCATTCTACAAATCCCTACTGATATGCTTTATCCAAATATTGTGAGTTTCTACTAATAATGGCCTTCATTTTTGCTTTTCCATGCATGTAACCTGCAAATTATTTTGAAAGCAGATGCTTCTGCAAAACTCTTTCCTTTCACTACAGTCCTCTGTAGTGATTCTTAGTATGAAATTTGCATTGCAATAGGTGCATTCCTATTTCTCTTTATCCTAATTTTTTTTGGCACTAATGATTGCATTTTCAGCTTTTCATTTATTTCAGGGGTCTCTGGAACCAGCCTCTTCAATTCTGTCAGCTTGATGGCTTATAATGTTTTCTACACAAGTGTTCCTGTTCTAGTCAGTGTGCTTGACAAAGATCTTAGCGAGGAAACTGTGATTCAGCATCCTCAAATTTTATTTTATTGCCAAGCTGGGAGGTTTGACATTGCCTTTAACCTTACTGTGTCAAATGCTATCTTGTCATCTTATGTTTCAGTTCGGTGCAACTGAAAAATTATTATTATTGTTATTATTATTTGGTAGTCACTGTTTATTACAGTGCTGTGAAAATTGGTAATCATTAAATCAACTATAATTATTTGAACAGGCTTCTAAATCCCAGTACATTTGCTGGATGGTTTGGGCGATCTCTCTTCCATGTGAGTCTTGTTTATCAGCACATTTTGGTATTTATACTGAAAGTGAAAACAGGTCAACACAATTATTTATAAATTAGGGAGATGATGAGTTCATAGAAAGCTTATCAATCATGATTTATGATGAATGCATCATTCCTAGAAATCTTAAATTCCTTTTGCTCTAACAAAATCCACTGTTTTATACCATGATATGTCAATTGATTTGTCACTGGTTTTGATTGTGATTTGCAGGCAGTAGTTGTATTTCTTATAAGCATACATGCTTATGCTTATGATAAAAGTGAAATGGAGGAGGTTTCAATGGTTGCACTCTCCGGTTGTATTTGGTTGCAGGCTTTTGTAGTGGCAATGGAGACCAAGTAAGCTATAACAGCTGTTGCTATTTATCCCTTTGCTTATCATTCTAGGGAGCACACACTTCTATCCGCAAAATTTCTCTCGTTTCATTTCTGGCTTCTTGTTTTGATTCCTGCAGTTCATTTACAATATTGCAACATCTTGCTATATGGGGTAATTTAGCTGGGTTTTATGCTATCAACTGGATCTTCAGTGCTCTTCCTGCATCAGGGATGTATACAATTATGTTTCGGTTGTGTCGACAGCCGTCATATTGGATATCAATTTTTGTAAGTATCTTTATATCTTTACAACAGTTTTTGCACGCTATGAAAAGTTCTTCACACTTAAAGGATTCCCTGCTTCTTTTGTCCTCTTAGTCAATGCAATGCGATTTCACATTCTATGAAATCTTATCCCCAAGTTTCACTCAATCCCAAACTCCCACATCCATTGGTTTTCTTTTTCCTTCCTGATAATATTCAAGTATCTGTTTTCTTGCTGTATGGAAATATATTAACTAGTTAACATAAATCACTTGACGGCAACTGTAATTCCATACAGCTCATGACTGCAGCCGGGATGAGTCCAATCCTCGCTATCAAGTATTTCCGATATACATATAGACCGAGCAAAATCAACACACTTCAGCAGGCTGAACGCCTCGGGGGACCAATTTTGTCTCTTGGTACCATTGAGCCTCAACCCCGACCACTTATAGAGAAAGATGTTTCTACCCTGTCAATAACACAACCCAAGAACAGAAATCCTGTGTATGAACCTCTGTTGTCAGATTCTCCAAATGCCACCAGAAGATCATCAGGAACGCCATTTGATTTTTTTCAGTCACAGTCAAGATCATCGCTGCCTAACTACTCTAGGAACTGCAAGGATAACTGAAAGCATCATGCAGTTGGAAGAGCTCTAGCTGCCGCTGCTTGGTTTGTATATCCCTTTTGATCTTTACTAACGAAGCCTAGTGTTAGTTCTTAGTTGACTGTATCACAAGAAATAATTATTGTTCGTGATAAATGTATATCTATTCAATTTTTATTTCTCTCACCTGTAATTTAATTTACTCATGATTATGTTTTATTGCATTTTCATATTTGGTGACTTAACTAGTTCTTGAGAATATAATTTTTTTTAACAAGATTCCTATATAGTGCCACTAGATAATTGTTCATACGAATCGGTATTTTCATTTCTTGATTTTATTTTCTATTTTTCTGTTTTATTTTATCAAGAACTATTTCCTTAAAGATGTAATTGGCTCAACTTTTTCCTTTACCATGCAAGTTACTTTGATGTAAGACCTTTTCAACTCTGATTATAATGTGTCAGTCTTCTTCCATGGAGCAGTGTTAACATACGTAGGAATCTGCAGATGGAATAACCCAGCGCACAGCTGAACTAAGCTTCAAACTGCATGTAAAGGTAGCATGATTGAGATATAAATGCATGAAGGTGCACGCCATGCATGGCGAGCATTGAGAATCTTTCAGCGGCAAATTTGCGTTGTGCATGCAGAAAGATAAAGTAAATCGGCCTATCACCAAAAAACGTACCATTCACATGTGTCGGTAGTTCTCTGTACCCAACCAATGTTGAACAATATCACAAGCATGAAAGTATGGGCTCCTCGTCACTCAGTGTATGCTCTGTTTATTTCCTTCTAACAAGGAAAAGACAAAGAGTGAAAGTGAAAGAGAAAGGGGTTAATAGACACGACTCCAAAACTTGGTGATTGTTATAGTGGATGCCATTCTGTTGTCTACATCATTTTGTGAGGTTATTATGGCAGCTACCATCAATAGGTAACCCAGATGGTCACAAACCGGCAACCAAGAGTTGCCAATAACTACCAGTAGCACTTCTCCAAAACCGTGAAAAATTGAAACTGGCAACAAATGACTACGACTCGAATTGATTTCAACATTAAATTAAATTAGGATTTAGTTAACTTTGTCGGTTATATTTTAAAAATATAATAATAATTAAAAAATTTATTTACACACTAAAATTAATCATTATATATTTTTATATAAATATATATAATTTAATTTATTTTTAATATATATTTTATACTAATAACTAATTTTAATGATTATTTTTATGTACATCTAACATTTTTTAATATTTTTAATGTATTCCACAATTAAAAATATAAAAGCGTTTATTTTTCAACAATTTTTATAAAAAAAGTTATGCTATTCTTATTCTTAAGACATAAATTAGTAAAACTCATTAAATTATATTAACTATAAAAAACAAAATTATATTAAACATTCCAGCGATTAGATTTCCCACGGTATTTGATAGAGACTAGAACTATGGCTCTTCATGTTACCGGGAAATTATTAACTTATAAACATGATTACTAAATATATACTACGTTTGCTAGCTAGCTAGTACATTTTAGTTTTAATTCGATTCAAATCAGAAGATGGCTGCGCAAGATCGATGGGTGAAGAAAAATGATATATATATTTCGCTTGTCCATTTACCTTGCTCAAAAAATAAAAAGTAAAATGACAGGCGTGCCAGGTCAGATAGCTTTTCTGGCTTCCATTGTTTTCCAAGATTCTCTACTAAGCTAGCATGGCAGCGACGTTTAAATTGCAATTTACTCCGTCATCTTATTTATCTCTCTCATAATTTCCAAATCACTCGGCCATTTTTGGTACCCACCTCATCATCATCCTTGTCAACGCTTTTCTATGTCTAATAGAGATGAAATATTCAAGGTGCTATAAAAGACTACCAAGATAATTTATTTACCCAAAGAGGAAAACAAAACAAAATCTAATGTTTATCTTAGCCACGACATGGCTTGCATGCTTGCCATGTGTACGAATCTTCTTTCTTTACCTGCAAGAGCTAACAGAAAACAAAATATCATACTGATCTGATTCCTCATCCCATAGAATTAGCTTTTCTCCAATTTAGGGTTAGTTCACCGCGTTAATAGTTGGTACCGCTACTAAATCAGATAAGGCCAATTGAATACGTCACACGTCCGAATAAAATTATTTCAAAAAATAAAAATGAAGAGAACGAACCAAAATAACATGAATAATCAAAGCACACTCCTTTATACATAACAAGGCAAAAACAAGATGAAATTAAATTATAAATTCAAATGCACAAATTACAGAATAGTTGCAAACTTGGCAACAAATTCAGAAAGCAATGAAACAAAACAATACTTAGAAAACAATAATTAACAATAGACGCCATAGTATTTACACTTGCTAATCATCCTGACCATTTTCTTAAGTCCATCATCATCATCTTCAACTTCTACATCAGAAGATCATTCACCCATCCGAGATCAGGAGCTGGGCAATTATTCGCACCATTAATATCATTAGAAATATTAGCATCGGAATTAGATTTATGAGCAACCACCTTGTTTTCGTTGCTAATAAAAAACCTAGAAAATTTCCCATCATCATCACAGCTTCTTGTTGGGGTCATCATCATTGGAGAAGACGGAGAAAAAATAAACTCTTGCTGATCCTCACAATTCAGAGGAACATCAACCCACGGCATGTTAGTTGCTACTTTTGCAGCAGAAACACCTGAAACGTCGCTATAATTCAAAGCGTCGCTGAAACTCAAACCCTCCAAAGAACTCATCAATTCATTAACCACGTCCTTGTAACTCAAGTTACTGGCACCACCACCACCACCACCACCGCCAGCACGACACGCACCGTAGCGGGACAGCCTACTAATCGGAGAAACCGGCGGCGACGTGGCGGATGACGATGGTGAGAGCGGCGGCGAAAAACGGGACATGCCTAAAAGCGTCGAAGTTGGAGAATTAACAGCAGCAGCACCACCACCACCGGCACAGTGGTGGCAGAACAAACAGCAGCTATTGTTACTAGAAGAACCTGACGAAGGGTTCAGGAAAAGCTTGTTCTTCTTGCATGGAGAGATGTCATTCGAAGTACTCATTGTAACTGGAAGGATCCTCAGTTGTTTCGGAGTGTGCGCGAAAAAGCACACTTTCCTCTTGCAGTTCTTTCCATCTTTGCATGCTTCGGTTCTGTACCTTGCAGGGTGGAGCCAGCATTCAAAGACGCCGTGTGCAAACTCGCAGCTGTCACCACGGCTGCACGCGCCGCGGCGGTATTCTGGACAGACCGTTCCAGAGTAGTGATACCGACGCGGGTCGCGACGGCGGGCCTTTTCGCCTGGGTGGGCAAAAGGGCAGTCAGTCCAGTCATGGCTGCGGCTGCGAGTGCAACGGCGGACCTTGAACTCATACATCCGGAAGTGGTCGGATGAGTATGGGTCGTCGCCGTCAGAGCCAGAATCGTCAGCAGGGTTGTTGCAAGGGAGGAATTTCTGAAAAAGCGTGTCGTCGGAGAACATTTCACCGGCGTCGACGGCGGCGGCTCGACGGGTGAGGAGCTTCCTTGGTGGAACGTCAATATCTCTGAGGGACTTCTTAGGAGAAAGGAGTTGTTGAGAAGGGTAAAACTTGTGATGGTGCTGCTGATCGGAACAGATACTCATTTTGGCGTTTGGCCACAGTTTTGTTGTGTATCCTATATGATAGTATGTGTTTGGAAAAGAAAGGGGTAAGAGGGAGGAAGCGAGCGTGCAAATACGATAATGGGGTTTGTATGTGTTTGATAAAGAGGAAAATAAGGGGCAAGTTATATAGGGAAGTTGAGGGAAGAGAGAGATAAGAGAGAGAAATAGTGAGAAGGATGGTGGTGTGGGGATAGGTGCGTGGCTTCATAACATTTGAGATGAGCATGCAAAAGAGGGGTATGTGGCAGTTTCATAGTTCATTGAAGACAGTGGTTTTGGCTATGTGTAATTGTTCTAAGACCTCTATGAATACGAATATGTATAATGGGGAAATGTATCAAATATCTCTTCTCTCTTCTTAATCTATCTATTTAATTTATTAAAAGATGGATGATGTTGGCATCACAGGTAGCATGAGAATTCTAGATCACATGAAATGAGGGCTCCATCTTCTCAAATAAGAGACTTTTTTCAATTTGACTACCATTTCGATATGTTAGTTTCATTGCATCTCTTTTGTTATTTTTTTTCTAGCTTTATCATATCCCCTTTTATTTATTTTTTTATTTATTTAATTATTTTCTCTTTTTCTTCTCATTGACTGAAAATAAAAAAGTGTTACCAGAAAAGAAATTTTGACTGATTGTCCTTCAAGATTAAAATAACTTACCAAACCTATTTATTAAGATTATCAAAATATAAAATACGGACATTTAAATAGTAGTAAAAACAGCTAGTGTGAAAACTTGTCTATTTTCTTTTTATGTTTTTTTATCTACTGATATGATCGAAACAAATAGGAATATATAATTGGTGTCTATTATTTATTTATTTGATTATTTTGGACCAAGTTTATACTTTTTTTTTTTAATAATGTCTGTGTTTAGTGAATTTGTCTAGCTTTTAAGAACGCTACAATAATATGTTATTGATTGAAAGCATGGTGTGAGTCTAAAGCAAGCTAAGGGCAAAAGTATCTAAGGAAAATGAAATATATACTGTGCTGGTTGTTTATAAAATAATGGTTCAACTACTGAAGAAAGTGAAGTGGTTGAACCTCAAATAAAATGTGATAATATGTGGCGGATGAGGAGCCATGAATAGTGCTGGTGAAGGCCGTTGAGTAACTTAAATTGCAGTAATTGTAAATTATTGTAATTACATAATAGCATAATAGCAATTCAATATATAATTATCATAACTTTTTCATTAGTTAACTAATTTAAGTTAATCGAGTGATAAATTCATTCATTCTAAGTAATTATAGGGATTTTAATCTCATTTTATACATACAATAATTTATTGGTTAGTAACAAATTTTTAAATAAAATGTAAATTCGTAACAGATTAATACTTAAACGGTTGAGTTAGGAGATATTGAAAAACCAAAAAAAAAAAAAAAACTTTTTCATTAGTTATTATTAAATGCATATATATTTAAGATTATATTATTTTTTATCTATTAACATTAAAGTCGTTTTTTAATTCCTATGTTTAGCACTGTATTTTAGTTTGAAGCATAGTTATCAATTCGATTCAACTCTGTCGGTCGAACCAAAAATTCAATTATTAATTTGGTTTGAATTATTATTTGAATCGGTGAAGTAATGAATTCGCTCGAATTTAATTAATTTTGATAAAAAAAATTAGTTAAAATCAATTAAAATCAAATAAATCAATCCGGTTAAGTCCGGTAAAATCCAATTAAACTAGACAACATTGTTATTTTTTATATATGATATTTATTTATTTTTTGTTAAACATCTGAAAAGTATAATAAATATAAATTAATTAATAAATTATTATAATTAAAAAATAATAATTAATTTAACATAAAATAAAATTAAAAAAATATTTTTATTATAAAAAATATAAAATAAAATAAAATTTTATATATAATTATTAATTATAACTGAATTAATTAATTTAATCTATAATTTTTAATTAAATTAATAATTTAATAATCTAATAATAATTTGATTATCAATTTGATTCTAATAACTATATTTTAGAGCTCTTATTGCTGTGGAAGCCCACTGATTTCATTGAATGAAAATAATGAAATAACGCCCAGGCCCATTGAAACAAGCAAATAACCGGGGCAGCAGTGCCTATAGAACATCAGCACTGGCCCACAAAATTATACATTCCATTGTCTCTAGTTATAAAACTTTGGTTAGTAGGCGATTGATATATGTCTATAAATAGGATGTTGCTAACAAATATTTTAGACATATTTTTTAATAATATTATAAATAAAAATATAATTCTTTTAAGTTTTACATATATCAAATATATTGATAATACAATTCAAAGAGTCAAAACTTTCTGTTTTATTTTTCTTAACTAATTTCTTTGGAATGACACTCTTTAGCTAACTCCTTATAAATATTAGTTAAATTTGAATACACATATACATACAAAATATTTAACTTTTTACATAGTTATACATTCGTATTTTCACATAACTTTTTAGCTAACTCTTTGTTAAATGTTTTTATCTTAACAAAACTTTCCCACATATCAAAATTGACTAATATTTTGTATTTTAATTTATCCTGAGAAAGAAAAGCTAATAAAGAGTATTTTAAGTGTTGTTTAAAGAGTTAAAATATTAAATTTTACCTTTTTTCAATCCATCATTAGTACATGCAACGTATTAAGAAGTTTAAAATTTATATTTTTATTGATTTAAATATTTTTTTTATCTCTATAAAATATACTTAAAAAATTTGATAGAATATAATACTAAAAGAAAGATAATCATATAATTAATAATCCCAAACAGGTAGTAGAAATTTAAAACTGAATTAGAGAAGATATGGGACCAAACTTTTAGGACCATGCAGTGCTTTAAAAGCTTTTATCACAGCTACTCTCTTTCCCTAGAAAGAATAATGAATCAGCATGATGGATCGAAGGGGAAGCCATAACTGACACATACACTTCCATCAATATCAAGTCATGGGACAAGTTGAAGTTAGGAATTTACATGCAAAGGAATAAGAGAAAGTGATCATCATTCATCAGACAAGCTTTTGAGTATCCCACCTCCCATATACTAAAATAGAGAACGCACTTTCACACAACCCCGGCCTTTCGGGCTCATATATGATTCAATTACATATAATTAATACCACTACTAAATTTTAGTAAAATCCAATTAAATTTTGCAGTTTGATTCAATTATTGGCTATTTTTATTGCTCCTCACCGAGTTAGTCCATGGTCAATATGTTTGTCTAATTTTCAATAGTTCAAAATTTATAAGTATAAGCTAAATGGTACAACTAACAGAGATTTTAAAATAATTTTTTTTAGTGAAAAATATAATTAAATAAAAAATAAATTTTCTTTACTAAATTTAAAAAAAAAACATATATATTGCACATGATGATTTTTTTTTTGTAGATTTTTTCGTTACAAAAAAATATAATATTTACTTTTTACCAAAATTTTACTTTTTACTGTAGTATTATTCTTTAAAATAATGTATGTTTGGTGTTTTTTTTTATATTTTTTGAGTTGGTATAAGATCTGTAACTTTTTTAATAAACACTAATAATTAAGTGTGTAGAGTTTATTAGTACTAAATTCACCTAAATATTTTGCCAATAAAAATAAAAAGGAGAGTCTAAATTAATTAGAATTAAAAGAATAACAATTTTTTTTATTATAAACACATTTTTAAGGAATTGAATTATTTGAACTTTTGATAATAAAATAAAATTTATTTTTAATATACTATCAGTATAAAATAATATTACACATATATCTAATCATGTAATATTATATCTAACAACTTTTTTAGTCACATGAATAATTATTCAAAAAAAAAAAATGATTGAATTACTATTAAAAACTATTTTACTGCACCAAAATTAATCTCACTAAATTATAGCAATAACATTTAAGCATACATGATGTTCATCTAATTAATTAATGAAAAACGCGTTAGCTGTAATTAATATGCTCAACTTTGTAGAAGATTGCACCAGCTTATATATCCATCCATAATTAAGCACATGGTTGGAAGTTCATAAATTATAACTATGCAGGATGATTTCTCATCGTCAATTGATAGTGCAAATGTTCATTATTTTGAGAAATTGTCTCTTTTCTCTAAATACTTCTATTATTTGAATATTTTGCTTTGTCCTCATCAATTTTCTTGTTACAATAATACGTATATCTAATTTTCCCCAATTATTATACTTGTAATATATAATAGATATTTGACATCTCATATGGATGAACACCACATTTTCTCCAAAGAGGGAGGTGCTACTATCTAGCTTTTGAACACCATAACTTACTAGGGAATGGCAACTCTTATCTTGATTCAATTCATCCGCCACTTCTAATTTCTACAATCATATACTGCATCATGCATGCATGTTTCCCAACTAGGGTGCATCTTTTTTATCCTCAAATTAAATTGGCTACCTTTGATACCGCCACCATGTCCATCAACTAGAGACATCACAATAAATGCGACACCGTACCATTCTCAAGTCCTATATTACCAATTCTTGTTTACTATTTTCATTTTGGAATAATTGTCGTTTTAACATTTTTATAAATTAAAAAAAAAATCAAAGCAATAATTATTTTAAAACGGAAAGAGTGTCATTTAGTGTAAACAACAAAAATTTATGAAATTAATAATACTAATTAGGTAAATAAAAATATTATATAAATACAAAAAATTAGTCATTATATATTTGTATATAAATATATTGTTGTTTAACTCATTTTTAATATATTTTATATTTTAATATGTATTTTATACAAATAACTAATATAATAACTAATCTTTTTTAGGATATATACGTAGTATAATTAATATGTAAATGTATGAACTATGCTATACATTTCTGATTTTTTAAATGCTACCATTTTTAAGTTTAATTAGATACATCACAAATAAAAAATGTCCCTTATAACAGACAATGATAGCTTTTGGTTGATGTTTAATTATATCTCAATGAAACATGGATATAGTGACACATATTTGCTGTTTGGTTTAGTGAGACATTAATTTTTAAAAGATACAGGAGGATATAAATAGACAAGAAGATACTAAATTCATCAGATGGAAGTGTCACTTCAATAAATTAAAGAAGAGAAAGGGGAAAAAAAAATCCTTATTTCGTTGCTGATTGATGTGCCAGAATATAATTACACGCTGAATTGTTAAATTGCTTACTGGGATTCCGTATCTTTCATGAACGTAACATGAAATGCTTGCATCACTTTCACACTTGATTATTGTAATTGAATAATATCAAAATAATTGGATTCCAGTTTCTATTACTATCAGAGCGATTATACACTTTGAAAGATAGAGATAATATCTGTCTGTCTTATACCTTTAATTTGCCCTTCCAATTCGCCGTTGATTGAATGCTGCAAAATAAAACAAGACCTCGTTATATATATATATAATTAGCAGTGACATAATTATAATTAAAACGATTAAGCTAAGACAGATTTTTTGATGAATAATGAACTAATTACATGGAGCAATTGAAGTCATTAGAAATGGGGAAAGTGATAGGCATGTGACATCTATCTGGGAGAAATTGAATGCGTTCCAAATCAAATTTGATGCGAATGCCCTTTGCCAAGTCCTCAATACACTGACAAATTAGTTCGGTGTATTGCTTATCTTCCTTGTTGAGTGTGGCCACAGTTTCACAGCAATGCTTGGTTGGTTCTGATTCATAACCTGCAAGGTACCTAACGCATGTCACAAAATCCCAGTACACTATATCACATGGTTCCCTTGAAATTATTACAATCATTTCTGATCTGCATATCATCAACATAACAATAACACTAACAAAAGAACCTACAACCCCTATGTTTTGCATCATATATACACTGTTGAATAATACTATATGATGATAATAATAATAATGATGATGCTTTTGAAGATCAAACTATAATAAATATATACAGATCCAGTATATATATCTTAATCAAGTACGTAATAATGTTGTAGTAGCTATTATTTTCAGGTGTAAACCTAAGAAAAATGCATGTGCAAGTATCGTGGTCCATGAATTGTGGAAACTTGTTAAGAATTTTTGTTCTGTTTTCCCACGGAAAAGAACTCCTGCTATAGCTCATAATCTATTATTTATCTTTTATTTAAAAAATTCTTTAAAATATATTAATTTGTAGGGTTGTGCTTGTGCATATGAGAAGTGTTTACTTTTTTTTTCTTTTTAATTAAGAGAATTATTGATTTGTAATTAGTAATAGTGTAAAATTATTTTTCATTAAAAAACTTTTTTTGGTAACATTTAAAGAAAAAGCCAACAAACGCTTAAAATTATTATTATTAGTATTATTAAGTTACAATAAATTAACAATTTAATTATGATGTTTTTTCTTTTAAAAAAATTACTACTTCTATACTAAAAATCAGTTATCATATATTTGTATATAAATACATACATATAGTGTTAAATTTATTTCAATATGTATTTTATATTATAATATATATTCTATATAAATAATTAATTTAATGATTGATTTTTTGTGTATACTAGTATGATTAATTTTTTATTTTTTATTTTTTTATTTTTTATTTTTTTACCAAAGATATGAGACTCGAACCCGCAACCTCTTAATTTTTTTTTACATACATGTATTATCTAAAAATAATAATTACTTTTACTATTCAATGTATAAATAATCATATAAGAATCCAGATGTGATTTGTAAGTACGTTAAAGTTAAAGAATAAAAGCTATTTTCGGTTTGTTACACATATTTGAGGGGAAAACGACATCGTTTGAAGGCGCGTGTCTCATGGAGCGTGACAAAATAGCCGTTAGAAGTTGAACTAACTTGAACGGTTATGTTCATGTTCTTCTCGTTTTCTCCTTTTCCATTACAAACGTTTCACTTTCTCCTCTCCCTCTCGCTCTCTCTCTCTCTCTCTGCAAATTCTCGTTTTTTTATTATTTTCATTTTATTTTACTAATTATATTATTGAAGCTTCCAACAATTTACTTCACTTGCCAAAAAATTTGAACCTGCGAACACCCGAATCCGAAATGGCGGTGGAAACTGGCGGCGACACCATCATAGTAGCCACCTCTCGTATGTTCCTTCTTCTTCTTGTTGCTTTCTTTGATGAAATGAAGAGTAGAAATGCAATGCAATTTGTAATATAATCATGAATGAACTCTCATTCAGAACTGGATTTAGACATGATGATTTAGAAACAGATGATCTACTTTATTTTTTGTTAGACTTTCATCATGAATTGTTTGAAATGCCAAATAAGTTAATTTACTTAGATACTTTTCATCCTAGTTTGTTAAGAGAAAAACTACTTGACCTATATCTTAATTAGAGTCTCTCACTTGAGATTGATCGACATAGTCAATTATTGTTCTATTTATCTTGTATGAAGTAAATTACTTGGTTAAGCTTTTTCTGAATTTTTCAAGTTGTTCCAGCATTTAAGCCTAGAACCAATAATAGCCTGCGTGATTTTGGTGAAGCTGAGAAAATGCACAAGGTAAAGGTTACTTTCAAATTTGATTAATTAGTGTGTTTATCACAATGTTTCAAAAATCAGTAATCTATATTTCAGGTATATGAGAACCAAGCTATTAAGAGGCAGAAGTTGGAAGGAGGCAAAGCTAGACAGGTCGATGTCTTTATTTGTGTGTTTCCCCCACTGTTTCAAATAACTTTTCTCTCATATTTGTGCCCTAACTAAAGTATAACTCCTCAAAAATATAACCAGATTCTGTATGTGGAACCTCAAAATTTGCCTCGTAAGTTGCCATTGGGTGTGACAAATGGCAACACAAACATATCTTCAAGTAATAGTAAAATGCAGATAAATGCCGTGAAGGTTTGTTTTATTCCTCTATTGTCCATTCTGTTTTCTTCTTTTGTTGCACCATGTGAGTAGATGTTCTTATAGTTTTGACTTATGATTCAGGGACGTGCTGCTCAGAAACAGATGAAACCAAGGCCTAAAGAACCTGGATTCAAGACAGATCAGGCTGTTGCCTCAGCAAGTGTAAGGAGTACTACTGATCTTGATCAAGAAATGGTTCCTAGAATGCCAAAATTCAAGGCTCAACCACTGAATAAGAAGGTACTTCATTCTTCTCTTTCGCCCATACTTTGTTTTTACTTATAAATATAATTTTTTTAGAGTGCAAAATTCTCAAGAATTAACGCTCCCATTTCCTCCTTTTTACAGAAAAAAAAAAAAGATAAATCACATACCGTAGGACTAAGCTTTTATTTATGCAAAATTTGATGTTTCGATTGACGGAAGTATTCATCAGTCATTTACTAAACTTTGATGTTTGATACTTTTTCTTCTCTTGATGAAAGAATAAATTTGTTGAGTGAAGAGCAAAAGAAGATAGGAGGAGAAGAGATCTTTGCAAAAATAAGGAATAAACAAGAAATACTAATATAGTATAACTTTCCAATCTCTCTAAGTATATGAAAGGAAAATTTCTCCTGAAAGGATTGTTTTACTCCTAATGAAGGTTAAATTACATATATAGCACACTACCATAAATATTTGGCTGCTTCTCTTTTTTCCAAAATTAACATTACTTCTCAACATATATTAATCTAGTGTTTCAAGGTATACCCAGCATTCACCAAAGCTACCAAACAAAAAGTTCTACATATGAGACACATCACTTTGATCCTTGACTTGCTATTCATCAATTTTATTTTTTTGTATTAGGAGAATCCATGGAAATCTGTTCTTACAGAGCCTAAAACACCTACATTTCAGACATCACTACGTGCCCGGCCACAAAAGATGAAAAGTTCAGTAGAATTAGAGCTAGAAAAGCTTGCAAGAAAACCCAAATTTAAGGCAAGGCCTCTAAATAAGAAGGTAAAAGGCTACCGACTGAGAAATTTAATTAACTTCATTATTCTCATTTTATCCTTTAGCACTAAACAAAAATAATCTTTCTCTTATTTCATTAGATCTTTGAAAGTAAAGGAGACATTGGACTACACTATCATGCCAAGAAACAAGTCACTGTACCTCAAGAATTTCACTTTGCAACAAATGACAGGATTCCACCACCTGCCATGGCTGATTTGTCTGATTTGGTAATCTAGATTTGAAATCAAACCATCTACTTCCCAAAGCTTCAGTTAACTCTACTTGATTTAAGAAATAAGGATGCATGTTCTATCATCAACTCATCCTTTGTGTTCTTATGTTGCAGGTTTATTTTAAGTCTGAAAGTACTTGTAAAAACAAACCAGTTACCAGAAACACAATTCCAAAGCCATTCCATCTCCACACTGAGGTTCATTACATTCCCTTTTGTTTTGAAGGATCTATGCAATGATCCGGTTATGCTATAACAATTGCAATTTTTCTCTATGTTAGGAGAGGGGTGACCGGAAAGATAAGAAACATAATGTGGAACTTCTGCATAAGCCATACCCTTATACCAATGACTATCCTCAAGTAAAGAAGTTTTTTCAATTTGGTGTCTCATTAATCTCTAGATACTAAGAATTAGCAGTACGAAATTACTGATATCATGATATGCAGGAACCTCAAAAACTTGAATCTAAGCAGTGCACTAAACCAGAACCATTCCAATTGGACTCCCTAGTTAGACATGAGATAGAACTGCAACAAGAAATGGAGGAACAACTAATGGTGAAAAGAGAAGAGTGAGTAACATTAATAGTATTAGGTTTCACTTTCTTTTGTGTCTATGAAGAATTGAGTTATATTCTCATATATCATGGATGTGGAATTGTGGATTTTGCCTGCAGGGATCCATTCCCAGTTACAGATAAAGTTCGTAAACCCCTTACCCAAGTTCAAGAGTTCAGTTTACATTCGGAGAATTGGGCCATGTCTAGAGCCCAATTTAATGAGAAGGTGACTTTAGTCTTCGTATTCGTGCGTTCCTAACTATATATCATAGACCATAGTAGCTATTTTAGTTTTAGTTCTTATACTCTATAGTATAGTCTTCAATTTATTCTTTGTTTTTCTTCATCTACCACTTGATAGTGATCTAAGCAAGGTAGTGTGATATGTGATGCATGCAGAGAGAGGAAGAAAAGGCACTGAAACATCTGATGACAAGGTCAAAGGTTTCTCATGTGATGCCAACTCCAAAATTTGACCATCCTTTCTTTCCCAATAAGTATGTGCAAAATTAAAAGTTTAAAACATTTCTTCATTCTTTGTTTTCTACCACTTTTAAAACATCTGACAATGAGTTGTGTTGTATGAAGCAATAGGTCTGCTAAGGATACAACAAATCCCAAGTCGCCAAATTTGCATGTAGCCAAAAACAAGATATCAAATGCCATTGTAGTTTCAAGTCCTGCTGCCACCATGAGATGATGGAGGAGCATCTAGTAGACGTGAATTTGACAACAATTTCAAATTCTAGTGTCATATCAGTTTGTAATATATCTTAATTAATGTTCGCAAATACAAAATACTAATCATTTTCTCATTAAAATATTCATTTCCACAATGAAAACTATGAATCTATTGTAACAATGCAGAGGTGCTAACAACAATCACTCCAACCATGCCGATGGATTTGAATACAATGCCGAATTTTGTGTCCATCATGAAAATTAAATAAAACTCCTTACCAAATAAAACTGTAACTAATATTTTATCTAAAGTTTATTTATGACACCTTCAGGCTTGCATAAACCTTTTCAAAGGGTCATATAATTTAGTATACTATAGTTTCTTGGTTTTTTTGGGGTGGGAGGGAGAACAACTTAGACAATTTGTCCTTGCTATATACAAATGAAAAAAAGTTCAGCGTGACTATAGTGCCCCTTTCCGCCTGTATGCCAGAATCTGAAACAGCAGAAAACGAGGGGAAATTAGGTTTGATGCTTGAAATAATAACAGTTATTTAATAAAACCACATTAAGACTCACCAAATGCTCCCTTTTAGATATGCATTTAGATCTAATCCCTGCTAAAGATTCATCTCCCTGCAAAATTTCTAGTTCATATTTAGATGGATCTATAACCAGAGTTGTTAGCTCATCACATATCAAGGATGAAGTCTCATCAGTTGACTTGTCGAAATCTGTGCCACTGCATCCTTTAACTGCCAATATCTCAACTTCTTCAACAGGCACAGGTGTTTGGCGAGCAACATACTTTGCAAAAGCAATTTTAAACAAGTATTAGACAATCATCATATGGCAATTAAATTGTCTCATTAACAAAAAGCATAAGATGCAATCATTTTCTTTGGGAAGAGATCACAGAAAATAATAGAACCTATATGTTAATACTAGGCCTTCTACTAGAAGAATAAATAAATTTAAATCAATCAAATCAGAATAATTTGCTGTCATAAACAAGTGACTAAAACAAAGGAGCATCTCACTTCGCAAAGGTTCTTGACAGACAAAGTTGGGCGACAGCAAAGGTGTGGCTTCTCCAAACTTGGTGCGCCTCGTTTGCCCAAAGAATAAAGCATGAGATGGATATCTAACTGCCAATAAGAATATAAAGGATCTTGAACAAAACTGAATTAAGAATTCATAACAAAGTTGCACTCAGCAATAACATTTGACACCTATAGATTTATTAAGAGGGGAGATCTATACCTCATCAGCATTCTCATCCAAGTTTCGGAGAAAATCAACCATCTTAGACACTCGACTACTGCGAGAGCTTTTGCTACTACTACCACTGCCACTTCCATGCCTTGTGTGACTTCTAAATCCACCCCTTCCCCATGTAAGTTTTCGAGGTTTTGACACCTGCCTTGAAAGTCCTCGATTTTCTCTACCGTTATCCAAGTCACTTTCTGCACATCCACCATCAGGACTTGCCATTGATGATGAGGGCTGAGAGGTGCGAACTCTGGTCCATCTCTTTCTCCTTCTTTGCCTCGCCTCTGTACCCCGCTCATCAGCAGATGATGAGTCCTTTTCGTTATTGTCATTTTCCTCCTCATTATCCTCAGATCCTTGAATATCAATCACTTGATTTTGTCTCCTAGAAGCATTTCGTTGATTTCGCTGGGATCTTGTCACGAATACACTTGGTGAATCTTTACGTCTCTTAACTAGTGCTTCAGACTGCCGTTGAACAACTTTTGCAATTGAAGCTTGAATCTGTCAGAAAGAAGTTATTAAATGACACCAGGAACAAGGTACTATTGCAAATGCAAGGAATTATGTAATTGAGGAGTTGGCATGTGATGGCAGCCAAGCAGATAGGCAATAATTCAGTGTCAAACAATAAAAAAGTGGAATTACTAGTTTAATTATTGTGAACATGCCTAAAATCTGAAAGCATGTTTAGAAATGTTCAGCCAATAAATATTTACCTGCTTATTGCGGTTCTTCTCCTCTTCACGAAATTCAAGCTCCTATAATAAAGCAACCAGTGTTAGTAGCACTAGTCAATTTTTTACACATGGTCAAAATACATAGTAAACAGGTCAACTCATACCTCTTCCTCGTACTTCTCAATATCTGGATATAAAGCAGCAATAAGGGCATCATATTTCGGATCATCTCTCAAAGAACGGCGACTGGCACAATGTGTTCGGCAAGCAGGGCATTCATTGTTCCTGAGATAATACATGAATGATGAGTCTGCATACAGAGATTATATCTTGTGTTTTGTGATGAGTACACGGGAGGCAAGAAGGGTTTAGATTGATTGCATGTATTGGAAGCAAATTACACAAACAAAAACCCTGGAATTGCTTCATGTGACCTACCCAAGTCGCATTGACTTGTCAATGCATTCCCTGCAAAACCGGTGCAAGCATTCCATGACAGTTCTTGTTTTCTTAATAATGCCTGTCGAAGCAAATACTTTGTTAGTTTAATAGGATAAGTTCACCATCATTGAACATGATTTAAAAATTTTCCTTCATAGTGGAATCCGAAACTACCTGTTAAAACCATAACTAAGAATATAGGTACCAACAATTTTTTTTTTCAAAAAAAGCATTTACATTTGGTAAACATTTAAATACCAAATTGAGAGCAAATAAAATAGGATTTGGATCCTTTGGTTATGTTTCAATCTCACCATTGATTGACTATTATTTATTCATTATTTTTATAGAATCCAAATCCAGTAAAATATGTCAAATTTCCTATGTTAATTAAACTAATATGCTCCGTATAGAGAAATGAGTTTACTTTTTTGTTTTTCCATTTCAATATTTAGGTTTTCAATCTTCGGGATCTTTCCTTTTTTAAACAAAATTTCACATAGCAAGATGTACCTAAGAACTTGTGTAAGCACTATTATGAACCTTAAGTATCACTCAGAATCTAGGGCAGCTACAAAGACAATGGTTATTATATGCACTAAAAGTTGAGTTCCTCACCTCAAAACCCACAATTGATACTTGATCAAACATCGCTGACATGCACATATCTCTTGATTGTATCTAACTCATTAACTCAACTGCTCAAGTCATTCATTATACTCTCGAAAATGCATGCATGAATGCATCCCTCTGTTATATATAGACTATATAGGTAAAATCAACAGGCTAGCTAAGTGGCTATTGCCCCTCTTTAGTAATCTCAGAAAAGATAGTTCAACAATTCTGCTCGCTTTACAAAACTACAATTGATAGTTTGGCACTCTTAGGAGATGAAGCTAAAATGCTAGTATTATTAAGCAATATCAGCAACAATACAGAAAAAGAAACCACTAAGGATTGTTAAAAGGTTCATGATCACCTAGTTACAAGATCAATATACAATAATAAATCAACAGGTATCTATGAAAATAACATATATTAAGCCATCACCTCTCCTTCTAGCAAAAGATAAAAGTAGTATTAGCATAGGAGACTTCCCATCACACTTAGTGTTTGTGAAAAAAACAACTTTCTATTTTATGATTGTTGTGCACATAGAATTAAATGAAATACTAGAGCTCCCAGCACATCTTGCCGATAGCAAAATGTAAGCCCACACAGAATTTAACACCATACTTAAGCCCCAAAAAGTGAAAACCAAACATACCAAGGCAAATTGGGCACTGGACATCCTTACGAATTTCCAGAAGTTCTACAAACACAAATCTGCGAAAAGAACAAGACGATAAGAACATATTTACATACAAGTGATAGAAAGAACATTTTCATATGGGATTTATGACTGATACCCACCAATTGGGTAGTTAGAACAGTCATAATTCAGCAACTTATGAAGATGTTACAACAAATTTAGCAGCTTTCTAACAGTTAAGACTTAAAAACACAGTTAATGCTATATCACAGGCACTGCCTACCTTGATCATCTAAATTCTCTAAGCTGGAAGAAATTTATAACTCACCAGCCACTTTTCACAAAACACTGAAACAGTAATAACACCAAAAGCTATCTAACTTCCTAGCTGTTATACAAAAGGGGTAAAATAGTCATAATGTCACAGCAAGCAGCTTAGGGATATTTTATACTATGACATAATGCAAAGGAGTCGAAATGTTGGGTATTTTCTTCTTCAGTATTTTCGTCTTTTATAATGTTAAGTCGTTTCTTCTGAGATACAAGCACATTGTGGCCCAACTTAACTTACAACATGGTATCCCACATGCCTTTCACCTTTGACAACTTTGGACAAGTATCTCCAAATTCAGAAAGCAAGTACGCTGTTTCATGTTATGCTTTAACAGGTTACTATAACATGGAAAAGCAATTCAAGTACCAGCACAGATCATGAACTACAGGGCATTACAGGGAACCTTGTGAGCCTATAGAATTTTGACCACAGGTACATGGCAAGTGATAGATGATAATGCTTCAAAACACTTAGTTTCAAACTTTCCCCACACAACTTGTAGAGTAAAGAAGTGACTACTTAGAACATTCTGATGCACACCACCCACTAGAACTCCACCTACAATATGAATGTTAATATAATTCATAAAGCAAGAGTATTCATACACCTCCTTCATGCCATGAAGGAGATCTCGAAGTTCAATCCCACCCTATGCATAACAACACTAAGCAACAAAAGTCCACGCCAAAATAACAAACGTTGTTCGATTATGCAACCAATGAGCTAGTCTAATGCACCAACAAGACGAAAATGCAAGCATGCAAACGAGCTAAGACGAATCAAAAGGGGTAGATTCGGAAAACACACACATTTCAGCTAAAATAACACAGAAAAGTGAAAAGAGGAATCATAGAGCAACCCCCTTCTACAGTGGGAAGAGGGAACCCACATCAGAAGCGTCCAAAATCAAAGGAAGAAGAACACAAGATGCGAAATTCACACCAACCCAGCACCCCAAAACAGAGACACATCGATCAGCAACATGAATCTGGGGGAAAAAGAGAAGAAGAGGAAGCAGAGAAAAGCACAAGTTTTGAAGCAATGCACTAGACAAATAGAGTTCGTACTCTGGTTTTTCTTCAGAATCCGAAGATGGGGTGTCGTCAGAATCTGAAAACAACCAACAAAGAACAAAATGAACACCTTGAGAAAACAGAAGAATTACGAAGTAGCAAAAGCGCGAGGACCCAGTTGAAGAAACACGAAAATAATAAGATGCACGTAAATCACGAAGAAGAAAGGATGATAACACGTAACCATCGGGTTTACCCTCGTCGTTGTGTTTCCCTTCTTCTTCATCTTCTTCATCTCCCTCACCTTCATCTTCATCTTCGTCATCGTCCTCTTCTTCTTCTTCTTCATCATCATCTTCTTCTTCTTCTGCTCCTTGTTGCTCATCTTCCTCATCTTCTTGCTCAGCATCCCCTTGCTCTTGTTCTTGCTCGTCCTCTTCCTTGTGGGCTCCAGCAGCATCTTCATCTGGATGGTGGGGCTTGAGGGTGCGGTCGCGGTGGTGCTTGGGGTGGCGATGAGGGAAGAGGTGGTTGGAGGAGTCGTCGGCGTCGTCGAGAGTGTCAGGGTAAGGGCGCTTCTGTGCAGGCATTGCTGAATCCTCTTTGGTTCGATGCAGCAGAGAAGAGAACGCAGAGAAGAGAAGCGAAGAAGCAAAGAAGCAGAATGAGATTGGAGATTTTGGTTTGGGTCTCCTTCTCTGCTTTCTTTCGCTTTGCTATCATTATATATTGCAATTTTTTTTATTTTTATTTTTTCATGTAAGTATTTATTTAATTGCGTCTATCTTCGTTTTTATTAGTCTTGATTTAATACTAATATAATCGTAATTATAGTATTACTACACTACACTACACTGCTACACAGTACACACCCTCGTAAACAAAATTAAAGTGTTATTATCGTTTGGTTAGGTTATTCATGAGTTAACTTGTATGCATATTTGGATATAAGCTTTTCGGGTAAAACAAAAAAGATGTATAGAAAATTTTGATTTTGTCTAATAATAATATGTCACAATTTTATTTTTCAATATTTATTACTGATCAAATGGAAAAGAATTTAATCTATTAATAACTATTCTAAAATTTACTTATATAATATAATATATAATTTGCTCGAAACCGAAAAATGTTTTTAGTTATTAAAGAGATTTGTGTTCAATTATTTGACAATTCTCACTCGACTTTTTTTATAACATGACTACATATTTATAATATTCAAATCTGAAGAAAAATGTTACTCACATTTTTAATAAATAAATTAAAAAATTGACTAATATTAATTCAGATACAGGATAAATATAAAGATAATTAATTACCTAAGATTTCTTATAAAATATAACAAATTGTTGTTGAGATGGAATATTTTATATCAGTTTATATTAAAATTAATTATTATTGTAACAAAAACTATTTTTCTATGGAAAAATAAATATAAAATTCCTATGCATAGATAGTATATAAGAAAATAAATTTCTGAGAACAGCAGAAGATAAAGAAGGAAAGTAAAGGAGGCATATAGTAGCGGCTCGGTGGCCGGTGTGTGGAGGTGGTGTCTCGGGCCCTTTTTCGTCATTTCAACCACTATATGTTCTTCTCTTTCTTCATAGTTCATACTTTGGTTGCTCTGTTTTTGTTTTCCTTTACTAGTTAAATGTTAATGCATCCCACATTACTCTCTGATCTCTGACTTTTATTTTCTTTGCTTCTTAATATGATGGGGGTTGGTTATGTGGAATTTTTTTTTAATTCAAAAGTAAGGTGTGTATATTTTCTTTTGTATTTCACGGAATATATATATAAAAATATTTTTTATATTTTAAAATTAATCATTAACATTAATTACTATATATTTATATATAATATATATTATTTAATTTATTTTTAATATATATTATATATTTTAACATATATTTTATACTAATAAATAATTTTAGTATACATATAGTATAATTAATATTATTATTATTTATTTATTTTGAAACACATCAATGAAAAGTGATATTTGGAGAGCAACTAGTTTTTTTTTTTTTTTAACAAAAGACAGCAAAGCTATGAATTATTCCTATAATATAATGCAAAAAAAAAATGGAATGGAAGATAGACATTCCAAAGTTAGAGGTAAGATACCAATTTGGCTGCTTTTATATATATATATATGTGTGTGTGTGTGTGAAATATAGAGAGCGAAATAAAGATAAATTAAAAAAAGTTGTCTTTATATTTATTTATGGGTAATATAAGATAGATGATTATAAAATATATTTTTTATTTATATATTCTTTTTCGTTATTATTAGTAGTCTCTTTTTTCTGCAATAATTCTTTAGTCTTCACTTTAAACAAATAATAATAAATTTTAAATTAAATTAGTAGATTCAATATAACATCATTCATACTTAAATTCATTTTTATTTAGAGATCAAAAAAATTACGAATAAGAATATGTATAAAAGACTAACAAACTATAATTTGCAAATGACATAAATTTTTTATTTTTACTTAAAATCTTGAATTTAAGTATCACTTTTAACTTAAAAAAATATTTGCAGAGGAGTTTGTAGTGGCTTTAACAACAACAACAGTAATAATAACAGTAAAAAGTCTAATAATTTAAAAAATATAAAAAATAGTAAAATAAATAAATAATCAAGTAAAATAAAAAATATTAAATATTAAGAAAAATTATATATGTAATTAAAGAAACAAATAGTATAATAGATAAAAGTTTTTAAATAAAATAAATGATATAACTTTAAACTCTCACTATTATATTTTTTTAATATAATAAAATTATGTATTATATATTTTAGTAGAGTCTGATAGGCCAAACAAAGTATTTCATAAATACGAGTTTGTCTTATTAAATATAGCTCAAATGGCATAGTTTTTCTATACTTAATTAAGAGGTTGCGAGTTCAAGTCTCCTATCTTTGGTAAAAAAAAATGTAAACTTTTAAAATAGTTTGGATTCAAATTTATTTTTTATCAGGTAAGACTAAATACGAATTAATTAATTAAGAGCCAGAAATTAAACTAAACCAAAAGAAGCTAGATAGTTTCACCCAGTTAAAAAATCTTTTTGTTAACCTAGGGAGTGAGAGGGCATAGAAGAGGTGAGCATAGACGGTTTTCGATATATATAATTCAGGGTTATATAAATCTGTTCTCATAAATTAATTTTGGTCACATATATTTCATAAACAATTATTATATTGCGCTCAATGATTAAGCTTTTTCTGTCGATTAATTAAAGTTTTTTTCATTTTCTTTTCAAGGTGAAATGATCGAGTTAAGGTTCAGGGCCGAGGAACTTTGACCTTGTCTAGAGACATGACTGCATCTCCTCACGCATCCATCATAATGAAAAAGTACTTATAAGTTATAACTATTAACTAATAATAAATTAAGACTCAAATTGCGGCGATTTATGAAGAAATAAGAAGTAACCAATCAAAAAAGTCAACATATACCTGCCAAACAGGGATCAATTTTACTGATGGTTCGAAAATCAAATTCAGTAAAGCTCAAGTGTATACTGTACAGTAGATTTTGTAGCCTCCTGCTTCATGTAATCACTATATAATTATTATATATTATGCGTTGCCCAATATGCAATCATCAATTCGCTATATTGAAAAAACATATTATCATTTATCATCAATTATTTTTTTATTTTTTGTCTAAATTATTTTTTTTTTCTGACTTGAATTGTGGTTGGTCTTGATTATAGAGCTAAAAGTCTAAATCTTTCTCAATATATTATTTTTTGGTTCCACAATATTCAAATGACATTATTTAAAGAAAATAAGTATCAGGCTATTTTAACTAACCAAGTAATGTCATTATCATTAATTATCAAATTGAAATGCTTTTAGGTGTTAATTGGATAGAATAGTCGTACTTATGTCATATATGAATGTATTTTATTTATTTATTTATTTATTTTTTGAACTAAAGGACTAGACTTTTAGCGAAAAAAAAATAGAGAACTGATTAATATTAGTTTAAATAGAAGACAAATACAATAAAAAATAATATTGATCACTTAATAATTTTTTTATTTAAATAAAAAATTTCTTACCTATCAATTTAAATTAGTTATAAAAATTTACCAATTTATATATTTAGTGTTGTTCTTGTATGGATACTTGGAAGGAGAGCTCGGTCTCTGAGAATCGACGTCGAGTTGTTATTTTCGGTGTCGACTTTTGAGCTTTATGGTAATCCGAGCTTTACTCCAAGACGATGTCCAATCGCGTAGAGCTTTGAGCAAGAAACAGGGGGGAGTGTACCTGCAAAAGTACTCCGAAACTTAAGTCAGTATTCAGAATTCAATGTATCCTTTGAAAATAAAATATCATACCTTTATAGGTGAGATAAAATAGGCCGATTACGTTTCTATTGATCATCTGAATTGAAGAGCAATTAATAGATTTTAATAAGTGATCATGTCTGGTCGGACGTTTTTATTCCAGGATGTAGTCCGTTGAGTCTGATTGTAACGTATAACGCCGAGTTATAACGTAAAGTGCCAAGTTATAGTGCATAATGCCGAGTTATTGTATATAATGCCGAATTATGACATCGGATTTGTAACGGCCGTATCATAACCCCCAAGCTTAGCCTGACTATATTTTGATAAAGCAGGTTGATCTTTTTTAGTTATAACTCGGCGATTTGAGTTATAAGTATGGAGCCCCCAGATCAACTTACTTTATTAAAATAATGAATAATTTGAATTTCAGACGTGATTTGAAGTTAACGTGTATTGGAAAGTGTAATAGTCTTGTCATTGATGGTGCCTTTGATTTTTCCAATGTAATTTTGAACCGTTGATTTAATAGATGTAACGGTTAGGTTTTTTCATGGAACTGAATAGTTAATTTGAATAGTTGTTGAGACGATTTTGATAAAAGTGAATTGGTTGGACGAGAATATTAAATTAGTTCACCGTTGTTTGGTGATTTGATTGAGTTTGATTGTGCATGTGTAAACGATGCGACTTTGAATTGAAGAGTTGTCGCGAATGGATCAGTGTTTGTACTTGTATGATATGTGATTGAGTTTGTTGACTGTTGATAGTCATAGTTTAGAATTGAAGATTGAGTTTGATTGCGCATGTGTAAACGATGCGACTATGAATTGAAGAATTATCGCGAATGGATAATTGATTAAAGATTGTATGTTTGATTGCGCATGTGTAAACAATGCGACTTTGAATTGAAGAATTATCGCGAATGAATAATTGATTGAAGATCGTTGATATAGATATGATGATAATTGATATAGATTTGACAATGACTGATAATGATTGATATAGCTCGGATAATGATTGATATAGATCTGAAAACTGAAATAATAGATATAGATTTGAAAATAGAAAAACAGATATAGGTCGGCGAATAGAGATAACAGATATAGGTCGGCAAATAAAGATGATAGATATAGATCGGCAAATAGAGATAACATGTAGATCGACAAATAGAGGTAACAGATATAAATCTGCAAATAGAGATTACAGATATAGATCGGCAAATAGAGATAACTGATAAAGATCGGCAAATAGAGATAACTGATATAAATCGGAAAGTAGAGATGATAGATATAGATCGGCAAATAGATATAACAAATGTAGACCGGAAAATCAGATATAGATCGGCAAATAGAGATATCAGGTATAAATTGACAAATAGAGATATCAGATATAAATTGGCAACTAGAGATAACTGATAAAGATCGGCAAATAGAGATAACAGATGTAAATCAGAAAGTAGAGATGACAGATATAGATCAAAAAATCAGATAACATATATAGATCGGCAAATAGGGATAATAGATATAAATCGAAAAATAGAGATGACATATAGATCAAAAAAATAGAGGTAACATATATAGATCGGCAAATAGATATATCAGATATAAATTGAAAAATAGAGATGACAGATATAGATCGGAAAAATAGAGATAACAAATATAAGTTGAAAAATAGATATGACAGATATAGATCAGAAAAACAGATATAGATCGGCAAATAGATATAGATTGGCAAATAGGGATAACAGATATAAATCGGAATATAGAGATGTTTGATATAAATCGGAAAATAGATATAACAGATATAAATTAGCAAATAAGGATAACAGATATAAATCGAAATATAGAGATGATTGATATAAATCAGAAAATAGAGATGACTGATATAAATCGGATAATAGAGATGACTGTTATAGATCGGCGAATAGAGATTTTTTATATAAATCGGCAGTTAGAGATGATTGATATAAATCGGACAATAGATATAACAGATATAAATTGGCAAATAGGGATAACGGATATAAATCGAAATATAGAGATGATTGATATAAATCAGAAAATAGAGATGACTGATATAAATCGGATAATAGAGATGACTGTTATAGATCGGCAAATAGAGATTTTGGATATAAATTGGCAAATAGAGATGATTGATATAAATCGGACAATAGATATAGATCGGCAAATAGAGATGACTGATATAAATTGAAAAATAGATATGACAGATATTGATCGAAAAAATAGATATAGATCGGGAAATAATTATACCAGAGATGATTTGAAAAATAGAGATAACAGATATTTGATCGGAAAAACAGATATAGATCGGCAAATAGATATACTAGAGTGAATTGAAAAATAGAGATGACAGATATTGATCGAAAAAATAGATATAGATCGGCAAATAAATATACCAGATGAATTGAAAAATAGAGATGACAGATATTGATCGGAAAAGCAGATATAGATCGACAAATAAATATACCAGATGAATTGAAAAATAGAGATGACAGATATTGATCGAAAAAATAGATATAGATCGACAAATAATTATACTAGAGATGATTTGAAAAATAGAGAGATGACAGATAATAATCGAAAAAATGATCGAAAAAACAGATATAGATCGGCCTTTTTCGGGCCTTAATGATTTACTATATGACCTTTGTTTACAAAAGTGCAAGTAAGTTTGAAACCATTGGAAGGAAATGGAGGCCTATAGAAAGAAGGGTGTTTATTTCGAGGCCCCACGGTGGGCGCCAATTGTTCTTGTATGGATACCTGGAGGCCAGGAGAGCTCGGTCTCTGGGAATCGATGCCGAGTTGTTATCTTCGGTGCCAACCTTTGAGTTTTGTGGTAATCCGAGCTTTACTCCAAGAGAATGTCCAATCGCGTAGAGCTTTGAGCAAGAAACAGGGGGAGTGTACCTGCAAAGGCACTCCGAAGTTTAAGTCAGTATTCAGAATTCAATGTATCCTTTAAAGATAAAATATCATACTTTTATAGGTAAGATAAAATAGGTCGGTTACGTTTCTATCAATCATCTGAATTGAAGAGCAATTAATAGGTTTTAATAAGTGATAATGTCTGGTCGGACGTTTTTATTCCAGGATGTAGTCCGTTGAGTCTGATTGTAACGTATAACGCCGAGTTATAACATAAAGTGTCGAATTATAGTGCATAATGTCAAGTTATTGTATATAATGCCGAATTATGACATTGAATTTGTAACGGCCGTATTAAGTATTATTTTCGTATTCAGAGACTGTATAATACATTCCATTTTCCGGTTAATCATTTTGCGAAAATAAAGAAGGGAAAATTCGAAGTTTAAGCCATTTTCGGTTCTAATGCCGGCCAAAATGAATAAAAATATTTTCTCCCATTTTCGGTTACTGTAGCTGCGAAAATAAACAAAAACTTTTCTTCTATTTTCATTTTCGGTGGTCGCAAAATTGGAAAAAAAAATTGTGATTCATTTTCGCTATCTATACATGTAAAAATAGAGAGGAAAACATTTTTGGTGGCTAAAAACTTTAAAAATATGATAAATGAGACTAAATGTATAAATTAGCAAATTTTTGTATCCTAATTTAAATTGATAAAGGGTAAAGTATATTTTTGTCTCTAAAGTTTGGTAAAAATTTTAAAAACACTCATAAGTTTTATTTTGTTTTAATTTTGTCCCAAAATTTTTTTATTTATATCAAATATATCCTCAACGGCTAAATTTTCAAAAAATTTAAGACCAATCTAACAATAATTCATGAAAATTATATTTTATTTGCTTGTGTTGAGGTTTGTCCTTATGAAATTGTTGTTAAATTGATCTTAAATTTTTTGAAAAATTAGCCGTTAGTGGTATATTTGATACAAATCGAAAACTTTTGAGACAAAATTGAAATAAAATAAAATTTAAGAATTTTTTAAAATTTTTGTCAAACTTCAAGTACAAAAAATATATTTTATCCATTAATAAATAAAGAAATTTTTATTTAAATAAAAAAAACCTCACTTAACATTTGTGATCTTTGTTTTAAGTTAAAAAAATCGATTTGGTTAATTTAGTTTTGCATGAAAAAAGTTTAATAAATTATCCAGTTACATGGGCGGCATTTTACTGAACGAATATATGAAGGTTAAGTTCATGTATCAATTAATGTCATTGTCAATAAAACAAGGACATACATACTTACATCTAAATTTGTATTTTGCTAACGATATAGAGAAGCATGGCATCACTTCAAAGGCAGAAAATCATTGAATCTATGAAATTATTATTATTATTATTATTATTATTATTATTATTATTATTATTATTATTATTATTATTATTATTAATAATTAACACGTTTCAGTTTCGAAAGATGGATTGCTAATATAAATGGCCCACACTTTGCTTGCATCTTAGTGCATAGATACAACACATACATGCAAAATCCCACAGTTGAAAAAAAATGAAGGATTTGCTGTCACAATTTCCTTCAAGATTTTAAAAGAAGCCACAAAAGGGTTAGATATGTGTATCAACTAGATAGGTCTAGGGTAAGATTGTGTGTTAATGATGCAATCAATATGCATAAATATTTTTTAAAAAACAAATAGATAAAATAGTATCAAAAGTTCTTTCTTAAATATGTTCGTCATCAAATTATCACTTACTTGATTCAAATAAACTTTAAACTTTTATGAAACAAAATTAAAAGTCTCTCATAATTATTAAAATTGAACCGACAATTAATCTGCACGAATTCTTATTCAAATCTTAGCTCAAGCAAATTTTTAAAAATTGGCACAAATTTACACATTAATATCATCCTAATGTTATCAGCTTGTGAGTTAACTGAATTGATCCATTCAGTTTGAGTAACGATTTATATTCATTTTATACCGATTCCTCTATTTAAACCGTCAGAATATTAAATTGAACTGATTTAAAATTTAATTTATTAGTTTTTCAGTCAAACCAACTAGTGCAGTTTGAATTTTACAACTATAGTATTTTTAGACTATTCTACACTCTAACATTGGCACTTTGTTGTTGATTAACTTGGCCAATCAAAAAAGTCCAAATTAATTAAACCATTTTGAGTTTATTATCCCATTTAGAGAAAATTGCTACATAGTGATCACTGAATATAATAAAGGTGGCATGTTAATGAACTTATAATATAGAGTTAGTTATTAAAGTAAACATGCACATGCCAATTCACTTCTAAAATTAGTTAATACACATATTTCACCAATGATCAAACCAAAGAGAGGAAGCTTATATGGAAATTTGGCAAATGATGATATCATAGAATAATGGAGCAAGATATGGTAAGATGCCTGACATGTATTTAGGGCAAGTGGAAAACATCACTATTTTCAATTTCATAATAATGATTAGAAAAAGTATAGGTAGATAATGAAAATATTAAACAATGTGAACAATAGATATATTGAATATTCATTTCACTAGATGTACGGATGGTTATTTTAATATTAAGATTTAGATGATTAATTTAGAAGTATAGTGTATTTTTATTTAATTGGTGGTTGTTCATGTTATTTAAGATTGTCATTGTTTATTTAGCACTTCCTTAATGATTAATATTCATAGTACTCTTCAGAACGCCAATTTGATTTCCTTTTCCCATGTAAGGATATTTCTGGTAATCATATTCTAATTTCTAAGTTTGTTTTTGTTTTGCTAGTGGAGTTTATCAACTTTTCATTTAATTAAAGAATATTTTCACTTTTCATTTCATTTAATTTCTCGTTAAGTAAGTATTTAAGTTTAAAAGCTGTCTTCATCTTGATGAGATGGTCGAAACAAATCCCATATGTTGAGTTTACAGCAAAATTTTGATTTCTATACAAAATAATACGAAATTGGACACTACTCATAATAATGCACTCATTACATATTTTGTAAAGAGAAAAAATAATATGAAAGATTTTTTTTTAACTAACTCTATAAGATGATGTGAATAAGGATATTGTTATTGTTACTGATATCAATTACAATTCTTGAGACGTATATATAGTATCTCTATGCTATAACTTCAACGAATAAGAATAAAATTCTCCGACAAAAACTCCTTACTAAACATTTTGAGTTCTCTCCTATTAAAACTCATTTTTTTTACTTCCTAAAATTACTCTTATCCTTCCTTTATTCTCACAATTCTCCACCTCGGTTACAATTTGAAATCTACTCAAATTTTGGACGATCAAAGTGTGGTATTCATATCTGGTTGCATCATTTTTACAATGACTGCCTACGTACCCTTGTTTAGGATCAAACCAATCGTAGTTCCTCTATTTCTCCATGTATTGCCTAACATGAAGCAATATTGAGCAATTCCAAACAGTGTTGGAACTTGTTTCCTGACACTACTTTAGTCAACATATCAGCAGGGTTTTCATCTGTGTCTACTTTTATAAGAGAAATGTTACCTTTCTCTATAACATCGCGCACGAAGTGATATCTTACATCAATATGCTTGGTACGAGCATGATGAACCTGATTTTTAGCCAAATGAATTGCACTTTGACTATCACAACTCAGATTCACGCAATCTTGCTTCAACCCCAAATCATCTTTTTAGCCAAATGAATTGCACTTTGACTAT